>NC_058081.1:393971426-394575083 GCF_014858855.1 Bufo gargarizans
CTTCCTTGGTTTTAAGGTGTTTACTCCACTGCAGTTCATGCTTTGCATGCAGGTGCCTGGTCATGCAGGTTGTGCTCAGGTTCAGAACGTTAATGCCTCGCTTCAGGCTCTGATGGCACAGCGTGCAAACCACTCGGGTCTTGTCGTCAGCACATTGTTTGAAGAAGTGCCATGCCAGGGAACTCCTTGAAGCTGCCTTTGGGGTGCTCGGTCCCAGATGGCGGCGGTCAGTAGCAGGCGGAGTCTCTTGGCGGCGGGTGTTCTGCTTTTGCCCACTGCTCCCTCTTTTGCTACGCTGTTGGCTCGGTCTCACCACTGCCTCTTCCTCCGAACTGTGAAAGTCAGTGGCACGACCTTCATTCCATGTGGGGTCTAGGACCTCATCGTCCCCTGCATCGTCTTCCACCCAGTCTTGATCCCTGACCTCCTGTTCAGTCTGCACACTGCAGAAAGACGCAGCAGTTGGCACCTGTGTTTCGTCATCATCAGAGACATGCTGAGGTGGTATTCCCATGTCCTCATCATCAGGAAACATAAGTGGTTGTGCGTCAGTGCATTCTATGTCTTTCACCGCTGGGGAAGGGCTAGGTGGATGCCCTTGGGAAACCCTGCCAGCGGAGTCTTCAAACAGCATAAGAGACTGCTGCATAACTTGAGGCTGAGACAGTTTCCCTGGTATGCATGGGGGTGATGTGACAGACTGATGGGGTTGGTTTTCAGGCGCCATCTGTGCGCTTTCTGCAGAAGACTGGGTGGGAGATAATGTGAACGTGCTGGATCCACTGTCGGCCACCCAATTGACTAATGCCTGTACCTGCTCAGGCCTTACCATCCTTAGAACGGCATTGGGCCCCACCATATATCGCTGTAAATTCTGGCGGCTACTGGGACCTGAGGTAGTTGGTACACTAGGACGTGTGGATGTGGCAGAACGGCCACGTCCTCTCCCAGCACCAGAGGGTCCACTAACACCACCACGACCATGTCCACGTCCGCGTCCCTTACTAGATGTTTTTCTCATTGTTATGGTTCACCACAACAACAAATATATTATTTGGCCCAATGTATTGTATTCAAATTCAGCGGGATATAAATTTGAGGCCTAGTATTTAGGCGCTGGGTGACCGGTATGGATTTAGTGACAGAATTAGACTTGGAAATGCACAGAAGCGTGTGTGTGAAGTTATTCTGAATGACCCAATGTGCACCTTGAATATTATATACCCTTTTTGGGATAGATTTCAAATAGCTCTGATATAGCAGGAACCACTAAATTATGAAATTGCTAAATTGGGAATTGTACTTCAACCCAGAACAAAAAATGTGCTTTGACGGGCACTAAATAACTTTCCCAGCTACAACAGTACAGCGGTAACGAGAGATTTAGAGGGATTTAAATTTGAGGCCTAGTATTTAGGCGCTGGGTGACAGGTATGGGTTTAGTGACAGAATTAGACTTGGAAATACACAGTAGCGGGTGTGTGTGAAGTTATTCTGAATGACCCAATGTGCACCTTCAATATTATATACCCTTTTTGGGATAGATTTCAAATAGCTCTGATATAGCAGGAACCACTAAATTATGAAATTGCTAAATTGGGAATTGTACTTCAACCCAGAACAAAAAATGTGCTTTGACGGACACTAAATATCTTGCCCAGCAACAACAGTACAGCGGTGGGTAACGAGAGATTTAGAGGGATTTAAATTTGAGGCCTAGTATTTAGGCGCTGGGTCACCGGTATGGATTTAGTGACAGAATTAGACTTGGAAATGCACAGAAGCGTGTGTGTGAAGTTATTCTGAATGACCCTATGTGCACCTTCAATATTATATACCCTTTTAGGGATAGATTTCAAATAGCTCTGATATAGCAGAAACCACTAAATTATGAAATTGCTAAATTGGGAATTGTACTTCAACCCAGAACAAAAAATGTGCTTTGACGGACACTAAATATCTTGCCCAGCAACAACAGTACAGCGGTGGGTAACGAGAGATTTAGAGGGATTTAAATTTGAGGCCTAGTATTTAGGCGCTGGGTGACAGGTATGGGTTTAGTGACAGAATTAGACTTGGAAATACACAGTAGCGGGTGTGTGTGAAGTTATTCTGAATGACCCAATGTGCACCTTCAATATTATATACCCTTTTTGGGATAGATTTCAAATAGCTCTGATATAGCAGGAACCACTAAATTATGAAATTGCTAAATTGGGAATTGTACTTCAACCCAGAACAAAAAATGTGCTTTGACGGACACTAAATATCTTGCCCAGCAACAACAGTACAGTGGTGGGTAACGAGAGATTTAGAGGGATTTAAATTTGAGGCCTAGTATTTAGGCGCTGGGTCACCGGTATGGATTTAGTGACAGAATTAGACTTGGAAATGCACAGAAGCGTGTGTGTGAAGTTATTCTGAATGACCCTATGTGCACCTTCAATATTATATACCCTTTTAGGGATAGATTTCAAATAGCTCTGATATAGCAGAAACCACTAAATTATGAAATTGCTAAATTGGGAATTGTACTTCAACCCAGAACAAAAAATGTGCTTTGACGGACACTAAATATCTTGCCCAGCAACAACAGTACAGCGGTGGGTAACGAGAGATTTAGAGGGATTTAAATTTGAGGCCTAGTATTTAGGCGCTGGGTCACCGGTATGGATTTAGTGACAGAATTAGACTTGGAAATGCACAGAAGCGTGTGTGTGAAGTTATTCTGAATGACCCTATGTGCACCTTCAATATTATATACCCTTTTAGGGATAGATTTCAAATAGCTCTGATATAGCAGAAACCACTAAATTATGAAATTGCTAAATTGGGAATTGTACTTCAACCCAGAACAAAAAATGTGCTTTGACGGACACTAAATATCTTGCCCAGCAACAACAGTACAGCGGTGGGTAACGAGAGATTTAGAGGGATTTAAATTTGAGGCCTAGTATTTAGGCGCTGGGTGACAGGTATGGGTTTAGTGACAGAATTAGACTTGGAAATACACAGTAGCGGGTGTGTGTGAAGTTATTCTGAATGACCCAATGTGCACCTTCAATATTATATACCCTTTTTGGGATAGATTTCAAATAGCTCTGATATAGCAGGAACCACTAAATTATGAAATTGCTAAATTGGGAATTGTACTTCAACCCAGAACAAAAAATGTGCTTTGACGGACACTAAATATCTTGCCCAGCAACAACAGTACAGCGGTGGGTAACGAGAGATTTAGAGGGATTTAAATTTGAGGCCTAGTATTTAGGCGCTGGGTCACCGGTATGGATTTAGTGACAGAATTAGACTTGGAAATGCACAGAAGCGTGTGTGTGAAGTTATTCTGAATGACCCTATGTGCACCTTCAATATTATATACCCTTTTAGGGATAGATTTCAAACAGCTCTGATATAGCAGAAACCACTAAATTATGAAATTGCTAAATTGGGAATTGTACTTCAACCCAGAACAAAAAATGTGCTTTGACGGACACTAAATATCTTGCCCAGCAACAACAGTACAGCGGTGGGTAACGAGAGATTTAGAGGGATTTAAATTTGAGGCCTAGTATTTAGGCGCTGGGTCACCGGTATGGATTTAGTGACAGAATTAGACTTGGAAATGCACAGAAGCGTGTGTGTGAAGTTATTCTGAATGACCCTATGTGCACCTTCAATATTATATACCCTTTTAGGGATAGATTTCAAATAGCTCTGATATAGCAGAAACCACTAAATTATGAAATTGCTAAATTGGGAATTGTACTTCAACCCAGAACAAAAAATGTGCTTTGACGGACACTAAATATCTTGCCCAGCAACAACAGTACAGTGGTGGGTAACGAGAGATTTAGAGGGATTTAAATTTGAGGCCTAGTATTTAGGCGCTGGGTCACCGGTATGGATTTAGTGACAGAATTAGACTTGGAAATGCACAGAAGCGTGTGTGTGAAGTTATTCTGAATGACCCTATGTGCACCTTCAATATTATATACCCTTTTAGGGATAGATTTCAAATAGCTCTGATATAGCAGAAACCACTAAATTATGAAATTGCTAAATTGGGAATTGTACTTCAACCCAGAACAAAAAATGTGCTTTGACGGACACTAAATATCTTGCCCAGCAACAACAGTACAGCGGTGGGTAACGAGAGATTTAGAGGGATTTAAATTTGAGGCCTAGTATTTAGGCGCTGGGTGACAGGTATGGGTTTAGTGACAGAATTAGACTTGGAAATACACAGTAGCGGGTGTGTGTGAAGTTATTCTGAATGACCCAATGTGCACCTTCAATATTATATACCCTTTTTGGGATAGATTTCAAATAGCTCTGATATAGCAGGAACCACTAAATTATGAAATTGCTAAATTGGGAATTGTATTTCAACCCAGAACAAGAAATGTGCTTGAACGGACACTAAATAACTCGCCCAGCTACAGCACTAGGGACAGATTTAGCTGGATATAAATTTGAGGCCTAGTATTTAGGCGCTGGGTGACCGGTATGGATTTAGTGACAGAATTAGACTGGGATATGGCCAAAAAATGAACAGACTATTGCTGGTTAAATGCACTTGGTGTGACAGCTTCACCCTGATGTAGGCTTTAGCCAAAAAACAACCACACCATTGAGGGTTAAATGCACTTGGTGACAGGCGCAGCTTGCCCCTGATTTTGTATATGGCCAAAAAATGAACAGACTATTGCTGGTTAAATGCACTTGGTGTGACAGCTTCACCCTGATGTAGGCTTTAGCCAAAAAACAACCACACCATTGAGGGTTAAATGCACTTGGTGACAGGCGCAGCTTGCCCCTGATTTTGTATATGGCCAAAAAATGAACAGACTATTGCTGGTTAAATGCACTTGGTGTGACAGCTTCACCCTGATGTAGGCTTTAGCCAAAAAACAACCACACCATTGAGGGTTAAATGCACTTGGTCGCAGCTTGTGCTGGCGCACCACAAGACACAAAATGGCCGCCGATCACCCCAGAAAAATGAGACTGACAAACGGTCTGTGCAGCCTAAAAACAGTGAGCAATTGAGGATCAGCAGCTCAATGATCCACAGCTGCAGATCGATCAGTTAATCAAGTCCTTTGGAGGAGTTAATCTGCCTAATCTCGCCCTACTGTCGCAGCCGCAACCTCTCCCTACGCTAATCAGAGCAGAGTGACGGGCGGCGCTATGTGACTCCAGCTTAAATAGAGGCTGGGTCACATGGTGCTCTGGCCAATCACAGCCATGCCAATAGTAGGCATGGCTGTGATGGCCTCTTGGGGCAAGTAGTATGACGCTTGTTGATTGGCTGCTTTGCAGCCTTTCAAAAAGCGCCAAGAAAGCGTCACAAAAGCGCGAAGAAAGCGACGAACACCGAACCCGAACCCGGACTTTTACGAAAATGTCCGGGTTCGGGTCCGTGTCACGGACACCCCAAAATTCGGTACGAACCCGAACTATACAGTTCGAGTTCGCTCATCCCTATTCATGGGCAGTTATTTTGCGCCTTGGTTTTTCCACACGCTTCTTGAGACCCTGTTGACTATTTTGAATGAAACGCTTGATTGTTCGATGATCACGCTTCAGAAGCTTTGCATCCCTCTGCAAGATATCTCACTATTTTTGACTTTTCTGAGCCTGTCAAGTCCTTCTTTTGACCCATTTTGCCAAAGGAAAGGAAGTTGCCTAATAATTATGCATACCTGATATAGGGTGTTGATGTCATTAGACGACACCCCTTCTCATTACAGAGATGCACATCACCTAATATGCTTAATTGGTAGTAGGCTTTCGAGCCTATACAGCTTGGAGTAAGACAACATGCATAAAGAGGATGATGTGGTCAAAATACTAATTTGCCTAATAATTCTGCACTCCCTGTATTAAAAAAAAAATTATTATTATAAAATATTATAAAAATTATTGTTATGTAGAATGTGAATTTATGTGTGGAAAGTGTACATGTAAAAGTGTGGAGGAGGAAGCGAAAAATTGTGTGAAAAACGACTAATTATGTAAAATAAAAACTGGAAAACAGAAAAATCCATGTAATGACATAAGTGACAAAAATCTATGAAAAATAGTGTAATGAGGTGAGGTGGTTTAAGTAGTGCCTATGTGAATGAAGCCATAACATGTGAGTGAAGTGCAAGTATACCAATAAAAATAAATTCAGAAATGTTCCCATAAAAACCTGTAAACGTGAGTTCTTCATTCATCCCAATGGGAGCAAGAGAGTCAAGATCAAAGATCCATCTAGATTCAAGTCGAGGGAGGTGTTCAGTCACAGGAGTCCCCTTCATACTATTGAGTACCCGTCCAAGTCTAACAACACGCAATCCACACGCAATTGCTCTGACGGCAATCCAGGAAATGTGCCGCAACAGAGGTCAAAGGTTTTTCTCTTTTAAACCTGTCTCGAGGAGCAATAGTTGATAGATGTTTCTGGATACGTTTACGCAACTCTGGACTAGTTTTCCCAACATATATCTTTCTGCATTTACAGATGAGGGAATAAATAACATTTTTAGTCTGGCAATTGATGTAATGTGTGAGACTGATCTTCCTTGAGTCGCTGGGATTAATAAAAGTGCCAGAGCCCAGCAAAACTTGGCAGATATTACAATTTCCACAAGGATAGATGCCATGCAATCTAATTCCTCTCCCCAATCTCTGAGTAGACCTTTGGAAATGGCTCCGTACCAATTTGTCACGTAGATTTGGAGCTCTGCATGCAATAATTTTGGGTTGTGAACACACATGATCTAGGTGTCTAGGATCAGAGGACAAAAGCTACCAATTAGGGTGGAGCGAACACCTGGATGTTCGGGTTCGAGAAGTTCGGCCGAACTTCCCGAAAATGTTCGGGTTCGTGATCCGAACTTCGCCCCGAACCCCATTGAAGTCAATAGGGACCCAAACTTTTCGGCTCTAAAAAGGCAGAAGAATAGCCCAGGAAAGGGCTAGAGGGCTGCAAAAGGTAGCAAAATGTAGGCAATTCCCCTGCAAACAAATGTGGATAGGGAAATTAATAATAAAAAAATAATAATAACCAATATCAATTGGAGAGAGGTCCCATAGCAGAGAATCAGGCTTCATGTCACCCACCACTGGAACAGGCCACTGTGAGATATTTAGGCCCCGGCACCCAGACAGAGGAGAGAGGTCCCATAGCAGACAATCACGCTTCATGTCATAGCAGAGAATCAGGCTACATGTCACCCACCACTGGAACAGGCCACTGTGAAATATTTAGGCCCGGCACCCAGACAGAAGAGAGAGGTCCCATTGGAGAGAATCAGGCTTGGGCGTTTCTGGTTCCTGCAGCTGCGGTGTGCTGAGAGAGCTCCTGTACTTCCAGAGACTTCCAGGGAGATTTCCATCTACTTCCCCTGTGAACAGTTCCAGACTTTCAGGGAGTTTTTACCACCTCTCCCCAGCCCAGGCACTGGCTCTCCCTAGGGAGCTGGTGGGCTTGTATGGCCATGTCCTCCCAGAAGGCTGACCCTGCTCCCTGGCCTGGGTCAGTGGGGAGTAAGGGGTCACAGCGACCGACCCTGAAGGAGGACCGGAGGGGGTAACAACACCAGGACGCGGTAGTGGCAGCCGAGTCCCCCCTGAGGACCCGAAAATGCCAGGAGGAAGAAGCTTTCCTGCAAGGGGTCGGGAGGTGTCGTCCCAGGTAGGTTGGGGGTCCCGGCGGGAGGGAGAGAGTACCTCCACCTACAGCTCTCGCTTGGCCGCCCACCTGTGTGAATACGATGAGCTGGGACGGCACCTCAAAACCCTGAAGGAAGAGTTGAAGGGTTTGCGGGCGAAAGCCAACAATGCTAGCAAGAAAAAAGGCCCCCGATAAATGAAAAGATTAAAGTGTTTAAAGGGAAGCTGGAGGACTCCCTGAAGCGGCGAGAAAGCCTTCTGGATGGCAGTGGCCCTTTTAGGGAGAAGCTGTTGAATGGGGAGCGTTTTTTGGACATGGAGGCTGTGGTTAAAGGGGATCTGTGTGGGGATATGGAGTCTGAGGAGGAGGATGAATGCTCCGGATCCCTGACATCTCAGGTGGGTCCCCAACCCATAGAGCCAGAGTATGCACCACCCCTCCATCTATGGAGTCGTCGGTGGTAGAAACATACAGTGGTGTACAGTGGTGTACCCCCAGAGAAAGTACGCTTACCTTCGTCTGAGGAGTCATTGGATGGTGGTGAGGTGTACAGTGATGAAGATGGTGGTGGTGGTTTGCTGAGGAAAATTAAAATGCTGGAATCCCCAGTTGATTTCCAGGGCTTTGCATTTGGAGACCAGTGGCCAAAAAAAGAGAAATAAAAATAAAAAGGACAAAAAGCAGACATGCTTGGTGTATGTGCCTGCGGAGCCCTTGGTGCGGGCTGAGGGGTCCGTACCGGGTGCTCTGCCAGTAGGTGCCAGTTGCGCTGCCTGGTATTGCACCAAGTTTGTCTGCATTAGAATCCGGCAGTGCGGCAGTCAATATGCCAAAGATGGCGCCGACATAGCAGGCAAGAAAAGCGGCAATTCTATTCAATCGGGGGCCTCTGGTGCTGATGGCCACACCCCAGTGGGTGGGGGGGTGGTCCGGCACCGGAGCTAGCCCCCGTGAAAGAGGTGGCCCTGCCTGCCGCTCTGCCTACTTTGCCCGCCGCACCGGTGTGTATGGTGGTGCTGGGGCGGTGTTATGGGGTCACCGTCCCTCCCACACAAAATGATGCTGAACCTGGGACTCCGCCTGCAGCTGCAAAAGCGCGGCGGGGATCAGGGGAAGCGGCAGAGAGTGTGGCTGGAGGCACGGCTGGGGGTGTGTCCGGGGGTGCGTCCGGGCGTCCTCCTATCGGAGCGCATGTGGGCGTGGCTGCGCTTCCGGATGTGCTCCCAGGGTTGTAGGTGAACTGCGCACTGAAGAACCAGGGGCCGGGGCGGCCAGGAAAGATCTGACAGTGGCGCTCCGGTCCTCTGCATAGTATACTAAGAAGGTAAAGGCTGGATATATTGCGCCGGAGCATGTGGCCATATACGTTGCCACTGGGCATGCCCCCCCCCCCGTCTCTGTCTCTTCTTCCTCCAGCGCTGAACTAAGTGCTGGGGAGGGGGGAGTGTGATTACCCGTGCCCAAATCTTAAGGGCAGCAGAGGGGGGGAGTGGCTTGTCCAGGGGCAATGACAGTGGCAAAGTAAATATTGATAAGTGTAATAATAAAGGTAGTAATAATAAAGGTAATTATAGAAGTAGTTTGATGACACCTGCTGCACCAGCTGTCCCAGCAGGGGGAGAGGGTGTATGTGAGCAGGGTGTTAGTAGGGGTATTTGTGAGGGTGCTTCGTCGGGTCCTAAAGGTGGGATGGATGCTGGGAGTCGGCGGGCTGTCGCTGAAAAAGTGGCGGCTGCGGCTCCTGGTGTTCGCCTTCCGGAGGGATCCGACGTGGCATCTGGTACTAGTGTAGTGGGGGGGCAGTTTGGTTGCCCCTCCTGCAGCTGTAACACCTGGCAGAAGTTATGCCAGTGTGGCTGCGACCGTGGGGGGGAGGGGCTATGCTCGTTGGCTTCCTCATTCCCAGGAGTCACGGTTGGTGACTTGCAACGGCGACACCTGGAGGCCCTCAAAATGGGGGAGAGCTCTATAACAGTAGAGGGAGAGGAGGTGGACCTATCCTTATGGATAAACAGGCCTGGCCTGCGAGCTTTACAAGAGGAAAGGGGGGGCGAGACCACCTGGTCCCTGCCTACAACCGTCCCTGGGACCAGACTTGTTTGTCTCAAGTGGAGAAGCAATGATGCCTGCCCTACGAGAAAGAGGGTGGTGGAGCTCCTGCTTGAGATGGGCTTCAGGGTGGCTGACATCTTCACCCTGATACATCCGTATGGTTCCGAGGAGTTCGACGTCAGCTTTGCCCGGCCGGAGGGACTAGGGCTTTTCTGGTCTGGGTATGAGCTAGCGAAGAACTTACCGGATTGGAAGGGTTTTTTCGCTCAGGTGATAACCCGGCAGAACAACGTCAAGAAGGTGACCGTTTTAACCCGTAGCGAATCACTTTCTTGCGTTGACATTCTGACGTGGCTAAGCAGGTATGGGGACGTCCAGGGTGTACCATCCAAAAACCTGGACGAATTTGGCATTTGGTCGGGAGCCTGGACTTTCAATGTGAAGTTGAAATGTCTAGCAAGCACGGTTTCCCACATTCCATCCTCTGCCTTCATCGGCCGGCATAGGATCCTGGTTTTTTACAAGTGTGCATTGTGTGGAGGGACAGGTCACCTTGCCGCAACTTGTGGGGAGATTAGGTGCAACTTGTGTGGTGTGCTCGGACACCCATTTAGTCACTGTCCCCTCTCTGAGGTCAATGCGGCCCAAGCTCATGCAGGAGTGGGCCGGGAGGTCTCTTCGGCTGAGGCGGGTGCTGGCGGAGACAGTCAAGTTAAGGGGTCAGTGAAGACCAAGAGCGGTCCGTCCTTGCAGAGGCGGAGGGAGAAATGCCAGGTGGAGAGGGAACAGAAGGAACCCCACCACAATGGGGTGATGTCTGCCCCTCCCCAAGTGTCTGACTCCCGTAGTTCAGAGACCCTAGGGGACAGGGAGCTAAGGGCGGAGATCAGGAGACTAGAACGAGCCGATGAGACCCAGTCTTCACACTACGAAAGTGCAGCAGAGGGTAGTGAGACTGGGTCTAACATCAATAGAAGGAAACGGTAATAAAAAAAAAAGAGCCCGACCAAAGTAGCTAGGGAAGGCGAAACCGGCTCCCCTCTAGAGCTCTCCAACCGGTATCTCACTTTGGATGAGACCGCCGCCTCCTCTTCATCTGAAGGGGAGGTAAGAAGTGGGGTACCGAGGTCGAAGGAGGGAGGGCTTTCAGGAGGCCCCGCGCCCCTCTCTGGTGAGGATGTAAGGTCCCCAGAAGAGGAGGCAAATCCAATTCCTGGAACTGAGAAAGCCAGGGTCGGTACGCAAGAGGGAGCGGTGGTGATAGATGGAATGGACACCACCGTCTCCCTCAAAAGAGGGCGTGCTGCTTTAGAGGATAGCCCCGGGAGGGGTAAGAAGGTTGGGAAGGAAGGAGGACATCTAGCTTAAACACCAAGTACGGCGGTACCCACTCAGCTGACACTGGCGACCATTAATGTCACCAGCATTAAATCTGATGCGACTCGTTACACAGCCTTTGATTTTTTCAGCCGAGTTGAAGCTGATGTTTTATTTTTGCAAGAGACCAGACTGTCAAACTTGGAAGAAGTCCATGAAGCGAATAGGGAGTGGAGATCTGGGCCCTCTTTCTGGTCTCCTGCGGCTGAGCCGTATAGCGGAGTGGCGGTTCTTTTCACCATACCAGTAGAATGTCGATGGGTGGTTGAACTAGAAATGGGGAGGTGTTTGATCTTGGATATCCTCCTGAAGGGACAGGAACTGTGCCTGATCAATATCTACGGGCCCCAGTCCAGGTGGGATGGGAAATGTCTCTTTATGAGGATCAAGCCTTTCCTTTTTACGAGCCGGCAAGTGGTCTTTGGTGGGGACTTTAATACTGTCATAAGGTCCCAGGATAGGGATGACACCAGAGACCGGCTGACTTATGATAGTGTAGCTCTAAATAGTATAGCTAGTGAGGCTCATCTGGTGGATGTCCACATTAGGCACACCCCAGACCACGGTGGTTTCACTTACTACAGAGGTAATAGTATTAGGTCTAGAATAGATATGTTTTTTTTTTAAGGAGGAGGCTACCTTCTCGCCCTTAAGGGTTGTAGAGGTAGAATTCTCCAACCACTGTCTGATTATGTTTTCTCTGAATATTTCAGAATCCCCCCAAATGGGAAGAGGTTACTGGAAGCTGAATGCGGGAGGAAGCAGAGGTGAGACAATCCTTTGAGGACTTTCTTCAGAGTCAGGTAGCTTTACTGGATCTCTGTGACACTAAGTCAGAGTGGTGGGAGGTATTCAAAGACCGGGCCGCAAAGTTCTTATGCCAGCTCTCGAGCCTCAGGTCTATAGACAGGTACTGCCTGTATCATGGTACCTGTCTATAGACCTGAGGAGGAAACTCGAAGGTCTGGTCTCGACTGGAGGTAGCCACGAGGATATCTCCAGAGTGAAATCTTTGCTCAAGAGGTGCCAGTATGATAGGCACACATCTTTAGTTTTTGAGAGGGACTTCGGGAGGTACCGCTCGCCCGACCCCTACAGAAACTGTAAGATGTCAGTGAAGAGTAAGTTAATAACAGGACTGGTTGATAGTACGGGATCTCTGAACAGGTCCAGATCAGGGATCCTGGAAGTCGTCAGATCCTTTTACTCATGCCTCTTGGGAAGGAGGGATCTGGATCGGGACAAGATGTCGGCTTTCCTGGCTGAAATCACCCCTGAGTCAGAAGCTCACCTCTCTTTTGACGTTTTGGTAGAGGAGATCAGGAAGGAGGAAGTTATCCTGGCGGTGGAAGGGTTAGCTCTGAAGAAGTCACCAGGCCCGGATGGCTTAACATCCGAGTTTTATAAGACCTTTAAGGACTCTTTATGTCCCCTCTTGACTGAGGTATTCAATGAGTGTCTATCCTCGGGCACTCTGCCTCGGTCAATGAGGAGGTCAGCCCTGATCCTTCTATCAAAGGGTAAAGATCCGAGCCATATTGAGAACTGGCATCCCATAGCACTTCTCAATACGGACAGAAAGATTCTGGCCAAGATACTGTTTAACAGGCTGGGGAAATTTGCGCCTCAGCTCCTTTCGGTGGCTCAGCATTGCTCAGTTCCAGGCTGCAGCACTTTTAGTGCTGTACTCGGTGTCCGAGAGGCAGTGGAACAGAGTAGAGCGGGCCACTGGAGGGGGTACATGCTGTCCTTAGATCAAGCAAAGGCTTTTGATCGGGTGAACCACGAGTACCTCTGGTTGGTCCTTTTGAAGTATGGCCTGCCACGGGGGTTTGTCGGGTGAGGCGGAATACGTGATGTCTGAGGTGGATCGCTACTCGGAGGCATCCGGGTCAATGATCAACTGGGATAAGTGTGAGAGACTCTGGCTGGGAGGGGGTGATCCAACTTTTAATCTCCCGGACACCCCCCCCAGGGCCCCAATCGTCAGCCAAAGTCCTAGGCATCCATTTCGGTCATGGGGATTATCCCACTCAAAATTGGGATGACAGGCTTAAGATCGCCGCTCAGAAGGTCGACCAGTGAAAGGGCTGGTCTTTGACTCTCAGGGAAAGGGTGCACATGATCAAGGCTTTCCTGCTCCCTGTGCTTATCTATTTGGACAGTGTGTGTATCTTGCCAGTTTACGATATTTTGGCCCCTGGCACCCAGACGGAGGAGAGGTTCATTCAACTTTGGATTGCTTCGCAATATAATGGTAAAATAAAATAAAAAGATGATTGAATGAAGAAGTGCCCTGGAGCACAAGAATATATTGTTAAGGGGAGGTAGTTATAAATGTCTAATCTGCACAAGGGATGGACAGGTCCTGTGGGATCCATGCCTGGTTCATTTTTATCAACGTCAGCTTGTCCACATTGGCTGTGGACAGGCGGCTGCCTTTGTCTGTTGATGCCCCCTGCCGTGCTGAATACACGTTCAGACAAAACGCTGGCCGCCGGGCACCTCCAATGCATAAAAGGCTAGCTCTGGCCATGTGGACAATTTGGAGACCCAGAAATTGAATGGGGTCGAACCTTCAGTCAGTACATGGAGGGATGTGCACACGTACTATTCCACCATGTTAGTGAAATGCTGCCTCCTGCTAACACGTTCCGTATCAGGTGGTGGTGCAGTTAGCTGTGGTGTGGTGACAAAACTTTTCCACATCTCTGCCATGCTAACCCTGCCCTCAGAGGAGCTGGCCGTGACACAGCTGCGTTGGCGACCTCTTGCTCCTCCTCTGCCTTCGCCTTGGGCTTCCACTTGTTCCCCTGTGACATTTGGGAATGCTCTCAGTAGCGCGTCTACCAACGTGCGCTTGTACTCGCGCATCTTCCTATCACGCTCCAGTGCAGGAAGTAAGGTGGGCACATTGTCTTTGTACCGGGGATCCAGCAGGGTGGCAACCCAGTAGTTCGCACACGTTAAAATATGGGCAACTCTGCTGTCGTTGCGCAGGCACTGCAGCATGTGGTCGCTCATGTGTGCCAGGCTGCCCAGAGGTAAGGACAAACTTTCCTCTGTGGAAGGCGTATCGTCATCGTCCTCCGTTTCCCCCCAGCCACGCACCGAGCTGCGCTGGGTGCCACCCCGCTGTGAACATGCTTCATCCTCATCCTCCTCCACCTTCTCCTCATCCTCGTCCTCCTAGTCCTCCAGTAGTGGGCCCTGGCTGACCACATTTGTACCTGGCCTCTGGGTCACTTCGAAGAGACTGGCCTGAAAGTGCTAAAAATGACCCCTCTTCCTCCTCCTCCTCCTCCTGGACCACCTCCTCTTCCATCATCGCCCTAAGTGTTTTCTCAAGGAGACATAGAAGTGGTATTGTAACGCTGATAACGGTGTCATCGCCACTGGCCATGTTGGTGGAGTACTCGAAACACGCAACAGGGCACTCAGGTCTCACATGGAGGCCCAGTCATTGGTGGTGAAGTGGTGCTGTTCCGCAGTGCGACTGACCCGTGCGTGCTGCAGCTGAAACACCACTATGGCCTGCTGCTGCTCGCACAGTCTGTCCAGCATGTGCAAGGTGGAGTTCCACCTGGTGGGCACGTATGAGGCGGTGGGCGGGAAGGCCTAAGTTACACTGTAGCGCAGACAGGCGAGCAGCGGCAGGATGTGAACGCCTGAAGCGCGTACAGGTGGCCTGCACTTTATGCAGCAGCTCTGACATGTCAGGGTAGTTGTGAATGAACTTCTGCACCACCAAATTCAGCACATGCACCAGGCAAGGGATGTGCGTCAAACCGGCTAGTTCCAGAACTGCAATGAGATTTCGCTCATTATCGCACACCACCGGGCTTGAGGGTCACCGGCAGCAACCACTAGTCATTCTGTTGTTCAATACAACGCCACAACTCCTGCGCGGTGTGGGGCCTGTCCCCCAAACAGGCGGAAGGACGTGCGCCAAAGAACTCTCCGCCTGGGGCCCAGCCGCCACTACGTTTATCCAGTGTGAAGTTAGCGAGATATAGCTTCCCTGGCCGTGCTTACTGTATCTGTGGTTAGGTGGACCTTGCCACAGATGGCGTTGCGCAGTGCACACTTGATTTTATCGGATTCTTGGCTGTGCAGGGAAGGCATGGCTCTCTTGGAGAAGTAGTGGCGGCTGGGAACAACATATTGTGGGATAGCAAGCGACATGAGTGGTTTGAAGCTGTCTGTGACCATCAGCATGAATTACAGCATTTCATAGGCCAGTAGTTTAGAAATGCTGACATTCAGGGCCAGGGATCGAGGGTGGCTAGGAGGGAATTTATGCTTTCTCTCAAATGTTTGTGAGATGGAGAGCTGAACGCTGCCGTGTGACATGGTTAAGATGATTGAGAAATTATTTGGCACAATGTGTTCAGGTCTTTTTTTACAGGCACCTAACACTATCTGGCTATCTATTTAATTACCGAATTACACTAATACAGGCACAGCAGTAACCACAGATTTTGGGGAATATAAATTGTAGGCCTAGTATTTAGGCCCTGGATAAAAGGTATCCTTTTACAGACAGAATTAGACTTGCACGGTAGCGTGTGAAGTTATTGAGGATGACCCTATCAGCACTTGAATTTGCACCTTGAATGTAATATACCCTTTTACAGACAGAAATACACTATGTGAGATGCACAATAGTGCGTGCAAATTTAAAGGCTTTCAGCAATTGTAAATTTTCATACTTTCCAAACTGATCTGTAAGTCAATAAAATTTATTGTCGTATCAGAGATCATATGGGTCAGTATGATGTTAAATGGATTCTCATTGAGAGTCGCCACAAAGTGTTCACACTCATCTTGTGTACCCTGCCAAAAAATCAAAACATCATCAATATAACGATGCTAGCCTAGGACATGATTCTTGAAGGGTGATTATGGGTACACGTGTGCCTCCTCCCACCAGCTTAGAAAAAGGTTGGCATAGGAGGGCGCACAACGGACACCCATCGCAGTCCCAGAGACCTGTCTGTAAAAGGTACGGTCAAACAAAAATAGTTATGATGTAACACAAATACCAAAAAACTCACCAAAAAAGTCTGGTGTACTGGATCTCCATGGGTAGATTTTGTGAGAAAATATCAGACTGCAGAAATGCCATTAACATGTGCTATGTTAGAGTAAAGTGATTCAACATCACGCACAAGAATAAGAATGTCAGGATTGAGATTGATTTTCTGGAGGTTCTCAATCAGATGCATAGAGTCCCTGATGTATGAGTCAAGACTTAAGACAAACGGCTGCAAAAAGAAATCCAAACAAATTCAAGCCTGTTTGCATAGATCACCAAGTGATCAAGTTCTTATGCACCTTAGGAAGCATATAGTAGGTAGTTACTACTGGACACTCCATCTCGAAGGAAATCCAGCTCCCTCCTAGCAATGATGTTCATCTGAAATGCAGAATGCAGAATGTAAGAGCCTGTCTAATTTGCCCTTAAAAACCATGGTAGGGTCTGTGGGTAGAGGGGTATAAAAATGATAATTGTCAAGTTGTCTCTTAGCTTCATTCTAGAGATTGATATCCCATAAGACCAGTTTACCTCCTTTGTCAGCTTCCTTGATAATGAATGAAGGGTTTTGTTGTAATTTCTTGATGGCTATAAGTTCTGAATTTGTAAGATTTCTGTTCCTTACTGGATTTGGTCTTAATTTTCTGTGCCTCCTCATCTCAGAGCGCCTGCGCCGAATCAACACAGGCGCGCAATTTTTGAAATGCTGACAGAGCCGGCTGGAGGAGTAGATCGCGGCTGGCCCTGTCAATCAACAGGACGAGGGGGCGTTTTTTTGCGGAGGCTAACAGCAAGTAGACGCCCTACTTTCTGGTAGAGACCTAATTTACATATTATAAAAGTTCATTTTTAGAAGAAACTGCTGAAGGAAAGTAAGTTACAGCATTATATTTTCATATATCGCAGTATAAGGAATTTAACTAGCCCCCCCCCCCAAAAAAAAAATGACATTAGTGGGGTGACAGAAGCCCTTTAACTGCATAAGCAGGGTCTCTCACAACGCGCCATCGCTGCTGAGGTGGGAGGCAGTAAGACAGTCATTTGGAATTTCTTAAATGATCCTGAGGGTTATTGAACAAAAAAGTCAAGTGGAAGACCAAAAAAAAAAAAACATCACTGAGCCGGAGGATCCAATTGGGTGTCCGTCAAGACACTAGACGATCCTCGACCCAAATTAAGGCCCTTACTGGTGCTGACTGCAGCCCCATAACCATCAAACAGCATCTGAGACTGAAGGGTTTCAAAAACAAAAAACATCTTCAAAGACCTCGTCTCCTTGAACGCCACAGAACTGCTTGTTTGGACTTTGCAAGAGAGCACCAAACATGGGACATTCAAAGGTGGAAGAAAGTTTTATTCTCTGATGAGAAAATGTTTTACCTTGATGGTACTGATGGTTTCCAACGTTACTGGCATGACAAGCAGATCCTACCTGAGATGTTTTCTAGGCGCCACAGTGGAGGGGGCGCCATAATGGTCTTGGGTGCTTTTTCCTTCAGTGGAACAATGGTGCTTCAGGAAGTGTAGGGGCGCTAAACGGCCTCTGGCTATGTACAGATGTTGCAGAGAGCTGTCCTCATGACTGAGGGCCCTCGTCTGTGTGGTAACGACTGGGTTTTTCAACAAGACAACGCTACAGTACCCAATGCCCACAGGACAAGGGACTTCTTCAAGGAGAATAACAACACTCTTTTGGCCCATCCTTCGTGTTCTCCTGATCTAAATCCAATTGACAACCTTTGGGGATGGATGGCAAGGGAAGTTTACAAAAATGGACAACAGTTCCAGACAGTAGATGGCCTTCATGTGGCGGTCTTCATTACTTGGAGAAATGTTCCCACTCACCTCATGGAAACGCTTGCATTAAGCATGCCAAAACAAATTTTTGAAGTGATAAACAATAACGGCAGAGCTACTCATTACTGAGTTCATGTTTGGAAGTTGGATTTCTGTTTTGGGGGGGTTTATTTTATTTTTTTGGAGGTGTGGTCCTAAACTTTTGATCAGCTGAAAAACAGCCTGTTTCAGTTTATTTGTTGTTTTCACTAAATTGAATGCTCCAAAAATGTTTTGTCTAACTCCCATTTCTTCTTGTTGCATGTTGAAGCTCTACTTGGAACCTTGTTAAGATTCAGACATGCTAAATATGATTTTTTGCCATTTTCAAGTGGTCTTAAACTTTTGATCAGGACTGTAAATTGAGAAATACATTTCATTACCTATAATGGTTCATTTTGTCTAGGGAGCAATAATTAGTAGAAATAAAATAGGATATTAGCGCACAGAAAACCTGTCCTAATCACACAGGAGGACAAGTAAGTTTACAACACTGAGTTAAAGAGCTGCCTCATCCGCCTCTCTGCTCTGCTTGTCAGGGATTATGATCCTGAATACAGATAATAAGATCTTCAGCTCTCTCTGAATGTAGTTCATGAGGAGACATGAAGTGCAGAGAGGACAAAAAGGTAATGTGGGGCTGTGGTAATAGAGACTGCATAGAAGTGCTGCTGCTCATTATCTACACCCCACTATCCTCTCTGTACTTTGTGTCTCCTAATGAATTCCATTCCTACAGAGAATAATCTGAAGATCATATTAAAGTCTATTCAGGATCCTAATCCTTGACAAGTAAGAGAGGAAGATGGCGGAGCTCTTTAACTGTAACTGTATAATTAGGACAGGTTTTGTGTGGACTAGTAGGATGGCAGCCATTTTATTTTTCCTAATGATTGCTCCCCGGACAAAACAACCCATTATAACTAATGAAAGATATTCGGTAATATATTTATAATAAAGTAATATTTAAGTATTTTAATTTTCTTAATTCCTGGAGAACCCCTTTAACCACCTCCCGACCGCTGTACGCACCGATGCGTCCGGGAGGTGGTTGATTAGTTCCTCCTGGACGCATCGGCGCGTCCTCTCGCGAGACGCGAGATTACGTCACAGCCGGCCCGCGCATGCGCATCGCGGGCCGGCATTTCGCAGCAGAGTATTTCGTCAGCAGCCTGCCGGCCACGATCATTGGCTGGCAGGCTGCTGATTTTTAAAAAAACCAATCAGCAGCCATATAACCCCACATATTAGTAAATATGATGGGGTTATATGGCTGCTGTGCTCCTCTGCTCCTTCTTTTGGTCGGTTGGTTCCAGCAGAGGAGCAGAGGAGCACATCATTACTGTGAGTACCCACCACACCACATTTAGCCCCCAGATCACCCCAATTAACCCTTTGATCACCCCTTTTATCCCCCCTGTCAATCACTAGTGAAAGGAAAAAAGTGCAAACTGTCACTTTTTTTTTTTCACTGGTATTGACCGTTAGGTTTCAGTATAGTTTAGGCCCCTTGGTTAGGTAGTTTAGGGATCAGTTAGCGCCCAGCCCACCGCACCGCAGTCCGTTATTCGCTGATTAGCGTATCGCTAATCAGCATTTGTACTTTTATAGTATCTGGAAGTGATCAAAACTGATCACGGTCAGATCTATAATAGTACTAGTGTCACTTTAGTTCTCCCTCCACCCAAAACGCAGTGTTTGCCCGATCAGGCCTGATCGGTCGCCCACACGTGCGTACACCCACGCCCGCCCCACCGCAGTGACAGTTTTTTGATCGCTGCACATTCACTTTACACGCACTGCGGCGATAAAAAAATCAGTTTTGATATTTTTTATCAACCGCAGCAGCCTCCGGTACTTCGCTAGCCTCCCATTTGTAAGACAGGCTTGCTTTTTTTTTCTTGGGTAGTCTCAGGGAATACCCCGAAATTTAGTTGCCCACATGTCTAACAGGGGGTATTCTTCTGAAGAGGCCTACAGGCTTCTGACCCAGTCGGATGAGGAGTGGGAACCCTCATCTGATGAATCCAGCGGGTCAGAATACGAACCTGTAGAAAGCAGTGGCTCTCTGACCCAAAGTTCGGACGAGGAGGCTGAGGTCCCTGATAGCACCAGGCGTACCCGGCCCCGTGTCGCTAGACCGCAGGTTGCGCAGGATCCGCTTCAAGAGCAGCAGAGTGGGGCTGGTGCTGTCGGATTACGTGGTGAGGCATACACCAGCAGCCCAGCCCTTCCTGGACCTAGTACCAGCACTGCCGTACAACCTGGTGAAGTAGCGAGCACCAGAAGGGCAGTTGAAGCTGGTACGGTGGCACGTGCAGTAGTGACCCCGTCGCAGCCACCGCAAAGACGTGCCCGTAGAGCCCCTAGAATCCCAGAGGTGCTGGCAAACCCTGATTGGCAGTCCCCAACTTCAGCCGCACCCGTAGTTTTCCCTTTCACCGCCCAGTCTGGAGTTCGGGTTGAGACAGCTCAGATCGATTCGGCCCTGGGATTTTTTGAGCTGTTCTTGACTGCGGAGCTTTTAGACTTAGTCGTGGCAGAGACAAACAGGTATGCCACACAATTTATCACCGCTAACCCGGAAAGCTTTTATGCCCAGCCTTTCCGGTGGAAACCAGTCCAAGTTTCCGAATTTAAAACTTTTCTGGGCCTCCTCCTCAACATGGGCCTGACAAAAAAGCATGAATTGAGGTCATATTGGTCCACGAACCCGATTCATCACATGCCCATGTTCTCTGCTGCTATGTCCAGGACACGATTTGAGGTCATCCTGCGTTTCCTGCACTTTAGCGACAACACCGCCTCCCGTCCCAGGGGCCACCCTGCTTTTGACCGGCTCCACAAAATTCGGCCCCTCATAGACCATTTCAACCAGAAATTTGCAGATTTGTATACCCCTGAGCAAAACATCTGCATAGACGAGTTCCTGATACATTTTACCGTGCGCCTTGGCTTCAAACAATACATCCCAAGCAAGCGCGCCCGGTATGGGGTCAAATTGTATAAGCTCTGTGAAAGGGCCACAGGCTATACCCACAAATTTCGGGTCTATGAGGGAAAAGATCAGACCCTGGAGCCGGTCGGTTGCCCTGACTACCTGGGGAGCAGTGGGAAGACAGTTTGGGACTTGGTGTCACCCTTATTCGGCAAGGGGTACCATCTTTATGTGGACAATTTCTACACAAGTGTGGCCCTCTTTAGGCATTTGTTTCTAGAACGGATTGGCGCCTGTGGTACCGCGCGAACTAGTCGCGCGGGCTTCCCCCAACGGCTAGTTAGCACCTGTCTTGCAAGGGGGCAGAGGGCCGCACTGTGTAACGAAGAACTGCTCGCGGTGAAATGGAGAGACAAGCGTGACGTTTACATGCTCTCCTCCATTCACGCAGACACGACAATACAAATTGAGCGAGCAACCCGTGTCATTGAAAAGCCCCTCTCAGTCCACGACTATAACCTCCACATGGGAGGGGTCGACTTCAATGACCAGATGTTGGCTCCGTATTTAGTTTCCCGACGCACCAGACGCTGGTATAAGAAGGTGTCTGTATATTTAATTCAATTGGCTCTGTACAATAGTTTTGTTCTCTACAGTAAGGCTGGGAGAACTGGATCCTTCCTCAAATTTCAGGAAGAGATCATCGCGAACCTCCTGTATCCAGGAGGTTCCGTGGCCCCATCCACCAGTGTAGTTAGCCGTCTACACGAGCGACACTTCCCCAGTGTCGTTGCTGGTACCTCAAACCGACCGCCACCCCGAAAAAAATGTCGTGTCTGTAGCAGGAGTGGAATAAGGCGTGACACCCGCTATTTCTGTCCTGACTGTCCCGACCACCCTGCCCTATGCTTAGGGGAGTGTTTCCGAAAGTACCACACACAGGTACACCTAGCATAGGGATCACATCTCACCAGGATAGGCACACAGGGCTATTAGGGCCCATTCACTCACAGCTGCTGCAAACGTCTCCTTTCACATGGGACAAAGTGCATAACGCACTTCGCCACATCTTTGGGCGATTTGCGCTTTGCACATTGACCCATGGGGAAGGAGAGGTTTGTTCTAAAAAAGTTAAAAAAAAACAAAAAAAAACAGGTAAGCAAACAGGTTAATGTTTAGTTCCAAAAGTTAAAGTTACATGTTCTGTTCCAAAGTTAATAAAATTATTGCGTTGTGGCCTGGTTTTTTCTTTTTTTTTTTTTTTTTGTCTTTTTACCTTCCAGGTGGACCAACCGATCTACTAGCTGCAGCACCGATGTGCATTCTGACAGAAGCATTGCGCTGCTGTCAGATTACACGCAAGTCGGTGTATGCGGCGCTGCAAGACGGGATTTTCTCCTCTGCAGTTACAGATACGTTTGCCGAGGCATACGAGCTGAGGAGGAGGCGGCGTTCCTATGCTTTGGCAAGCACTTTGTATGTATATATATATATATATATATATATATAAAAAAAAAATCCCGGCAATGATTTATTCATCCACATCGATTGATGCGAATGGAGAAATCTGGTTTGCCAGGGCATACGAGCTAAGTGGGTATGGATGTAGGGCGGAGCTCCTATGTCCTGGCAGACGCCTTTCCCCTCCATTTTTTTTTTTTGTCAGAGATTTTTTCATCCACATTGATCGATGCGAATGAAGAAATCTGTGCCGTTCATTTTTTTCTTTCAGCCCAGAGGCTGAACGGAAAAAAAAATCTCATTACCTGTATGCTCAATATAAGGAGAATAGCAGAAACTCCTAATGCTGACCATACATGTAATGATTGCGGAGACCAATGCCAGGGCAGTACAAACACCCCACAACTGACCCATTTTGGAAAGAAGACACCCCAAGGTATTTGCTGAGGGGCATATTGAGTCCATGAAAGATTGAAATTTTTGTCCTAAGTTAGCGGAAAGTGAGACTTTGTGAGAAAAAACAAAAAAATATCAATTTCCGCTAACTTATGCGAAAAAAAAAAATTCTATGAACTTGCCAGGCCCCTCATTGGATACCTTGGGGTGTCTTCTTTCCAAAGTAGGGTCACATGTGGGATATTTATACTGCCCTGGCTTTTTAGGGGCCCTAAAGCGTGAGAAGAAGTCTGGGATCTAAATGTCTAAAAATGCCCTCCTAAAAGGAATTTGGGCCCCTTTGCGCATCTAGGCTGCAAAAAAGTGTGACACATCTGGTATCGCCGTACTCAGAAGAAGTTGGGGAATGTGTTTTGGGGTGTCATTTTACATATACCCATGCTGGGTGAGAAAAATATCTTGGTCAAATGCCAACTTTGTATAAAAAAATGGGAAAAGTTGTCTTTTGCCAACATATTTCTCTCACCCAGCATGGGTATATGTAAAATGACACCCCAAAACACATTTACCAACTTCTCCTGAGTACGGCGATACCAGATGTGTGACACTTTTTTGATGCCAAGGTGGGCAAAGGGGCGCATATTCCAAAGTGCACCTTTCGTATTTCACCGGTCATTTTTTACAGATTTTGATTGCAAAGTACTTCTCACACATATGGGCCCCTAAATTGCCAGGGCAGTATAACTACGCCACAAGTGACCCCATTTTGGAAAGAAGACACCCCAAGGTATTCCGTGAGGGGCATGGCGAGTTCCTAGAATTTTTTATTTTTTGTCGCAAGTTAGTGGAATATGAGACTTTGTAAGGAAAAAAGAGAAAAAAAAAAATCATCATATTCCGCTAACTTGTGACAAAAAATAAAAAATTCTAGGAACTCGCAGTGCCCCTCACGGAATACCTTAGGGTGTCTTCTTTCCAAAATGGGGTCACTTGTGGCGTAGTTATACTGCCCTGGCAATTTAGGGGCCCAAATGTGTGAGAAGTACCTTGCAATAAAAATGTGTAAAAAATGCCCTGCAAAATCCGAAAGGTGGACTTTGGAATATGTGCCCCTTTGCCCACCTTGGCAGCAAAAAAGTGTGACACATCTGGTATCGCCGTACTCAGGAGAAGTTGGGGAATGTGTTTTGGGGTGTCATTTTACATATACCCATGCTGGGTGAGAAAAATATCTTGGTCAAATGCCAACTTTGTATAAAAAAATGGGAAAAGTTGTCTTTTGCCAAGATATTTCTCTCACCCAGCATGGGTATATGTAAAATGACACCCCAAAACACATTCCCCAACTTCTCCTGAGTACGGCGATACCACATGTGTGACACTTTTTTGCTGCCAAGGTGGGCAAAGGGGCGCATATTCCAAAGTGCACCTTTCGGATTTCACCGGTCATTTCTTACACATTTTGATTGCAAAGTTCTTCTCACACATTTGGGCCCCTAAATTGCCAGGGCAGTATAACTACCCCACAAGTGACCCCATTTTGGAAAGAAGACACCCCAAGGTATTCTGTGAGGGGCATGCTGAGTTCCTAGAATTTTTTATTTTTTGTCGCAAGTTAGTGGAATATGAGACTTTGTAAGAAAAAAATAAAAAAATAAAATCATCATCATTTTCCGCTAACTTGTGACAAAAAATAAAAAGTTCTATGAACTCACTATGCCCATCATCGAATACCTTAGGGTGTCTACTTTCCGAAATGGGGTCATTTGTGGGGTAGTTATACTGTTTGGGCATTGTAGAACCTCAGGAAACATGACAGGTGCTCAGAAAATCAGAGCCGTTTCAAAAAGCGGAAATTCACATTTTTGTACCATAGTTTGTAAATGCTATAACTTTTACCCAAACCATTTTTTTTTTGCCCAAACATTTTTTTTTTCAAAGACATGTAGAACTATAAATTTAGCGAAAAATTTATATATGGATGTCGTTTTTTTTGCAAAATTTCACAGCTTAAAGTGAAAAATGTCATTTTTTTGCAAAAAAATCGTTACATTTTGATTAATAACAAAAAAAGTAAAAATGTCAGCAGCAATAAAATACCACCAAATGAAAGCTCCATTAGTGAGAAGAAAAGGAGGTAAAATTCATTTGGGTGGTAAGTTGCATGACCGAGCGATAAACGGTGAAAGGAGTGTAGTGCTGAAGTGTAAAAAGTGGCCTGGTCATGAAGGGGGTTTCACCTAGCGGGGCTGAAGTGGTTAATGACCTTCAAAGAATTTTCTTTGGCTGCCACATCACTGTAATGTAGTTATTGTTGTTGTACAAAAAACACAAATCTTTCCAGCGTGTTTCCATTTAAATGCTTGCTTGCGATCTACATGACAAATTGGTACAAAGCCATTTCCAATGGCCTACTCAGAGATTGGGGAGAGGCACTAGATTGCATGACACCTATCCTTGTGGAAATTGTAATGTCTGTCAATTTATGCTGGGCTCTGAATCTTGTATTATTCCCAACGACTCAAGGAAGATCGGTCTCAGACATTACATCAATTTACAGACTAAAAATTGTATTTATACCCTCATCTGTACATGCAGACTAGTGTTTTCGCTATACTCCTCTGCTGCACTGCGGAGCAGTAAACTCTCAGCCTGGCCGAAGGAGCGTGCGCCCTGATGAATCACCAGGGCGTGCACGGCTGTACGCACTGGCACTGATATAGGTTCTGCCCACCTTCCATACACTGTGGAGCAAGAAGAACTAAGAGAAGATGACTGCCGCTTCAGGACTCAGTGACACCAGTCCCATGACACTGACAGTGAGTGACAGTCAGTGTCACAGACAGTTACTCACTAGTGATGTCCCGAACTATTCGCCGGCGAATAGTTCCCGGCGAACATAGCTTGTTCGCGTTTGCCGCTGCGGGCGAACATATGCGATGTTCGGTCCGCCACCCTATACATCATCATTGAGTAAACTTTGACCCTGTACCTCACAGTCAGCAGACACATTCCAGCCAATCAGCAGCAGACCCTCCCTCCCAGACCCTCCCACCTCCTGGACAGCATCCATTTTAGATTAATTCGGAAGCTGCATTCACAGTGAGAGGAGGGAGAGTGCTGCTGCTGCTGATTCAATAGGGAAAGCGTTAGCTAGGGCATTGTTATGTGTCCACAGACTCATCTTCTGTAAGGACAGCGTCCTGACAGCACTCCAAACAGCCCTTTTCAGGGCTGGTACATCAGTGTGCTTTTTTTTATTTTGATATATATATATATATATATTGCAGTTGTCTGGCTGCCTGTGTGTGAGAGGCTGCAGGCTCAGTCACAGACAGCACTGTGTGCACTGCACACCATTCATACAGGGTGTGACAGAAAATACCTCGCAAATAATTATATTATTTTTTTTTCTGTGAGATCACATTTGCAAGCCCGTGTGTCAGGCCCACACATACTGTATACTGGCTAGTGGCTAGGCCTCCATTCATACCTTTACAGGGTCTCATTCACTCAAATACCTAGCAGATAAAAAACATTCTATTAAAAAAATTTCTGTGATATAATCACATTTGCAAACCTGTGTGTGTCAGGCCCATACATACTGTATACTGGCTAGGCCTCCACTCATACCGTTACAGGGTGTCATTGACTCAAATACCTTGCAGATAAAAAAATTCTATAAAAAAAAATTCTGTGATATTATCACTATTATCACGTGTGTGTCAGGCCCACACAGACAGTACTGTGCCCACTGCCCACAACTTATATAGGGTGGCACAGTACCTTACATAAACCACTTATCAAAAAAAAATGTCAGGCAGAGGCAGGCCACCCCGCAAGGGCCGTCGTGGTCGTGGTGCTGTGATTTCCACTGGCCCTGGAATAATGCCCAGTGTTCAGAGGCCACGTACCCTGAACCCAAAAAATTCAGAGAAAATAGTTGACTGGCTTACACAGGACACCCAATCTTCAACAGCTTCCGCTAAGAACCTTGACGCACTATCCTCCTCCAGCTCAGCTTTGGTCACCACACTCATCCCCCCCGCCGCCACCACCACCACTACCACCACTACCACCACAGCCACCACAGCCGCTTCACTTGATCCCTCAGAGGAGTTATTTACACATCAGTTGTATGAAATTAGTGATGCACAACCATTATTGCCAGGGGATGTAGATAACAGGGATATGTCTCAGTCAGGCAGCATTACACACATGGACGTACAGTGTGATAATGATGATGATGATAATGTACCCGGTGCTGTTTCCTTTGCTGAGGTGTCAGATACAAGTGAAGTGGTTGATGATGACGATGTGTCCGTGGATGCCATGTGGGTGCCTGCTCGAAGAGAAGAAGAAGATGGGGAAAGTTCAGAAGGGGAGACAGAGAGAAGGAGGAGATGAGTTGGAAGCAGGGGGAGGTCGTCGCAAGGAGCTAGTGGCACAGTCAGACAGCATGTATCGGCACCCAGGGTCAGCCAGACAGCACGACAATCAACGCATGCTGTTGCCACCACCAGAATGCCGTCATTGCAAAGCTCAGCAGCGTGGCATTTTTTTGGTGTGTCTGCCTCTGACAACAGCGATGCCATTTGCAACCTGTGCCAAAAGAAACTGAGTCGTGGGAAATCCAACACCCACCTAGGTACAACTGCTTTGCAAAGGCACATGATCACACATCACAAACGCCTATGGGATCAACACATGATGACGAGTAGAAGCAGCACACAAGCTCAAAGCCACCATCCTCCTCCTGGTCCAGCATCTTCAGCCACGTCAACCACTGCTGCCCTCCTTGCCCCTTCTCAACCACCCGCCACTCCGCATCTCACCTTCAGCAGTTCCATCTCATCTGCCCACAGTCAGGTGTCTGTAAAGGAAATATTTGAGCGTAAGAAGCCAATGTCACAGAGTCACGGAACTCTTAGCCCGTCAGCTTTTACCATACCAGCTGGTGGAGTCTGAGGCCTTCAAAAAATTTGTCGCTATTGGGACACCACATTGGAAGGTACCCGGACAATTTTTTTTTTCTAATAAGGCAATTCCAAACCTCTACTCATTGATTGAAAAGGAAATCATGGCATCTCTGGCATACAGTGTTGGGGCAAGGGTCCATCTGACCACTGATACCTGGTCTGCAAAGCTTGGTCAGGGCAGGTATATTACCTACACTGCGCATTGGGTCAACCTGCTGACGGCTGTCAAGCATGGAATGCGTGGCTCTGCAGCAGAGTTGGTGACACCGCCACGACTTGCAGGCAGGCCTACTGCCACCTCCTCTTACTCCTCCTACTTCATCCTCTTCCATAACCTCCTCGGCTGAGTCCTCTTCTGCTGCGGCGTCCTACTGCACATCAACTGAATCCCCCCAGCTCCACAGGGGCTATTCCACATCCCGGATATGACAGTGCCATGCTGTCTTGGGGTTGACTTGCCTGAAAGCAGAGACCAGCACTCCTGTCCACCCTGAACGCACAGTTGGATTAGTGGCTGACCCCGCACCAACTGGAGATCGGCAAAGTGGTGTGTGATAATGGAAGCAATTTGTTGGCGGCATTGAATTTGGGTAAGTTGTCACATGTGCCGTGCATGGCACATGTGTTGAATCTCATCGTACAACGCTTTGTGTCTAAGTACCCAGGCTTACAGGACGTCCCCAAGCAGGCCAAGAAGGTGTGTGGCCATTTCAGGCGTTCCTAACATGCCATGGCGCACTTTTCAGACATTCAGCGCCAAAACAACATGCCAGTGAGGAGCTTGATTTGTGACAGCCCGACACGTTGGAATTCAACACTCCTAATTGTCGAACTCCTGCTCCAACAAGAAAAAGCCAACAACGAGTATTTGTATGACCGGGGTGCTAGGACAGCCTCCGCAGAGCTGGGAATTTTTTTGCCACATTACTGGACGCTCATGCGCAATGCCTGTAGGCTCAAGCGTCCTTTTGAGGAGGTGACAAACGTAGTCAATCGCACCGAAGGCACCATCAGCGACCTCATCCCATTTATTTTATTCCTGGAGCATGCCCTGCGAAGAGTGCTGGATCAGGCTGTAAATGAGCGTGAAGAGGAAGTGGAAGAGTTGTGGTCACCATCACCACCAGAAACAGCCTTGTCATCATCGCTTGCCGGACCTGCGGCAACGCTGCAAGAGGAGTATGAGGAAGAGGAGTCAGAGGAGGAATGTGGCTTTGAGGAGGAGGAAGACCAGCCACAGCAGGCATCCCAGGGTGCTCGTTGTTGTCACCTATCTGGGACCTGTGGTGTTGTACGTGGCTGGGGGGAAGAACAGACCGTCAATGACATCAGTGAGGAGGAGGAACGGGAAATTAGTAGCTCGGCATCCAACCTTGTGCAAATGGGGTCTTTCATGTTGTCATGTCTGTTGAGGGACCCTCGTATAAAAAGGATGAAGGAGATCGACCTGTACTGGGTGGCCATGCTACTAGACCCCCGGTATAAGCAGAAAGTGGCGGAAATGTTACCAAATTACCAGAAGTCAGAAAGGATGCAGCAGTTCAAAACCAAACCAAAAAATATGCTTTACACAGCTTATAAGGGGGATGTCACAGAACAACGGGAATCTAGCAGGGGAAGAGGGGAAAGTAATCCTCCTCCGACCACGGCGGCAAGGACAGGGCGCTTTACAGATGTGTTGTTGATGGATGACATGCAGAGCTTTTTCAGTCCTACATATCGCCACAGCCCTTCGGGATCCAGCCTTTTGTCACTGACAAAAGAAGTTGCCTCAGTCAAAAAAGTGTTGATTACCTCACCTTCATTAAGATGAATGAGGCATGGATCCCGAAGGGACTGACAGTGGGGGATACGTTTGACTAACAAAAGGCCTGATGACATGCCTTGGCCTCAAAATGGTCCCCAGGCTACTGTATTTAATGTCTGCATACCGGATGACTTTTGTGAATTCTCCGCCACCAACTAGGGTTCAAGCCGCAATGTTTTAGTCACCTTTCTGCTTGGAAAACATAAATTTTCAGCGGCTGCAACAATACCTAATTTTTCAGGCATGTTGCCACACCCCAGATAAGGCCGTTGCTTCATTATGATCAGACTGAAAGGGATCGGCTGGATAATTTTTCATAGAAAAAAAACTTTTTTTTTTTTTTAAGTTGTATGGGTTTTTAATACATAAAAAAATTTAAAATCATAATAAAGTCTCTTAATAGTTTGTTAGAAATAATGTAGACAACTTAAAAAATCCCCATCAATTCCAATACAAAGCAAGTACAGAGCTCAGAACAATATTGTTTCAGGATGTCGTTAATTCGACAATGATTAATCAATTCAACAAATGTCCCCGGATAGGGGACGTAACAGGGATTAAACTGATGAGAATAGTACTACAGAAAATACCACTCATATCGGGTGTGACAGTAAATTGCACTGCGCAGACGCAGTGACCGTGGCGTGGTCAAGTAAAGGGGAGGGAGCCAGCGTTTTTTTAACCATCTCCCCGTTCGAAAAATCAATTTAATAAATGGACACCAGATTGGGGACGTTACGTAACAGGGATTAAACTGATGAGAATAGTACTACAAAAAATACCACTCATATCGGGTGTGACAGTAAATTGCACTGCGCAGACGCAGTGACCGTGGCGTGGATTCAAACAAAGGGGAGGGAGCCAGCGTTTTTTTAACCATCTCCCCGTTCGAAAAATCAATTTAATAAATGGACCCCAGATTGGGGACGTTACGCAACAGGGATTAAACTGATGAGAATAGTACTACAGAAAATACCACTCATATCAGGTGTGACAGTAAATTGCACTGCGCAGACGCAGTGACCGCGGCGTGGATTCAAACAAAGGGGAGGGAGCCAGCGTTTTTTTAACCATCTTCCCTTCGAAAAATCAATTTAATTCAGCTTTCGGGGACCCTTGGTGTTGTACGTGGCTGGGTGGAGGAAGAAACCTTCAATGACATCAATGGGACATGGCTAGCTTGGTATCCAACCTTGTGCAAATGGGAAGTTTGCTGTTGGGCAAATGGACTGTTTGCCGTTCTTTGCGGTGCATTAAAAGGGGAGTTTGGTCTGTCAATGTCTGTGAAGCGGGCGTAACCCTTACACTACCTGATCGATACAACATCATACCTGATCGTATACACACACTGGATTTTTTAAACCACGTTGTTCCAAAAAATTAGGATTATTAGGTGATTTATGCCCTTTGTGGATTAAAATCCAATTCTGCGTCAACTATGTAATTTTCCATGGGAGTTTTGCCATGGATCCCCCTCCGGCATGCCACAGTCCAGGTGTTAGTCCCCTTGAAACAACTTTTCCATCACTACTGTGGCTAGAAAAAGTCCCTGTGGGTTCTAAAATTCGCCTTCCTATTGAAGTCAATGGCGGTTTGCCCGTTCGCAAACATTTGCAGAAATTCGCGTTCTCCGTTCGCGAATGGAAAATTTGATGTTCGCTACATCTCTATTACTCACTCACACAGCACTCTGACCAAGTTTAGGTCCCCCTGAGGCAGAATTTTAACAAACTAAGCAGTGGCTGGCAGCTGCCTGCTGCTTGCTGCAACACCACTCAGACCAGTTAGGGAGTGAAGGCAGTAGTAGTAGGTGACTGATTGTATTTCTTCAGTTTAACGATTGCTGCTGACCAGAGGGGTAATTTTTTGGGGGGAAATGTGTCTCAGGCTGAGCTTCAGGAAAATTCATTACTGGACCAGGATTAATAATGGAGGATTATTATTGTGGGGGCCTAGGTGGAATATTCACACTAGTAATATTCTTTCCCATAGGCCTATTGCGCAGCAAATTCCACTTAGACCCCCACAGTAGTAATCCTTTGTATTGATCCATTGTTAGTCCTCTTACATGGGACTGAAGGCAGGAGAGTAATGTATCTTACATGGGACTGTATGCTGGAGGGGCTGAAGGCAGGAGATTGATGTTTCTTGCATGGGACTGTATGCTGGAGGGGCTGAAGGCAGGGGAAAGGTTGCACCTTACATGGGACTGTATGCTGGAGGGGGCTGAAGGCAGGGGGAGTGATGTATTTTACATGGGACTGTATGCTGGAGGGACTGAAGGGGGACATAATTATTACTATAATACAGAGGGGGCCAAAATTATTACAATAATACTACAGAGGGGGCCATTATAATATTAATAATAATACAGAGAGGCCATTATATATTTTAATTACGGGATAGGGTAGGTCTGTTATCTGGGGATGATAGTAAAGTGAGGAATCTAAAACATTTTCTGAGAAACTCTGCAGAGACGAGACGCGGCTGAAAGAAGGTATCATGCCGGTTCTATCTCCTAATGAAGACGCTGAGGAAAGTCTACATCACAGGAGATGTCACTGGATGTAACAGGTATGGTGCAGTATTTCCCTATATATTTCATAGCAATGTATGTTATGTTCATCCAAATATCTTTTTTTTTTTTTTTGGGGGGGGGGGGTGAATATAGAATTTAGCCCACACTGCTGAAGCCTGGCCCCAGACTTCAGGTCACACTGTGTGTGTTCTGAATTCTGGGGGCTCACACCCATCTACTACATTATCTGTACTCAGAGAGTTATCATTGTGTTATCTGTGACGTTACATAGGACTGAAGGTGACATCTATTGCATTATTTGTAAAAAGTGGCGTGTCACAGGTTGGGGGGTGCAATACTTGGCTTGCTCCGGGTGCTGGCAACCCACGCTATGCCACTGCATGCAGAAAGATATGTGTTGGGCAAACTAGTCAAGAATTGCATAAATGTATCCAGAAACATCTATCAACTATTGCTCTTGCTCCTCGAGACAGGATTAAAAGAGAAAAACCTTTGACCTCTGTACTCTGGACGGGTACTAAATAATTTGAGGGGGACCCCTGTGACTGCACACCTCTCTTGACTTGAATCTAGATAGATCATTGATCTTGACTCTCTTGCTCCCATTGGGATGAACGAGGAACTCACGTTTACAGTTTTTTTCTGGGTAAATATTAGAATTTTAATTTTTCTTTGTATACTTGCACTTCACTCACATGTTACGGTTCCATTTACATAGGCACTACTTACACCTCATTACGCTTATCTAGTGTTAATCGAGCACTGTAGTGCTAGGGTGCTCGGGGGCTCGGGCCAAACACATCGGGATGTTAAGGTGCCTGACCGAGCTCCTGAGTATAATGGAAGTCATTGGGAGAACCCGAGAATTAAACCAGCTAAACCCTGCTCTGAAGAGGGGAGGGTGCCTGGTTCATAGGAAAATTTCAGAAATTGATGGAAACACCACCAAAATGGTTCTGGAACATCATGGGGAGGATGTCTGGATGCATCTTGTACTCGCAGGTCACTGCTGGGAACGATGAAAGGGCTGCCAAAAATTACAAGGAACTGACACTACAATACACCCTTTGTTACACACAAAAATTATGATTGATGGCCTGCTGGTGACCCTCAAAAATATTTGGAGCAACGGCCTGCTGATCTGACCATCTAAAAGATTAAGGGCGAGGGCCTGCTGCCGCCTTGGTGATTCTAGATAACCTGGGGACGATCGCACGTCCCAGTGATGGCGACGATCCATTCGGATATCTGACCTATTAACTTTCGATGTTATTTTCAGCCAATCCATGGGTACCGGATTCGATTCCGGAGAAGGAGCCTGGGAAACAGCTACGGCTACCACATACAAGCAATGCAACATGCGGGCAAATTACCTATAAGTTATAATTAGGTGAGGGCCTGCAGGTGAGCTGACCCTGTAAAAGATTTTAGGTGTGGGCCTGCTGGTGAGCTGACCCTGTAAAAGATTGTAGGTGAAGGCCTGCTAATGAGCTGACACTGTAAAAAATTATATGCGAGGGCCTTCAGGTGAGCTGACCCTGTAAAACATTATATGCGAAGGCATGCAGGTGAGCTGACCCTCTAAAAAATTAAATGCGAGGGCCGTCAAGTGAGCTGAACCTTTAAAAAATTTGAGGTCCGCGCATGCTGGTTAGAGATGTCGCGAACATAAAATTTTCCATTAGCGAATTGCGAATTTACGCAAATGATCGTGAACGGGCAAACCCGGCGAACCACCATAGACTTCAATAGGCAGACGAATTTTAAAACCCACAGGGACTCTTTCTGGCCACAATAGTGATGGAAAAGTTGTTTCAAGGCGACTAACACCTGGACTGTGGCATGGCGGAGAGGGATCCATGGCAAAACTCCCATGGAAAATGACGTAGTTGACGCAGAGTCAGGTTTTAATCCATAAAGGGCATAAATCACCTAACATTTCTTAATTGTTTGGAATACTGTGCTTTAAAACATCCAGTGTGTGTATACGATCAGGTATGATGTTGTATCGATCAGGTAGTGTAAGGGTTACGCTCCCACTTCACAGTGACAGACCAAACTCTGACAGACCAAACTCCCCGTTTAACGCACCGCAAACAACCGCAAAGAGTTCTCAAAAGTTGACACACTCATGACATAAATTTTATTCCTCTATGCGTACATTTTGGTGTAGTGATGACTGTGCTCATGCGCATGTTCGGGAGATTGCAAGCAATGGCGGTTTTCAAAGACTATGGTCCTGGTGAGGTAGTTCAGTGACAGTTAAGTGACCCAGAAAACAATGATTCTGCAGTGTGGGCCCATTGTTGGCCTAGTAGGCTTTAATGATCACCTTAGATGATCGCAAAGAAAATTAATGTTTTTTCTATGCAAAATTATCCAGCTGATCGCTTGGTCTGTTCACAGTGAAGCAACGACCTTATCATCTGGCTTGTGCCAACAATGCCATCACACTCATAGAGGTGATCGCTTCATTGTGATACGCAAGCCCCTTCACCACAACAAGGTAACGATCACGAAGGGGAATTGACACATGTATGTGCCTTTGTTTTTTTGTTTTGTTTTTCCAGCCACAGTGCACCAGAGGCCAGAAAAATTAGGGATGTACACATGCCTGAAAAATTAGGTATTGTTGCAGCCGCCAGAAAAATTGATGTTTTCAAGGCACAAAGTGTACTAAAACATTGCGGCTTGAACCCTAGTTGGTGGCGGAGAAGTCACGCAAGTCATCCGGCATGCAGAGATTAAATACAGCAGCGTGGGGACCATTTTTAGCCCAAGGCATCTCATCAGGCCTTTTTTAGTCAAATGCATCGCCCACTGCCAGTCCCTTCGGGATCCATGCCTCATTTATCTTAATAAAGGTGAGGTAATCTAGACTTTTTTGACCTAGGCGACATCTCTTCTCAGTGACAATACCTCCTGCTGCGCTGAAGGTCCTTTCTGACAGGACAATTGAAGCGGGGCAGGCCAGAAGTTCTATCGCAAACTTGGAAAGTTCAGGCCACAGGTCAAGCCTGCACACCCAGTAGTCAAGGGGTTCATCGCTCCTCAGAGTGTCGATATCTGCAGTTAAGGCGAGGTAGTGTGTTACCTGTCAGTCGAGTCGTTCTCTGAGGGTGGACCCCGAAGGGCTGTGGCGATGCGTAGGACTTAAAAAGCTCTGCATGTCCTCCATCAACAACACCTCTGTAAAGCATCCTGTCCTTGCCGGCGTGGTCATGGTAGGAGGAGGATAACTTTCATCTCTTCACCTGTTTGATTCCTGTGCTGTGACATCTCCCTTATATGCTGTGTAAAGCATACTTTTTAACTTGTTTTGGAACTGCTGCATCCTTTCCGACTTCCGGTAATTCAGTAACATTTCAGCCACTTTCTGCTTATACCGGGGGTCTAGTAGCATGGCCACCCAGTATAGGTCGTTCTCCTTCAGCCTTTTTATATGAGGGTCCTTCAACAGGCATGACAGCATGAAAGACCCCATTTGCACAAGGTTGGATGCCGAGCTACTCATGTCCCGTTCCTCGTTCTCACTGATCTCATTGAATATCTGTTCTTCCCCCCAGCCACGTACAACACCACGGGTCTCAGATAGGTTACAACAAGCACCCTGGGATGCCTGCTGTGATTGGTCTTCCTCCTCCTCAAAGCCACATTTCTCCTCTGACTCCTCTTCCTCAGACTCCTCTTCCAGCGTTGCCGCAGGTCCAGCAAGCTATGATGATAAGGGTGTTTCTGGTGGTGATGGTGACCACAACTCTTTCTCTTCCTCTTCACGCTCATCTATGGCCTGATCCAGCACTTTTTTGTAGGGCACGCTCCAGGAAGAAAACAAATGGGATGAGGTCGCTGATGGTGCCTTCGGTGCGACTGACTAGGTTTGTCCTCAAAAGGACGCATGAGCGTCCAGTAACGTGGCAAAAAAAATACCCATCTTCACAGAGGCTGTCCTAGCACCCCGGTCATACAAATACTCGTTGACGGCTTTTTCTTGTTGGATCAGACGGTCGAACATTATTAGTGTTGAATTCTAACGTGTCGGGCTGTCGCAAATCAAGCGCCTCACTGGCATGTTGTTTCGCCGCTGAATATCGTAAAATTGCGTCATGGCCGTGTAGGAATGAATGAAATGGCCACACACCTTCCTGACCTGCTTGAGGACGAACTTTAAGCCTGGGTACTTATACACAAAGCGTTGTACGATCAGATTCAACACATGTGCCATGCACGGCACATGTGTCAACTTGCCCAAATTCAATGCCGCCAACAGATTGCTTCCATTGTCACACACCACTTTGCCAATCTCCAGTTGGTGCGGGGTCAGCCACTGATCCACCTGTGCATTCAGGGCGGACCGAAGTGCTGGTCCGGTGTGACTCTCTGCTTTCAGGCAAGTCAACCCCAAGACGGCGTGACACTGTCGTATCTGGGATGTGGAATTGCCCCTGGGGAGCTGGGGGGGGGGGGGGGTGCAGTTGATGTGGAGCAAGACGCAGCAGCAAAAGAGGACTCAGCCGAGGAGGTTAGCGAAGAGGATGGAGTAGGATTAGTAGAGGAGGTGGCAGCAGGCCTGCCTGCAAGTTGTGGCGGTGTCACCAACTCCGCTGCAGAGCCATGCATTGCATGCTTGGCAGCCATCAGCAGGTTTACCCAATGCGCAGTGTACGTGATATACCTGCCCTGAGCGTGCTATGCAGACCAGGTATCAGTGGTCAGATGGACCCTTGCCCCAACACTGTGTGCCAGACATGCCATGACTTCCTTTTCCACAATAGAGTACAGGTTGGGGATTGCTTTTTGTGAAAATAAATTCCGTCCGGGTACCTTCCACTGCAGTGTCCCAATAGCTAAAAAAAAAATTAATGCCTCAGACTCCACCAGCTTGTATTGTAAAAGCTGGCGGGCTAAGAGTTCTGACAAGCCAGCTGTCAGATGCTGGGCAAGGGGGTGACTCTGACATTGGCTTCTTACGCTCAAACATTTCCTTGACAGACACCTGACTGTGGGCAGATGTGGGCAGCTCCTTGTGATGACCGCCCCCTGCTTCCAACTCGTCTCCTCCTTCTCTCTGTCTCCCCATCTGAACTTTCCCCCTGTTCTTCTTCTCTTCGAGCGGGCACTCACGTGACATCCACGGACACATCATCATCATCAACCGCTTCACTTGTATCTGACAACTCAGCAAAAGAAGCAGCAGCGGGTACAACATCATTATCATCACATCGTACGTCCATGTGTGTAATGCTGCCTGACTGAGACATATCCCTGTTATCTACATCCTCACTCATTTCTTCCAAACTGATGTGTAAATAACTCCTCTGACAAATCAAGTGAAGCGGCTGTGGTGCTAGTGTTGGTGGTGGCGGGCGAGTGGTAGTTTGAGAGGTGCCCGAAGCTGAGCTGGAGGAGGATGGTGCGTCAAGGTTCCGAGCGGAAGCTGTAGAAGATTGGGTGTCCTGTGTAAGCCAGTCAACTATGTCCTCAGAATTTTTCGAGTTCAGGGTATGTGGCCTCTGAACACTGGTTATTATTCTAGGGCCAAAGGAAATCACAGCACCACGACCACGACGGCCACTGCGGGTGGCCTGCCTCTGCCTGTAATTTTTTTTTAGATTAGTGGTACTATGCGTGAAAGGTACTGTGCCACCCTATATGAGTGGTGGGCAGTGGGCACAGTACAGTCAGTGGGCCTGACACTCACTGACAGGCAATTGCAATTATATTACAGATAAAAAATGTAATGACTTTTTTATCTGCAAGGTACTGTGCCACCCTATATGAGTGGTGGGAAGTGGGCACAGCACAGTCACTGGGCCTGACACTCACTGGCAGGCAACTGCAATTATTTTACAGAGAAAAAATTAAATTACTTTTTTATCTGCAAGGTACTGTGTCACCCTTTATGAGTGATGGGCAGTGGGCACAGTACAGTAAGTGGGCCTGACACTCACTGGCAGGCAACAGCAATTATATTACAAAGGAAAAATTAAATGACTTTTTTATCTGCAAGGTACTGTGCCACCCTATATGAGCGGTGGGCAGTGGGCACAGTACAGTCTGTTGCGCCTGACACTCACTGGCAGGCAATTGCAATTATATTACAGAGGAAAAATTAAATGACTTTTTTATCTGCAAGGTACTGTGTCACACTATATGAGTGGTGGGCAGTGGGCACAGTACAGTCTGTGGGCCTGACACTCATTGGCAGGCAACTGCAATTATATTGCAGAGGAAGAATTAAATGACTTTTTTATCTGCAATGTACTGTGCCACCCGATATGAGTGGTGGGCACTGGCAGTGGGCACAGTACAGTCAGTGAGCCTGACACTCACTGGCAAGCAACAGCAATTATATTACAGAGGGAAAATCTAATGACTTTTTTTTTTATCTGCAAGGTACTGTGCCACCCTATATGACTCGTGTGCACACAGTACAGTCTGTGGGCTGACCGAACTCTGCATATGTTCGCCGTCGCGGCGAACGCAAACAAGCAATGTTCGCCGGGAACTGTTCACCGGCGAATAGTTCGGGACATCTCTAATGCTGGTGAGCTGACCCTGTAAAAGATTTGAGGTGCGGGCCTGGTGGTGAGCTGACCCTGTAAAACATTATATGCGAGGACATTATATGTGAAGAATAAGCATGTTTATATGATGGAAGAGGAGGAGGAGGACGACGAGAAAAGGGAGATTGAACCATATAGCCTTTTTGTGGTGGAAGGGGTGCATGGGAATACAGTGTATTCAGTATATTATAAACAACACATTTAAAGTGCCTTTATGTTCAGCCGCTTTCCTCTGGTGGAGTCAAGAAGTCATGGTCAATCCAGGCCTTGCTAATTTTTTTAAGAGTCAACCTGTCAACATTTTCAGTTGACAGGCGGATACGCTTATCTGTTATAATGCCACCAGCAGCACTACGTACCTACTCAGACAAAACGCTGGTGGCAGGGCAGGCCAGCACCTCCAAGGCGTACAGCGCCAGATCGTGCCACTTGTCCAGCTTGGACACCCAGTAGTTTTAAGGCACTGAGGGATCATTGAGGACACTGACACGGTCTGCTATGTACTCCTTCACCCTCTTCCCAAATTTCTCCCTCCTTGTGACACTAGGCCGCGCATCAGGGTGAGGGTGCTGGAGGGCTGTCATGAAACTGTCCCAGGCTTAGGAGAGTGTTGCCCTGTCTCTGTTGGAACTGCTGTGTGCGGTTGGCCAAGGAACTACGTACTCTGCCACCAGTGTTGTCAGATATACATTTTTGGAACAATTTTTCAACAAGAATCTTCTGGGATGGCACAGTTTTGCTCGTCCTTTCCACCAGAGGAATGAGAGATGAGACGTTCTCTTTGCAGTAGGGGTCAAGAATGGTAAACAACCAGTAATCCGTGTTGTCTAAAATGCATATAACGCGCTGGTCGCAGGAAAGCCATGTGTGCCAGAGTACCAACAGACAAGACTACGCTGTCGTCATCAGGAGGATCACTCTTAATCTCCTCATCCTCTTCCTCCTCTTCTGCGCACCCACGCAGAACAGATGGAATTAAACTTCCATGGGTACTACCCTCTATAGCGGAGGCAACCATATCCTGCTCCTCTTCCTCCTCCTCCTCTTCATCGTCCAATTTGCGCTGAGAAGAAGAACTGAGGGTGGTCTGGCTCTCACCCTGTGTAATGTCTTTCCCAATTTCCAACTCTTCCACAAGCAAAGCGTATTCCTGAATTGTGAGCAGCAAGCATTTGAGTAGACACAGAAGTGGGATGGTAATAGTTTTATTGCCGCTCACCATCTGTGTTGATTCCTTAAAGTTTATTAAAACCTCACAGAGGTCAGACATCCATGCCCACTCCTCACTTGTGAATAGCGGAAGCTGACTGGAAAGGCGATGACAATGTTGCAGCTGGTATTCCACTACTGCCCCCTGCTGATCACAAAGCCTGGCCAACATGTGGAACGTGGAGTTCCAGCGCATGCTCACATCGCACAACAGTCGGTTGACAGACTGGCTGAAGCTGTTGGTGACTTGCAGAAATGTGCACACATGCAGCACACCTTCACCAGTAGCTCAGGCAAATTGGGGTAGGTTTTGAGAAACTGCTGAACCACAAGGTTGAACATGCGGGCTAGGCATGGGATGTGTCTGAGCTTGCCGAGCTCCAAAGCCGCCACCAAGTTATGGCCATTATCAGACACAACCATGCCTGGTTCTAGGTTTGAGTGGCGAGAGCCACAGCTCAGTCTGGTTTCTTATCCCCTTTCACAGCTCTGCGGCAGTGTGCTGTTTGTCCCCTAAGCATATCAGCTTCAGCACGGCCTGTTGACTAGGGTTGAGCAAGCCCAAACTGTAAAGTTCGGGTTTGTACTGAACTTTAGGATTTTTGGACCCCGAACCCGAACATTTCAGTAAAAGTTTGGGTTCGGTGTTCGGCAATTTCTCTGCGCTTTTTGAAAGGCTGCATTGCAGCCAATCACCAACGTTTAACTCTGTGCCCTTCAGAAGCCATCACAGCCATGCCTACTAATAGCATGGCTGTAATTGGCCAGTGCAGCATGTGACCCAGCCTCTATATAAGCTGGAGTCACGTAGCACTGCACGTCACTCTGCTGTTACTAGTGTAGTGAGAGAATGCTGCTGGTGATTTCAGGGAGAGAATAGGAGAGAATCTTTGGTTCAGAACATAAATCTAACTCAGTGATCAACATACATTTAGTTGTGTAGGTGCAGGGCACAATCTTTTAAGACTACCCTGAGCCCAGTGACCGAATTTTTTATTTTATTTTTTATCCGTCTGTTAGTTAGGTGGGCAGTGGCGGCGGCCATTTTATGCAAGCTCAGTGCACTAGCACTGTGCTTTTGTGACAGTGAAATCCAATCTTGGAAAACTGCACTAATAATCTGGTTGCAAAAAAACACCCTTTTTGGGCAATATACAACAACTGGTGCATTATGCAGGATTAGTCAGTGTGCAATTTAAGCTACAAATACAGCCATAATTTTCTGGGGTTTTTAACCACCTCCCGACCGCCGTACGCGTATATGCGTCCGGGAGGTGGTTGCTTTATTCCTCCTAGACGCATATACGCGTCTTCTCGCGAGACGCGAGATTTCCTGTGAACGCGCGCGCACAGGCGCGCGCGCTCACAGGAACAGAAGGTAAGCGAGTGGATCTCCAGCCTGCCAGCGGCGATCGCTCGCTGGCAGGCTGGAGATCCGAATTTTTTAACCCCTAACAGGTATATTAGACGCTGTTTTCATAACAGCGTCTAATATACCTCCTACCTGGTCCTCTGGTGGTCCCTTTTGTTAGGATCGACCACCAGAGGACTCAGGTAGGTCAGTACAGTCCCACCAAACACCACACTACACTACACTACACCCCCCACCCCCCCGTCACTTATTAACCCCTTATAAACCCCTGATCACCCCATATAAACTCCCTGATCACCCCCCTGTCATTGATCACTGCCCTGTCATTGATCACCCCCTGTCAGGCTCCGTTCAGACGTCCGCATGATTTTTACGGATCCGATCCATGTATCCATGGATCCGTAAAAATCATGCGGACGTCTGAATGGAGCCTTACAGGGGGGTGATCAATGACAGGCGGGTGGATCACCCATATACACTCCCTGATCACCCCCTGTCATTGATCACCCCCCTGTCATTGATCACCCCCCTGTAAGGCTCCATTCAGACGTCCGCATGATTTTTACGGATCCGATCCATGTATCCATGGATCCGTAAAAATCATGCGGACGTCTGAATGGAGCCTTACAGGGGGGGTGATCAGTGACAGGGGGGTGATCACCCTGATTACCCTGATCACCCCCTGTCATTGATAACCCCCCTGTAAGGCTCCATTCAGACGTCCGCATGCGTTCTGTGGATCCGATCCATGTATCCATGGATCCGTAAAAAATCATGCGGATGTCTGAATGGAGCCTTACAGGGGGGGTGATCAGTGACAGGGGGGTGATCACCCTGATTACCCTGATCACCCCCTGTCATTGATAACCCCCCTGTAAGGCTCCATTCAGACGTCCGCATGCGTTCTGTGGATCCGATCCATGTATCCATGGATCCGTAAAAAATCATGCGGATGTCTGAATGGAGCCTTACAGGGGGGGTGATCAGTGACAGGGGGGTGATCACCCTGATTACCCTGATCACCCCCTGTCATTGATAACCCCCCTGTAAGGCTCCATTCAGACGTCCGCATGCGTTTTGTGGATCCGATCCATGTATCCATGGATCCGTAAAAAATCATGCGGATGTCTGAATGGAGCCTTACAGGGGGGGTGATCAGTGACAGGGGGGTGATCACCCTGATTACCCTGATCACCCCTTGTCATTGATAACCCCCCTGTAAGGCTCCATTCAGACGTCCGCATGCGTTTTGTGGATCCGATCCATGTATCCATGGATCCGTAAAAAATCATGCGGATGTCTGAATGGAGCCTTACAGGGGGGGGTGATCAGTGACAGGGGGGTGATCACCCTGATTACCCTGATAACCCCCTGTCATTGATAACCCCCCTGTAAGGCTCCATTCAGACGTCCGCATGCGTTTTGTGGATCCGATCCATGTATCCATGGATCCGTAAAAAATCATGCGGATGTCTGAATGGAGCCTTACAGGGGGGGTGATCAGTGACAGGGGGGTGATCACCCTGATTACCCTGATCACCCCCTGTCATTGATAACCCCCCTGTAATGCTCCATTCAGACGTCCGCATGCGTTTTGTGGATCCGATCCATGTATCCATGGATCCGTAAAAAATCATGCGGATGTCTGAATGGAGCCTTACAGTGGGGGGTGATCAGTGACAGGGGGGTGATCACCCTGATTACCCTGATCACCCCCTGTCATTGATAACCCCCCTGTAAGGCTCCATTCAGACGTCCGCATGCGTTCTGTGGATCCGATCCATGTATCCATGGATTCGTAAAAATCATGCGGACGTCTGAATGGAGCCTTACAGGGGGGGTGATCAATGACAGGGGGGTGATCAGGGAGTCTATATGGGTGATCACCCCCCTGTCATTGATCACCCCCCTGTCATTGATCACTCCCCCCCTGGTAAGGCTCCATTCAGCCATTTTTTTTGGCACAAGTTAGCGGACATTTTTTGTTTGTTTTTGTTTTTTCTTACTAAGTCTCATATTCCACTAACTTGTGTCAAAAAATAAAATCTCACATGAACTCACCATACCCCTCACGGAATCCAAATGCGTAAACATTTTTAGACATTTATATTCCAGACTTCTCACGCTTTAGGGCCCCTAAAAAGCCAGGGCAGTATAAATACCCCACATGTGACCCCATTTCGGAAAGAAGACACCCCAAGGTATTCCGTGAGGGGCATATTGAGTCCATGAAAGATTGAAATTTTTGTCCTAAGTTAGCGGAAAGTGAGACTTTGTGAGAAAAAAAAAACAAAAAAAATCAATATCCACTAACTTATGCAAAAAAATAAAAAATTCTAGGTACTCGCCATGCCCCTCATTGAATACCTCGGGGTGTCTTCTTTCCAAAGTGGGGTCACATGTGGGGTATTTATACTGCCCTGGCTTTTTAGGGGCCCGAAAGTGTGAGAAGAAGTCTGGGATCCAAATGTCTAAAAATGCCCTCCTAAAAGGAATTTGGGCCCCTTTGCGCATCTAGGCTGCAAAAAAGTGTCACACATGTGGTATCTCCGTACTCAGGAGAAGTTGGGGAATGTGTTTTGGGGTGTCATTTTACATATACCCATGCTGGGTGAGAAAAATATCTTGGTCAAATGCCAACTTTGTATAAAAAAATGGGAAAAGTTGTCTTTTGCCAAGATATTTCTCTCACCCAGCATGGGTATATGTAAAATGACCCCCCAAAACACATTGCCCAACTTCTCCTGAGTACGGCGATACCAGATGTGTGACACTTTTTTGCAGCCAAGTTGGGCAAAGGGGCACCTTTCGGATTTCGCAGGCCATTTTTTACACATTTTGATTTCAAGGTACTTCTTACACATTTGGGCCCCTAAATTGCCAGGGCAGTATAACTACGCCACAAGTGACCCCATTTTGGAAAGAAGACACCCCAAAGTATTCCGTGGGGGGCACAGTGAGTTCCTAGAATTTTTTATTTTTTGTCACAATTTAGCGGAAAATGATGATTTTTCTTTTTTTTTCTTTTTTCCTTACAAAGTCTCATATTCCACTAACTTGCGACAAAAAATAAAAAATTCTAGGAACTCGCCATGCCCCTCACGAAATACCTTGGGGTGTCTTCTTTCCAAAATGGGGTCACTTGTGGGGTAGTTATACTGCCCTGGCAATTTAGGGGCCCAAATGTGTGAGAAGAACTTTGCAATCAAAATGTGTAAAAAATGCCCTGCAAAATCCGAAAGGTGCACTTTGGAATATGTGCCCCTTTGCCCACCTTGGCAGCAAAAAAGTGTGACACATCTGGTATCGCCGTACTCAGGAGAAGTTGGGCAATGTGTTTTGGGGTGTCATTTTACATATACCCATGCTGGGTGAGAAAAATATCTTGGTCAAATTCCAACTTTGTATAAAAAAATTGGAAAAGTTGTCTTTTGCCAAGATATTTCTCTCACCCAGCATGGGTATATGTAAAATGACAGCCCAAAACACATTCCCCAACTTCTCCTGAGTACGGCGATACCAGATGTGTGACACTTTTTTGATGCCAAGGTGGGCAAAGGGGCACATATTCCAAAGTGCACCTTTCGGATTTCACCGGTCATTTTTTACAGATTTTGATTGCAAAGTACTTCTCACACATTTGGGCCCCTAAATTGCCAGGGCAGTATAACTACGCCACAAGTGACCCCATTTTGGAAAGAAGACACCCCAAGGTATTCCGTGAGGGGCATGGCGAGTTCCTAGAATTTTTTATTTTTTGTCGCAAGTTAGTGGAATATGAGACTTTGTAAGGAAAAAAGAGAAAAAAAAAAATCATCATTTTCCGCTAACTTGTGACAAAAAATAAAAAATTCTAGGAACTCGCAGTGCCCCTCACGGAATACCTTAGGGTGTCTTCTTTCCAAAATGGGGTCACTTGTGGCGTAGTTATACTGCCCTGGCAATTTAGGGGCCCAAATGTGTGAGAAGAACTTTGCAATCAAAATGTGTAAAAAATGCCCTGCAAAATCCGAAAGGTGCACTTTGGAATATGTGCCCCTTTGCCCACCTTGGCAGCAAAAAAGTGTGACACATCTGGTATCGCCGTACTCAGGAGAAGTTGGGCAATGTGTTTTGGGGTGTCATTTTACATATACCCATGCTGGGTGAGAAAAATATCTTGGTCAAATTCCAACTTTGTATAAAAAAATTGGAAAAGTTGTCTTTTGCCAAGATATTTCTCTCACCCAGCATGGGTATATGTAAAATGACACCCCAAAACAAATTCCCCAACTTCTCCTGAGTACGGCGATACCACATGTGTGACACTTTTTTGCTGCCAAGGTGGGCAAAGGGGCGCATATTCCAAAGTGCACCTTTCGGATTTCACCGGTCATTTCTTACACATTTTGATTGCAAAGTTCTTCTCACACATTTGGGCCCCTAAATTGCCAGGGCAGTATAACTACCCCACAAGTGACCCCATTTTGGAAAGAAGACACCCCAAGGTATTCTGTGAGGGGCATGGTGAGTTCCTAGAATTTTTTATTTTTTGTCGCAAGTTAGTGGAATATGAGACTTTGTAAGAAAAAAAATAAAAATAAAAAATCATCATCATTTTCCGCTAACTTGTGACAAAAAATAAAAAGTTCTATGAACTCACTATGCCCATCAGCGAACACCTTAGGGTGTCTACTTTCCGAAATGGGGTCATTTGTGGGGTTTTTCTACTGTTTGGGCATTGTAGAACCTCAGGAAACATGACAGGTGCTCAGAAAATCAGAGCCGTTTCAAAAAGCGGAAATTCACATTTTTGTACCATAGTTTGTAAATGCTATAACTTTTACCCAAACCATTTTTTTTTTTGCCCAAACATTTTTTTTTTATCAAAGACATGTAGAACTATAAATTTAGCGAAAAATTTATATATGGATGTCGTTTTTTTTGCAAAATTTCACAGCTGAAAGTGAAAAATGTCATTTTTTTGCAAAAAAATCGTTACATTTTGATTAATAACAAAAAAAGTAAAAATGTCAGCAGCAATAAAATACCACCAAATTAAAGCTCCATTAGTGAGAAGAAAAGGAGGTAAAATTCATTTGGGTGGTAAGTTGCATGACCGAGCGATAAACGGTGAAAGTAGTGTAGTGCCGAAGTGTAAAAAGTGGCCTGGTCATGAAGGGGGTTTCACCTAGCGGGGCTGAAGTGGTTAAAACACCCTTTTTGTGCAAAATGCACTATTTTACATCCCTAGCTGCATCTGGATGTGTGAAATTCAAACGTTATATACAGCTTTTATATTCTGTTAGTAAATATACAACATTAGTCAGTGTGCAATTTAAGCTAGAAATACAGCCATCATTTTCTGGGTTTTTAAAAACACACCTTTTTTGCCAAAATACACCATTTTACAGCCCTTGCAGCATCAGAACGTACATAATAAGTTATTAAACAAACACATGTTTGGGCAAAAAAAGTTTATTTAGCAGCCTTTGCTGCAGATGTAATTGTGAGATACACCCTTAAAATACAGGGGTTCTATTCAGGTATTTGAAATACAGCCATTTTGGGCAAACAAATTTAATTGAGGCCTAGTCTGGATAAGGGCGAGTGAGATACACCCTTTATATACAGGGGTTTTATTCAGTTATTTGAAATACAGCCATTTTGGGCACAAATCTTTAATTGCGGTCTAGTGTGGGTCAGGGCGTGTGAGATACACCCTTTATATACATGGGTTATATTCTTCTATTAATAAAACACCCTTTTTTGGGCCAAATGCACAATATTTCTGCCCTTGCAGCATCAAGACGTTTGAAATTCCAGGGCTATATACTGCTGTCATATTCAGTTATTAAACAATCACCCGTTTGGGCAAAAAATGTTTATTTGGCAGCCTTTGCTGCAGATGTCATTGTGAGATACACCCTTTATATACAGGGGATCTATTCAGGTATTTTAAATACAGCCATTTTGGGCCCAAATCTTTAATTGCGGCCTAGTGTGGGTCAGGGTGTGTGAGATACACCCTTCATATACAGGGGTTATATTCTTCTATTAATAAAACACCCTTTTTGGGGCAAAACACACAATTTTTCTGCCCTTGCAGCATCAAGACGTTTGAAATTCCAGGGTTATATACAGCTGTCATATTTAATTATTAAACAAAAACCTGTTTGGCCCCCAAATTTTTTTTGCTGCAGATGTCATTGTGAGATACACCCTTTATATACAGGGGTTCTAATCAGTTATTTGAAATACAGCCATTTTGGGCACAAATCTTTAATTGCGGTCTAGTGTGGGTCAGGGCGTGTGAGATACACCCTTTATATACATGGGTTATATTCTTCTATTAATAAAACACCCTTTTTTGGGCCAAATGCACAATATTTCTGCCCTTGCAGCATCAAGACGTTTGAAATTCCATGGCTATATACTGCTGTCATATTCAGTTATTAAACAATCACCCGTTTGGGCAAAAAATGTTTATTTGGCAGCCTTTGCTGCAGATGTCATTGTGAGATACACCCTTTATATACAGGGGATCTATTCAGGTATTTTAAATACAGCCATTTTGGGCCCAAATCTTTAATTGCGGCCTAGTGTGGGTCAGGGTGTGTGAGATACACCCTTCATATACAGGGGTTATATTCTTCTATTAATAAAACACCCTTTTTGGGGCAAAACACACAATTTTTCTGCCCTTGCAGCATCAAGACGTTTGAAATTCCAGGGTTATATACAGCTGTCATATTTAATTATTAAACAAAAACCCGTTTGGCCCCCAATTTTTTTTTGCTGCAGATATCATTGTGAGATACACCCTTTATATACAGGGGTTCTATTCAGGTATTTGAAATACAGCCATTTTGGGCAAACAAATTGAATTGAGGCCTAGTCTGGATCAGGGCGTGTGAGATATACCCTGTACATACCGTCTTCTATTCTGCTATTACTTAAACACCCATTTAGGGCAAGATCCTAAATTTAAGAAATATGAGGAGAGAGTCAAATAAGGGACGTGGTCCAGGTCGTGGTGCTGCTGGTGGAGCTCCTGTTGCAGGGAGAGGACGTGGTAGATCTGTGCCAGCTACACGCACAAGTGAAACCCTTTTCTCAGGTGCGAGTAGGCGACAGAACCTGCGACAGTATTTGGTCGGGCCTAATGCGGCTCTACAAATGGTGAGGCCTGAACAAGTACAGGCAATAGTAGATTGGGTTGATGACAGTGCCTCCAGTTCCTTCACATTGTCTCCTACCGAGTCTCCTGCTGAAAGATCAGAGTTGGCACCTGCAGACCATATGTCACCACCAGACATCTGAGAAGCTCTGACAGACGTCCTTCAGAACCTCCTCCTTGAGGTTCCTTTTGTTTTGCTTTCCTTTTCTCACCTCGTTAGCCTCTCTCAGCTGTCATGTAGTTGCACAGATTGCATCCCTTTAAATCCCTTCCCATACTGCATCACTTTGCGGTTTATACAACTTCCTGGAGTGTATGCATGCTGGATGCTACTACTGAGTCTTCTACAGATAAGTTTTGTTCATTCATTTGTGTTTTCCTGTTTGGATCCCAGGTGACCCTGACTCCCTCCGTATCAAGCGTAGGGAACCGGCGGTCATGTCCCCTCACTATTATAGGGTGTTCAGGTGTTATACAGTCGAGGTACGAGGAAAGGCAATTATCTACCATTGAGATTTTTGCATAGGCTGAGCAGTTAGGGAGAGAGCCAGGTCTGTTGCAGGGCTCTCCCTTTTGTTCCTTAGTTTTGGATCCAGTCAGTCGGATCTTCATTTTGTGTCTTCTAGTTTTCTATACACCTTCCGTGACATTATAAACTGCCAAAACCGTCTCAAGCATGGATCCGGTTTCACTCTTGACTGAACACATGCAGGGTCTTTCATTGGAGGTAGCAGATCTCCGTAAGACTGTTTCCCAGTTCCAGGTGACCGGTTCAGCTTGCGTTCATGGAGTTTGTTCTGAGTCTAAGATCTCGCTCCCGGATACGTTCTCCGGGGGTAGTGAGAATTTTGTTTGTTTTAGAGAGGCTTGCAAACTCCATTTTCGCCTACTTCCCCATTCCTCTGGTGATGAGGAGCAGAGGGTGGGGATTATCATCTTGCTGCTCAGGGGTAACGCTGAGTCCTGGGCCTTTTCGCTGCCGGTGGGGGCACGGCCCCTCTGTTCAGTGAATGATTTTTTTTTAGCCCTGGGTCAGATATATGATGATCCAGATCATATTGCTCTGGCTGAGTCTAGACTACGTCTTTTATGATACTGGTTGGAATGATGCTGCACTCCGAAGTCAATTTTGCCATGGTTTTTCAGAGTGATTGAAAGATGCATTTGCCTTTCATGAGAGACCTACCTCCTTGGACTCTGCCATGTCTCGGGCCGTTCGTATTGACAGGCGTCTTAGAGAGAGAGGAGAGATCACTCCTTCCTGTCATACTCAGTCCAAGGACAGTGCAGCGGTCTCATTCAGTGCACAGGGGTCTCAGTCGCTCTCAATCCCTTCTGAGCAGGGGCCCATGCAGCTTGGTTTGCTTGCCTCTGACAATAGAAGATTCAGCTCTCATAGGAAGGTTTGTTTCTGTTGTGGAGGTATAAATCATTTGGCAAATGTTTGTCTCTCTAGGAGATTCAGGCAGTTTTGTGAGAGTAATAAAGAAACAAAAAGGAAAAAATCCTCTAAAGACGTTCCATCTGTTACTATTGGCAAGGTTGATGCGGAAATTAAAGGTTTTCCGTTTGCATGTAGTTCCCGTTTTGTCCTACCTGCCAGGGTGGTGCTAGAGAGCAAAAACATTTTTTGTGAGAATTTTGTAGATAGTGGAGCAGCTGTCAATCTCATCGATAATCAATTTGCTATAACTCATGGTTTCCAGGTATGCACTTTGGGAAAGGATATACCTGTTTTTGCTATTGATTCCGTTCCACTTTCTCAGAAATCGTTAAAGGGCATAGTTCACAATATCCGTCTGATTGTGAGTGATACTCATGTTGAGGACGTGTCATGTTTCGTCCTAAGCGGGTTGCCTACTCCTCTAGTGTTGGGGCTACACTGGCTCACTAAACATAATTGATTGGCAAGCGAGGCAAATAAATGGTTGGAGTGACTTTTGCAGAGAGAATTGCCTTACAACATCTGTTTCAGAGGTTTCTACTAAGACTGTACCACCTTTTCTCTCAGAATTTTCGGATGTGTTTTCTGAGAGTGGTGTTCACAGGGAGTACGATTGCCCTATTAATCTCACCCCAGGCGCCGAGCTGCCTAAATCTCGTTTATACAATCTCTCCCAACCAGAAAGGGTCGCTATGCGTGCTTATATCTCTGAGAGTCTGAGAAAGGGACACATACAACCCTCGAAGTCACCTGTTGCTGCTGTTTTTTTCTTTGTTAAGAAAAAAGATGGTTCTTTAACCTGCTCAGGACCGCCATACGCAGAATTGCATCTTTGTGGCGGTCCTGTTCCTCTGGATGGACGCGCCGATGCATCCTCTCGCGAGACGCGAGATTTCGGGCAAAATTTTAAAGACAAGTTCGTCATCAACCTGCCAGCCAATGATCGTGGCTGGCAGGTTGTTGATTTTTAAAAAAACGAATCAGCAGTTATATGGCTGCTGTGCTCCTCTGCTCCTTCTTTTGGTCGGTTGGTTACAGCAGAGGAGCAAAGGAGCACACATCACTGTGAGTACCCACCAACACCACACTTAGCCCCCAGATCACCTCCCAGCACCCCAATTAACCCCTTGATCACCCCTTCTTGCCCCTGTCAATCACTAGTGAAAAGGAAAAAAGTGATCAGTGCAAACTGTCACTTTTTTTCGTTTCACTGGTATTGACTGATAGGTTTTAGTATAGTTTAGGTCCCTTTGTTTAGGTAGTATAGCGATCGGTTAGCGCCCAGCCCACCGCACCGCAGTCCCTTATTCGCTGATTAGCGTATCGCTAATCAGCATTTGTACTTTTATAGTATCTGGAAGTGATCAAAACTGATCACGGTCAAATATATAATAGTATTAGTGTCACTTTAGTTCACCCTCCACCCAAAACGCAGTGTTTGCCCGATCAGGCCTGATCGGTCGCCCACACGTGCGTTCACCCACGCCCGCCCTACCGCAGTGAGAAAAAAAAAATATTTTTTGATCACTGCACATTCACTTTAGGCCTCATGCACACGACAGTATTGCTTTTTCAGTGTTTTGCGGTCCGTTTTTTACGGATCCGTTGTTCCGTTTTTTGTTTCCGTTGTGTTTCCGTTTCCTTTCCGTTTTTCCGTTCCGTTTTTCCGTATGCCATATACAGTATACAGTAATTACATAGAAAAGATTGGGCTGGGCATAACATTTTCAATAGATGGTTCAGGAAAAAACGGAACGGAAACGGAAGACATACGGATGCATTTCCGTATGTGTTCCGTTTTTTTTGCGGACCCATTGACTTGAATGGAGCCAAGCACCGTGATTTGCGGACAAGTATAGGACATGTTCTATCTTTTCACGGCACGGAAATACTGAAATACTGAAACGGAATGCACACTGAGACACTTCAGTATTTTTTGCTGAACCATTGAAATGAATGGTTCAGTATATGTTCTGTATACTGAGCTAAAAAAACGTCCAGTATACTGAACGCAAAATACTGTCGTGTGCATGAGCCCTTACACGTGCTGCGGCGATAAAAAAAAAATCTGTTTTGATATTTTTTTATCAACCGCAGCGGCCTCCGGTACTTCGCTAGCCTCCCCTTTGTAAGACAGGCTTGCTTTTTTTCTTGGGTAGTCTCAGGGAATACCCCTAAATTTAGTTTCCCAAATGTCAAACAGGGGGTATTCTTCTGACCCAGTGGGATGAGGAATGGGAACCCTCATCTGATGAATCTAGCGGGTCAGAATACGAACCTGTAGAAAGCAGTGGCTCTCTGACCCAAAGTTCGGACGAGGAGGATGAGGTCCCTGATAGCACCAGGCGTACCCGGCCCCGTGTCGCTAGACCACAGGTTGTGCAGGATCCGCTTCAAGAGCAGCAGAGTGGGGCTGGTGCTGTCGGATTACGTGGTGAGGCATACACCAGCAGCGCAGCCCTTCCTGGACCTAGTACCAGCACTGCCGTACAACCTGGTGAAGTGGCGAGCACCAGAAGGGCAGTTGAAGCTGGTACGGTGGCATGAGCAGTAGTGACCCCGTCGCAGCCACCGCAAAGACGTGCCTGTAGAGCCCCTAGAATCCCTGAGGTGCTGGCAAACCCTGATTGGCAGTCCCCAACTTCAGCCGCACCTGTAGTTCCCCCTTTCACCGCCCAGTCTGGAGTTCGGGTTGAGACAGCTCAGATCGGTTCGGCCCTGGGATTTTTTGAGCTGTTCTTGACTGCGGAGCTCTTGGACTTAGTCGTGGCCGAAACAAATCGGTATGCCACACAATTTATATCCGCCAACCCGGGAAGCTCTTATGCCCAGTCTTTCTGGTGGAAACCAGTCCAAGTTTCCGAAATTAAAACTTTTCTGGGCCTTCTCCTCAACATGGGTCTAACTAAAAAGCATGAATTGCGGTCATATTGGTCCACGAACCCAATTCATCACATGCCCATGTTCTCTGCTGCAATGTCCAGGACACGATTTGAGACCATCCTGCGTTTCCTGCACTTTAGCGACAACACCACCTTCCGCCCCAGAGGCCACCCAGCTTTTGACCGGCTCCACAAAATTCGGCCCCTCATAGACCATTTCAACCTGAAATTTGCAGATTTGTATACCCCTGAGCAAAACATCTGCGTAGACGAGTCCCTTATACATTTTACCGGGCGCCTTGGCTTCAAACAATACATCCCAAGCAAGCGCGCCCGGTATGGGGTCAAATTGTATAAGCTCTGTGAAAGGGCCACAGGCTATACCCACAAATTTCGGATCTATGAGGGAAAAGATCAGACCCTGGAGCCGGTCGGTTGCCCTGACTACCTGGGGAGCAGTGGGAAGACAGTCTGGGACTTGGTGTCACCCTTATTCGGCAAGGGGTACCATCTTTATGTGGACAATTTTTACACAAGTGTGGCCCTCTGTAGGCATTTGTTTCTAGAACAGATTGGCGCCTGTGGCACCGCGTGAACTAGTCGCCGGGGCTTCCCCCAACAGCTCGTTACCACCCGTCTTGCAAGGGGGCAGAGGGCTGCATTGTGTAACGAAGAACTGCTCGCGGTGAAATGGAGAGACAAGCGTGACGTTTACATGCTCTTCTCCATTCACGCAGACACGACAATCCAAATTGAGCGAGCAACCCGTGTCATTGAAAAGCCCCTCTCAGTCCACGACTATAACCTTCACATGGGAGGGGTGGACTTCAATGACCAGATGTTGGCTCCGTATTTAGTGTCCCGCAGAACCAGACGCTGGTATAAGAAGGTGTCTGTATATTTAATTCAATTGGCTCTGTATAATAGTTTTGTTCTCCACAGTAAGGCTGGGAGAATTGGATCCTTCCTCAAATTTCAGGAAGAGATCATTGCGAACCTCCTGTACGCAGGACGTTCCGTGGCTCCATCCACCAGTGTAGTTAGCCGTCTACACGAGCGACATTTCCCCAGTGTCGTTCCTGGTACCTCAAACCGACCGCCACCCCGAAAAAAATGTCGTGTCTGTAGCAGGAGTGGAATAAGGCGTGACACCCGCTATTTCTGTCCTGACTGTCCTGACCACCCTGCCCTATGCTTTGGAGAGTGTTTCCGGAAGTACCACACACAGGTACACTTAGCATAGGGATCACATCTCACCAGGACAGGCACACAGGGCTATTAGGGCCCATTCACATACAGCTGCTGCAAACCTCTCCTTTCACCTGGGACAAAGTGCATAACGCACTTCGCCACAACTTTGGGCGCTTTGCGCTTTGCACATTGACCCATGGGGAAGGAGAGGTTTGTTCTATAAAGGTAAAAAAAAAAAAAAAACACCAATAAGCAAAAAGGTTAATGTTTAGTTCAAAAAGTTTAAGTTTATATGTTCTGTTCCAAAGTTAATAAAATTATTGCGTTGCGGCCTGTTTTTTTCATTTTTTTCTTTTTTATCTTCCAGGTGGACCAACCAATCGACTAGCTGCAGCACTGATGTGCATTCTGACAGAAGCATTGCGCTGCTGTCAGATTACACGCAAGTCGGTGTATGCAGCGCTGCAAGACGAGATTTCTACTCTGCAGTAAAAGATACGTTTGCCAAGGCATACGAGCTGAGGAGGAGGCAGTGTTCCTATGCTTTGGCAAACACTTTGAATATAAAAAAAATAATAAAAGTCCTGGCAATGATTTATTCATCCACATCGATTGATGTGAATGGAGAAATCTGGTTTGCCATGTCATACGAGCTAAGTGGCTATGGATGTTGGGCGGAGCTCCTATGTCCTGGCAGACGCCTTTCCCCTCCTTTTTTTTTTTTTGGCAGAGATTTTTCCATCCACATTGATCGATGCGAATTAAGAAATCTGTGCCGTTAATTTTTTTATTTCCGCCCAGAGGCTGAACAGAAAAGAAGATCTCATTACCTGTATGCTCAATATAAGGAGAATAGCAGAAACTCCTAATGCTGGCCATACATGTAATGATTGCAGAGACCCTCAAATGCCAGGGCAGTACAAACACCCCACAACTGACCCCATTTTAGAAAGAAGACACCCCAAGGTATTCGCTGAGGGGCATATTGAGTCCATAAAAGATTTACATTTTTGTCCTAAGTTAGCGGAAAGTGAGACTTTGTGAGAAAAAACCAAAAAAATATCAATTTCCGCTAACTTATGCCAAAAAAATACATTTCTATGAACTCGCCATGCCCCTCATTGAATACCTTGAGAAGAAGTCTGGGATCCAAATGTCTAAAAATGCCCTCCTAAAAGGAATTTGGGCACCTTAGCGCATCTAGGCTGCAAAAAAGTGTCACACATGTGGTATCGCCATACTCAGGAGAAGCTGGGGAATGTGTTTTGGGGTGTCATTTTACATATACCCATGCTGAGTGAGATAAATATCTTGGTCAAATGCCAACTTTGTATAAAAAAATTTGGAAAAGTTGTCTTTTGCCAAGATATTTCTCTCACCCAGCATGGGTATATGTAAAATGACACCACAAAACACATTCCCCAACTTCTCCTGAGTACGGCGACACCAGATGTGTGACACTTTTTTGCAGCCTAGGAGTGCAAAGGGACCCACATTCCAAAGTGCACCTTTCGGATTTCACCGGTCATTTTTTTAAGATTTCGATTGCAAACTACTTCTCACAAATATGGGCCCCTAAATTGCCAGGGCAGTATAACTACACCACACGTGACCCCATTTTGGAAAGAAGACACCCCAAGGTATTCCGTGAGGGGCATGGCGAGTTTCTAGAATTTTTTATTTTTTGTCGCAAGTTAGTGGAATATGAGACTTTGTAAGGAAAAAAATAAATAAAAAAATCATCATTTTCCGCTAACTTGTGACAAAAAATAAAAAATTCTAGGAACTCGCCGTGCCCCTCATGGAATACCTTGGGATGTCTTCTTTCCAAAATGGGGTCACTTGTGGGGTAGTTATACTGCCCTGGCAATTTAGGGGCCCAAATGTGTGAGAAGTACTTTGCAATCAAAATGTGTAAAAAATGGCCTGCGAAATCCGAAAGGTGCACTTTGGAATATGTGCCCCTTTGCCCACCTTGGCTGCAAAAAAGTGTCACACATGTGGTATCGCCGTACTCAGGAGAAGTTGGGGAATGTGTTTTGGGGTGTTATTTTACATATACCCATGCTGGGTGAGAAAAATATCTTGGTCAAATGCCAACTTTGTATAAAAAAATTGGAAAAGTTGTCTTTTGCCAAGATATTTCTCTCACCCAGCATGGTTATATGTAAAATGACACCCCAAAACACATTTCCCAACTTCTCCTGAGTATGGTGATACCAGATGTGTGACACTTTTTTGCAGCCTAGGTGGGCAAAGGGACCCACATTCCAAAGTGCACCTTTCGGATTTCACCGGTCATTTTTTACAGATTTTGATTGCAAACTACTTCTCACACATATGGGCCCCTAAATTGCCAGGGCAGTATAACTACGCCACAAGTGACCCCATTTTGGAAAGAAGACACCCCAAGGTATTCCGTAAGGGGCATGGCGAGTTCCTAGAATTTTTTTTCGCAAGTTAGTGGAATATGAGACTTTGTAAGAAAAAAAAATAATCATCATTTTGTGACAAAAAAATAAAAAGTTCTATGAACTCACTATGCCCATCAGCAAATACCTTAGGGTGTCTACTTTCCGAAATGGGGTCATTTGTGGGGTTTTTCTACTGTTTGGGCATTGTAGAACCTCAGGAAACATGACAGGTGCTCAGAAAGTCAGAGCTGCTTCAAAAAGCGGAAATTCACATTTTTGTACCATAGTTTGTAAACGCTATAACTTTTACCCAAACCATTTTTTTTTGCCCAAACATTTTTTTTATCAAAGAAATGTAGAACAATAAATTTAGCGAAAAAATTATATATGGATGTCGGTTTTTTTGCACAATTTTACAGCTGAAAGTGAAAAATGTAATTTTTTTGCAAAAATATCATTACATTTTGATTAATAACAAAAAAAGTTAAAATGTCAGCAGCAATGAAATACCACCAAATGAAAGCTCTATTAGTGAGAAGAAAAGGAGGCAAAATTCATTTGGGTGGTAAGTTGCATGACCGAGCGATAAACGGTGAAAGTAGTGTAGTGCAGAAGTGCAAAAAGTGGCCTGGTCATTAAGGGGGTTTCAGCTAGCGGGGTTGAAGTGGTTAAGACCATGTCTGGATTTCAGGGAGCTGAACAGTATCACAATTCGTGACCCTTATCCGCTTCCTCTGATCCCGGACCTGTTTAACCAGATTGTTGGGGCTAAAGTTTTTTCCAAGTTGGATCTAAGAGGGGCATACAACCTGGTCAGGGTCAGAGAAGGAGATGAATGGAAGATGGCCTTCAATACCCCTGAGGGCAATTTTGAGAATTTGGTTATGCCTTTTGGTTTGATGAATGCTCATGCCGTCTTTCAGCATTTTATGGACAGCATTTTTATCATTTAATGGGGAAATTTGTATTAGTGTATCTAGATGACATTTAGATTTTTTCTCCTGATTTCAAAACTCATAAGGAACACTTCCATCAGGTCTTGCTCATCCTGCGGGAGAATAAATTGTACGCTAAACTAGAAAAATGTGTGTTTGCGGTTCCAGAAATTCAATTTCTGGGGTTTCTTCTCTCCGCTTCTGGTTTTCGCATGGACCCCGAGAAGGTCCGTGCTGTGCTTGAGTGGGAGCTTCCTGAGAATCAGAAGGCGCTGATGCGTTTTTTGGGTTTTGCCAGTTATTACAGGAAGTTTATTTTGAATTATTCCTCTGTTGTTAAACCACTCACTGATATGACTAGAAAGGGGGTAGATTTTTCCTCCTGGTCGGTAGAGGCGCGTAAGGCCTTTTCTAATATCAAGGAGAGTTTTGCTTCCACTCCCATGTTGGTACAACCTGATATTTCTCTACCCTTCAAAGTTATGGTTGATGCTTCTGAGGTGGGTGTGGGTGCGGTCTTGTCTCAGGCTCCCTCTCCTGCCAAATGGCAACCGTGTGCCTTTTTCTTGAAGAAACTCTCCTCCACAGAGAGAAATTACGATGTGGGAGATAGGAAGTTGTTGGCCATCAAGTTAGCTTTTGAGGAATGGCGCCATTGGCTAGAGGGAGCCAGACACCCTATTACCGTGTTTACTGACCATAAGGATCTGGCCTACTTGGAGTCAGCCAAGCGTCTGAACCCGAGACAGGCCAGATGGTCTTTGTTCTTTTCATGGTTTAATTTTGTTGTCACGTTCCGCCCTGGGGTTAAGAAGGTGAAGGCGGATGCCCTGTCACGCTGTTTTCCGGGAGGTGGGAATTTTGAAGACCCGGGTCCCATTTTGGCTGAAGGTGTGGTGGTCTCTGCTCTTTATCCTGAATTGGAGGCAGAGGTTCAGGTAGCCCAGTCAGAGGCTCATGATCTTTGTCCTCCTGGGAGGTTGTTTGTGCCTCTCGCTTTAAGAGACAAGATTTTTAAGGAGCACCATGATACTGTCCTTGCTGGGCACCTGGGGGCAAGAGCCAAAGTGGATCTCATCGATTGTAGATTCTGGTGGCCGGCGCTTCGTAAGTCGGTTGAGGGTTTTGTGGCAGCCTGCGAGACTTGCGCTCGTGCCAAAGTCCCTCATTCACTGCCATCAGGTCCTCTCCTTCCGTTACCCATTCTTTCCCGTCCTTGGACACATCTGTCCATGGACTTCATTACGGACCTGCCTCGTTCCTCGGTGAAGACGGTGATTCTGGTGGTGGTGGACCGTTTTAGCAAAATGGTGCATTTCATTCCTTTTCCTGGCTTGCCCAATGCTAAGACGCTGGCACAGACATTTATTGATCACATTGTCAAATTGCATGGTATTCCTTCAGACATAGTCTCTGATAGGGGCACACAGTTTGTTTCCAGATTCTGGAAGGCTTTCTGTTCTCGCTTGGGGGTTCGGTTGTCATTCTCTTCTGCTTTCCACCTGCAGTCGAATGGTCAGACAGAACGCGTCAATCAGAATCTGGATACATATCTGCGCTGTTTTGTGGCAGAGAATCAGGAGGATTGGTGTTCTTTTTTGTCCCTTGCTGAGTTTGCTTTAAATAACCGTCGTCAGGAGTCCTCTGATGAGTCGCCATTTTTTTGGTGCATATGGGTTTCATCCGCAGTTTGGGACATTCTCTGGAGAGGGGTCTTCTGGTTTACCTGATGAGGACAGATTCTCCTCGTCTTTGTCATCTATTTGGCAAAAGATTCAGGATAATCTAAAGAGCATGAATGAGAGATATAAGCGTGTGGCGGATAAGAGACGTGTGCCTGGTCCGGACCTGAATGTTGGTGATCTGGTGTGGTTGTCTACTAAGAATAACAAATTGAAGGTTCCCTCCTGGAAGTTTATTGGGCCTTACAAAATCTTGTCCGTCATCAATCCTGTTGCCTACCGTCTTGATCTTCCTCAGACTTGGAAGATCCATAATGTTTTTCATAAGTCCTTAAAACCTTATGTCTCATTGTACCCTCGTCTTTGCCTCCTCCTCCGATTGTGGTTGATGGTAATCTTGAATTTCAGGTCTCTAGGATTGTGGATTCTCGTGTTGTCCGCGGTTCTCTCCAGTACCTCGTTCATTGGGAGGGTTATGGTCCTGAGGAGAGGATGTGGGTCCCAGTGACATTAAGGCCACTCGTCTCATCAGGGCTTTCCATAGGTCCCATCCTGAGAAGGTAAGCTCTGAGTGTCCGGAGTCCACTCGTAGAAGGAGGGGTACTGTCACCACCAGACATCTGAGAAGCTCTGACAGATGTCCTTCAGAACCTCTTCCTTGAGGTTCCTTTTGTTTTGCTTTCCTTTTCTCATCTTGTTAGCCTCTCTCAGCTGTCATGTAGTTGCACTGATTGCATCCCTTTAAATCCCTTCCCATACTGCATCACTTTGCGGTTTATACAACTTCCTGGAGTGTATGCATGCTGGATGCTACTACTGAGTCTTCTACAGATATGTTTTGTTCATTCATTTGTGTTTTACTGTTTGCTGGATCCCAGGTGACCCTGACTCTCTCTGTATCAAGTGTAGGAAGCCGGTGGTTATGTCCCCTCACTATTATAGGGTGTTCAGGTGTTATACAGTTGAGGTACGAGGATATGCGATCATCTACTATTGAGATTTTGCATAGGCTGAGCAGTTAGGGAGAGAGCCAGGTCTGTTGCAGGGCTCTCCCTTTTGTTCCTTAGTTTTGGATCCAGTCAGTCGGATCTTCATTTTGTGTCTTCTAGTTTTCTATACACCTTCCGTGACACCATGTCCATCAGTCTTTCACCTCACCCCCTCGCAACTCAGCCAAGCAGTCTGAGCCCCAAGTCATGCAGCAGTCTCTTCTGCTTTTTGATGACTCTGTTAGCAGGGTTTCCCAGGGCCATCCACCTAGCCCTGCCCCAGAAGTGGAAAAGATTGAGTGCACCGATGCCCAGCCATTTATGCTTCAAGATGAGTAAATGGGAGGACCATCGCAGCACGTCTCGGATGATGACGAAACACAGGTGCAAACTGCTGGGGTTTTCGAAAGTGTGCAGACCGACAAGGAGGGCAGGGGTGAAGACTGGGTGGAAGATGATGTGGAGGACGATGAGGTCCTCGACACCACATGGAATCAAGGCCATGCGTGTGACCTATGCAGTACAGAGGAAAGGCGGTGGTCGCACAGAGCCACCAGCCCAGCAGAAGAGGGAGCAGGATGCAAAAGCGGAGCAGCCGTCCTCTAGATCAGTGTTTCCCAACCAGTGTGCCTCCAGCTGTTGCAAAACTACAACTCCCAGCATGCCCACACAACCAAAGGCTGTCTGGGCATGCTGGGAGTTGTAGTTTTGCAACAGCTGGAGGCACACTGGTTGGGAAACACTATTCTAGACAGTACGCCCGGTACTGCCCACCATAGCAAGGGACCGAGCACACAAAAGCCATCTCCAAGGAGTTCCCTGGCATGTCAGTTCTTCAGACAATGTGCTGATGACAAGACACAAGTGGTTTGCACGCTGTTCAATCAGAGCCTGAAGCATGACATAAACATTCTCAACCTGAGCACAACCTGCATGACCAGGCATTTAAGTGCTAAGCACGAGCTGCAGTGGATTAGACACTGCAAAAACAAAGAAAGGTCTCTGGCTCCTACTCCTCCCCCTGCCACCCATCAAACAGAGGATCTTCCAGCAACACCATAACCTGGGTCACCAAGCATCTCCACAATGTCCCATGGAAACATTCAGTTCTCCATCTCCCAAACACTGGAGAGGAAGAGGAAGTACCCCCCTACCCACCCGCGATCTCTAGCCCTAAATGCCAGCATTTCTAAATTACTGGCCTTTAAAATGATGTCATTCCGTCTGGTGGAGACAGAAAGTTGAAAAAAAACTTATGGCGGTGGCTGTCCCACAGTATGTTTTGCCCAGCCGCCACTACTTTTCCAGGCGAGCCATCCCTTCCCTGCACAACCAAATAGGGAACAATATCAGGTGTGCACTGCGCAGCGCCATCTGTGGCAAGGTGCACCTCACTATGGATACGTGGATTAGTAAGCACGGTCAGGGACATTATATCTCCATAACAGCACACTGGGTAAATGCAGTGGCGGCTGGGCCTGAGGTGGATAGCAGTTTGGCGCATGTCCTTCCACCACCGAGGATTGCAGGGCACTTCAGTTTGCCTCCTATTGCTTACTCCTCCTACTACGCTTTCTCATCCTCTACCGGCTCCTCATCCGGTCAGCGTAACACCTTCACCACTAGTGTTGAGCACGAATATTCGAATATCGATTTTTTTTGCGAATATCGGCACTTCGCTAATTTGCAAATATTTCGACTATAGTGCTATAAATTCGATATTTTGAATATTCATATTATTTTTTTCTGTCCTTTGGATTCCTGGCTGCTCCAGTCAGTGCCCGTTGCCGCTTCTGCCGACTTCCGTGCTCACCATGGGAACGTCTCCATATACGAGAATGTACTGTCGGATTTGAAAATTACGTTGAAATCGCAATTCGATTATTTCAAGTTAAAATAATCGTATTGCGATTTCAACTTAACACTGCTATATTCCATATTCGTTAATTCTAGCCTAATATGGAATATAGCAGTGCTAAGCTGACAATCACAATTTGATTAATTCAAGTTATAACAATCGCATTTCAACTTGGACCTGGTTTACTATGGTTGGCTTGGTAGAATTAGCGAATATGACAAATGTATTCGTCATATTCCACAAAACAAATATGGTGAATGTATTCGTCATATTCCACAAAACGAAGATAACAAAGTATTCTGCATCTTCGTTTTAGCTACCTATTCATCAACTTCGCTAATTCTAGCAATCATATAGGAAAGTTTACTATTATATTACTTTGCTTCTTTTTTATAAATAGAATAATTATAATTAGAGTTGAGCGAACAACTGGATGTTCGGGTTCGAGAAGTTCGGCCGAACTTCCCGAAAATGTTCAGGTTCGGGATCCAAACCCGACCCGAACTTCGCCCCGAACTTCGCCCCGAACCCCATTGAAGTCAAAGGGGACCCAAACTTTTTGGCACTAAAGAGGCTGTAAAACAGCCCAGGAAAGGGCTAGAGGGCTGCAAAAGGCAGCAAAATGTAGTTAAATCCCCTGCAAACAAATGTGGATAGGGAAATGAATAAAAATAAAAATAAAATAAATAAAAATTAACCAATATCAATTGGACAGAGGTCCCATAGCAGAGAATCTGGCTTCATGTCAGCAGAGAATCAGTCTTCATATCATAGCAGAGAATCATGCTTCACGTCACCCAACACTGGAACAGTCCATTGTCAGATATTTAGGCCCCGCCACTCAGGCAGAGGTGAGAGGTCCCATAACAGAGAATATGGCTTAATGTCAGCAGAGAATCAGTCTTCATGTCATAGCAGAGAATCATGCTTCACGTCACCCAACACTGGAACAGTCCATTGTCATATATTTAGGCCCCCGCACCCAGACAGAAGAGTGAGGTCCCATAACAGAGATTCAGGCTTCATGTCAGCAGAGAATCAGTCTTCATGTCATAGCAGAAAATCAGGCTTCACGTCACCCAACACTGGAACAGTCCATTGTCATATATTTAGGCCCCGGCACCCAGACAGAGGAGAGAGGTCCCATAACAGAGATTCAGGCTTCATGTCAGCAGAGAATCAGTCTTCATGTCATAGCAGAGAACCAGGCTTCACGTCACCCAACATTGGAACAGTCCATTGTCAGATATTTAGGCCCCGGCACCCAGACAGAGGAGAGAGGTCCCATAACAGAGATTCAAGCTTCATCTCAGCAGAGAATCAGTCTTCATGTCATAGCAGAGAATCATGCTTCACGTCACCCAACACTGGAACAGTCCATTGTCAGATATTTAGGCCCCGGCACCCAGGCAGAGGAGAGATGTCCCATAACAGAGATTCAGGCTCCATATCAGCAAAGAATCAGTCTTCTTGTCATAGCAGAGAATCAGGCTTCACGTTACCCAACACTGGAACAGTCCATTGTCAGATATTGAGGCCCCGGCACCCAGGCAGAGGAGAGAGGTCCCATAACAGAGAATCTGGCTTCATGTCAGCAGAGAATCAGTCTTCCTGTCATAGCAGAGAATCAGGCTTCACGTCACCCAACACTGGAACAGTCCATTGTCAGATATTTTTAGGCCCCGGCAACCAGACAGAGGAGAGGTTCATTCAACTTTGGGTTGCCCCGCAATATAATGGTAAAATGAAAATAAAAATAGGATTGAATGAGGAAGTGCCCTGGAGTACAATAATATATGGTTAAGGGGAGGTAGTTAATGTCTAATCTGCACAAGGGATGGACAGGTCCTGTGTGATCCATGCCTGGTTTATTTTTATGAACGTCAGCTTGTCCACATTGGCTGTAGACAGGCGGCTGCGTTTGTCTGTAATGGAGCCCCCTGCCGTGCTGAATACACGTTCAGACAAAACGCTGGCCGCCGGGCAGGCCTGCACCTCAAAGGCATAAAAGGCTAGCTCTGGCCACGTGGACAATTTGGAGACCCAGAAGTTAAATGGGGCTCAACCATGAGTCATTACGTGGAGACATAGAAGTGGTATTGTAACGCTGATAACGGCGTCATCGCCACTGGCCATGTTGGTGGAGTACTCGAAACAGCGCAACAGGGCACACAGGTCTCGTATGGAGGCCCAGTCATTGGTGGTGAAGTGGTGCTGTTCCACAGTGCGACTGACCTGTGCGTGCTGCAGCTGAAACTCCACTATGGCCTGCTGCTGCTCGCACAGTCTGTCCAGCATGTGCAAGGTGGAGTTCCACCTGGTGGGCACGTCGTATATGAGGCGGTGAGCGGGAAGGCCGAAGTTACGCTGTAGCGCAGACAGGCGAGCAGTGGCAGGATGTGAACGCCGGAAGCGCGAACAGATGGCCCGCTCTTTATGCAGCAGCTCTGACATGTCGGGGTAGTTGTGAATGAACTTCTGCACCACCAAATTCAGCACATGCACCAGGCAAGGGATGTGCGTCAAACCGGCTAGTCCCAGAGCTGCAACGAGATTTTACCCATTATCGCACACCACCAGGCCGGGCTTGAGGCTCACCGGCAGCAACCACTCGTCGGTCTGTTGTTCTATACCTCGCCACAACTCCTGTGCAGTGTGGGGCCTGTCCCCCAAACATATGAGTTTTCAGAATGGCCTGCTGACGTTTACCCTGGGCTGTGCTGAAGTTGGTGGTGAAGGTGTGTGGCTGACTGGATGAGCAGGTGGAAGAATGGGAGGAGGAAGCCGAGTAGGAGGAGGAGGCAACAGGAGGCAAAGAATGTTGCCCTGCGATCCTTGACGGCGGAAGGACGTGCGCCAAACAGCTCTCCGCCTGGGGCCCAGCCGCCACTACATTTACCCAGTGTGCAGTTAGGTATATATAGCGTCCCTGGCCGTGCTTACTGGTCCACGTATCCGTGGTTAGGTGGACCTTGCCACAGATAATGTTGAATAAGCCACGGCACTCCAGAGGGATTCCAATCAATTTCTTTATTACACCTTGTGTAGCAACGTTTCAACCTAATGGTCTTTGTCAAGCTCCATTATTAGGTTGAAACGTTGCTACACAAGGTGTAATAAAGAAATTGATTGGAATCCCTCTGGAGTGCCGTGGCTTATTCAACATTGTCTACTACGGAAATCCCAGGACCAGGATTTAATGCTACAGGCACCACCACGTATTGGATCCGCTATAATAATAGTGAGTAGTGCTGGCCTATTTTTCTATCCTTGCCACAGATGGCGTTGCGCAGTGCACACTTGATTATATCAGATACTTGGTTGTGCAGGGAATGCACGGCTCTCTTGGAGAAGTAGTGGCGGCTGGGAACAACATACTGTTGACATGAGCTGTTTGAAGCTGTCTGTGTCCACTAGCCTAAATGACAGCATTTCATAAGCCAGTAGTTTTAGAAATGCTGGCATTCAGGGCCAGGGATCAAGGGTGGGAATTTACGCTTTCCCTCAAATGTTTGTGAGATGGAGAGCTGAATGCTGCCGTGTGACATGGTTGAGATGCTTGGTGACGGAGGTGGTGGTGGTGGTGGTACATCCCCTGTTTGCTGGGCGGCAGGTGCCAACGTTCCTCCAGAGGCGGAGGAAGAGGCCGAGGCAGCAGAAGAGGCCGAGGCGGCAGCAGCAGAAGAGGCCGAGGTGGCAGCACCAGAAGAGGTAGCAGGGGGAGCCTGAGTGAGTTCCTTGTTTTTAAGGTGTTTACTCCACTGCAGTTCATGCTTTGCATGCAGGTGCCTGGTCATGCAGGTTGTGCTAAGGTTCAGAACGCTAATGCCTCGCTTCAGGCTATTATGGCACAGCGTGCGAACCACTCGGGTCTTGTCGTCAGCACATTGTTTGAAGAAGTGCCATGCCAGGGAACTCCTTGAAGCTGCCTTTGGGGTGCTCGGTCCCAGATGGCGGTGGTCAGGGGCAGGCGGAGTCTCTAGGCGGCGGGTGTTCTGCTTTCGCCCACTGCTCCCTCTTTTGCTACGCTGTTGGCTCGGTCTCACCACTGCCTCTTCCTCCGAACTGTGAAAGTCAGTGGCACGACCTTCATTCCATGTGGGGTCTAGGACCTCATCGTCCCCTGCATCGTCTTCCACCCAGTCTTCCTCCCTGACCTCCTGTTTAGTCTGCACACTGCAGAAAGAAGCAGCAGTTGGCACCTGTGTTTCGTCATCATCAGAGACGTGCTGAGGTGGTATTCCCATGTCCTCATCATCAGGAAACATAAGTGGTTGTGCGTCAGTGCATTCTATGTCTTCCACCGCTGGGGAAGGGCTAGGTGGATGCCCTTAGGAAACCCTGCCAGCAGAGTCTTCAAACAGCATAAGAGACTGCTGCATAACTTGAGGCTCAGACAGTTTCCCTGATATGCATGGGGGTGATGTGACAGACTGATGGGCTTGGTTTTCAGGCGCCATCTGTGCGCTTTCTGCAGAAGACTGGGTGGGAGATAATGTGAACGTGCTGGATCCACTGTCGGCCACCCAATTGACTAATGCCTGTACCTGCTCAGGCCTTACCATCCTTAGAACAGCATTGGGCACCACCAAATATTGCTGTAAATTCTGGCGGCTACTGGGACCTGAGGTAGTTGGTACACTAGGACGTGTGGCTGTGGCAGAACGGCCACGTCCTCTCCCAGCACCATAGGGTCCACTAACACCACCACGACCATGTCCGCGTCCCTTACTAGATGTTTTCCTCAATGTTACCGTTCACCACAATAAGAAAAAAATGATTTGGCCCAATGTATTGAATTCAAATTCAGGCCTTTTTTTACAGACACCTAACACTATCTGGCTATCTATTTAGGTACCGTATTACACTAATACAGGCACAGCAGTAACAACAGATTTAGCTGAATATAAATTGTAGGCCTAGTATTTAGGCGCTGGATGACAGGTATACGTTTATGGACAGAATTAGACTTGGAAATGCACGGTAGCGCGTGAAGTTATTGAGAATGACCCTATCCGCACCTTCAATCTAATATACCCTTTTATGGATAGATTTAAAGTAGGCTTGATACAGCAGAAACCACTGATTTAGGGAATTGCTAAGTTGAGAATTGTATTTCAACCCAGAACAAAAACTGTGCTTTGACGGACACTAAATTAATTGACCAGCCTCAGCAATAAACACAGATTTAGCTGAATATAAATTTGAGGCCTATTACTTAGGCGCTGGGTGACAGGTATACGTTTATGGACAGAATTCGATTTGGAAATGCACGGTAGCGTGTGTGTGAAGTTATTGAGAATGACCCTATATGCTCCTTCAATCTAATATACCCTTTTATGGATAGATTTAAAGTAGGCCTGATACAGCAGAAACCACTGATTTAGGGAATTGCTAAGTTGGGAATTGTATTTTAACACAGAACAAAATAAAGAGTGTCAGTCCTGTATCCCAAGACACGGACAGTTACTTACGCTGCTGGTTCCGATGTAGTGTGGTGGGTATATCACACTGGAAAAGTCATATAATCAAGGTTTGGAACCACGCTGCTTATAATTTCGTTGTACGGTACACAGGTGAATGAACCAGGGTATTCACCTTCGTCCTCCTCCCTCAAATGGTTCGATCCTCCTCAGACCGCCTCCTCTGTAAGGTTAAATGACCGGCATATAGTGAAGTACCCTCTTAGTTGTTATAAAAACTGTTTTATTCTACGCAAAAACAAGGGTAGATAACAGGCATGTCACAATGCTAAAATCTGATTTTCTGCCCGACCCGGGTTTCGCTCTCTGGCTTCCTCAGGGGCGACAACTTCATCCACAGCATGGCCCTTTAAATATCCCAACCATCCATTTTCACGCTGTGGGAGTCATAATCCAATCAGGTCACATTAAGACATATAATAAAGTACAATACTTATTTGAATATACTCATCTCACAACGGACAACATAAATTCAAGACAAGATACAAGAAAAAAGTCTTCCATTTATCACCCGTATTCCAAAAATACCTGACTAAAGTCAATTGAATAGTAAAATTATGTTACTCAAAACTTATGTTTTCCACTTTCATTCTATCGCAGCCTTACATATGGACTTCATTAGTGTGTTCTATTTCCCTTTTGTCCCGATCATATTCGCATATTCCCCCCATTCTTTATTTCTTTTACCTTATACAGCCATTAATCCCTATTCTCAGAGGACCTCTCAATTTGTACACCAATCGTGATATTCTAATCCGTTCATCATCCAGTCACCTCCTTCCCTCTCCACCCACTACTGGTCACGTTACTCAGCCCCTCCTCTTTCCCATTCATGAAGTTCGTGTCACATGACTCCACCACCCAATCAGCAGTCACTACTTATGATGCTCTTCAGAAGGTCCTCAACGCACAGTAAGAGTCTTCCTAGTTTAATCCCCCATTGGAACAGTACTTATTTTATATTTTATACTAGACACGGCTTAAGATCAAACTGAATATTCAGGCCGCTTGGTTGCAAGGTCCCTAGTTGGTAAATCCATTGTACTTCTTTCTGATTTATTTGTAACAGTGAATCGCCGCCTCGCCAGTGTGGTTTAACAATTTCCACCCCAGCAAACTTCAAGCCCCGTGGGTTCTTACTATGCATGAGCTTGAAGTGAGCTGACACACTGTGGCTCATCAACCCTCTCTTAATGTTCCCTATATGCTCCTGTATCCTCACTTTCAACTTCCTCAGTCCTGCCAACGTATTGGAGTCCACAAGGGCACTCCAATACATATACTACACCCTCATTTTCACAAGAGCAGTTTCCCTTTATTCGAAACTCCCCTCCGTTTTTATTGGATGTAATACAATTTACTGTTCTCATTCTTTCCTTTGAGTTGCGATTTTTACACCCGGAGCAGAACCCACACCATGTAAATTTCTCACCCTCCTTACCCTGCTTTTCACCTGCCGGGGGGATGGCACTATGCACCAGCTTAGTTCTAACATTTGCAGCCTTCCTAAAAATAAATTAAGGGTTCTCAGGTATAGCCTTTTCTAATATTGGGTCATTTTTGAGCGTCCCCCAGTTCTTTCTGACTGCTTTTTTAATGGTTTCTGACATTGAGCAATATTTTGTGATGAAAAAGAGCCTGTAGTCTTTCTCATTCTTTTTTTCCTTTCCACTCCCCTTTTCTACCCTTTTCTCTTCTTCTACAGTCTGAATGCATCCAGTCTGTCTTCTTCATACCCCCTTTCAAGAAAACGCTCTTTCAACACCTTATATTGTGATCTATAGTCTTCCACCATAGTACAATTACGGGCCATTCTTTTAAATTGCCCCTTCGGTATGTTATAAAGCCATGGTTTATAATGACAGCTCTTCATGTCAATATACGAGTTAACGTCCGTCTCTTTAAAAAAAGAGCTGGTTTTAAAGCTACCCTCCTCTATCCTAATGCACAGGTCCAAAAAATTGATGGAGACATTGCTGATCTCAAATCGCAGGCTCCATTTGTTATCATTAAGCTGGTGAATAAATGACTCAAGTCCCTCCTTCTCTCCTTCCCACACTAGGAGGCAGTCATCGATATATCTCCTCCAGAGGATTAACCTACCCCTGGAGGTGTCTGCTCCTAGTGTGAGGATGGTGACCTCCTCCCATGCCCCCATAAAAATATTGAATTTCGCCTCCATCGCCGTGCCAATGCACTGCACATAATGGGAATCCTTAAACCAGAAGTAATTGTGTTCGAGACAGTAGGCCAGGCACTTCAAGATAGAATCCCCCTGTAGCTCACCTATTTTGGGATCACTTTCAATTCTGCTTTTGACCGCTTCCATACAAAGTTCTTTGGGGATTACTGTATACAGGGATGTCACATCAACTGTGGCCATCCATGTATTCAGTGTGGGCGGACTCATATTTTTCATCAACTGTATTACTGCCTCTGTGTCCTTCAAATGTGAGGGGTTTTGTATTACATATCCCTGCAAGTAGAAATCAATATACTCTGTGATTCTACACGTCAGGGAATTCAACCCCGAAATTATCGGCCTCCCTGGGGGATCGGTGAGGCTTTTGTGCACCTTTGGCAGATGATATATCACTGGCACGATGGGGTGTGGGACAGTCAGATATTCAAACTCCTTTCTGTTTAACACTCCTTTTTTTAGGCCATCAGCTAATAGCCCATTCAGAATTTTTTTATATTCAAAAGTGGGGTTACTTTTTAACTTCTTATATGTGGCCTCATCAGATACCAACCTTAGCATTTCACACTCATATTTGTCTTTGTTCATCACGACCACCCCCCCCCCCCCCCCCTTTATCAGCCGGCTTTATTATTAAATCAGGGTTCTGCTCTAGATCTTTTAGTGCCTTCCTTTCGCCAAGGGTTAAATTGTATGAAATTTTGCTAATGTCCATTTCTTCGAGTTCTTTCAATAGACCTGTTTTGAATGCTTCCACACATTCATTATTGCGATTCTTAGGGAAAAATTTAGATTTCTTCTTCAGATTTGTATGTACAATCCCCTCCCTTCCCTCTACCTTTTTATTTAATGGGGCCGAATTGCTCATCCAATATTTTACCATGTTGATTTTTCGAATATACTTATGTATGTCCAGGAACATCTCAAATTTATTAGCTTTCTGACTAGGTGCATATTTCAAACCCTTATTGAGAACCCTCTTTTCATCATCCGTTAATGTATGACTGCTCAGGTTAAAGATCCCTCTTATGTTTCCTTGCTCTTCTTTGTCTTTGGGCTTGTTCTTACCCTTTCCCCGTCTTCCTCTGCCAGACCTCATTTTTGTGGTGTTCTCACCGCTTGTTCTTTTGTTTCCCCTTCCCTCTGTACCCCTTTTATACTCTGGTGGGAAAAATTTTGCTCACCTTGCTGTGTCGACCTTGGTCTCCCTCCTCCATTATTTCCTCTCATATCGCTCTCTATATCACTGTTCCCCTCATGGTTAACCCTTTCTATATTTCCTCTATTCTCATGTTGACTCAGACCATACCTATCTTGCGGTCTCCATTTCGGTTTCCCATTATATCCTCCTCCTTGATATGGCTGTCTGTATTGTTGTCTATATTGTTGTCCTCTATAGCCACTATTTTGTCCATAATTATCATTATGATATCCCCCATATTTTTGTTGGTATGTATGGTCATTGCCCCTCTCAAAATTAGGCTGGTATGTGTAGTCATGATCTCTATTCGGCTAATACATTGTTCCTGTTATAATATCCATAATTACGCTGCGGCACATAGTCATTAAACTGATAACTTTTTACATAATTACTTTTAAAAACCTTCTGCCTTCCACCCCCATTCCCTGTATTCCTAAAACCTTCAGTGTGATATCCTTGGTTAGGATTCTTTCCACTGTCGTCATTCACGTGTGCTACATCCGACATTGTCTGTTCTGTATTTTTGTTCTTATTTTTCCATTTATAAACCAGATCTACTTTATAATCATTACAGATTTTTATGTACTTCTTTTGCTTTTTACTCCTTATATCTTTTTCTGCTTTGAGGACTGCTTCCTGACATAGTTTGCTACATTTTTCATATTTACCCTTATTTATATCTTTAAAGGGTTTGATTACCTCTTGTAGCTCTTCTTGTCTGGTTAATCTTGCTTAGTTTATTTCTCCGAACACTAATAATATAATGCATAACCTTCCATGCACATTCATTCAGGACTTTTTCCCATCCTATCAAGTCCTCCTCCTCCTCTGTAATCAGAGGGAGTTGCCATCTTAAACCTTCTGGGATCTTGCCGTCCATTAGGAATCGCTCCAGGGAAGCAATATCCCAGGTGGTTCTAACTTCCCTGATGAATTCCCTTTCTAACTTTACAAACAGTGTTCGCATATCATCAGTCCCTTTTTCAATTTCCACAGGAGTATCACCAAATACATCAATATTTAAAATTAGCTCTAAAATCAAAAATGTCCATGTTGGTAACAAGACTTGACGAGCCCACACACAATATATGGAATGAAAATAAAGAGTGTCAGTCCTGTATCCCAAGACACGGACAGTTACTTGCGCTGCTGGTTCCGATGTAGTGTGGTGGGTATATCACACTGGAAAAGTCATATAATCAAGGTTTGGAACCGCGCTGCTTATAATTTCGTCGTACGGTACACAGGTGAATGAACCAGGGTATTCGCCTTCGTCCTCCTCCCTCAAAGGGTTCGATCCTCTTCAGACCGCCTCCTCTGTAAGGTTAAATGACCGGCATATAGTGAAGTACCCTCTTAGTTGTTATAAAAACAGTTTTATTCTACTCACAAACAAGGGTAGATAACAGGCATGTCACAATGCTAAAATCTGATTTTCTGCCCGACCCGGGTTTCACTCTCTGGCTTCCTCAGGGGCGCTCAAAAATGACCCAATATTAGGGAAGGCTATACCTGAGAACCCTTCATTTATTTTTAGGAAGGCTGCAAATGTTAGAACTAAGCTGGTGCATAGTGCCATCCCCCCGGCAGGTGAAAAGCAGGGTAAAGAGGGTGGGAAATTTACATGGTGTGGGTTCTGCTCCGGGTGAAAAAATCATAACTCAAAGGAAAGAATGAGAACAGTGAACTGTATTACATCCAATAAAAACGGAGGGGAGTTTCGAATAAAGGGAAACTGCTAAGTTGGGAATTGTATTTCAACCCAGAGCAAAAATATATCCTTTGCCAGACAACAGACAATATTACAATTGGCTGGCCACAGCTGAAACACCAGATTTAGGGTACTGCTATTTTGGCAATTTCTATTTCACCCCTCAATAAAATAGCAAAAACAGCCAAGCCCCTGATGTAGGATATAGCAAAAAAATAACCACACTATTGATGGTTAAATGGACTTGGTGGCAGCTTGTGCTGGCGCACCACAAGACACAAAATGGCCGCCGATCACCCCAGAAAAAAGTGACTGAAAGACACTCTGGGCAGCCTAAAAACAGTCAGCAATTAAATAGCAGCAGTTCAATGATCCACAGCTGTAGATTGATCACTGAATTAAGTGTTTTTGAGGAGTTAATCACTGCCTAATCTCGCCCTAACAGTCGCAGCTGCAACCTCTCCCTACACTGATCAGAGCAGAGTGACGTGCGGCGCTACGTGACTCCAGCTTAAATAGAGGCTGGGTCACATGCTGCACTGGCCAATCACAGCCATGCCAATTGTAGGCAAGGCTGTGACGGCCTCTTGGGGCAAGTAGTATGACGCTTGTTGATTGGCTGCTTTTCAACTATACAGTTCGGGTTCGCTCATCCCTAATGGCTGCTGTTCATTTCACTTCCTTAGCCTTTCCACCTGGTCTCCCTGATATTAACTGCAGGGAGAAGCAAGTGCTCATGGTATTTGCAAAGCAAGTCCACTATACCCACTGCTTTCTCACTTTGCTTTCACACTATGCTTTACCCATGACTTATTAACATTTATTTGGCCAGGTCAATGTTTCATAACTACATGCCACATCAACCTTAGATCCACAGTCTCTCCTTACCTTAATCAGCATTGTTTGAACCGTTAACCAAATCTAGACTCTACACTTTTAATTTTTTAAGTTGTCTTGCTTACCTCTCTATATGGTTAAATATACAGTGTGTTCATTTTGATCTTTTATAAAGTCATGAAATGTTACTGGTGCCTATATCTACTGTACTTTGTATCTGTAAATTCATCAATAAGTTCTTTATTTACTCTTTGATGTTCTCAACAGTAGCAACTTAAAATGTGTAAAAAAAAAAGTGCAAAAGTCTAAAGGCAATCAATGTTCTTTATGTTAAAGTTCCATAGTCTCATTTTTAAGGGTAGATGTCATAAGGCAAGTCAAATGCTCACAATAAGACTGGAAGTATTCAACTGTGCTCAATGGTGTGTTAAGTGAAATTCAAAAGAAAAAAAAACAATATCCATCTTAGGAAATGAAACCTTAACACAGAATATATGAAACCCATAGCTTGTCTTGATTTTTTATTTATTTTTTTCAAAGGCAAATCCTAATAGGTTTAGAATAAAATAAATAGCTGGACAAATTGCTAGAGAGACTGTTCAGTTAAAATTGACTTTTAATTCTACATTGAAAGATTCAGAAAATGTTTTTGACGCACATATGCTAGGTCCATTATCTGTGCTTGGTTTCCTGTTTCAAACAGGTGTCAGTGCTGCTGCCTGTTTGAGGTCGCTTAATATTCATGATTAGAGATGGCCTTACTGTTTGCCCAGCGGTCATTTCGAGGCAACCTTTGAGCGTTCGCAATTCGCCGAACATGCAAACATATGGTGATGTCCGCTGGCACCATATTCTTTTGCATTGCGACAAACTTTGACCCATGACACAATCATCAGGTGGGACTGGACAGCCAATTGAGACGTTTCAGCACATGGACACATCCCCAACCCTATAACAGAACCCGATCTGGCAGCCATTTTACATTATGTGTTTTGCCAGTGTAGGGAGAGGTTGCATTTTGGAGGAGGGACAGGCTGTTAGGAACTAAGGGACACCAAACGCTAGCTAATAGGGCCATCAAAACTCCATTTAAGGACTGATAACAATGTGCTATCAATAGGTGTGATACACAGAGGGTGTGATATATTTATAATATACTTTCTATCATAGAAAGTATATTATAGTGCATTTGTATGCTTCCAGAAAATGCTGATTGAGGGCTGTGATCTATCAGCTTTCACAAAATAGTTATTAAGGTTTTCTATATATCTGCGTCCACAAAATGACTGCTTGAGGGTGATATACCTGCTTCAACTAACAACTGATTGAGGGCTGTGATTTATCAGCGACTACAAAATAGTGGTTGAGGTTTTCCATTTACCTGCATCCACAAAATTACTGCTTGAGGGTGATATACCTGCTTCAACTAACAGCTGATGGAGGCCAGCCATATCTCAGCTTCCACAAAATAGTGATTGAGATTTTCCATATACCTGCATCCACAAAATTACTGCTTGAGGGTGATATACCTGCTTCAACTAACAACTTATTGAGGCCTTCCATGCATCAGTTTCCACAAAACAGTTATTAAGGTTTTCCATATACCTGCATCCACAAAATTACTGCATGAGGGTGATATACCTGCTTCAACTAACAACTTATTGAGGCCTTCCATGCATCAGTTTCCACAAAACAGTTATTAAGGTTTTCCATATACCTGCATACACAAAATTACTGCTTGAGGGTGATATATCTGCATCAACTAACAACTGATTGAGGCCTACCATATATCAGCTTCCACAAAATAGTGATTGAGGTTTTCCATATACTGTACCTGCATCCACAAAAAACAGATTGCGGGTTTTGATATACCTGCTTTAACTAACAACTAATTGAGGCCTGCCATATATCAGCTTCCACAAAATAGTGATTGCGGTTTTCCATATATTTGCATCCACAAAATACAGATTGCGGGTTTTGATATACTTGCTTCAACTAACAACTGATTGAGGCCTGCCATATATCAGCTTCCACAAAATACTGATTGATATTTTCCATATACCTGCATCCACAAAATTACTGCTTGAGGGTGATATACCTGCTTCAACTAACAACTTATTAAGGCCTTCCATACATCGGTTTCCACAAAACAGTGATTGAGGCTTTCCATATACCTGTATCCACAAAATTACTGCTTGAGGGTTATATACCTGCTTCAACTAACAACTGATTGAGGCCTGCCATATATCAGCTTCCACAAAATAGTGATTAAGGTTTTCCATATACCTGCATCCACAAAATTACTGCTTGAGGGTGATATACCTGCATCAACTAACAACTGATTGAGGCCTGCCATATATCAGCTTCCACAAAATAGTAATTAAGGTTTTCCATATATCTGCGTCCACAAAATGACTGATTGAGGGTGATATACCTGCTTCAACTAACAACTGATTGAGGGCTGTGATTTATCAGCGTCTACAAAATAGTGGTTGAGGTTTTCCATTTACCTGCATCCACAAAATTACTGCTTGAGAGTGATATACCTGCTTCAACTAACAACTGATGGAGGCCTTCCATGCATCAGTTTCCACAAAACAGTTATTGATGTTTTCCATATATTTGCATCCACAAAAAACAGATTGCGGGTTTTGATATACCTGCTTCAACTAACAACTAATTGAGGCCTGCCATATATCAGCTTCCACAAAATAGTGATTGAGATTAGGGATGAGCGAACTCGAACTGTATAGTTCGGGTTCGTACCGAATTTTGGGGTGTCCGTGACACGGACCCGAACCCGGACATTTTCGTAAAAGTCCGGGTTCGGGTTCGGTGTTCGTCGCTTTCTTCGCGCTTTTGTGACGCTTTCTTGGCGCTTTTTGAAAGGCTGCAAAGCAGCCAATCAACAAGCGTCATACTACTTGCCCCAAGAGGCCATCACAGCCATGCCTACTATTGGCATGGCTGTGATTGGCCAGAGCACCATGTGACCCAGCCTCTATTTAAGCTGGAGTCACATAGCGCCGCCCGTCACTCTGCTCTGATTAGCGTAGGGAGAGGTTGCGGCTGCGACAGTAGGGCGAGATTAGGCAGATTAACTCCTCCAAAGGACTTGATTAACTGATCGATCTGCAGCTGTGGATCATTGAGCTGCTGATCCTCAATTGCTCACTGTTTTTAGGCTGCCCAGACCGTTTGTCAGTCACATTTTTCTGGGGTGATCGGCGGCCATTTTGTGTCTTGTGGTGCGCCAGCACAAGCTGCGACTAAGTGCATTTAACCCTCAATGGTGTGGTTGTTTTTTGGCTAAAGCCTACATCAGGGTGAAGCTGTCACACCAAGTGCATTTAACCAGCAATAGTCTGTTCATTTTTTGGCCATATACAAAATCAGGGGCAAGCTGCGCCTGTCACCAAGTGCATTTAACCCTCAATGGTGTGGTTGTTTTTTGGCTAAAGCCTACATCAGGGTGAAGCTGTCACACCAAGTGCATTTAACCAGCAATAGTCTGTTCATTTTTTGGCCATATACTAAATCAGGGGCAAGCTGCGCCTGTCACCAAGTGCATTTAACCCTCAATGGTGTGGTTGTTTTTTGGCTAAAGCCTACATCAGGGTGAAGCTGTCACACCAAGTGCATTTAACCAGCAATAGTCTGTTTATTTTTTGGCCATATCCCAGTCTAATTCTGTCACTAAATCCATACCGGTCACCCAGCGCCTAAATACTAGGCCTCAAATTTATATCCCGCTAAATCTGTCCTTAGTGCTGTAGCTGGGCGAGTTATTTAGTGTCCGTTCAAGCACATTTCTTGTTCTGGGTTGAAATACAATTCCCAATTTAGCAATTTCATAATTTAGTGGTTTTTGCTATATCAGAGCTATTTGAAATCTATCCCTAAAAGGGTATATAATATTCAAGGTGCACATTGGGTCATTCAGAATAACTTCACACACACCCGCTACTGTGTATTTCCAAGTCTAATTCTGGCACTAAACCCATACCTGTCACCCAGCGCCTAAATACTAGGCCTCAAATTTATATCCAGCTAAATCTGTCCCTAGTGCTGTAGCTGGGCGAGTTATTTAGTGTCCGTTCAAGCACATTTCTTGTTCTGGGTTGAAATACAATTCCCAATTTAGCAATTTCATAATTTAGTGGTTTCTGCTATATCAGAGCTATTTGAAATCTATCCCTAAAAGGGTATATAATATTCAAGGTGCACATTGGGTCATTCAGAATAACTTCACACACACCCGCTACTGTGTATTTCCAAGTCTAATTCTGGCACTAAACCCATACCTGTCACCCAGCGCCTAAATACTAGGCCTCAAATTTATATCCCGCTAAATCTGTCCTTAGTGCTGTAGCTGGGCGAGTTATTTAGTGTCCGTTCAAGCACATTTCTTGTTCTGGGTTGAAATACAATTCCCAATTTAGCAATTTCATAATTTAGTGGTTTCTGCTATATCAGAGCTATTTGAAATCTATCCCTAAAAGGGTATATAATATTCAAGGTGCACATTGGGTCATTCAGAATAACTTCACACACACCCGCTACTGTGTATTTCCAAGTCTAATTCTGTCACTAAACCCATACCTGTCACCCAGCGCCTAAATACTAGGCCTCAAATTTATATCCCGCTAAATCTGTCCCTAGTGCTGTAGCTGGGCGAGTTATTTAGTGTCCGTTTAAGCACATTTCTTGTTCTGGGTTGAAATACAATTCCCAATTTAGCAATTTCATAATTTAGTGGTTTCTGCTATATCAGAGCTATTTGAAATCTATCCCTAAAAGGGTATATAATATTCAAGGTGCACATTGGGTCATTCAGAATAACTTCACACACACCCGCTACTGTGTATTTCCAAGTCTAATTCTGGCACTAAACCCATACCTGTCACCCAGCGCCTAAATACTAGGCCTCAAATTTATATCCAGCTAAATCTGTCCCTAGTGCTGTAGCTGGGCGAGTTATTTAGTGTCCGTTCAAGCACATTTCTTGTTCTGGGTTGAAATACAATTCCCAATTTAGCAATTTCATAATTTAGTGGTTTCTGCTATATCAGAGCTATTTGAAATCTATCCCTAAAAGGGTATATAATATTCAAGGTGCACATTGGGTCATTCAGAATAACTTCACACACACCCGCTACTGTGTATTTCCAAGTCTAATTCTGGCACTAAACCCATACCTGTCACCCAGCGCCTAAATACTAGGCCTCAAATTTATATCCCGCTAAATCTGTCCTTAGTGCTGTAGCTGGGCGAGTTATTTAGTGTCCGTTCAAGCACATTTCTTGTTCTGGGTTGAAATACAATTCCCAATTTAGCAATTTCATAATTTAGTGGTTTCTGCTATATCAGAGCTATTTGAAATCTATCCCTAAAAGGGTATATAATATTCAAGGTGCACATTGGGTCATTCAGAATAACTTCACACACACCCGCTACTGTGTATTTCCAAGTCTAATTCTGGCACTAAACCCATACCTGTCACCCAGCGCCTAAATACTAGGCCTCAAATTTATATCCCGCTAAATCTCTCGTTACCGCTGTCCTGTTGTGGCTGGGAAAGTTATTTAGTGTCCGTCAAAGCACATTTTTTGTTCTGGGTTGAAATACAATTCCCAATTTAGCAATTTCATAATTTAGTCGTTTCTGCTATATCAGAGCTATTTGAAATCTATCCCTAAAAGGGTAGATCATATTGAAGGTGCACATAGGGTCATTCAGAATAACTTCACACACCCGCTACTGTGCATTTCCAAGTCTAATTCTGTCACTAAATCCATACCGGTCACCCAGCGCCTAAATACTAGGCCTCAAATTTATATCCCGCTGAATTTGAATACAATACATTGGGCCAAATAATATATTTGTTGTTGTGGTGAACCATAACAATGAGAAAAACATCTAGTAAGGGACGCGGACGTGGACATGGTCGTGGACATGGTCGGACATGGTGGGTGACGTGAAGCCTCATTCTCTGCTATGACATGCAGACTGATTCTCTGCTGTCATGAAGCCAGATTGTCTGTTACGGGACCTCTCTGCTCTGCCTGTGTGCTAGGCCTAAATATATGCCAATGGACTGTTGCAGTGGTGGGTGACGTGAAGCCTCATTCTCTGCTATGACATGCAGACTGATTCTCTGCTGACATGAAGCCAGATTGTCTGTTACGGGACCTCTCTCCTCTGCCTGGGTGCTGGGCCTAAATTTATGACAATGGACTGTTGCAGTGGTGGCTGACGTGAAGCCTGATTCTCTGCTATGACATGCAGACTGATTCTCTGCTGACATGAAGCCAGATTGTCTGTTACGGGACCTCTCTCCTCTGCCTGTGTGTGTGCTGGGCCTAAATATATGCCAATGGACTGTTGCAGTGGTGGCTGACGTGAAGCCTCATTCTCTGCTATGACATGCAGACTAATTCTCTGCTGACATGAAGACAGATTCTCTGTTACGGGACCTCTCTCCTCTGCCTGGGTGCCGGGGCCTAAATATCTGAGAATGGACTGTTCCAGTGGTGGGTGACGGGAAGCCAGATTCTCTGCTATGGAACCTCTCTCCAATTGATTTTGGTTAATTTTTATTTATTTAATTTTTATTTTAATTCATTTCCCTATCCACATTTGTTTGCAGGGGATTTACCTACATGTTGCTGCCTTTTGCAGCCCTCTAGCTCTTTCCTGGGCTGTTTTACAGCCTTTTTAGTGCCGAAAAGTTCGGGTCCCCATTGACTTCAATGGGGTTCGGGTTCGGGACGAAGTTCGGATCGGGTTCGGATCCCGAACCCGAACATTTCCGGGATGTTCGGCCGAACTTCTCGAACCCGAACATCCAGGTGTTCGCTCAACTCTAATTGAGATTTTCCATATACCTGCATCCACAAAATTACTGCTTGAGGGTGATCAACCTGCTTCGACTAACAACTTATTGAGGCCTTCCATGCATCAGTTTCCAGAAAACAGTTATTGAGGTTTTCCATATACCTGCATCCACAAAAAACTGATTGTGGGTTTTGATATACCTGCTTCAACTAACAACTAATTGAGGCCTGCCATATATCAGCTTCCACAAAATAGCGATTGCGGTTTTCCATATACCTGCATCCACAAAATACTGATTGCGGGTTTTGATATACCTGCTTCAACTAACAACTTATTGAGGCCTTCAATGCATCAGTTTCCACAAAACAGTTATTGAGGTTTTCCATATATCTGCGTCCATAAAATGACTGCTTGTCAGAACTATTGGGTATGAATAAAGTCCATAAGTATAAGGCCTATATAAGAGTATGGACATGAGCCTAAGAAACAACCATTTTGTCTTATTTTAAAAGGCAGGGTGAGATATTTTTTTTTACTCTGAGATTGCTAACCTAAGGTTTACGATATATACCAAAGTGTTTACTTAAAGGGGTTGTCCCATTTCATTAATTGCTGTTAATCAGTTTCCCCAAGTGTCCTTGAATAATCTTCTAAATAACTTTCATTTCCTAACTTGCACGGTTCTCCTGAAAAATGCCTTCATCTGCGCCTCTGTTGTCTACCTGTATCCCATGGATACGGCCAGATACTTGCGGGGCTTGTATGTGCCGCGCCTGCGCACAATGTCCTACCTTCTCCCCAGCCGGCCGCTCGAGAACGCGCACGCATGGCTGTTTTACAAGCTGGGGAGGCGTGTCCTGCATGCTGGAGATAGTGCCGGGGAGAGAGACTGTCTGCCTGCTACGCTGCTGTCCTGCAGATTCTAGAGGAGGGAGGAGGGCCCTGGAAGATCACGGTGGCAGAGGTTAGTGATTGATATGCTCCCCTGGGCCCTATTAGTCACGGGCCGACTCCTTCTGGGCGCCGGAGCACACGGCGTCCTCGGTTGCTATGACGCCGTGCGCTCCATCCTGCCACCGGAATACAGTGATACATCTTATAGATCATAGCAGTGTATTACTGTTTTCTGGCAGCATGAGGGAGCGCACGGCGTCATAGCAACCGAGGACGCCGTGTGCTCCGGCGCCCAGAAGGAGTCCAGGCAGCAATCCACAGATGCCCCCCCACCCCATAAGTGCCATCCACAGATGCCCCCCCCCCCATATAAGCTGGGTAATAGGTCAGTGATAATATCAGACACCGGGAAAGCTGGGTAATAAGTCTATAAGACTTATTACCCAGCTTTCCCGGTGAACAATAATATTACAGACTTATTACCCAGCTTTCCCGGTATCAGATATTATCACTGACTTATTACCCAGCTTTCCCGGTGTACAATATTATCACTGACTTATTACCCAGCTTTCCCGGTGAACAATATTATCACTGACTTATTACCCAGCTTTCCCGGAGTACAATATTATCACTGACTTATTACCCAGCTTTCCCGGAGTACAATATTATCACTGACTTATTACCCAGCTTTCCCGGTGTACAATAATATTACAGACTTATTACCCAGCTTTCCCGGTGTACAATAATATTACAGACTTATTACCCAGCTTTCCCGGTGTACAATAATATTCAAGACTTATTACCCAGCTTTCCCGGTGTACAATATTATCACTGACTTATTACCCAGCTTTCCCGGTGTACAATATTATCACTGACTTATTACCCAGCTTTCCCGGTATCAGATATTATCACTGACTTATTACCCAGCTTTCCCCGTATCAGATATTATCACTGACTTATTACCCAGCTTTCCCGGTATCAGATATTATCACTGACTTATTACCCAGCTTTCCCGGTGAACAATATTATCACTGACTTATTACCCAGCTTTCCCGGTGAACAATATTATCACTGACTTATTACCCAGCTTTCCCGGTAAAGCTGGGTAATAAGTCAGTGATAATATCTGATACCGGGAAAGCTGGGTAATAAGTCAGTGATAATATTGTTCACCGGGAAAGCTGGGTAATAAGTCAGTGATAATATCTGATACCGGGAAAGCTGGGTAATAAGTCAGTGATAATATTGTTCACCGGGAAAGCTGGGTAATAAGTCAGTGATAATATCTGATACCGGGAAAGCTGGGTAATAAGTCAGTGATAATATTGTTCACCGGGAAAGCTGGGTAATAAGTCAGTGATAATATCTGATACCGGGAAAGCTGGGTAATAAGTCAGTGATAATATTGTTCACCGGGAAAGCTGGGTAATAAGTCAGTGATAATATTGTTCACCGGGAAAGCTGGGTAATAAGTCAGTGATAATATCAGACATCGGGAAAGCTGGGTAATAAGTCAGTGAATATATCTATCTATATCTAGCACAGATCATATGGCTACTAGCTAACATGCATTTGGGCTGTAGTGATTTATTGTTTTTGCTGCACAGAATGGGTTTGTAACACAGGTTTTATGTGTAAAAGTGTATTAGAATGCAGGACAGCCACAGGTTACTCCATTAGTTCACTAGCATTGGTCAGTGGTAACTGAGTGATTCCCCAGCAGGGGGAGGGGCTTTACATACTCTGCAGGCTCCATGTGGATGACTCATCCACATGAACGAGCACGGACTGAGCTCTGAGGGTGAGTCATGAGGAGGCGTGGCCTTCACTCAACTGCCTGAGAAGCAGGAAGTTATCAGGACATTTACTGCTGGTAAGATTGAAACAGCAAAGTGGGACAACCCCTTTAAGTCTGTTTTGTGAGAAGGAGATGTCCCAAGGTCTAATGAAATGTAATTGCCTAGATAAGACAATGTATTTGAGTTCTGATGATTTTTAGTGAATAGAAAGACTCTAATCTTTCTTTGTGGTTTTATATAAATCAATGTATGAGTAGATTGATTTTATATTATCAAATTTAATAGGTATGCTGAATATATAGTATATATATATATATATATATATATATATATATACATATATATATATATATATGTATATATATACATATATATATATAAAAGAGTATGGTCCTTATAGCTATATTCAGTTTTAAGAGTAGAAACGAGGTACAAATTCCTCTGTCATTTGTAGAATCTCTCTCAGTGTAACACACAAATTAATTATTTCTTTCTTTGAGATTTTCTTGAATGGAGAAATGTGGACACAAGTGATCATGAACAAACCCTGTCGTTTCCAAGAACAATGAATTGAGATAGCCCTGTTTATCTTGATTTAATTAGGTCTGGTCAAAAGATTTAAGGATAAACCAGGTGGTTGACGAAGTATAAAGCCATTGTCTATTCAAGATCTTCTCAAGGTTTTGTCTGAAACCTTAGATAACATTTATTGCCAGTATATTAGATAAGAGAAAGAAGTGAATGGTTCGATTTTTGTATGGCGTACTAGTGCCATCTAGTGTTAGGGTAAAATACTAGAGGGAGGTTATATTGATTATAAAGTGAGGTCACTAGTTAATGATAAAACTTGGCCAAGCCCTTTCTAAGATAGGATAAAAAGATGGTATGGGCTGACAGAAAGGATCGATCTCTAGAGCTATCTAGCTCTCTCTCTGAACATTATCAAAAGACCAGATCCAGCCCTGACCACCTTTTCAGTCATTGGAGGCAGCCATCTTAGAACCATTGAAACTGATTTCTGCTAGCTGACATTTTGGTATAGTATAACCTTACCTATATTTTATAGGATAATTAATTAATATAATACACATCTATATATATTCAATTAACCATACCTTGTGTATAGTATCTGTTTTGGAATAAGATTGGGGTGTACCTGCAGCATCATCCTGAAAATTAATCCAATACAGGGAGATTGAAAATATACTAGTGAAAACACAGTATTATCTCCAAGGAACTGAATTCAGTTCTAGACCAGTATGGTTGATAATATATATATATATATATATATATATATATATATATATTTATATAGATAAAAGATAAACCAGATTTGGGTTTAATCGGACATTTGTCGGCTGAGAGAAATCAAGTATTAAATTGATTTTAAATATAATTGAGGGGTATCATTATAAGAAGGCATAATTGTGTATATATATGTTCTCAATTATTTTTGTCTTTATCTTGAATTTTTTTAGCGCCAATTTTATTATATATATTATTTTGCACTATAAATTGTATTAATAAATTACATATATATTTTGTCTGTAACTGGGTTTTGTCTTCAATTCAACGCAGATCATGAGCTTGTTTTAGCTTGATATTTATGATAATAAGTTAGAATCTCCTTTATTACCGATTTTAATTTATTCACATAAATAATATAGACTGTCAATCGGAGACAGCATAAATATTCCGACTTGAGGGTGATATACCTGCTTCAACTAACAACTGATTGAGGGCTGTGATTTATCAGCGTCTACAAAATAGTGGTTGAAGTTTTCCATTTACCTGCATCCACAAAATTACTGCTTGAGGGTGATATACCTGCTTCAACTAAAAACTTATTGAGTCCTTCCATGCATCAGTTTCCACAAAACAGTTATTGAGGTTTTCCATATACCTGCATCCACAAAATTACTGCTTGAGGGTGATATATCTGCATCAACTAACAACTGATTGAGGCCTGCCATATATCAGCTTCCACAAAATAGTGATTGAGGTTTTCCATATACCTGCATTCACAAAAAACAGATTGCGGGTTTTGATATACCTTCTTCAACTAACAACTAATTGAGGCCTACCATATATCAGCTTCCACAAAATAGTGATTGAGATTTTCCATATACCTGCATCCACAAAATTACTGCTTGAGGGTGATATACCTGCTTCAACTAACAACTTATTGAGGCCTTCCATGCATCAGTTTCCACAAAACAGTTATTGAGGTTTTCCATATACCTGCATCCACAAAATTACTGCTTGAGGGTGATATATCTGCATCAACTAACTGATTGAGGCCTGCCATATATCAGCTTCCACGAAATAGTGATTGAGGTTTTCCATATACCTGCATCCACAAAAAACAGATTGTGGGTTTTGATATACCTGCTTCAACTAACAACTAATTGAGGCCTGCCATATATCAGCTTCCACAAAATAGTGATTGTGGTTTTCCATATACCTGCATCCACAAAATACAGATTGCGGGTTTTGATATACCCTGCTTCAACTAACAACTTATTGAGGCCTTCAATGCATCAGTTTCCACAAAACAGTTATTGAGGTTTTCCATATATCTGCATCCATAAAATAACTGCTTGAGGATGATATACCTGCTTCAACTAACAACTGATTGAGGGCTGTGATTTATCAGCGTCTACAAAATAGTGGTTGAGGTTTTCCATTTACCTGCATCCACAAAATTACTGCTTGAGGGTGATATACCTGCTTCAACTAACTGATTGAGGCCTGCCATATATCAGCTTCCACAAAATACTGATTGATATTTTCCATATACCTGTATCCACAAAATTACTGCTTGAGGGTGATATACCTGCTTAAACTAACAACTTATTGAGGCCTTCCATACATCGGTTTCTACAAAACAGTGATTGAGATTTTCCATATACCTGTATCCACAAAATTATGCTTGAGGCTGATATACCTGCTTCAACTAACAACTGATTGAGGCCTGCCATATATCAGCTTCCACAAAATAGTGATTAAGGTTTTCCATATACCTGCATCCACAAAATTACTGCTTGAGGGTGATATACCTGCTTCAACTAACAACTGATTGAGGCCTGCCATATATCAGCTTCCACAAAATAGTGATTGAGGTTTTCCATATACGTGCATCCACAAAAAACTGATTGTGGGTTTTGATATACCTGCTTCAACTAACAACTGATTGAGGCCTGCCATATATCAGCTTCCACAAAATAGTGATTGAGGTTTTCCATATACCTGCATCCACAAAATTACTGCTTGAGGGTGATATACCTGCATCAACTAATATCTGATTGAGGTCTGCCATATATCAGCCATATATCATCTTCCACAAAATAGTGATTGAGGTTTTCCATATACCTGCATCCACAAAATACAGATTGCTGGTTTTGATATACCTGCTTCAACTAACAACTGATTGAGGCCTGCCATATATCAGCTTCCACAAAATAGCGATTGAGGTTTTCCATATACGCGTTTCCACATAATTACTGCTTGAGGGTGATGTACCTGCTTCAACTGACAACTGATGGAGTTCCACAAATAAAAATAAATAAGCAGCATTCACCATTCGATACAAATATTTATTTTATGCTGGGTACAGAGAGGGGGATGACAAAACAGTGCAATCACAAGAACATGGCGACGGTCGTTTTGCGTATCACCACTGACAACCCCTTGACGCAAATGACATCATCTTTTATGCGTCACACGCGCTAACTTAGGCGCGTGATAATGTCGCACATCATTGCGAATGCAGGCCACGTTAGCAACTAAGGGGTGTGCCTCAATGTTTCAAATAAAGTGTCATTGAAACAATAAAAGCAGTAAAAGACATACATATAATATTGGATCATCACAGAAAAACACTAATGTCAAGTTTTTCTTTCAATCCCAGAGCATTTGAGCGCAAAATCCATCTGCCTTCTTTTCTTAATAATTCACGTCCTCTATAGCCCCGTCTGGGTGGATTCTGAACAACCTCTAAACCTGCAAATCTGAGGACTGAACTATCTCCATCATGTACGGACTGTATATGTTCTATAAGGCTTGGGATACCCTTACCGGTGGTAATTGAATGTATATGTTCACGGATACATTCAAAGAGGCAGCGGACCGTCTTGCCAATATACTGTAGAATCTACCACATTGACACAGGATTAGGTAAACTACATATTTACTCCTGCATGTAATTGGTGTATTCACTTTATGGTTGATACCTCCAAATTTAAGTAAGACCATTGTGGATTGAACCTGCAAAAAGAGCAGCTGCCGCACCTTTTATTGCCTTTAGGGGACCAACCATCTAACCAAGTATGGATTTTTGTTTCTTTGAAATGGCTGCGGACCAATTTGTCACGCAAGGTATGGCACCTCCGAAATGCAATCAAGGGGCGGGAGTCTTGCATATCTTTCAGATTGATGTCACTTATGCTACACTATTCCAGTGGTCTCTGACGACCTTTTTAATTATGTTGAACATTGGACTATACCTAAATGAAAATACCAAGGGGTGGGGTGTCCCGCAGATAATTTTTTTTTGTAAGGGCTCAGGACATGGGTTGGTTTTTCGGCTTGCAGCAGTCGCTTTTTCCATAGCTGTGTTAAGTAATTTAAGAGGATAACCCCTCAATCTTAGGCGTTTTTTTAAATCCATGGCTTGCTCATTATAACTGTCCTCCGATTTATTTATGCGTGCCAAGCACCTGAATTAGCCATAGGGGACAGCACTTTCACAGCTGTCTGTTGATAGCTAGAATAATGCAATAGAGAATTGGTTGTCATGGGCTTTCTGAAGCCCTCGGTCACCAATTCTCCATTGCTTACGGAGATGAGCACGTCCAGAAACTCCAGTTTGTCCCCTCCAAATTTATAAGTAAAGCGCATATTCATATAATTCTCCCTATTCAAATTGCTTTAATGTGTATTCAGTGCCCCGCTATATGATGAACACATTGTCTCTAAAACGCAGATATGTCTTTATATATTTGATGTAAGGGTTGGACAGAGAATACACATATCTATTCTTGAACTGTGCCAGGTACAGGTTGGCAAATGCACATGCGACCGGAGTACCCATCGTGGTACCAACATTCTGTTTAAACCACGTATTCCCAAACATAAAGGCATTATTTTTCAAATTAATACCAGACCATTTTTGATGAAATTCAAAAGACCTCACTTTTATCTGTGTTTTCTAGAATTTCCATCACTGCTAGAATGCCTCTGTCTTGGGGAATGTGTGTGTAAAGACCCTCCACATCCAGGGACACCAAATGAAACTCCTCCTGCCACTGCCTGTCACTGGAAAGAGTCCAGTGCCCGGAGGAGGTCAGATGTGTCCCTAAGATGTGAGGGTGCCATTTTTACTAACAGTCTCAATAGCTATAAAATCTATATATCTGGACAATGGTTCGGTCTTGTGGACCTTCGGGAGAAAATATCATGTCGGTCTTATCGGATGCATGGGAATCAATTTTTCAGCTTTGTTTTTAGACAGCTTGTTCACATCAACATATGTGTGCAGAAAGCTCCTTAACAGCTTTTGTATTTTAAAAGTTGGATCGCTCAGTAATTTTTAGTCAGAGTGTCATTAAGCTGTCTGTGAGCTTCTGCCACATAGTATTCTTTAACCACCTCTGGACCGCCTAACGCAGATGTGCGGTCCGGAGGTGGCAGCCCTGCGCACAGTCACGCGTATATGCGTCATCTCGCGAGACGCGAGATTTCCTGTGAACGCGCGCACACAGGCGCGCACGCTCACAGGAACAGAAGGTAAGCGAGTGGATCTCCAGCCTGCCAGCGGCGATCGCTCGCTGGCAGGCTGGAGATCCGAATTTTTTAACCCCTAACAGGTATATTAGACGCTGTTTTCATAACAGCGTCTAATATACCTCCTACCTGGTCCTCTGGTGGTCCCTTTTGTTAGGATCGACCACCAGAGGACTCAGGTAGGTCAGTACAGTCGCACCAAACACCACACTACACTACACCCCCCCCCCCGTCACTTATTAACCCCTTATAAACCCCTGATCACCCATGATCACCCCATATAAACTCCCTGATCACCCCCCTGTCATTGATCACCGCCCTGTCATTGATCACCCCCCTGTCAGGCTCCGTTCAGACGTCCGTATGATTTTTACGGATCCACGGATACATGGATCGGATCCGCAAAACGCATACGGACGTCTAAATGGAGCCTTACAGGGGGGTGATCAATGACAGGCGGGTGATCACCCATATACACTCCCTGATCACCCCCCTGTCATTGATCACCCCCCTGTAAGGCTCCATTCAGACGTCCGCATGATTTTTACGGATCCATGGATACAAGGATCGGATCCGCAAATCACATGCGGACGTCTGAATGGAGCCTTACAGGGGGTGATCAATGACAGGCGGGTGATCACCCATATACACTCCCTGATCACCCCCCTGTCATTGATTACCCCCCCGTAAGGCTCCATTCAGACGTCCGCATGTGTTTTGTGTATCCATGGATCCGTAAAAAATCATGCGGATGTCTGAATGGAGCCTTACAGGGGGGGGTGATCAGTGACAGGGGGGTGATCACCCTGATCACCCCCTGTCATTGATAACCCCCCTGTAAGGCTCCATTCAGACGTCCGCATGTGTTTTGTGGATCCGATCCATGTATCCATGGATCCGTAAAAAATCATGCGGATGTCTGAATGGAGCCTTACGGGGGGGTGATCAGTGACAGGGGGGTGATCACCCTGATCACCCCCTGTCATTGATAACCCCCCTGTAAGGCTCCATTCAGACGTCCGCATGTGTTTTGTGGATCCGATCCATGTATCCATGGATCCGTAAAAAATCATGCGGATGTCTGAATGGAGCCTTACAGGGGAGTTGATCAGTGACAGGGGGGTGATCACCCTGATCACCCCCTGTCATTGATAACCCCCCTGTAAGGCTCCATTCAGACGTCCGCATGTGTTTTGTGGATCCGATCCATGTATCCATGGATCCGTAAAAAATCATGCGGATGTCTGAATGGAGTCTTACTGGGGGGGTGATCAGTGACAGGGGGGTGATCACCCTGATCACCCCCTGTCATTGATAACCCCCCTGTAAGGCTCCATTCAGACGCCCGCATGTGTTTTGCGGATCCGATCCATGGATCCGTAAAAATTATACGGACGTCTGAATGGAGCCTTACCAGGGGGGTGATCAATGACAGGGGGGTGATCCGGGAGTCTATATGGGTGATTACCCCCCTGTCATTGATCACCCCCCCTGTCATTGATCACCCCCCTGTCATTGATCACCCCCCCCCCCCTGTAAGGCTCCATTCAGACATTTTTTTGGGCACAAGTTAGCGGAAATTTATTGTTTGTTTTTGTTTTTGTTTTTTCTTACTAAGTCTCATATTCTACTAACTTGTGTCAAAAAATAAAATCTCCCATGAACTCACCATACCCCTCACAGAATCCAAATGCGTAAACATTTTTAGACATTGATATTCCAGACTTCTTCTCACGCTTTAGGGCCCCTAAAAAGCCAGGGCAGTATAAATACCCCACATGTGACCCCATTTCGGAAAGAAGACACCCCAAGGTATTCGCTGAGGGGCATATTGAGTCCATGAAAGATTGAAATTTTTGTCCTAAGTTAGCGGAAAGTGAGACTTTGTGAGAAAAAAACCCCAAAAAATCAATTTCCGCTAACTTATGCAAAAAATAAAAAATTTCTAGGAACTCGCCAGGCCCCTCATTGAATACCTTGGGGTGTCTTCTTTCCAAAGTGGGGTCACATGTGGGATATTTATACTGCCCTGGCTTTTTAGGGGCCCGAAAGTGTGAGAAGAAGTCTGGGATCCAAATGTCTAAAAATGCCCTCCTAAAAGGAATTTGGGCCCCTTTGCGCATCTAGGCTGCAAAAAAGTGTCACACATCTGGTATCGCCGTACTCAGGAGAAGTTGGGGAATGTGTTTTGGGGTGTCATTTTACATATACCCATGCTGGGTGAGAAAAATATCTTGGTCAAATGCCAACTTTGTATAAAAAAATAGGAAAAGTTGTCTTTTGCCAAGATATTTCTCTCACCCAGCATGGGTATATGTAAAATGGCACCCCAAAACACATTCCCCAACTTCTCCCGAGTACGGCGATACCAGATGTGTGACACTTTTTTGCAGCCAAGGTGGGCAAAGGGGCGCATATTCCAAAGTGCACCTTTCGGATTTCACAGGCCATTTTTTACAGATTTTGATTGCAAGGTACTTCTTACACATTTGGGCCCCTAAATTGCCAGGGCAGTATAACTACGCCACAAGTGACCCCATTTTGGAAAGAAGACACCCCAAGGTATTCCGTGAGGGGCACGGTGAGTTCCTAGAATTTTTTATTTTTTGTCACAAGTTAGCGGAAAATGATGATTTTTCTTTTTTTTTCTTTTTTCCTTACAAAGTCTCATATTCCACTAACTTGCGACAAAAAATAAAAGATTTTAGGAACTCACCATGCCCCTCACGGAATACCTTGGGGTGTCTTCTTTCCAAAATGGGGTCACTTGTGGCGTAGTTATACTGCCCTGGCAATTTAGGGGCCCAAATGTGTGAGAAGAACTTTGCAATCAAAATGTGTAAAAAATGACCGGTGAAATCCAAAAGGTGCACTTTGGAATATGTGCCCCTTTGCCCACCTTGGCAGCAAAAAAGTGTCACACATCTGGTATCGCCGTACTCAGGAGAAGTTGGGGAATGTGTTTTGGGGTGTCATTTTACATATACCCATGCTGGGTGAGAAAAATATCTTGGTCAAATGCCAACTTTGTATAAAAAAAATGGGAAAAGTTGTCTTTTGCCAAGATATTTCTCTCATCCAGCATGGGTATATGTAAAATGACACCCCAAAACACATTCCCCAACTTCTCCTGAGTACGGCGATACCAGACGTGTGACACTTTTTTGCTGCCAAGGTGGGCAAAGGGGCACATATTCCAAAGTGCACCTTTTGGATTTCACCGGTCATTTTTTACACATTTTGATTGCAAAGTTCTTCTCACACATTTGGGCCCCTAAATTGGCAGGGCAGTATAACTACGCCACAAGTGACCCCATTTTGGAAAGAAGACACCCCAAGGTATTCCGTGAGGGGCATGGCGAGTTCCTCAAATTTTTTATTTTTTGTCACAAGTTAGTGGAATATGAGACTTTGTAAGAAAAAAATAAAAAAATAAAATCATCATCATTTTCCGCTAACTTGTGACAAAAAATAAAAAGTTCTATGAACTCACTATGCCCATCAGCGAATACCTTAGGGTGTCTACTTTCCGAAATGGGGTCATTTGTGGGGGTTTTCTACTGTTTGGGCATTGTAGAACCTCAGGAATCATGACAGGTGCTCAGAAAGTCAGAGCTGTTTCAAAAAGCGGAAATTCACATTTTTGTACCATAGTTTGTAAATGCTATAACTTTTACCCAAACCATTTTTTTTTTTTGCCCAAACATTTTTTTTTTATCAAAGACATGTAGAACAATAAATTTGGCGAAAAATTTATATATGGATGTTGTTTTTTTTGCAAAATTTTACAGCTGAAAGTGAAAAATGTCATTTTTTTGCAAAAAAATCTTTACATTTTGATTAATAACAAAAAAAGTAAAAATGTCAGCAGCAATAAAATACCACCAAATGAAAGCTCCATTAGTGAGAAGAAAAGGAGGTAAAATTCATTTGGGTGGTAAGTTGCATGACCGAGCGATAAACGGTGAAAGGAGTGTAGTGCCGAAGTGTAAAAAGTGCTCTGGTCATGAAGGGGGTTTCACCTAGCGGGGCTGAGGTGGTTAATTTCCGCCGGCTTAACAACAATGTCTTCTTGTGACTGTAACCATTTAAGTGCTTGCTCCTCTCCTCGAGAGATATTATGATTCGCCTGGGGGTAAAGTAAAGATTTAACTCCTTCAAGTACCGTTTGCTGAAAGACATCAATGCTATTGCCGATGGGCGGGCGGGGGGGGGGGGGGACAAAAAGTGGAGGGGAGTCCACCGGTGAATTCTGGGACATCTCCCGACTCCGGGGGAATGTCAAGACTTGCTTCAGCCAACCATTCCAGACAGGAGATCTCTGTCTGATTAAAGTTGACATGTGTGCTGAAGCCTAAAGGACCAATTGCTGCATGTCGTTCACCCTCTTTATGTTCAACGGGACGCGAGGTTGAGGAATCATAGATTCTTCTGAGGTTCAATTTCCTAATAGCTTTGAAAAGGTCAATTTCAAAATCTATCGGGTTGAAGTCCTCCACCAGACTGTAGTTTAGGCCTCGATTGAGAACCCTCACACAGTCGGGTGGTAGCGCCACACCTGACAGATTTAACGCTATATTTACAGTTTCCTCTGAGGTAGTCTCCTCGGCTATTGTCGCCAGGAGACTTGTTTGCGTTTGTAACCCTGTTTTCTCGACCTGTTCCCTTTTGTTGCGTTTCCCCCGTCCCACTTCTAATTCTCCTTCTAAAGGGGACCCTTCATGGGTTAAACCTGTAGACTCAAATGGACCAGGGATGTTTTGGTCGTCAGAAAAACTGGAATCTGAGTCTGAAGTCCAAAAATCGCTTCTCTTCCGTCTTGGATTGCATTGTTTTCTCTGGAATTGGCTGCTCCAGTTGAAAAACCTTCCTGATTCATAATCAAATTTATCTCTCAAAAATTTACCTCGCTTTTTCTCCTTTGTTTCGCTCTGTATTACGGTCAGTTTCTTATCAAGACGTTTAAAGAAGCTGTTGGACTGACTCTCTGATAAGCGGTTTTCCAACACATTTTTGGCTTTTTCCAATTCCGTCTGTATCATGGTGTACTCTTTTTCATTTCTTTGCAGTACCATCTCCAGGATTTTATTGGAGAAATGCAGGTGTAACTGTTGCCATTCAGAGGCAAAGACTGTGTCCTCTTGGTACTGCGCCATTTCTTTATAGATCCAAAGACCTCTGGGAACCAGACTGCTTTCTTTGTAGGATTTGAGGGAACTTATAGTCCAATACAATCAGACTTCTTTTTCGGATAGTTGCGTTACCCTCATTTCCAGTGCTTTTGTGCTCAATATTTCAAAAACATCTTTCTGATTGCACTGTAAAAAATATGAATCTGAACCCTCTCTGCCCTCCGTGACACTCAAATGCGCCTCCATTTGTTGTGTGATGTCCATGACAGAAATTGATGATTGTCCTGTATCCATGGTGTGGTTAATGCAATGCCGTGTGCTCTACCAGATGATTCATTTGAGTAAAGTTCAATGATATACAAGTAATGATGTAGAGTTCAGGGTTAGGTGGCACCACGGCTCCCACCCCATGATTGCATTTCGGAGGTGCCATATCTTGCGTGACAAATTGGTCTGCAGCCATTTCAAAGAAACAAAAATCCATACTTGGTTAGATGGTTGGTCACCTAAAGGCAATAAAAGGTGTGGCAGCTGCTCTTTTTGCAGGTTCAATCCACAATGGTCTTGCATATCTTTCGGAGGTATCAACCATAAAGTGAATACACTAATTACATGCAGGAGTAAATATGTAGTTTACCTAATCCTGTGCCAATGTGGCAGATTCTATAATTGGCAAGACGGTCCGCTGCCTCTTTGAACGTATCCGTGAACATATACATTCAATCACTATCAGGGCGGGAATTATTAAGAAAAGAAGGCAGATGGATTTTGCACTCAAATGCTACTGGTCCTCTGGGATTGAATGAAAAACACGACATGAGTGTTTTTCTATGATGATCCAATATTATATGTATGTCTTTTACTGCTTTTATTGTTTCACTGACGCTTTATTTGAAGCATTGATGCACACCCCTTAGTTGTTGATGTGGCCTGCATTCGCACTGATGTGCGACAGCCCACGCCAGTATCACGCCCCTAAGTTAGCGTGTGTGGCGCATAAAAGATTATGTCATTTGCGTCAAGGGGTTTTCAGTATTGGCCAGATGAAGCGGTGATACACGAAACAGCCGTTTCCATGTTCTTGTGATTGCACTGTTTTGTCATCCCCCACTCTGTACCCAGCATAAAATAAATATTTGCATCGAATAGTGAGTGCCGCTTATTTATTTCTAACTGCGGAATTACGTTTGCACTTGACAAGCTGTGCACCACCAGATTGCGAGACACCGTGACCCATGTTCTCCCTATGTGACTAGTGGTGAAGCGAAAATTTTGCCGTGGTGCCACCTAACCCTGAACTTTACATCATTACTTGTTTAAAAACTCATTGAGGCCTGCAATATATCAGCTTCCACAAAATAGTGATTGAGGTTTTCCATATACCTGCATCCACGATATACAGATTGTGGATTTTGACATAACTACTTCAACTAACAACTGTTTGAGCATTGCCATATATCAGCTTCCACAAAATAGTGATTGAGGTTTTCCATATACGTGCGTCCACAAAATTACTGCTTGAGGGTGATATACCTGCTTCAACTAACAAGTGTTTGAGGCCTGCAAATGAACCTGCTTCCTCAAATACTTCTCTTCTTTAGGCACTTTGGCACAGGGTCATTTTGAAAATGACAGGCAGAGGAGGAGGCAGGCCGTTCCACAGGGGGGGTAGGGTTCGGGCAGGTGCACCAGGCCGGAGACAAGTGAGAAGTTGGAGAAGGTGCGTGCGATTACGTCAAAAGACGCACCAGAGTTGGTTGAGTGGCTCACTTAGCCTTCCGCTTTTGCACTCTCCTCATCCCCTGTATGTGCACCCTCCTCACTCTCTGCTGTGTGCACCCCCAAAGACACCACCTCCACCACCACCATAGCTCCTCCACTCAAGCCAGAGGAATTATTTTCCCATCCATTCCCAGACCTTACCAACGCACAGCCATGCTTGGCATTGGAGGAGGAGGCAAAAGCGTCCACCCAGCGGTCTGACGACAGTACCCAGATCAGCCCAAGGAGGGTGGTCACTGCTGTTGCTGCCTACTCCAAGATCTCTAATGTCAGTGGTGGTGAAGGTGATGATGATGACGTGTCAATGGAGGTCATGTGGGTGCTCACAAAGGAGGAAGAGGAGGGGAGTTCAGAGGAAGAGATGGAGCAGCAGAGAGGGAGAAGAGATAGGAGAAGCAGGCAGAACTCGCAATGCACCGGAGGCAAAAAGCAGACTGCAAATGTGTCTGGAGCGAGCCATCCACCATGCACAGATCCGCTGTGTGGGCTTTTTTTAACGTGTCAGCTGCTGACAATAGCGTTGCCATCTGCAGCCTGTGCTGTCAATGCATAAGTCGCAGTAAGCCCAACACTCACCGCCTTAAGAAGGCACATAGCCTCCCATCATTAAGCCCAGTGGAAGCAACGCCGTCAGAATACACAAAGCCACACTCCCAACACTCCCAGAGTGGCCACATCCTGTCTTTACTCCATCTCCTCTCTACTCCCATTTGGTCCTCCACTCCACCTTCCACCGTGCCGTCGTCGCATTCATCTGGCAAAAGGCAAAGTTCCGTGGCCCAAATGTTCGAGCGTAAAAAAAATGATGACGCCGGATAATCCTCTTGCCCAGCGGCTGACCGCTGGCTTGTCAGAACTGCTGGCATGCCAAATACTGCCATATAAATTGGTGGACTCGGAAGCCTTTAGAAAATGTTTGGCCATTGGCACACCGGAATGGAAGCAACCCTGAAGGAAATATTTCTCCCAGAAGGGCCTCCCTGAGATATATGGCCACGTTCAGCGGCAAGTTAATATATCTCTGGCACACAGTGTCGGTGCCAAAATACATCTGACCACAGACATGTGGTCTATAAAACACGGACAGGGAAGGTAGATAACTTTTACTGCCCACTGGATGAACCTTCTGATGGCCGTCAAGCATGCAACACGTGGCACCAGTGTGGATTTGGTGTTACCACCACGGATTGCAGGCATGCCTGCCTCTTCTTCTCCTCTTCCTACTCCATCCTCCATCTCCTCCTCGGCTGACTCCTCCTTTTCCACTGCTACCGCCTCTTCCGCTACACCCCCCGAGCTCCCAGAACCTATTTGACGTGTCAATGAGACGTTGCCATGCTGTGCTGCGGCTGTTGTACCTGGAAGCCAAGAGCTACACTGGTCCTGCACTGCTTTCAGCTCTGCTGTCACAGGCCAATCAGTGGCTAACCGCACTCAATTTGACAGTTGTTAAAGTGGTGTGCGACAATGGCGCCAATCTGCTGAGCGTGCTCAAACAGGGAAAAATGACACACATGCCGTGCATGGCACACGTCATGTACTTAGTCGTGCAGCGATTAGTTGCCAAATACCCCGGGGTCCAGGACGTCTTGCAGCAAGCCAGGAAAATCTCTCGCCATTTTAGAAGATCTTACACGGCCATGGCTCGCCTTGCTGACGTTAAGCGGCACCACTTGCCTGTAAGACGTCTGATTTGTGACTGCCCGACATGGTGGAACTCCACCTTGTACATGCTTCATAGGCTGCTCCAGAAGAAATGTGCTCTTAACGACTACCTGTACGAACTCTGCGGCAGGACAGGTTCTGGGGAGCTTGGGTTCTTTTCACTGTGCCAGTGGCTGCCCATGCACTATGCATGCAAACTTCTGCGACCATTTAAGGAGTTCACCAAACTGGTCAGTCTCAGCTAGAGCGCCATGCTGAATGAATTCCCGGGGGGGCTACTCCATCCGAGACAAACACAAAATGGTTTACATGTTACCAGCATCTCAGAGGGCTGTCAGAATGCAGCATTTCCAGGTCTTGCTGCGAGAGATGCTGCTTTCTGCTGTTGCAGGCACTGGCAAAGGAATTACCACCCACAGCAAAACAGGCGCACGTACCAATCCTACGGCACCTGCAAAATGAGGGCGGTTTGAAGATGTGTTGGTCACTTCAGATATGAGATCATTCTTGCATCCAACCCTTCGACAGCTGCCCTCCGATCAACTGTATGAGCGGGAAAAATATGCAGATTGTGGTGCTAAGGACCTATCTGTGTCAGAAATACGCCTAACATAGACTTATTTCCATATAATAAATGACCACATAATTGTATTATTATTCGGGGGTAGGGCTAATATCTTTATATTACATAGATTCTAGTGTTTTATACTGTGCCCTGTATTTGACAGTATAAAAATGATTCTTGAAAAGCACAGTCCTCATCCCTGACCACCAGGACCAGTTAGTGCTCTGTCAGTACATGGCAGCCTCCCCTCTCCACCACACTGTTCCACTTTGTACTGAGGCTTATTCTGACACTAGGGCTGGGTTCACATCCTATTTTTGCCATCCATTTAATGCAGACCAAAAATGTATGCGTTAACAGATACCTCAGACTGATGCCATATAGTGGCGTCCGTTCACCATACAGTTCCATGGTAGAAAATAGATTTGCGTTAACATATGCATATTTTTCAATGGACTCTGCAGGATACAAAAACGTGGAGTGCTGCACATTTGCATACATCAAACCAAAAGAAAATACATTTTTACTAGGCTCCAGCAGGGCACATTTTTGAGAGTTTCCCTTTAAGACGCATAAAAATGGCCCCTGATTAAAATACATATTTTTTGTGGGAATTCGTGCCATTGATCCCCCTCTGGTATACTGTCCATGTTGTGGGACTATTTGTGCACTTCTAGTAAGTATTTGGTGGCTGCAAATATGACCTGAAGGTTTTCCAGGTTTGCCTGCCATTAAAGTGAATGGGGCCCGACACGAACGCGCAGTTCACAAACATTTGATCACAAACGCGCCTTTGTGTTAGCGAAACGTCCTGGCCGATGTTCGTCCATCACTATTCATGATCAATTTTCCACTTTTCCTGCACAACTGAACACCTGAAGACAAGTTTATACATCTTCTCTCCAGCAAACTGTATGGTTCCTTGTAAGCATATTTATGTACAGGTCCTTCTCAAAAAATTAGCATACTGTGATAAAGTTCATTATTTTCTGTAATGTACTGATAAACATTAGACTTTCATATATTTTAGATTTATTACACACCAACTAAAGTAGTTCAAGCCTTTTATTGTTTTAATATTGATGATTTTGGCATTACAGCTCATGAAAACCCAAATTTCCTATCTCTAAAAATTAGCATATTTCATCCGACCAATAAAAGAAAAGTGTTTTTAATACAAAAAAAGACAACCTTCAAATAATTATGTTCAGTTATGCACTCAATACTTGGTCGGGAATCCTTTTTGCAGAAATGACTGCTTCAATGCGGCGTGGCATGGAGGCAATCAGCCTGTGGCACTGCTGAGGTGTTATGGAGGCCCAGGATGCTCCGATAGCAGCCTTAAGCTCATCCAGAGTGTTGGGTCTTGCGTCTCTCAACTTTCTCTTCCCAATATCCCACAGATTCTCTATGGGGTTCAGGTCAGGAGAGTTGGCAGGCCAATTGAGCACAGTAATACCATGGTCAGTAAACCATTTACCAGTGGTTTTGGCACTGTGAGCAGGTGCCAGGCTGTGCAAAAAATGAAATCTTCATCTCCATAAAGCTTTTCAGCAGATGGAAGCATGAAGTGCTCCAAAATCTCCTGATAGCTAGCTGCATTGACCCTGCCCTTGATTAAACACAGTGGACCAACACCAGCAGCTGACATGGCACCCCAGACCATCACTGACTGTGGGTACTTGACACTGGACTTCAGGCATTTTGGCATTTCCCTCTGCCCAGTCTTCCTCCAGATTCTGGCACCTTGATTTCCGAATGACATGCAACAGTCCAGTGCTGCTTCTCTGTAGCCCAGGTCAGGCGCTTCTGCCGCTGTTTCTGGTTCAAAAGTGACTTGACCTGGGGAATGCGGCACCTGTAGCCCATTTCCTGCACACGCCTGTACACGGTGGCTCTGGATGTTTCTACTCCAGACTCAGTCCACTGCTTCCGCAGGTCCCCCAAGGTCTGGAATCGTCCTTCTCCACAATCTTCCTCAGGGTCCGGTCACCTCTTCTCGTTGTGCAGCGTTTTCTGCCACACTTTTTCCTTCCCACAGACTTCCCACTGAGGTGACTTGATACAGCACTCTGGGAACAGCCTATTCGTTCAGAAATTTCTTTCTGTGTCTTACCCTCTTGCTCGAGGGTGTCAATGATGGCCTTCTGGACAGCAGTCAGGTCGGCAGTCTTAACCATGATTGCGGTTTTGAGTAATGAACTAGGCTGGGAGTTTTTAAAAGCCTCAGGAATCTTTTGCAGGTGTTTAGAGTTAATTAGTTGATTCAGATGATTAGGTTAATAGCTCGTTTAGAGAATGTTTTCATGATATGCTAATTTTTTGAGATAGGAATTTTGGGTTTTCATGAGCTGTAATGCCAAAATCATCAATATTAAAACAATAAAAGGCTTGAACTACTTCAGTTGGTGTGTAATGAATCTAAAATATATGAAAGTCTAATGTTTATCAGTACATTACAGAAAATAATGAACTTTATCACACTATGCAAATTTTTTGAGAAGGACCTGTATATCTTCACCACAGTACAGTACTTGATTTTATAACAATAACTCCTTCTGATGTCATCTGCTATATTAGTTGCAGACATCTTTTTGACTGTAGCCAATACTGGCAGCACCATGGAGAAAGCTACTTTCACAGATTTTGGTGCCCTGATCAAAAGTAAGTAGGTGTATTTGAGGTTAGTTTTTAGACAGGAATTGCTATAAAAATCTGCTCCAAATTTAGGAAAATGGTGCTCAGTAAAGATAGGTTTTGCAGAAGTGCAATGTGGTTATGCCTATTTCAGAAAAAGTTCAAAAGTATCCCTGGGCAATGTCTGGCATGTAACTTTTTGAACAGTTGCATGTTATAAATGTAACACAAAAGTGATCTACTTGAAAACTCAGACTAGATATTCACACTAAGGCCTCATGCACCGTTGTGTGCATCCGTGGCCGTTGTGCCGTTTTCCCTTTTTTTTCACTGACCCATTGACTTTCAATGGGTCCGTGAAAAATCGGAAAATGCACCATTTTGCAGCCGAGGCCGTGATCCGTGTATCCTGTCCGTCAAAAAAATAAGACCTGTCCTATATTTTTGACGGACAACGGTTCACGGACCCATTCAAGTCAATGGGTCCGTGAAAGAACATGGATGCACACAAGATTGGCATCCGTGTCCGTGATCCGTGGCCGTAGGTTACTTTCATACAGACGGGTCCAAAGATCCGTCCTCCCTCTATTGTAATAATAGCATTGGTGGCACAGTGTGCGGCCCCCCTCCCTCCCTCTATTGCATTAACATTGGTAGCAGTGTGCGCCCCCCCCCCCCTTCCTCCCTCTATTGTTTTAATACATTGGTGGCAGTGTGCGCCCCCCCCCCGCCCCCTTACTCCCTCTATTCTTTTAATACATTGGTGACAGTGTGCGCCCCCCCCTTCCTCCCTCTATTCTTTTAATACATTGGTGGCAGTGTGCGCCCCCCCCCTTCCTCCCTCTATTCTTTTAATACATTGGTGGCAGTGTGCGCCCCCCCCCCCCCCAATCATTGGTGGCAGCGGAGTTCCGATCGGAGTCCCAGTTTAATCGCTGGGGCTCCGATCGGTAATCATGGCAACGGGGACGCTACTGCAGTCCTGGTTGCCATGGTTACTTAGCCTTAGCAATAGTAGAAGCATACTTACCTGCTGGCTGCTGTGATGTCTGCGTCCGGCCGGGAGCTCCTCCTACTGGTAAGTGACAGCAATGCGCCGCACAGGCCTGTCACTTACCAGTAGGAGGAGCTCCCGGCCGGACACAGAGATCGCAGCAGCCAGCAGCCAGGTAAGTATGATGCTTTTACTCCGCTGCCACCAATGATCAGGGGGGGGGGGAGAGGGGAGGCCTCACACTGCCACCAATGTATTAAAACAATAGAGGGAGGAAGGGGAGGGGCGGGGGGCGCACACTGCCACCAATGTTAATGCAATAGAGGGAGGGGGGGCGCACACTGCCACCAATGCTATTATTACAATAGAGGGAGGGAGGGGGGCGGGGGGGGCGCACACTGCCACCAATGCTATTATTACAATAGAGGGAGGGAGGGGGGGCGGGGGGGCGCACACTGCCACCAATGCTATCATTACAATAGAGGGAGGGAGGGGGGGCGGGGGGGGCGCACACTGGCCACCAACGAGGTAACTACAGGGGAGGGAGGGGGGGGCCCAGTGACCACCAATGAGTTAAAAACAGGGGGGGGGGTCTGCAGGCAGCAGGGGGCAGTCATGTACACAGTTTTTTAGTATATTCTAACCTGAAGAATCCCCATCACCATGGGAACGCCTTTGTGTTAGAATATACTGTCGGATCTGAGTTTCACGATGTAGCTCATATCCGACAGTATATTCTAACATAGAGGCGTTCCCATGGTGATGGGGACGCTTCAAAATGTTTGGGTGTCCGCTTGTGAGCTCCGTTTGAAGGGGCTCACAACCGGCCCAGAACGCATCCGTCCAGCCCTAATGCATTTTGAGTGGACGCGGATCCGCTCAGAATGCATCAGTCTGGCAGCGTTCAGCCTCCGCTCCGCTCAGCAGGTGGACACCTGAACGCTGCTTGCAGCGTTCGGGTGTCCGCCTGGCCGTGCGGAGGTAAGCGGATCCGTCCAGACTTACAATGTAAGTCAATGGGGACGCATACGTTTGAAGATCACACACTGTGGCTCAATTTTCAAACGGATCCGTCCCCCATTGACTTTCAATGTAAAGTCTGGACGGATCCGTCTGAGGCTACTTTCACACTTAGAAATGTTTTAACAATATAATGCCGACGGATCCGTTCTGAACGGAGCCACCGTCTGCATTATATGAGCGGATCCGTCTCAGACGGATCCGCTCTGAACGCAAGTGTGAAAGTAAAGGGACTCCTGACTTTACATTGAAAGTCAATGGGGGGGGGGGGGGATCCGTTTAAAATTGCACCATATTGTGTCATCGTCAAACGGATCCGTCCCCATTGACTTGCATTGTAATTCAGGATGGATCCGTTTGGCTCTGCACGGCCAGGCGGACACCAAAACTTTTTTTTCATGTCCGTGGATCCTCCAAAAATCAATGAAGACCCACGGACGAAAAAACGGTCACGGATCACGGACCTACGGACCCCGTTTTTGCGGACTGTGAAAAAATACTGTCGTGTGCATGAGGCTTAAATCTGTAGGTGGCACTGGAAGGCACAATGCTCAAAAAGTCAAAACAAATTTGAGCAAGCCCCTATTTCTAACTTTTTGAAACCAGAATTTTGCCATGTAGAGCTTGATAAATTCCCTCTATGTTTTTTTTAGGGTGTGTAACCCTGTGAAGTTACACAGGCTGCATTAGCTGAAATGCCCAGTAGATGGCAGATGGACTCAGTATGCTGTTAATAAAACATTGAGCATTGGTCACATGATTGTGACATCATCGTAGGTCCTGGAAGCTTTCTGGAAGTTACTACATGCTCAGCCAGAGAAAGGACATGTTGTGAGAGACTGCAGCACAGAGATGGAACCTTGCTGAGAGAACTTGCTTCACCCAAGATCACACCTGCTGAAAGAGGGACCTGCTGGCAAAGACAAGCACTGAGTCCAGACGTCTGGTGAATCCAGTGAGAGGAGACTGCTGCTGACTGACCTGGCTAATCATGTTGTGAGGGTAAGCCAAACCTCTCCCTGTATCACCACAGGGCACCTGTCTCCTCACTCACAGTAAAGGCTCTGAAGTCCAGTGACGGACATTACACAGCTCAGGCTGCTTCAGTGACCCTGCAGAGCAGGACTTATAAGGGCCCCAACTCTCCTATGTGCGCCAACGGCCACTAGGGCGAAGATAAGGGGGTGGGATGCAGGTGTGCTTGTGGGTGGGTGAGGAAAATCCACATTGCATTGTTATCTGTGTTACTCTATTGTATTTTCCTATGTATGTTGGTTAATTTGCTGCTTACTATATAAAGTGAATTCCAGTTAGGCTGTGTCAGTCTCATTGCACCAAGTATGTTCCCAGTGGGACCCCACATCCCTACCCCGGATGCTCCACTGGGTGGAGGCACTGCCGCAGACATGTACCCCAGCTCCCAGATAGCGGAGGCTCAGGATCCGCCTGTCAGGCATAGTGAGTTAACTAGGTTTAGGGACCCCAAAGACACTAGGGGGCGCCCTCAAAACCCCGTTACAGGTGAATTGTGCACTGTGGCAAAAAAATTGCCACTGAGTATTCAATAAAATGTATCTGTATAGCATCACTTGCTGTTTGTTCTTTTTCTCATTTCTTTGTCCAGATCACTGAGAATGCCAAACATGTTCAGTTTTATCCTTCAATTGCTTACCTATCCTATCCTGAGCTGTGATAGGGAGAGCTGAGACACGCCCCTTAGCTGCAGCAGAAGACACGCCCCCTTGAGCTGCCAGCTTGATATAAATCTAGCAGAGCAATGAATGGGGAGATATCTGGACCCATGTGAGGTACAGGGCTGGTTCTAGCTTTGTTAGAGATTGTCATGTACTATAAGATGTCTGACTTTCATTTTATACATTAATAATTGGATAACCCCTTGGATAGAAATTTGATGTGTATTTCATGGACAGAAATCTGAGGTTATGCACTGCTACTGATGTGATGTGGGTGTCTGCAGATCTTGAGCAGATTTACATGCAGATTATTCCCATTGTCAATTAATAGGGCTAATATTACACGTTTCTGTCTCTTATTTAAAAAAAGGCAGGGTTGAGGGCTCATGCTGCATCAAGTTTACAGCCAAACATAGCAGGAGATGGGGAGAGTGGCTGATTTCCTAGGACCTGTATTTGTGAATGTATTATATATTTCTCACATCTTATGAGAAAAAAACTAAGTTGAATTTCATTTTTTTTAAATCAGAAGTCTGTTCATAATATTCTTTACATAAGTAATATATAGGCAGTTTTAATACAAAAAGTGCTCGTATGTGAGTGAATGTATTGCTATTATTAAATACAGCTAGTTCAACATTATAACATTTTTTAACCATTGTATAGGTACCTTGTTACGGATGAGGTAAAATCTTTAATGAGGAAACCATCATTCGCACATATAAATATGTAAGGATTGTATTGATAATGGAAACTTTGGCCAGAATTCAAAGTGCTGACAGCCTTTATCATGCCCACACTTATGAAATATGACATCCAAGCCATTGACAGTTGCTCTAGATGCTGTGATGCATCACATTGAAGACATTTATATTATAGTATAAATGATGGGTGATGAGTTCCATTCACAGTGCTGAACCGTATTTCACAGTACAAATCATTTAATCATCTTTCCAAGCAGTTTATATAGAAATATATATGTTTGCTATGCCCATCATCTTTATTTCTAGTCATTCCTTTCATGAGTTCGCATTGACAAATGCAATGTTCAATTTCTAAATATGAGATTGCTTATTGCCAAAGAATGTGTGACTTGGATCTGGGTCAGTAGGGTCTTCTTGGCCCTGTATGTGAAAACATCAAATATTTTTACTTCATTACTGTGTCCTGAAGCTGTGATGGCAGTGACGTTAGGGGCTGCAGAACTTGCACATCGTTTGGAGCTTCAGCCAGAGATTCCTTTAACATTGAAGTCCATGTCCTTTGTTTTGGGAGGTATTTAAGAAGCCACAGCGTTGCTCTGCAGGTCATGTAATCCAAACATATGTTGCACCATCTGGGATGAATCCTTCTAAAAAAGAAAAAGAAAATACAGAATAATATAAATACAAGACTGCTAAAATAAAAAAAAATGGGGTCATGATGTGGCACACAACATGCCATCACTACACTACATGACAAATGCAAAAAATCCAATCCAAATTCTGTTGAAAGTCACATGCGACTTTGCCAACATACAGTAGCTCACAATGCAAGTCACATCTATGTAACTTGCCTGCAACTTTTCTCAGATTTAGCCATTTTCATATTCAAATTGCAACTTACAATAATGTGTAAAGTTACAAACAAGTTGCAATTGCACAACTTTTCTGAGACTTGATGTCTAGTGACACATGTTGATATGTAGCCGAAGCAGTGATGAACCAGAGAAGATTCAAATACAGTTATTCACAACTAGAGATGAACAAAGTTTACCAAACTTCAATTTGGCTGCTTCGCCGAATTTCACAAAGGGAATTGATTTCTGATGAATTACTACATCATGAAGTGCATTTCTTTGTAAGTAGGCACACTGATGGGGAACTGATGCCCCCGTAATTGAACCTCTCAGATGTTGCATTCATTGCTGACCACGGCATCTCAGATGAAAAATTAGGGCTTTCAGGGGTTAATCAAAAAAATATATTATACTCACTTCATCCATTTAAGGGTGAAGAGGCCACCACAGCCATCTTGCACAATGAGATTTCACGCAGGATCGTCAAGCAAGATGGCCACATAGGCCTCTTCACGCTCAAATGGATGAGGTGAGTATGATTTTTTCTTTACCACCATTTAAGGCAAAATTGATTTGTTACCAAGAATTATGTGGAAATTCAGTTTCGTGTCGAATTAAACTTTTCCTGAAATTCGAATTGAAGTACACCTTGGATACTTCAATTCGCTTAACACTATTGACAATAATTAGATTGAATAATTATTTGACAATTTTAAAGACATACTGATATTATCATACATACTTATATAATGAGAAGTCACTTTGAAATCTGTCAGAAATGATCTTGTGAAGAGCACAAAGTTATATTGTGATCCTTATTGATGACTATGCTCTGTACCATGGAAGACTTTACAGAGGTTAGTTATGAGTAAGGATCGGTGTGTATAAATCCAAAATACGTAGAAGCACTGCTGTCCTGTTTTTCAAGTTTTAAGATGCTTTAACCCCTTCACGACCGCAATCTGTATATATACGTGATAGCTGCACATACCCCGTGCAGCTACCACGTATATATACGTTCTGGCAGCTCTTAAATCCAAGCGCTGCAAAGCGCTTGGATTAAAGCTTCTGCCCCTGCCCTGTATGCTGTCACGGACAGCATACAGTGCAGTAATGCCGGCAAGGGACCAATCAGAGTGGCCCCTTGCCGGCAATCGATCCGATTGGTTAGTCTGTGCAGACTAACCAATCGGATCGCGGCAGTGAAAAAATGCTGGTTTCAGGCTCTGATCTGCGCTCTGCAGATCAGAGCCTGAAATCAGTGTCCTCGTGCCCCCCCCCCCCGATCCGTGCAGCCCCCCTCCACCCCGATCCATGCAGACGCCACCCGTTCTGTGCCGATCTGTCCAGCATTTCCATGTCCACAGTGCCCCATCTTGTGTCCTCCAGTGCCCCTTCCTGCTGCCCGTGACAATTTCAAGCCCCCCCCCTTCTAGCGCTGCCCCCCCTTCCAGCGCTGCCCCCCCCTCGGTCTGCCCCCCTGCTGTGTTTGATGGCGGTGGCTCCATTCCTGAACCGCCGCCATCATCAGAGTGTCAGCTCTATGCTGACACTCTGCTGTAACCCCAGAGATGCCGCGGCAGCGGCATCTATGGGGTTAATGGAGGGAGGGGGCTCCCTCTCTCCACCATCGGGGCTGCTGCGCTGTGATGGCAGCCCCGATGGTTGCCCTGGCAACCGGACGCTTTGCAAAAGCGTCCGCTGTTGCCACCTACAGGGCATCTGAATGTATTACACTTTGCAATGCAAGAGCATTGCAAAGTATAGTACAGCCATCAGCCCCACTGGATCTTCATGATCCAAGAGGGACTTGACAAAAAAAATAAAATGTGAAAAAAAAAAAGTAAAAAAAAAAAAATATGTTAAATAAAAAAAATGCCATTTTTTCCCAAAAAAATGAAAAATAAAAAACCGACACATATTAGGTATCACCGCGTCCGTAACGACCGTCTCTATAAAGATATCACATGATAGACCCCGTCCGATAAACACCATAAAAGAATAAAATAAAAACTGTGTAAAAAAAAAGCAATTTTTGTCACCTTACATCACAAAAAGTGCAACAGCAAGCGATCAAAAAGGCGTATGACCCCCAAAATAGTACCAATCAAACCGTCACCTCGTCCCACAAAAAATGATACCCTATTTAAGACAATCGCCCAAAAAATAAAAAAGCTATGGTTCTCAGACTATAGAGACACTAAAACATCATTTTTTTGGTTTCAGAAATGCTATTATTGTGTAAAACTAAAATAAATAAGAAAAAGTATACATATTAGGTATTGCCACGTTCGTAACGATCTTCTCTATAAAACTATCACATGACCTAACTCCTCAGATGAACGCTGTAAAAATAAATAGATGAAAACTGTTCCAAAACAGCCAATTTTTGCGTCACCTTGCCCCATAAAGTGTAATAATGAATGATCAAAAAATCCTATGTACCCAAAAATGGTACCAATATAAACCTCAACACTTTCTGCAAAAAACGAGCCCCTGCACAAGACGATTGGCAGAAAAATAAAAAACATATGGCGTTCAGAAAACCAATCCAGCACAATCTGCCTTCCAAAAACCGTATGGCATTCCTTTCCTTCTGCGCCCTGCCGTGCGCCCGTACAGCAGTTTACGACCACATGTGGGGTGTTTATGTAAACCGCGGAATCAGGGTAATAAATATTGAGTTTTGTTTGGCTGTTAACCCTCAATGTATTAAAGAAATTTTTTTTATAAAATGGAAAATCTGCCAAAAATGTGAAATTTAGAAATTTCATCTCCATTTTCCTTTAATTCTTGTGGAACGCCTAAAGGGTTAACAAAGTTTGTAAAATCAGTTTTGAGTAACTTGAGGGGTGTAGTTTCTACAATGGGGTCATTTATGGGGGTTTCCACTATGTAAGCCCCACAAAGTGACTTCAGACCTGAACTGGTCCTTAAAAAGTGGGTTTTGGAAATTTTCTTAAAAATTGTAAGAATTGCTTCTAAACTTCTAAGCCTTCTAACATCCTAAAAAAATAAAATGACATTTCCAAAATGATGCCAACATAAAGTAGACATATGGGGAATGTTAAGTAATAAATATTTTATTAGGTATGACTTTCTGTTTTAGAAGTAGAGAAATTGAAATTTGGAAAATTGTGAATTTTTCCACATTTTTGGTAAATTTGGGATTTTTTCATAAATAAAGGTGAAATATATTGACTCAAATATATGATTATCATGAAGTACAATGTGTCACGAGAAAACAATCTCAGAATGGCGTGGATAAGTAAAAGTGTTCTAAAGCTATTACCACATAAAGTGACGCATGTCAGATTTGTAAATTTTGACCTGGACATTGGGGCATCAATGACCCTTGGTCATGAAAGGGTTAATAAAGATCTCAGTTTTAATAGATGCAGGATATCGGTTTTGTCCTTCAGCAGTTCTACATGTTTTCTCAAAACTTATGTGTATTCTAGCAGGTGAGCAAGACTTATTCTGTATTTCTAATTGCTTGATGTGCCAGTCTCGGTAATCACTAATTAATTTACTATCGCAGGCATACAATCTCCAGGAACAGATGCTATACCTTTGAAATTTTATAAAAATTTATAGCTACATCATTCTTCCAAAACTTCAAGTTCTTATGGATGTATTTGATACCAATACACCTCCTGAGTTCTGGAATGAGGCAATGTTGGAATTGGTTCTCAATCATGGGAAGGATCCTCTCCTTTCAGAATCATATAGCCCCTTAACTCTTATTAACTGTGACGTCTAGTCTAATTTACCCAGACCAAACAGGCTTTATTTCTAACAAGTCAACACCAATAAATTTAAATAGCCTCTATATTAATTAATTTAAATAGCCTCTATATTTACAGACCCAAGACATTAGCGATAACTAGAGATGAGCAAAGTTTTAAAAAATTTAAATCGACAAAGTTCGCCAAGAAATTTGATTCATTACGAATTAATTTCTCTTGAATTACTGTAAACCAGGCCACTCTACCAAATAATATTATTACCACATGGTGGCCCAATCTTAGCATGAAGGCTCGGAAGTTAACCCTTTCCCAACAGCCGACAGTAAATTTAAATAGGTGAAGCAAAAAATGTAAAGGACGGCTCTCCTTTTGTCTAGTGATGTAAAGGTGAACGGGCACTCTTATAGATGGAGTCACACAGAATCAATGTATTTGCATAAAATCCATGTAACATTTAATAGTATTCAATAAAATAAAATAATAAAATAAATATATGCAAAATTACAATACACTAAATGAGAGAATATATAATCTAAAATAATAAAATAGGATGTGATTGATCGATATAGCAATGTATAAATGTCAGGTCGACTGGTGTATTGCTGAGAAATTTAGCATATCTCTTGGATGAGGTTGGTCCAAATAGTATAAACCTTCCAAATGTATGTATACTAATGCCAGAAGCCTGACTAATAAAACTGGGGAGCTGGAATTATTGTTGTGTGAGGAGAACTATCACATAGTGGGAATAACTGAGACATGGCTGGATGATAGCTATGACTGGGCAGTTAATGTACAAGGTTACAGTCTGTTTAGAAAATATCATCAAAACCGGAGAGGGGGAGGGGTTTGCCTTTATGTAAAGTCTTGTCTAAAGCCCACACTCCGTGAAGATATAAGTGAGGGACATAAACATGTGGAGTCACTGTGGGTAGAGATACATGGAGCTAAAAACAACAATAAATTACTAATAGGAGTTTACTATAAACCACCTAATATACCAGAGTCCACGGAAAATCTACTACTAAACGAGATAGATGAGGCGGCAAATCATAATGAGGTGGTTATTATGGGGGACTTCAACTACCCAGATATAGACTGGGAAACTGAAACTTGTATATTTCATAAGGGAAACAGGTTCTTGGCAATAACCAAAGACAATTACCTCTCCCAACTGGTTCAGGACCCGACTAGAGGGACGGCCATACTGGACTTAGTATTAACCAATAGGCCTGGCAGAACAACAGACGTGCAGGTTGGGGGACACCTGGGAAATAGTGACCATAAAGTAATAACCTTTTAATTATCCTTCAAAAGAGCGTTTCTATAGGGAGGAACAAAAATACCAAACTTCAAAAAAGCTAAATTTAGCCAACTAAGAGAGGCCATAGGCCTAACTAACTGGGACAAAGTCCTCAAAAATAAAAATACAGCCACAAAATGGGATATCTTTAAAAACATCCTAAAATCTCATTGTGAGAGGTACATACCGTATGGGAATAAAAGGTTAAAGAACAAAAAGAAACCAATGTGGAAAAATAGAACTGTAAAGAAAACAATAAATTACAAAAAGAAAGCATATAAATCACTTAAATAGGAGTGTAGCACGGAAGCACTGAAAAACTATAAGGTAAAAAATAGAACATGTAAAAAACAAATAAAAGCGGCCAAACTAGAGACAGAGAGATTAATTGCCAAAGAGAGTAAAACTAACCCTAAAATGTTCTTCAATTATATAAATGTTAAAAAGTATAAATCTGATGATGTCGTCCCTTTAAAGAGTAATGAGGGGGGAGTCGCAGAGAGCGACGAGGAGAAAGCAAAGCGGTTAAATATTTTTTTCTCCAATGTATTCACTGAGGAAAATGAACAGTCAGATGACATGCAGCATCTAAAAATAAATTCCCCATTAAAAGTGTCCAGTCTGACCCAGGAAGAAGTACATCAGCGACTTAAAAAGATTAAAATAGACAAATTGCCAGGACCAGATGGCATACACCCCCATATCCTAAGGGAATTAAGTAATGTCATAGACCCTTATTTCTGATATTTGCGGACTCTATACTGACAGGAAATGTCCCACAGGATTGGCGCGTTGCAAATGTGGTGCCAATATTCAAAAAAGGTCCAAAAACAGAGCCTGGAAACTATAGGCCGGTAAGGTTTTCTGAGAGACGCTATCCTAGAGCATCTCAACGGAAATAAGCAAATAACGCCATATCAGCATGGCTTCATGAGGGATTGGTCATGCCAAACTAATTTAATCCGTTTCTATGAGGAAAACTGAAGCGCCCTGCAATCCTCGGTGGTGGAAGTACATGCGCCAAACTGCTATCTGCCTCAGGCCCAGCCGCCACTGCATTTACCCAGTGTGCTGTTATGGAGATATAATGTCTCTGACAGTGTTTACTGGTCCACGTATTCGTAGTTAGGTGGTTCTTGCCACAGATGGCACTGAACAGTGCACACCTGATTTTGTCCCCCACTTGGTTGTGTAGGAAAGAGATGGCTCGCCTGGAAAAGTAGTGGCGGCTGGGCATGATGTACCACCGCCTTAAAATTTTAAAACTCTCCGTCTCCACCAGATGGAATGACAGCATTTCAAAGGCTGGTAATTTAGAAATGCTGGCATTCAGGGCCAGGGTTCGCTGGTGGGTAGGGGGTTACTTCCTCTTCTGCTCCAGTGTTTGGGAGATGGAGAGCTGTATGCTTTCGTGAGACATTGTGGAGATGCTTGGTGACCCAGGTGGTGGTGTTCCTGGCAGATCCTCTGTTTGTGGGGTGGCAGGTGCCACTGTCACTCCAGAGGTGGATGAAGAGGCCGAGACAGCAGCAGAAGAGGAAGCAGGAGGAGGAGGAGACCTTTCTTTGTTTTTGAGGTGTCTAGCTCGTGCTTTTCACTTAGATGCCTGGTCATGCAGGTTGTGCTCAGGTTTAGAACGTTTATGCCTTGCATCAGGCTCTGATTGTACAGTGTGCAAACCACTCATGTCTTGTTGTCAGCCCATTGTCTGAAGAACTGCCACGCCAGGGAACTCCTCATTGCTTGCTTTGGTGTGCTTGGTCCCTTGCTGCGGTGGGCAGTAGCAGGCGTACTGTCTAGAGGACGGCCACTCCGTTTTTTGCACCCTGGTCCCTCTTCTGCTGGGCTGGTGGCTCTGTGCGACCACCGCCACTTCCTCTAAACTACATAGGTCACTCGTATGACCTTGATTCCATGTGGGATTCATTGTCCTCCACAATATCCTCCACCCAGTCTTCACCCCTGCCCTCCTTGTCGGTCTGCACATTTTCGAAAGCCACAGCAGTTGGCACCTGTCTTTTGTCATCATCCGAGATGTGCTGCGGTGGTCCTCCCATCTACTCATCTTGAAAGGTAAGTGGTTGGGCATCGGTGCACTCAATCTCTTCCACTTCTGGGGCCGGGCTATGCGGATGGCCCTGGGAAACCCTGCTAGCACAGTCTTTAAAAAGCAGAAGAGACTGCTGCATGACTTGAGGCTCAGACTTGTCCTGGCTTCACCATTCGTAGAGCCGCATTAGGCACGACCAAATAAAGCTGAAGGTTCTGTTGCCTTCTCGCACCTTAGGAAGGTATTTCACTTGTGCGTGTGGCTGGCACAGATCGACCACGTCCTCTCCCTGCAACAGGAACTCCACCAGCAGCACCATGACCTAGGCAATGTCACTTATTTGATGCTCTCATTCTCTGCAAATTTAGGATCTTGCCCAAAATGGGTGTTTTTTAAATAACAGAATATAACGGCAGTATCTAACGCATGTATCTCACACTGACAGATGCAGCAAACGTAGCAAATTTAGTATTTTGCATAAAGAGGGTGTTTAGAAACCCAGAGAATTATTGCAGTATTTCAAGCTTATATTTAACACTGACAAATTCAGCATAGGCCCCAGATGTAGGGTATTGCCAAAAATGGGTGCTTTTTTAATATCAGAAAATTATTGCAGTATTTCAAGATTGTATTTAACAATGATAGATGCGGCAAAGGCCACAGATGTAGGTTCTCGCAAAAAATGGGTGAATGTTTTTAAACCCAGAATATAATTGCAGTATTTCAAGCTTGTATTTGACTGTCACAAATGCACATATGCTGTGCTAGTACACTGAACTTGCATAAAATTGCCGCCGCTGTCCACCTAACTAACAGACGGATAAAAGTTATTTTTCTGTGTCACTGGGCTCAGGGCAGGGTAAAAAGATTGTGCACTGCACCCACAGAACTAAATCTATGTAGATTGCCGAGTTAACAAGCACTTCTAATTAAAGATTCTTTCCTATTCTCTCCCTCACAGCAGCAGAATCCTATCCCTGCACTAATCAGAGCAGAGTGACGTGCAGTGCTATGTGACTCCAGCTTATATAGAGGCTGGGTCACATGCTGCATTGGCTAATCACAGCTGTGAGGTCTTCTAATGGCACACAAGTTAAACGCTTATTGATTGGCTTCTCTTTCAAAAAGCGCCATTAAATCGAACAACGAACCCAAACTTTTACTGAAAAGTTCGGGTCCGGGGTCCAAAAGTCCTACAGTTTGGTACAAACCCAAACTTTACAGCTTGGGCTCGCTCAACTCTAGTCCTCAGTATCAGCGTGATCACTGGCTTCTGGCACGCGCACACAATGGAAATGACCAGCACATTATAAAAGCAAACAGATAAATGCCCTAAATGTGTTGGGCCTGTGGCTGATTGTTACCAACTGACTATTTGACTGTCACAAATGCACATATGCTGTGCTAGTACACTGAACTTGCATAAAATTGCCGCCGCTGTCCACCTAACTAACAGACGGATAAAAGTTATTTTTCTGTGTCACTGGGCTCAGGCCAGGGTAAAAAGATTGTGCACTGCACCCACAGAACTAAATCTATGTAGATTGGCGAGTTAACAAGCACTTCTAATTAAAGATTCTTTCCTATTCTCTCCCTCACAGCAGCAGCATCCTATCCCTGCACTAATCAGAGCAGAGTGACGTGCAGTGCTATGTGACTCCAGCTTATATAGAGGCTGGGTCACATGCTGCACTGGCTAATCACAGCTGTGAGGTCTTCTAATGGCACACAAGTTAAACGCTTATTGATTGGCTTCTCTTTCAAAAAGCGCCATTAAATCGTCGAACAACGAACCCAAACTTTTACTGAAAAGTTCGGGTCCGGGGTCCAAAAGTCCTACAGTTTGGTACAAACCCGAACTTTACAGCTTGGGCTCGCTCAACTCTAGTCCTCAGTATCAGCATGATCACTGGCTTCTGGCACGCGCGCACAATGGAAATGACCAGCACATTATAAAAGCAAACAGATAAATGCCCTAAATGTGTTGGGCCTGTTGCTGATTGTTACCAACTTACTAGTTGATGTCCTAGATTGATTCGGTTCTGGAAAGAGGTGACATCTCGTTAAGAATTTATATTTCATGTGACTATCCTTGACCTGAAAATATGTCTTCTCCGAGATATATAATTTTTATCTGCTTCATATAAATCTAAATTGGTAATATGTAGTGCTTTATTTATTGCGCGTAATGCAATTGCACACTGTTAACTTTCCAGTAACACCTTTACACCAAAATATTAGGAAATGAATTTAAATCATTTTATAACTTTTGAATTAAAACTTCCTATGGTAAAACGTAAACATGACATTTTTATAGATTCCTAAGGCCTATGGTTTACTAAAAGCAATGACATGGTCTAGATATGTTATTTCTTTTTTATTTATGTATTCATTCATTTTATTTTTGATTCTCTCTTACACCGCTTGTCTGTAAGATAATTCAAGGATAAGGATTAATTCTTAAGATGCTTTTAATATTGCTTTTCAAATGTCAATTCATTGCACCATGTCTCTGCTCATATTTATTTTTATATGTATATATAGATAGATCTTCAGTACGGATGAGCGAACCCGAACTGCATAGTTCGGGTTCGTACCGAATTTTGGGCATTTTCGTAAAAGTCTGGGTTCGGGTTCGGTGTTCGTCACTTTCTTGGCGCTTTTTGAAAGGCTGCAAAGCAGCCAATCAATAAGCGTCATACTACTTGCCCCAAGAGGCCGTCACAGCCATGCCTACTATTGGCATGGCTGTGATTGGCCAGTGCAGCATGTGACCCAGCCTCTATTTAAGCTGGAGTCACGTAGCGCCGTACGTTACTCTGCTCTGATCAGTGTAGGGAGAGGTTGCAGCTGCGACTGTTAGGGCGAGATTAGGCAGTGAATAACGCCTCAAAAACACTTAATTCAGTGATCAATCTACAGCTGTGGATCATTGAACTGCTACTATTTAATTGCTCACTGTTTTTAGGTTGCCCAGAGCATTTTTCACTTTTTTCTGTGGTGATCGGCGGCCAATTTGTGTCTTGTGGCGCGCCAGCACAAGCTGCCACCAAATCCATTTAACCATCAATAGTGTGGTTATTTTTTTGCTATATCCTACATCAGGGGCTTGGCTGTGCTTGCTATTTTATTGAGGGGTGAAATGCAATTGCCAAAATAACAGAAATCTAAACTTTAAATCTATCCATAAAAGGGTATATTAGATTGAAGGTGCGGATAGTGTCATCCTCAATAACTTCACACGCTACCGTGCATTTCCAAGTTTAATTCTGTTCCTAAACGTATACCTGTCACCCAGCGCCTAAATAATAGTCCTCAAATTTATATTCAGCTAAATCTGTGTTTATTGCTGAGGCTGGTCAATTCATTTAGTGTCCGCCAAAGCACAGCTTTTGTTCTGGGTTGAAATACAATTCCCAACTTAGCAATTCCCTAAATCAGTGGTTTCTGCTGTATCAGGCCTACTTGAAATCTATCCATAAAAGGGTATATTAGATTGAAGGTGCAGATAGGGTAATTCTCAATAACTTCACACACGCTACTGTGTATTTCCAAGTCTAATTCTGTCAGTAAACGTATACCTGTCACCCAGCGCCTAAATAATAGGACTCAAATTTATATTCAGCTAAATCTGTGGTTATTGCTGAGGCTGGTCGATTCATTTAGTGTCCGCCAAAGCACAGTTTTTGTTCTGGGTTGAAATACAATTCCCAACTTAACAATTCCCTAAATCAGTGGTTTCTGCTGTATCAGGCCTACTTTAAATCTATCCATAAAAGGGTATATTAGATTGAAGATGCGGACAGGGTCATTCTCAATTACTTCACACACACGCTACCGTGCATTTCCAAGTCGAATTCTGTCTGTAAACCTATACCTGTCACCCAGCGCCTAAATAATAGGCCTCAAATTAAAAAGATGATCCTGATGGGTCTGAACATCAGGGGAAAAAAAATCAAAATATCATCAAGATACACCAATACAAATTTCCCCATTAAATGGTAGAAAATACTGTTAACAAAATGCTGAAAGACGGCTGGAGCATTCATCAGGCCGAAAGGCATAACGAGATTCTCAAAATGCCCGTTAGTGGTATTAAAGGCCGTTTTCCATTCATCCCCCTCTCTGACCCTGACCAGGTTGTACACGCCTCTCAAATCCAATTTGGAAAAAACCTTGGCCCCAACAATTTGGTTGAAGAGGTCCGGGATCAGAGGAAGGGGATAGGGATCGCGAATCGTGATACGGTTCAGCTCCCTAAAATCTAGGCAAGGTCTCAGAGAGCCATCTTTCTTTTTAACAAAAAAAAAACAGCGGCAACAGGTGATTTTGAGGGACGAATATACCCCTTATCGAGACTCTCAGAGATATAAGTTTGCATTGCGATTCTTTCCGGTTGTGAGAAGTTGTAGAGGCGTGCTTTTGGCAGCTTGGCGCCGGGAATAAGGGTAATGGGACAGTCAAACTCCCGGTGAGGAGGTAGCTCCTGAACACCGCTCTCGGAAAAAAAATCCGAGAAATCAGAGAGAAATGATGGCACCGTTTTAGTAGACACCTCTGCAAAAATCGCTGTGAGACAATTCTCTCTACAAAACTCACTCCACTCATTTATTTGCCTTCCTTGCCAATCAATAGTGGGGTTATGTCTAGTGAGCCAGGGTAACCCCAAAACTAGAGGAGAAGGCAATCCGTTAAGGACAAAACAAGATATATTCTCCACATGAGTGTCACCTACCGCTAACCGGATATTGTGAACAATGCCCTTCAGGGATCTCTGTGAGAGTGGAGCAGAGTCAATAGCAAAAACAGGTATATCCTTTTCTAATGTGCAAACCTGAAAACCATGCATGGCTACAAATTGAGTATCAATAAGATTGACGGCCGTTCCACTATCAACAAAAATTTCACAAGAAATGACTTTGCTCCCTAGCGCTACCCTGGCAGAAAGGAGAAAACGGGAACTGCAGGTCTGAGGAAAAGCATCAATTCCTACATCAACTTTGCCCAAAGTAGCAGATGAAGCAGAGTTTGATGATTTACCTTTTGAGGTTTTTCTCTTATTATAACTCTTAGTACAGTTCAAGAATTTCCTAGACGGACAAATATTTGCCAAATGACCTATGCCCCCACAACAAAAACACACCATTCTCTGAGGACTAAATCCTCTTTTATCAGGGGCAAGTCGACCTAGCTGCATGGGCTCCTCCACAGAGGGAACCGAGAGAGTATTAGGCCCCTATGTGCCGGCATACATACATAATTCCTCTGGGTAGCCATCTTATATGCTTCTGGCATATGTAAAAAAAAAAACAAAAAACTGTGAACTCTCATCTTTCTGAAGCCTGGGTCGCCTATGATATAGATGGACACTTTTATTACCACTACTCTGTAAGGCCAACAATAAAAGGTCATAAAGGCTATACCAGGCCCAGCTCATCCTGTCCCTTAAGATAAGATCAGCTCGCTGTCAAGCCTGGCTGGAGCGTGACGTCATTAATTTCCAGGTCTGGTTTGAGGAGAGCTAATAGCCCTTAATTAGCTCTGGGCATAAAACCAGTCTACTTTCATATTTCATTTATGAATCAACTTATGCCCTTTCTGACACCAGATCCAGGCTCTACAGAGTATTGTGGTTAATTGGGTATCAAATATGACTAGAGGATGTGATTCCTTAGCTGACCTATGGGTGGTAGAAGAACTACAGGTCCCAGCATTACCGTGTGTGGTCTCATTCTGTAGGTAAATAAATAAGGATCGCAAATATGTATTCTGTATAAAAATATGCCGATGTATCAGGGAGATACGAGCTTAAGTATAATCCTCATTGTAGGAACAGAACTTTGATGGGGTCATAAAACACTTGGGGGCCAATCCCTAGCTTCACAGTCACTCTGCTGCCATTGGCTGACAGGAGTAAGTCTCCTGCCCATGGGAGAGTTCATAAAAATCCATGCACAAGGACAGAGGAGAGAGACCCATGGAACATCACCAGACACTTAATTGGACATTGACAGCATATCCCTGTATCAGAAGACCTTTGAGGGTCTCCCCTGATACATACTGAAAAGGGGTTTGCAAGGATTCAAAAAGGACATATGAACGACCATCTGAAACCCTCCAGAGAAACTAAGTATTCTTTCATCTTTTTCCCTTTCATTTGAACTGTCGTGATTATTTATATTGTTATTATTATTCTGTAGATTTATAGTCATTTTCATTAGATTTGTATGCACTGCTTTTTACCGCTTATTAAAGATTATAAAATCAAAATAGCCAAGTCTTCCATATTCTAAGCTGCTGAACAACGTACCTTGCCTTTGAAGAGACGTTAGCAGGTAGTTAGTTAAATTGCATTTAGGAATTGTAGCTGGGGGTGATTGACTGCGGTTGGTCAGTAAGTGATATCCGGTTCATCCACTGATCTGTGTGATAGTGAATGACCCGGATAGTCGGCTCGTGGACCGGGAACCCACGTGGTGGCAGTTACCGAAGTGTAGTGGGGGGTGTTAGCCGAATGGTAATACCCCGGTCACGTGAGGTCTCTGTGTGCGCAGACTCCGTCACAGACCACTACGTCAGAGCTGTGGGATCCGGAGCGATCGGATCCATAGTTCGTGACACCCTGCACACTGAATGAGTCCGCACCACTGCCCCTAGACTGAAAATGACTGGACAGAGAGGTCTCGTTTCTTTCTCTTAGACGCCTGTCAAGGCGTACCGCCAATGATATGGTAGACTCTAAGGACGTTGGTCTCTCATGGAAAGCAAACGCATCTTCCAATCTCTCTGAGAGACCATGAGAGAACTGACTCCGGAGTGCAGCATCATTCCAACCTGAATCAGCTGCCCATCTCCGAAATTCAGAACAATAAAGCTCTGCAGACAGTTTGTTCCGGCCAGAGCAACACGATCCGGGTCATCATATATCTGCCCCACGGCCAAAAAAATCTTTCCACGAATCGAAGGGAGGGATCCCCTGATGGCAACAAAAAAGCCCAAGTCTGAGCATTACCCCTGAGCAGGGAGATGACAATCCTCACCCTCTGTTCCTCATTACCAGAGGAATGGGGACACAAGCTAAAATGGAGTTGGCATGCCTCTCTGAAACAAACAAAATTCTCACTGCCCCCGGAGAACGTTTGGCTCGCAACAGACTCCATGGGCCGGAGCAAAGCCCAATGCTTGAAGCTGAGTCATAGATTAATGGAGATCCGCTACCTCCAAAGAAAGACCCTGCATGAGGTCAACCAGGTCAGAAAGCGGATCCATGTCAAAAAAGGACGGTTTGGTGGATTATAATGTCACGGCTGCACACAGTAAATAGCAACTTACCAGACCCAAAGTAGGGAGGATAAAGGGTTACCCCTGTCAGACCCTAAAAGCTCTCCCTAAGCTGCTATGCACATGTCCGGATCCATATGGTGGATCGAGACATGCCCGCGTACCTCAGGCTGATGACCACTGAAACCCCTACAATAGTGGAAGGGGCACGGCCACCGGTGCCCTGCTCAGTATATGGACGGAACCGGGGTCGCCTCGGATCCAGTCAGCAAAGAAACAGAAACACACAATGTCTGAACACTTATCTGACGGAGTTGCGGCTGCAGTGAAAACAGATCCAAAGTCAGCAGACAATATCCGAAGTACTTGTTTCAGCAGAACACAGATCCAGTGAAAAGATATCACACAGGTGAAGCTACTCAAGCGAGAGATACAGCTCAAATGAAAATTATCATCCGCATCTCTACAAAGGAGGAGGGGTGATTTAAAGGCAACAAAATCAAACACAGGAGAGACAGCTGGGAGGAAGGAAACCGAAAGTAAAGACCTCATCACAGGGGCAGAGAAACAGGGCAGAGGGAACTCCTCCAAGCTCTAGTAGTGACATCATCACAGGGGTGGAGAAACAGAGCTGTGAGAACGTCTCAAAGCTCTGGTAGTGACATGAGAACATGGGAATACCACCTCAGCACGTCTCTGATGATGACGAAACACAGGTGCCAACTGCTGCTTCTTTCTGCAGTGTGCAGACTGAACAGGAGGTCAGGGAGGAAGACTGGGTGGAAGACGATGCAGGGGATGATGAGATCCTAGACCCCACAAGGAATGAAGGTCGTGCCACTGACTTTCACAGTTCAGAGGAAGAGGGAGTGGTGCGACCGAGCCAACAGCGTAGCAAAAAAGGGAGCAGTGGGCAAAAGCAGAACACCCGACTGCCACTGACCGCCGCCATCTGGGACCGAGCACCCCAAAGGCAGCTTCAAGGAGTTCCCTGGCATGGCACTTCTTCAAACAGTGTGCTGACGACAAGACCCGAGTGGTTTGCACGCTGTGCCATCAGAGCCTGAAGTGAGGCATTAACGTTCTGAACCTTAGCACAACCTGCATGACCAGGCACCTGCATGCAAAGCATGAACTGCAGTGGCTCCCCCAGCTACCTCTTCTGATGCTGCCGCCTCGGCCTCTTCTGCTGCTGCCACCTCGGCCTCTTCCTCCGCCTCTGGAGTGAACGTTGGCATCTGCCGCCCAGCAAAAAGGGGATGTACCACCAACACCACCACCTCCGCCACCAAGCATCTCAACCATGTCACACGGCAGCGTTCAGCTCTCCATCTCACAAACATTTGAGAGAAAGCGTAAATTCCCACCTAGCCACCCTCGATCCCTGGCCCTGAATGCCAGCATTTCTAAACTACTGGCCTATGAAATGCTGTCATTCAGGCTGGTGGACACAGACAGCTTCAAACAGCTCATGTCGCTTGCTGTCCCACAGTATGTTGTTCCCAGCCGCCACTACTTCTCCAAGAGAGCAGTGCCTTCCCTGCACAACTGCGCAACGCCATCTGTGGCAAGGTCCACCTAACCGCAGATACGTGGACCAGTAAGCAAGGCCAGGGACGCTATATCTCCCTAACTACACCCTGGGTAAATGTAGTGGCGGCTGGGCCCAAGGCGGAGAGCTGTTTGGCGCACGTCCTTCCGCCGCCAAGGATCGCAGGGCAACATTCTTTGCCTCCTGTTGCCTCCTCCTCCTACTCGGCTTCCTCCTCCTCTTCTTCCACCTGCTCATCCAGTCAGCCACACACCTTCACCACCAACTTCAGCACAGCCCGGGGTAAACATCAGCAGGCCTGAAACTCATATCTGAAACTCATATGTTTGGGGGACATGCCCGACACCGCACAGGAGTTGTGGCGGGGTATAGAACAACAGACTGACGAGTGGTTGCTGCCGGTGAGCCTCAAGTCTGGCCTGGTGGTGTGCGATGATGGGCGAAATCTCGTTGCAGCGCTGGGACTAGCCGTTTTGACGCACATCCCTTGCCTGGCGCATGTGCTGAATTTGGTGGTGCAGAAGTTCATTCACAACTACCCCAACATGTCAGAGCTGCTGCATAAAGTGCGGGCCTTCTGTTCGCGCTTTCGGCGTTCACATCCTGCCGCTGCTCGCCTGTCTGCGCTACAGCGTAACTTCGGCCTTCCCACTCACCGCCTCATATGCGACGTACCCACCAGGTGGAACTCCACCTTGCACATGCTGGACAGACTGTGCGAGCAGCAGCAGGCCATAGTGGAGTTTCAGCTGCAGCACGCACGGGTCAGTCGCACTGCGGAACAGCACCACTTCACCACCAATGACTGGGCCTCCATGCGAGACCTGTGTGCCCTGTTGCGCTGTTCCGAGTACTCCACCAACATGGCCAGTGGCGATGACGCCGTTATCAGCGTTACAATACCACTTCTATGTCTCCTTGAGAAAACACTTAGGGCGATGATGGAAGAGGAGGTGGCCCAGGAGGAGGAGGAAGAGGGGTCATTTTTAGTACTTTCAGGCCAGTCTCTTAGAAGTGACTCAGAGGGAGGTTTTTTGCAACAGCAGAGGCCAGGTACAAATGTGGCCAGTCAAGGCCCACTACTGGAGGACGAGGAGGACGAGGATGAGGAGCAGGTGGAGGAGGATGAGGATGAAGCATGTTCACAGCGGGGTGGCACCCAACGCAGCTCGGGCCCGTCACTGGTGCGTGGCCGGGGGGAAACGCAGGACGATGATGATACGCCTCCCACAGAGGACAGCTTGTCCCTACCTCTGGGCAGCCTGGCACACATGAGTGACTTCATGCTGCAGTGCCTGCGCAAAGACAGCAGAGTTGCCCACATTTTAACATGTGTGTACTATTAAGTTGCCACCCTGCTGGATCCACGGTACAAAGACAATGTGCCCACCTTACTTCCTGCACTGGAGCATGATAGGAAGATGCGCGAGTACAAGCGTACATTGGTAGACGTGCTACTGAGACATTCCAAAATGTCACAGGGGAAGTGGAAGCCCAAAGCGAAGGCAGAGGAGGAGCAAGAGGTCGCCAAGGCAGCTGTGTCACGGCCAGCTCCTCTGAGGGCAGGGTTAGCATGGCAGAGATGTGGAAAAGTTTTGTCAACTCGCCACAGCTAACTGCACCACCACCTGAAACGGAACGTGTTAACAGGAGGCAACATTTCACTAAGATGATGGAACAGTGTACGTTATTTTATTTTTATTTTTATTCATTTCCCTATCCACATTTGTTTGCAGGGGATTTAACTACATTTTGCTGCCTTTTGCAGCCCTCTAACCCTTTCCTGGGCAGTTTTACAGCCATTTTAGTGCCGTAAAGTTCGGCTCCCTATTGACTTCAATGGGTTTCGGGACGAAGTTCGGGTCGGGTTCGGATCCCGAACCCGAACATTTCCGGGAAGTTCGGCCAAACTTCTCGAACCCGAACATCCAGGTATTCACTCAACTCTAATCTTCAGACACTTTTGGGGGTAGGTTTCTGCCAGTGCTTATAAATACACTTTTGAATCCAAAAAAGCAGCGACTGAGCATTGTTCTCAGGAAGTCCCCAATATTCTACCTTTTTTGGGGGGCAGCTGCAGTTCAGCGTGAAACCTCATAAACAAGGTAGGCGATATGCAGCCATTTAGGGGTAGTGGTAGTGGAACCAGGGGTAGTAGCAGCTGTGTCAGCTGCAAATGCAGTACATTATGGAACCAGTGATAAATAGCAACGTTCAGCAATGGCAGCTCTATTCATTGTCATCAGCTTGAGATGACAATGTGTGGAAATACTCACTGATCCATGTTCCTGATTAATTTTTACAAAGGCAATGTTTTGGATACTTGTTCTGGGCAATTTTGCATATTTGGGTAGAATGACGCCACCTGCTTCACTGAATATCCTCTTTAACAGTATGGCGGAGACTGGTCAAGATATTACAGTGATAGCAACCTAGACCACTTCTCTCCACTGTTCCAAATTGCCTTCCCAGAAGTCAATGGGTATAGGAAACAGGGTATATGTTTGAGAAAGGGCACAATCGGGGCGGAGCCTGACAGCCGACCGGGACAGACGCATGTGAGAGAGCTCCTCTCCATGTGAGCCAGCAAACCTGTAAATTCTGCTATCTAGCCGTACAAGAATGGGCAAAGTAGGCAGATTTATCCCCAGAGATAAACCAGAACCCAACAGGTTGGACAAAAATCCGCAAGAAATGGATAAATTCTTCCACAAGAAACCACCGGCTGCAAGTGCTGCTAAGATGGCGCCGCTTGAACAAGATGAGTGGCCACAAGACGCAGAAGGAGCAGAGGGCGTCTCTCCTGACACAGACACCCAGACCCGTGTGAACGCATCGGCACCCATTTCACGCCAGTTTATACAGCAAGCTCTGACAACAGCACTGGCGCCGGTGATGCAGGAACTCACGGAGATCAAGAGCGATGTGAAACATATCGGGCACCGGGTGGACAAGTTGGAGCACAATCAGGCAGCCATATTAACTTTTGCTCATACCTTGGGCGACAACAGTGCAGCGATTGCCTCTTCACTAGATACCGCTTTTGCTCTAATAGAAGACCAGGAAAATCGTAGCCGCCGGAAAAACATCAGGCTGCGTGGTCTCCCAGAGCTGGTGCCTCATGACGCACTACCAGAAGCGGCTGCCGCCATTTTTTCGGGCCTATTGGGAACAGAGCGGGCTGCTGAGATCTGTGTGGAGCGAATCCACAGAGCGCTGAGGCCGAGGCCAAAAGACACAGACCCGCCTAGAGATGTAGTATGTGGTCTGCTAAGATACGTCGATACAGCAGCTATACTCAAAGCGGCCAGAGAACAGAGGGAACCGACATATGAAGGAGCCAAGATCCTATTATATCAAGATCTAGCACCCTCGACCCTAAGCAAGAGGAGAATCCTGAGGCCACTAACAGATCATCTACGGGCAATCAAACTACCCTACAAGTGGCTATTTCCATTTGGGCTAACTTTCTCTTCAGAGGGCAAGAGATGCACGATACATACTCCAGCGGACTTACCGGTAGCATGGTCCCTTCTTCAGACACCTCCACTGGCCATACCATCCTGGCTGCCGTCGGCTGATACGGGAGTTCCACTGCCTGAACTACCGGTGGAGCAGAGGTGGATTAAAGCAACAAATAAAAGGAAGTCCAACGTCAGGCCTTAAGCGGCATGCATGGTTCAACAGCATTGCCTAAACAGATGGCGATTGTTGGAAGCGGGGAGGTCGGGCTAAGCCACACTGTGGACGTTGATTTTTGATGCACCGTTCTGCAAGTATACTGTACAACCATTTATGTTTGCCTTTTTCATAACCGTTAATGAGACGCCTAGCCGCCGCCTCGTGGTCGGGTCCCAGACGGGGCCCTGGCTGTGATGCTGCGGATGGGCCGCTCCATGGCGGGCTGACACAGTTAGTTGAATATAGACGCTGTGGTACCCCCTTTCCTGGTTTTGATCAGGGAATGCAGTCACTTACATACATATTTACTGCATAGATTGGAGCCTTGGGGTTAAGGTTTATTAGTCGCCTTATAACATATGCACTGTGATATAGTATGCTTGAGACAGAGTGTGGCCCTAGGGCCAGCCAGGCTAGGTTGTTATGCGGTTTAACATACTTGAGTCTGTTTGCCATGACTCATGGGACAGGTTGGCTTTCTCCCCCCGTACTGCCACCTGCCTTCAGTTCCAGATGGCACTCACCAGGGATCCACTGGCGCAGTCCTGGTGCAAGCGCCTTAGTACAGGCTGGCTTGGGCCATTCGCGCTTTGCCTTTTTGTGATGGGCTGCGCGTTAGGCACAAGTCACCCGACACACATGTTGGAGTTTTACTCCACTTATCAATTGTTTGTAGTGTTTTTTATGTTAATGAGTTTCCCTGGTCACACACATGCATCTGATCCATTGCTCGCTCTAAAGAACCTAGTCAGACGCTATCATGGCATTAATTAAATGTACGTAATTTAATGTCAGAGGGTTTAACACCCCGCAGAAGAGGTCACAAGTTATACGGATGATGAAGAAATTACATACTGACATCTGTTTCCTACAAGAATTGCACTTTAAGTCGGCGCATGCGCCTACCCTTCCCAGGACTTATTTTCGGCATTGGTTCACTAGTGAATATAGTAAGGCAGCTAGAGGTGTGGGCATTGCCATATCTAAGAATGTTCCTTTTCAACTGATCTGTAAACAAGAGGACCCAGAGGGGCGCTACGTATTTGTGAAGGGTTCAATTGGTGCCCAGGTAGTGACTCTGGCCAGCTTATATAGCCCTAACAGAGGTCAAGCAAAATGGCTTATTAGTACTCTGAAAACGTTTTCCTCCTTTGCAGAAGGGATAAGACTAATAGGGGGTGACTTAAATATGACGCTGAATCCCTTACTAGACGCTTCGGATGGCATTTCACAATTAACTCAGGCGGTCATAGGTAGGGTTAATAATTACCTGGCAGATGCCAACTTGGTGGATTCGTGGAGACTGCTTCACCCTGTTGATAAAGATTTCTCGTTCTTTTCAGCCCCACACAACACCTATAAGAGGCTGGACTATGTCCTGATCTCTGGCAGCTGTGCAGACAGGCTGGAGCGGTCCACCATTGAACCCATCACAATATCGGACCATGCCCCTGACCGGTTTCACTCCAATTCCCAACTTTGCCGATCCACGCTAGACAATGGCGGTTAAATGAAACACTCTTAGACAAACAATCGGAGCTAACTACTCTCACTCAGAAACTGACCTTGTTTTTTAGAGAGAATTGCATGGAAGGCATGCCGCTCACGACCGTCTGGGAGACGCACAAACAAGTCATGAGGGGGGAGCTCATTGTGCTGGGCAGCAGAGTCAAAAAGGTCAGACAGGAGCACATTAATAACCTACTTCGGCAAATAGCTGATATTGAATCGCTACATAAGAGGTCTAGAGCCATAGAAGCCAGAGATAAGTTATCCGTCCTACGTAAACAGTTGACGGATCACCTAAATGTAGGCTATGCGAAGACGTACCAGTACTCGCAATTTCGCTTTTATTCTCATGGAGATGAAGGCACGAAACTCATGTCCGCTTTGCTTAAACAAAAAAAGGATGTATATTGCAGGCATTCCTAGATGGGGCATCAAAGGCTCTTCATGACCAACACCCCATGAATAGCGTCTTGTCAGCCTGCCATTTTCTGGACTCCATTGAATTTAATTCTGTCAGCAAACCACTATTAAAAGATAGACAGAGTAATGCAGAAATCACTTGGTTTGAAAAGCTGATGCATTTAAAGTCCCCCCCAATAAACTAATATCTAAACTATACTTGGCACTTAACATCCAAAACCCTGTAGGGATCCCAAATTATATAAAAACTTGGGCCGCAGAACTAGACTTAAAATTCTCAGAAACTGACATATTGCGTATTCATGCACACTCACATGGATTTTCCAGATGTGTGAGGGTACAAGAGCATACCAAGTTACTAACTCAATGGTACCAGACCCCGAAACAATTATTCATAAAAGGACTCTGCACATCTGATTTGTGCTGGAGGTGTAAGGAGGCGAGTGGATCGCAAACCCATATATTCTGGTCATGCCCAAAGATACGGGGATATTGGGATGGAGTATCGGAGGTATTAAATAAAGTCATGAATAAAAACATCCAGCTGTCACCAGAATTGGTGCTCCTCTGGCTTCCCACACCAGCCTTGTTTCCGTCCAAAGCAAGCTTACCTACGCATCTAATACAAGCTGTGAGGCTCCTAATACCACAAAAGTGGCTCAGCGAGGAACCACCTGCAATTCCACATTGGGAAATAAAGGTGGACCAGATATGTAGAATGGAGGAGCTAGCTGGCTGGGAGAACAGACGACACGAAAACTTTTTAAAAACAAGGAACCCATGGTTGACTTACAGGAACCAGAGAATAGACCCTCAGGCCCACTAAGAAGAAAGGGTTGCGTTTAGTAGAGTCTTTATATCATAGTTCCATGCCATGACCATTTAAAATCAGGACTGTTTATTTAGCGCTCATAGGTAGAGTGCATATGGAAAGCATTTGAAGTATGTGTGTACAGGAGGGTCTCCCCAAGGAGATCTTATCACCCAAACTCCCCTTCCCTCCACATTGAGGGACCACGGTTCATCTCCCCCTCCCCTCTTTATCCCCCCTTTTTTTTTTGTTTAGAACTTTACCTCCTCCTCGCCGTTGAAAATTATAAGGGTACACATAGGATCAATTTAGGAGATATAAGTATCCCTCAGTGTTGTCTGAACTGCACAGGGGTACATGACGCCTATATATGTGGAACACGTATATGCAATTGCACCATAAGTTTTCATAGGATCTAAGATACTTATGACCAGGTCTAAATGGTGTTGTTTATGTTAAATTTCTCTGCAACTTAACTGGATGTATTTTGTATCTGATCGCGTGTATTACCTGTAACGAAGTATTCTGTCTATGCAATACTTGAGTCTGTCTGGCAACTAATGGAGATGGAATGTTCTGACAATGTTTTGATGGTTTTTATTGCTGTCAATAAAAAGAAATTTGACAGAGAAAGGGCACAATCGTTTTGAAAATGAGACAACTTTTAAAAAAATTGTTGAAACAGCTGGGCAAAATTGAAAATATCATAGAGCAGAATAAAATTTTGGTGAAGGTGTGGAACTGTATAACCCCCTGCCTCCACCTGAACCTTCTTCTAATGGCAGTCCAAATGCTGATGCTGACGCTTTTCACTATATTGAGTATATTCTTTAGCACATAGTTGTTGTTGCCTCTTCTTAGCAAAAAAAGGTGCCCCACTTGGAGGCCACAGTGAAGACATAAATGTAAATGAAAAGATTATTTGAGGCCGCAAGAAGGAGAAGCAGAATAAATGTGTTGACACCTGTCTCAAAGGCAGAGCGTTAGACTCAGTAGTGACATTGACATAATCCGGCTGTGACTGAGAGGGTGAGTAGGGCATCTAGCCCAAAATGTCATCCTCTTTGTCCTCACTAGAACTGTGGCCTACTGCTATTGGTACTGGTCGGACGTGTAGTGCTGACTGTGCTGCAATTGCTGTTTTTACTACTACAGCTACTCACATTCTCACTTGCGGATGACAAGGTATTTTCTTTCCCACTCTGCTGTTTAACAGACTTTTTATTATTACACATGTCTGGATCAGCCAAGATCTGAGTGTGTTTCCATATTTCCTCCTACCATCAAGGATTCAGAAGGACTATCGTTTGTAAGTTTCTTTCTTTTTTTTTCTTTTAACAGTTTTGTTTGTTTTATGTCATTTTATTTTGTTCCTTTTTGTATTTTTTGTAAGCATTAACCCCTTTTTTGGTATTAAAGTGCTTTAACTTTAGTCTCTGTATGCTCTATGTATCAATTGCCTTGCTGTCTGATTGCTGGAGAGCAATGAATGCATGTTGGGGTATTTATTGGCCATGAATTCAGTAGATGATGGTAGTGTGTATCTGGGGTGTGTGGACTATGTTGGCATGTGATTTATGCTCAATGTGCAGCGTGAATGAGTTGTGAGTAAAAGGTTGAGTGAGTGGAGTAAAATAACCACTTGCAATCATACCCATGTCACCTGTATGTACGTGACAGGCTGAAAAAATACTTTCCCTTCTGTGAACACTCTGCACTTAGGTATTGACAATTTTACTTCAGTATATTAATTAAGTAAAAGGCGCTGAATCAAATTGGTATATTAATGTAGTAAAATGTGTTGAATTACACTAGTTCATTGATGCACGAAAATATATTGCACTTCCTAATTATGAGTGGAAGCAAAGTTGCAAGTGTTTTTTTCTTTTTAGAAATTAAAAGACAGAGGAGCAAGTAAACATCTCCTCTTACAAACACACTGCACACTGGTATTGCCAATTACAATGGCATATTGATGCACTAAAATGTGCTCAATTAAGCTGGTATATTGATGCACTATAATTCTTTGAGCTGCACTATAAAAATTAGATTGCAAGTGTTCTTTTCCTGGTAATTAACACGCATAATTAAATGTCCCCTTCTACGAACACACTACACACCAGTACCTGGATTTTCTACCTATTAGTTCAATCTACCTAACTAAATATTTCCCTAACTCTAAGCCATTGTTTCAACCCCCTAAGGTGGCTGGCTTGTGTCTGTAATTGTTGTCTGCCAGACACATCTCAATTGGCAAACACGTCATCTCACATCACTGACTGAGCTCACAATGGTCTGCGCTTTACACATAGCACAAAGCCTAATAGACCAGCCAATATCTCGCCCCTTGATTAGTTGACAGACTGCCTGCAAAGAATTGTTGGCCAGGTTCCGTCCAAGAGGTATGTAATCCTCTGTCTTCTTCCTCGCTTCCCTGTGTCCCTGTAAAAGCAAATTGTTTTTGTGAGATTTGTCTGAAGCAAATTGCCAGAACTTCAGATTCATTTGGCAAAAATTTCTGATGAATCCAATTAGTTTAGAATCTATTTGCTCATTTCTAGTTACACAGTATCTTGCCATATGTATTTAAAGGGAACCTGTCACCAGTTTTATGGTGTCCTAACTAAGGGCAACATAAAAAAGTGACTGATTCGCTTAGCAAATTGCTGGCTCACTTTCTTTAATTGACCCAGTCAATCTGCCAACATCTTGTATTAAAAAGCTCCAGCTGATAATGATGAGTCATGAATATTCATGAGCTCCTGACTCTCCCCACCCACCGGCTGCTGAATGACAGTTTGTTTCCATAGGAATCAGCAGCAGTTGGGCAGGGGAGTGGCTATAGCTCTGAATTAAATATACACAGGACTCAATGACATCACACATTACTCGAATCAGCTCATTAGCATGCAGCATCTTTGTGTGTATATTATGAGGTAACCATCTGCCACACCATCTAAGGTACTTTTTAGAAGTTAATGATTGTATATAATTAGTTAGGTTATAATCAAATATCCACATGGCAGGTTCCCTTTAACTATCGGTTGGTGGATCCTGAGTATCTTGGAGGCATATAACAGCATTCACATATCTACAGGGCTCCACTTCCAGGGGAAATATAAATTGGTAATGAATGGGATAAAGGCCATTACTACAACATATAAAATGCTAGTAGGTCAACTTACACAACATGTCATGGTCAATTCCGCTGCTGGTTAAGAATATACATTTACAGTGAGGAACAGAAGTATTTGAACACCCTGCGATTTTACAAGTTCTCCCACTTACAAATCATGGAGGGGTCTAAAATTCAGATTGTAGGTGCATTAACACTCTGTGATTTCCAGTTTTTATTATTTTTTCTCTCATTGTATGATTTTTAAAGAATTTATTTGTCTTGCACTGCTGAACAAAAGTATTTGAACACTTGAGAAAATGTGTGTTAATATTTGGTACAGAAGCCTTTGTTTGCAATTACAGAGGTCAAACATTTCCTGTAGTTCTTGACCAGGTTTGCACACACTGCAACATGGATTTTGGCCCACTCCTCCAAACAGATCTCCTCTAGATCTGTCAGGTTTTGGGGCTGTCACTGAGCAACATGGAGTTTCAGCTCCCTCCAAAGTTGTTCTACTGGATTTAGGTCTGGAGACTGGCTAGGCCACTCCAGAAGCTTAATATGCTTCTTACGGAAGCTACACCTTGGATATATCCCTTGCTGTGGGCTTCGGGTCATTGTCATGTTGGAAGACCCAGCCACGACCCATCTTGAATGCTCTGACTGAGGGAAGGAGGTTGTTGCTCAAAATCTCACAATAAATGGCTACATTCATCCTCTCCTTAAGACAGTGCAGTTGTCCTGTCCCCTTTACAGAAAAGCACCCCCAATGCATTACGTTACCACCCCCATGCTTCACAGTAGGGATGGTGTTCTTGGGATGCAACTCATCCTTCTTTTTCCTCCAAACACGACAAGTGAAGTTTAGACTAAAAAGTTCTACTTTGGTCTCATCTGGCCACGTGAGTTTCTCCCATGCCTATTCTTGAGTATCCAGATGGTCATTGGCAAACTTCAGAAAAGCCTGGACATGTGATGACTTGAGCAGGGGAACCTTCCATGCAATGCATGATTTGAAACCATGACGGTGTAATGTTCTACTGACAGTGATCTTTGAAACTGTGGTTCCAGCTCTCTTCATGTCATTGACCAGCTCCTCCATGTCATGTCATTGACCAACTTGTAGTTTTGGGCTGATTTATCACCTTTCTTATCATCAGTAATACCCCACTAGGTGAGATCTTGCATGGAGCCCCAGTCCGAGGGAGATTGACAGTTGTCTTTAGCCTCTTCCATTTTCTAACAATTGCTTCAACAGTTAATCTATTTCCACCAAGCTGCTTGGCAATTGCCCCGTAGCCCTTTCCAGCCTTGTGGAGGTCCACAATTTTGTCTCTGGTGTCTCTTGACAGCTCTTTGTTCTTGCCCATGTTAGTAGTTGGCGTCTGACTGACTGTGGGGTGGACAGGTGTCTTTAAAGAGCTCATACAGGTGCTACTAAGTTAGATTAATGAGTGTAGTAGAGGTTTTTAAAGACACATTAACAGGTTTTTGAGAGCCAGAATTCTTGCTGTTTCTCTGGTGTCCAAATACTTATGTTCAGCAGTGCAAGACAAATTCTTTAAAAATCATACAATGTGATTTCCTGATTATTATTATAATTTTTTTATTCTGTCTGAGTGTTAATGCACCTACAATGTGAATTTCAGACCCCTCTATGATTTCTAAGTGGGAGAAAATCGCAGGGTGTTCAAATACTTCTGTTCATCACTGTAAATATGAAATAGAGTGTGTTGGAATACATATTGATAGACATCCTATAATGTTAAATGTTAGGCAAACTGCGAGAACTACACTGAGGCATACATTTTCTTTAACTGTGGGCAATTTGGCAAGACTAACAAGAAAATATCATTGTTGGCAATCCCTTTAAAGTCTAGGCTATTACTATAGTTATGTTTGCTTCAGTCATCAATGTACTGAATTCAAAAGTATCAGACTTAAAATAAAATACATTCTTTAAATCTAGAGATTACAAGTGTAGACTCATTGCAACAGATTAGCATTTACAGTGACCTCTTGCAAAAAAAATAATAAACTCAAAGAGTAAAAAGAACAGTGGAAATAAAATTAGCTAAGTAAGCATGAAAGGTATAGCTCCCGCCTGAGTGACTCTATTCCAAGAAACAGTAGAGCCAGGTAACTTATCAGTTGTTGAAGTGTACTGCAAATTAAAGGTGACTTTGAGTCTATTAGTGACTGTTGAACACCTAATCAAATCAAGGCATGATTTTTATACACTGTATACATATACTATATGGACAAAAATATTGAGACTCACCTCTTAATAAAGAGGTCCCATTATCACAGGTTTATAAAATCCAGCACCTAGCCATACATTTACAAACATATGTGAAAGAATGAGTCATTGTAAAGAGCTCACTGAGTTCAATCAAGATAATAGGATGCAACCGTTGCAAGTCTTTTCATGAGATTTCTTCCCCTGACAATAACATCAACATAGAAACTGTGCACCAGGAGTTTCATAGCATGTGCTTCCATGCCTAAGCAGCTGCATGCAAGGCTTACATCACCAAGCACAATGGCAAGTGTCAAATGTAGTGATGTAAAGCACGCCACCATTGGACCCTGGAGCAGTGGAAATGTCTTCAGTGAAGTAAAGAATCACACTTCACTACCTGGCAGTCTGATGGATGAGTCTGGGTTTGGCAAATGCAATGAGAACATTACTTGCCTGACTGCATTGTGCCAACTGTAATGTTTGATGGATGAGATATAATGCTATAAGCTTGTTTTTCCATGGTTGGCCTAGGCCATATTTCCACTGAAGAGAACTCTTAATGCTTCAGTATACCAAAACATTTTGGACAATTATATGTAGTGATGAGCGAAGCGAGCTTTGGATCCATCTTTGTACAATATTATAATGTATGGTTTTCATAGAATAACTTTGGTAATTGATTTTTAAAAAAAACACTTTAAAACCGAACTCTGCTTCGGCTCCAAGGTACCCTTAACTATATGCCAATACAGTGGTGCCACATGCTGACTTGTATTGGTATGTATCAGAGATGGGTTTCAGAGGGGTCAAATCTATGTGATCATAATAATAGGTAAGACTTCTTGGTCTGTACAGATCACTTTATTGCAGTTACCTTCTTATCTATACACAGAGGTGATATCATTATAGGCAGGATTAGAATGACAGATAAGACAGGATCCCCCATTCACAATAGGAATATATATATATATATATATATATATATATATATAATAAATTAAAAAAAATACACTGCAGCGCATCCAATGGTGAAAAAAACTGTGGGGTCCTTTATTCACCCAAGCAGTGACGTTTCGGACCGCTTGCTGGGACCATTTTCAAGCAATGCATCATATACAACTGTGGGTTTTTATGTGGTCCTGTCAAATTAACATACATAAGTGGTACTTAAACAATAATGTTCAAAACAGGATACAAAACATTTCATGTGAATATATCAAAACATCATATTCGAGAAGTGATGTAATAAAACGTATAAATACATATGACTCAAACATAAGAGTCTATCAGTACATAAAACATATACATATTTTACATAAGTGATAATCAACAGTGAATAATTGTCACCTGTGTGTGTGACACCGTAGGAGGGCCAGGCATGGAATCAGCCCACTGACCGCAACACCGTCCTGAGGTATGACAGCGCTCATCCCCGGACGATGGTGCGGTCACTACCGTATAGCCAATTTACCAGAGCCAAAAGGATAGTGAGTGATACATCTGCACTTGACAAAACTTTAGAAAGAATGACACAATCTTACAAACAGAGGCGGTATCCAGCATCCGTTTTACAACAACAATTGAGTCATATCAACCAGAGAGAGAGTGGTGATCTTTTTCAGGGCAGTAAGAGGGATCAATCAAAAAAAATACCCTTTGTATCCACCTTTTGTGAAGCCAGTGCTAAAGTCAGTAAAATTATTAACAAATATTGGTCAATTCTTGGTACAGAACATAAGAATATTCCTGAACTCTGTAATAGACCTATTACGTCATACAAGAGAGCCATTAATCTTAAAGACAAAGTAGTGAAAAATGACATTGGCTCACAAAAAGGTGTATAGCAGTCATTTTTAGCCCCTAAGAAGTGTGGCAGTTATCCATGCCTTCACTGTGTGAACTGCAAGTACATGGTGAAGGGACATGATTTCACTCATCCAAACACTGGTGTTTCTTACTCTCTGAAATTGTATTTAACTTGTGACTCTTGTGATGTCATCTATGTTTTATGGTGCCCATGCAAGTTATTGTATGTGGGTGAGACCACATACGATTCCAAATCCCGTTTCAACAAGCACCGTTTCTCTATACGGAAAAAACTTAAGGATTTGCCAGTCTCACACCACTTTGCGAACATGGGCCATGGGGAAGGTGATCTCAAGTTCATGATCCTAGACCATGTCCCATTGCCGCGAATAGGAGGCAATCGCATAAAAATGTTTAAAAAAACGTGAATCCGAATGGATCTTTAAATTGCAAACGATTAAACCGGGGGGCTTAAATGTGGAGTACAAACCATGGCTATTCATATGATTTCCAATTTTCATGACCTTGTCGTTATTGGTGTCGAAAAATCTGTTTCCTTTTTAATTCTAAATATATTTTGATAATATATTTTATTATTTCACATTTTATTTCACATACAGGACCTGTGGATGGAAGGGCCTAGCTCAACAGGAGGTTGGATGCCTTGGACACATGCGGTTTATCCCTGGTTATATTGTACCTACATCTTGATTCACATTGATGCGCTTTCCGAATGCGTTTTTTTTACTTAATATGGCTCATTCCTGAAGTTTTCTGCCCGCTAAGGGTTAATGAAGGGAGTGGCAGGGCAACAGCTGCCGCTGGTCCCCTCCTCCCCCGTTCGCATATTCCGGATGACAGTGCATCGCAAGATAGCACGTCACCCGGCACTGTACCCTGGGTAGATCATCCTGATTTATATTTAGCCTCTACACGCTGTTCTGTACTTGCATTAAGCGCTATACTTATGCTGCATATGACGCGAAGTGTCATGTGACGTATCACTCGAGAACATGTGACTGCTCCTCCAGTGACGTCACGGACATGCACAGCTCCAGTTCCGGGACGCCGTATCCATGTGGCACAGTTTGCAATTCTGTATCCGCCTACCATTGAGCTCGCCTAATTCCATGCCTGGCCCTCCTACGGTGTCACACACACAGGTGACAATTATTCACTGTTGATTATCACTTATGTAAAATATGTATATGTTTTATGTACTGATAGACTCTTATGTTTGAGTCATATGTATTTATACGTTTTATTACATCACTTCTCGAATATGATGTTTTGATATATTCACATGAAATGTTTTGTATCCTGTTTTGAACATTATTGTTTAAGTACCACTTATGTATGTTAATTCGACACGACCACATAAAAACCAATAGTTGTATATGATGCATTGCTTGAAAATGGTCCCAGCAAGCGGTCCGAAACGTCGCTGCTTGGGTGAATAAAGGACCCCACAGTTTTTTTCACCATTGGATGTGCTGCGGTGTATTTATTTAATTTATTCTGGATTCGACACTGTGGTAGTGTTGACATCGCTGGCACCCAGTACTTGCTACTAGGTGTGCTGCCCTGAACTCCCGTTACTATATATATATATATATATATATATATATTTGCGGTCATGGCTATGGCCAAGAGATATCCAAAGAACCCTAGAGAGAGAAGCAACGGGAACAACCTAACCCCGCTAGGCATGTCTTAGCTGACCTGACTAAATGGCCTGTTGTGTGCCTTAAGCCATGATCGTGGGTAGGGCTATAAGTAGGCAAAAACCAAGTAGGGTAGAAAAGGAACTCGAAATGGCATGTGCAAACTAATCCACAAGCCAACTGCAAGGCGTAAGGGATCTAGATCAAAAATTCGGGGTCTATGAGGCAAGACCAGAAGGAGACCTACAACCCATCTTGTGGATGACAAGGCCAGAGACATGATGCTCAATATTGCGGATACTGCCCAAAAGCAGAATGGAGGACCGGGTATACGTTGTGAAATGGATCATGAAAACCAACTGAACCATGTAAAGTTTTGGTTCTAGTGCGAGTACTAGCAATGCCCTAGCCTCAGGAGATCGTGGAACTGAAACCTAACTGCCTAGACTATGCAGGAATGAGGGCCAAAAAGAACCATGTAGATAAGATGAGAATCCTTGAATAGTTCCCCAGCTATCTGCTAGCCGTGGTCCAGGTGTTGTTCTACTGTGTGCCCCTGAGAATTGTTTTAACGCTTGAGACGTGAAGCCCGACCTACTATCTGAATCTTCTACCGTGAGGAAATGCTGGACCTTGTCCAAAACCCGATTCATCGTTGTTGTAGGGAGTCTGAGGTTATTGCGGCAAGAAGCTACGAAGCCATAATATAGAAGATTCTGTCTATGCCCTCCCATCAGTGAGGGAATGCAATTGCAATGAAGCTACCAGCAAAAATTAATTCCTGGTCATGGTAAAAAGGAAAAAGACTTTGCGCGGGGACCTGGTTGACAAGATATGATCGACTAGGATCAGAGACTGAAACGCTAGAGGGAATTACCCTACTTGTTCCTCCTCTGGCAGGACCTGAACAAAAGCATATACAAATAAAGCAAGATGAAATATCTGCGTAAGACATGACAATGATGCTGTAGGGCAAACCGGACCAGTTTGCGGACAAAACATAAAGTGAGCGATCAACATGGATTATTAGGAAATTAGGGAAGCAGGTATGTATGTGATACAAACAGGCCAAATCAGCCTAGAAGCACAGATGGACAACCAACCCAGAAAACAGTCATCGGGCCAAAGCCCGTAATTGGGCCCCCAAAGCCATGGGGCCGAGTTTATTTATTTATTTTTTTAATCAAGAAATTATAACTATAATAACTGAATAAGGTGCAGGTGAAATTAAACCATGAGCCTGACTGATGTGAAATCCTCTAAGCCAAGAGCCACTCCAGCGAGCCTCTTATGGCGAGAGCCATGCGTGCGAGCCTTTTTATGGCGGGAGCCATGCGTGCAAGCCTCTTATGGCGGGAGCCATGCGTGCGAGCCTCTTATGGCGGGAGCCATGCGTGCTAGCCTCTTATGGCGGGAGCCATGCGTGCTAGCCTCTTATGGCGGGAGCCATGCGTGCGAGTCTCTTATGGCGGGAGCCATGCGTGCGAGTCTCTTATGACGGAAGTATCAGATGGCCATGCAAACTACAAGTGTCAGTGCCAATCGTGAGGTCCTATAAGCGAAGAGCCTATTATGGCGGGAGCCATGCGTGCTAGCCTCTTATGGCGGGAGCCATGCGTGCTAGCCTCTTATGGCGGGAGCCATGCGTGCTAGCCTCTTATGACGGGAGCCATGCGTGCTAGCCTCTTATGACGGGAGCCATGTGTGCTAGCCTCTTATGGCGGGAGCCATGCATGCTAGCCTCTTATGGCGGAAGCCATGCGTGCTAGCCTCTTATGGCGGGAGCCATGCGTGCGAGTCTCTTATGGCGGGAGCCATGCGTGCGAGTCTCTTATGGCGGGAGCCATGCGTGCGAGTCTCTTATGGCGGGAGCCATGCGTGCGAGTCTCTTATGACAGAAGTATCAGATGGCCATGCAAACTACAAGTGTCGGTGCCAATCGTGAGGTCCTATAAGCGAAGAGCCTATTATGGAGAGAGCCATGCGTGCTAGCCTCTTATGGCGGGAGCCATGTGTGCTAGCCTCTTATGGCGGGAGCCATGCGTGCTAGCCTCTTATGGCGGGAGCCATGCGTGCGAGTCTCTTATGGCGGGAGCCATGCGTGCGAGTCTCTTATGGCGAGAGCCATGCGTGCGAGTCTCTTATGGCGGGAGCCGTGCGTGCAAGTCTCTTATAGCGGGAGCCATGCGTGCGAGTCTCTTATGACGGAAGTATCAGATGGCCATGCAAACTACAAGTGTCGGTGCCAATCGTGAGGTCCTATAAGCGAAGAGCCTATTATGGCGAGAGCCATGCGTGCTAGCCTCTTATGGCGGGAGCCATGCGTGCTAGCCTCTTATGGCGGGTGCCATGCGTGCTAGCCTCTTATGGCGGGAGCCATGCGTGCTAGCCTCTTATGGCGGGAGCCATGCGTGCTAGCCTCTTATGGCGGAAGCCATGCGTGCGAGTCTCTTATGGCGGGAGCCATGCGTGCGAGTTTCTTATGGCAGGAGCCATGCGTGCGAGTCTCTTATGGCGGGAGCCATGCGTGCGAGTCTCTTATGACGGAAGTATCAGATGCCCATGCAAACTACAAGTTTTGGTGCCAATCGTGAGGTCCTATAAGCGAATAGCCTCTTATGGCGGGAGCCATGCGTGCGAGTCTCTTATGGCGGAAGCCATGCGTGCGAGTCTCTTATGGCGGGAGCCATGCGTGCGAGTCTCTTATGGCGGGAGCCATGCGTGCGAGTCTCTTATGGCGGGAGCCATGCGTTCGAGTCTCTTATGGCGGGAGCCATGCGTTCGAGTCTCTTATGGCGGGAACCATGCGTGCGAGTCTCTTATGGCGGGAGCCATGCGTGCGAGTCTCTTATGGCGGAAGCCATGCGTGCGAGTCTCTTATGGCGGGAGCCATGCGTGCGAGTCTCTTATGACAGAAGTATCAGATGGCCATGCAAACTACAAGTGTCGGTGCCAATCGTGAGGTCCTATAAGCGAAGAGCCTATTATGGAGAGAGCCATGCGTGCTAGCCTCTTATGGCGGGAGCCATGTGTGCTAGCCTCTTATGGCGGGAGCCATGCGTGCTAGCCTCTTATGGCGGGAGCCATGCGTGCTAGCCTCTTATGGCGGGAGCCATGCGTGCTAGCCTCTTATGGCGGGAGTCATGCATGCTAGCCTCTTATGGCGGGAGCCATGCGTGCTAGCCTCTTATGGCGGGAGCCATGCGTGCTAGCCTCTTATGGCGGGAGCCATGCGTGCTAGCCTCTTATGGCGGGAGCCATGCGTGCTAGCCTCTTATGGCGGGAGCCATGCGTGCTAGCCTCTTATGGCGGGAGCCATGCGTGCTAGCCTCTTATAGCGGGAGCCATGCGTGCTAGTCTCTTATGGCGGAAGCCATGCGTGCGAGTCTCTTATGGCGGGAGCCATGCGTGCGAGTCTCTTATGGCGGGAGCCATGCGTGCGAGTCTCTTATGGCGGGAGCCATGCGTTCGAGTCTCTTATGGCGGGAGCCATGCGTTCGAGTCTCTTATGGCTGGAACCATGCGTGCGAGTCTCTTATGGCGGGAGCCATGCGTGCAAGTCTCTTATGGCGGAAGCCATGCGTGCGAGTCTCTTATGGCGGGAGCCATGCGTGCGAGTCTCTTATGACAGAAGTATCAGATGGCCATGCAAACTACAAGTGTCGGTGCCAATCGTGAGGTCCTATAAGCGAAGAGCCTATTATGGAGAGAGCCATGCGTGCTAGCCTCTTATGGCGGGAGCCATGCGTGCGAGTCTCTTATGACGGAAGTATCAGATGCCCATGCAAACTACAAGTTTTGGTGCCAATCGTGAGGTCCTATAAGCGAATAGCCTCTTATGGCGGGAGCCATGCGTGCGAGTCTCTTATGGCGGAAGCCATGCGTGCGAGTCTCTTATGGCGGGAGCCATGCGTGCGAGTCTCTTATGGCGGGAGCCATGCATGCGAGTCTCTTATGGCGGGAGCCATGCGTTCGAGTCTCTTATGGCGGGAGCCATGCGTTCGAGTCTCTTATGGCGGGAACCATGCGTGCGAGTCTCTTATGGCGGGAGCCATGCGTGCGAGTCTCTTATGACAGAAGTATCAGATGGCCATGCAAACTACAAGTGTCGGTGCCAATCATGAGATCCTATAAGCGAAGAGCCTATTATGGAGAGAGCCATGAGTGCTAGCCTCTTATGGCGGGAGCCATGCGTGCTAGCCTCTTATGGCGGGAGCCATGCGTGCTAGCCTCTTATGGCGGGAGCCATGCGTGCTAGCCTCTTATGGCGGGAGTCATGCGTGCTAGCCTCTTATGGCGGGAGCCATGCGTGCTAGCCTCTTATGGCGGGAGCCATGCGTGCTAGCCTCTTATGGCGGGAGCCATGCGTGCTAGCCTCTTATGGCGGGAGCCATGCGTGCTAGCCTCTTATGGCGGAAGCCATGCGTGCGAGTCTCTTATGGCGGGAGCCATGCGTGCGAGTCTCTTATGGCGGGAGCCATGCGTGCGAGTCTCTTATGACGGAAGTATCAGATGCCCATGCAAACTACAAGTTTTGGTGCCAATCGTGAGGTCCTATAAGCGAATAGCCTCTTATGGCGAGAGCCATGCGTGCTAGCCTCTTATGGCGGGAGCCATGCGTGCTGGTCTCTTATGGCGGGAGCCATGCGTGCGAGTCTCTTATGGCGGGAGGCATGCGTGCGAGTCTCTTATGGCGGGAGCCATGCGTGCGAGTCTCTTATGGCGGGAGCCATGCATGTGAGTCTCTTATGGCAGGAGCCATGCGTGAGAGTCTCTTATGACGAAAGTATCAGATGGCCATGCGAACTACAAGTGTCGGTGCCAATCGTGAGGTCCTATAAGCGAAGAGCCACTCGTGTGAGCCTCTTATGATTTTATTTAATTTTTTAAAATAAACCACTTATGCAGCACCAGAATTCCTTGGGGACTCACATAACCATGACCCCCTCCAACAGCAAACCTGGGACACTAACCAGCCTACAACCATGTCGTACCCCTAACAAACAAAACATGAAAAACGGTCATGGGGCCCCGGGAGCCATGAAGCCGGATAAGTCATAGGGCCCCCGAAGCCAGATTGATGACGTTGCGGTGACGATAAGTAATTAAAGCGTAAGCCAGACCTGATGGGATATGCAGCGACTTGAATGATTGGATTGGCTAGAAGGTGGCCTAAGGAACATAACTGCCAACAGGCATTGATATAGACATTAGTAATCCGAAGCACGTGCATACATAATACTAACCACCGCGAACCATGAAACGTGTGGCGAAACCAACCTCGCCACTGGGTTTTGGAGGGGACTGTTTAAAAGCCTCTTGCCTCAGGATTATGGCCCATAGTAACTTTTAAACCCCTGAACCTATTCAAGTGAATTTTGGATAGGTTTGTCCCCAAGTTATACTGTTTAAATTTATGTAAGTTATATGTATGGACAATGTAACCTCACAAAGTTGTAACAACTTATAATAAGTGTAACTATAATAAGTGTGGTTCTATTGTCCCATTGTCCCATTGTGTGTTTAAATGGGGATGTCTGTCCTGTTGTCTCCACATGTGTATTGGCGATCTCCCCTTTGTCCTGACAGATAATTGGATTGTCTTCAGTCGTCTCCCAGGTAGAGAGGAGGAAACCATGATGCATTGTGGGGATATGTTGTATCTGTCCTGTGTCGCAGTCTCCCTTCTGGTCCTCTAGGGGGCGGGAACGATTGGTTGCTGTATTTACATTGTGTGTGTTGTGAATTACTGATTGGTTGGATTTCAAAACCCTGTGGGCAGTACTATGTTTGGTTTTTATCAATAAAAGAGGCTGTACTTGAAGTGCAGTCAGAGCACTGCTTGACCCTCAACACGGAGCCTTGTCTCGTTATTGGGGGGATTCCCTGTATGCTGTTGGAGACTGATTGCCAGGAGTGTAAGCTGACTGAATGCTTTTCCTGTTCGTCTGCCGGCAGCTACTTGCGAGGTTCCAGTTTGGAGTGCTATTTTGTATCCAGTTCGGGAGGTTGGTGTTCTGCAGTAGCTGTGCCTGTCTCTCAGAAAGGGGCATATCGCCTAAACGGATTTTAACCCCTTGTCTGCTGAAACGGTCCGTTACATTGGTGGCAGCAGCGGGATCGTTCCTACAGCCAGAAGGACAGCTACAGGAGACACCATTTATGTGGATTCTACAATTTAAGGGCAACGCATGTCTCAGTACAGTGACCCTAAAAGCACCAGGATGGAACCAGCAGTGGAGTACAGATACTCTGTGGAGGAATTTGACCGTATGATGTGGTTGCGGCTGAACTTCTTCGGACCCAATCCAGCTGAGAAATACGTGAAGTTCGTGAGGAGTCTAGTGTCTAAGACCCTACTATACCGGGCAGAAGGTGACAGTCAGCTGCCACCTTGGGTGGACCTCCATCGGAAGTTGCGGTTGCGGGACAGTGGGAGCCCAGTCTCCATTCTCCAGCGGCAGTGTGAAGTGCAGGGAGGGGAGAGCAGCGGCCTCCCTCCCCAGCGGCAGGCTGAGTTACAGGGGGCAGAGGTAGATGTTCCTGCCCCCCAGCAGCAGCATGATTTTTTGGGAATTGGGAGCCTAGTCTCCATTCCCCAGCGGCAGTGGGAAGTGCAGGGAGGGGAGAGCAGCGGCCTCCCTCCCCAGCGGCAGGCTGAGTTACAGGGGGCAGAGGTAGTTGTTCCTACCCCCCAGCGGCAGCATGATTTTTTGGGAGTTGGGAGCCCAGTCTCCATTCCCCAGCGGCAGAGTGTCCTACAGGGAATAGAGAGCCCAGTCTCCTTTCCCCAGCAGCAGGACACTGTATTGGGAGAAGAGGCGGTCGGTTGCCCTCCCCAGCGGCTGGAAGTATGTATGGGAGAGGAGCTCGTTACCCCCTCTCCCCAGCGGCAGCTTAACGCACCAGGGGGAGACAGTAAGCCCCACAACTGTGCAGATGGGACCGTGGTCTCTGCACTTACAGCACAGGGGGTAGGGACAGTCGGTCCTGTCCCCCAGCAACAGGGCTGTTTAGCCAAAGGGGAGACAGTCAGTTTCCCTCTCCAACAACCAGACTCCAACCAGGCTTCTTCCGTGGTAACGCTGGCACCAGGGCAGAGTACTGCTGATCCCTGCCCACAAAGCAACCTCCACTCCAAGCCAGGGAGCAACTCAGAGACCGGGAGTACCAGCTACAAATATAATCTTGGTGGATTCACTGGACAGAGACAGGCTATGAAATTCAGCACGTCCAGTATTGGGTTGTGGGTGGGCTGCCAGACTAACTCAGGTACCGACCGGCGTGAGGTCAGGTATCTGGTTAGTCTTCCCTGGGGGGGGGGGAGATGTGTGGCGAAACCAACCTCGCCACTGCGTTTTGGAGGGGACTGTTTAAAAGCCTCTTGCCTCAGGATTATGGCCCATAGTAACTTTTAAACCCCTGAACCTATTCCAGTGAATTTTGGATAGGTTTGTCCCCAAGTTATACTGTTTAAATTTATGTAAGTTATATGTATGGACAATGTAACCTCACAAAGTTGTAACAACTTATAATAAGTGTAACTTGTCAGCTTGGGAGGAATATGCTAGGTGTGGTTCTATTGTCCCATTGTCCCATTGTGTGTTTAAATGGGGATGTCTGTCCTGTTGTCTCCACATGTGTATTGGCGATCTCCCCTTTGTCCTGAGAGATAATTGGATTGTCTTCGGTCGTCTCCCAGGTAGAGAGGAGGAAACCATGATGCATTGTGGGGATATGTTGTATCTGTCCTGTGTCGCAGTCTCTCTTCTGGTCCTCTAGGGGGCGGGAACGATTGGTTGCTGTATTTACATTGTGTGTGTTGTGAATTACTGATTGGTTGGATTTCAAAACCCTGTGGGCAGTACTATGTTTGGTTTTTATCAATAAAAGAGGCTGTACTTGAAGTACAGTCAGAGCACTGCTTGACCCTCAAGACGGAGCCTTGTCTCGTTATTGGGGGGATTCCCTGTATGCTGTTGGAGACTGATTGCCAGGAGTGTAAGCTGACGGATACGCTTTTCCTGTTCGTCTGCCGGCAGCTATTTGTGAGGTTTCAGTTTGGAGTGCTATTTTGTATCCAGTTCGGGAGGTTGGTGTTCTGCAGTAGCTGTGCCTGTCTCTCGGAAAGGGGCATATCGCCTAAACGGATCTTAACCCCTTGTCTGCTGAAACGGTCCGTTACAAAACTTAAATACGAAATTGAAACAGAGATGGGAGAAAAACAAGAGCCTAAGGCATTGCAAGTTCGCTAAGAGAAGTCTCTTATTGTGACAAACAAATGAAAATCTTGTGAAAACATAGCAGGAAACTTACTCCTATTGGCCCACTGACCTCCGCTGAGGAACTGTTTGGTGAACTGGGGTAGGAGACCAATCTGAGTGAATACGAACCAGAAGTAAAAGGAGACCAGTCTGTGGGATTATGAACCAGGATTAAACAGAAAAGTAGGCCTATGGAATGTAACAGACCACCAAGGAAGGGAACGTAACCCTGAAAAGAATGCAGTTACGTTTGTCGGGAGAGAGGTACCGGAGCGGTGGGTGCAGAATGCCCTGGTGAGATTATTGAGTAAAACCATGATGTACAAATGAACAAGAGAATGCAGCTTTGAGTGGGAGCAGAGTGCAACACATGATGTAACAACAAATGGGTGAATGCAGCTTTAGATGCAAGTGGTACAAAAAAAAAATTGTATGGGCGCAGCTCATGAGTATGGGTAGCGCATGAAAAGCAGGTTATAAAGCAGACGTATAAATGAGCATTGACGTGATGCAAAAGCAGACATGTGAACGCAGCTCTAGTAGTGAATGGAGTATAGGACAAGATGTAAAAGCAGAAATGCGGAGGCAGCTTTGGATGTGAATGGAATATTAACCATCTCAGCTCCCCTCGCTTAAACACCCTTAATGACCAGACCACTTTTTACAATTCTGCACTACACTACTTTCACGGTTTATTGCTCGGTCATGCAACTTACCACCCAAAAAGAATTTCACCTCCTTTTCTTCACTAATTGAGATTTCATTTGGTAGTATTTAATTGCTGCTGAGATTTTTACTTTTTTTGTTATTAATCGAAATTTACCGAAACTTTTGCAAAAAAATGACATTTTTCACTTTCAGTTGTAATTTTTTATATATAATTTTTTCTCAAAATTTATTGTTCTCTTTGATAAAAAAAAAATGTTTAGGTAAAAAAAAAAATGGTTTGAGTAAAAGCTATAGCGTTTACAAACTATGGTACAAAAATGTGAATTTACGCTTTTTGAAGCAGCTCTGACTTTCTGAGCACCTGTCATGTTTCCTGAGGTTCTACAATGCCCAGACAGTAGAAAAACCCCACAAATGGCCCCATTTCGGAAAGTAGACACCCTAAGGTATTTGCTGATGGGCATAGTGAGTTCATAGAACTTTTTATTTTTTGTTCACAAGTTAGCGGAAAATTATGATTCTTTAAAAAAAAAAATTCCTTACAAAGTCTCATATTCCACTAACTTGTGTCAAAAAAATAAAAACTTCCATGAACTCACTATGCCCATCATGAAATACCTTGAGGTGTCTTCTTTCCAAAATGGGGTCACTTGTGGGGTAGTTATACTGCCCTGTCATTTTAGGGGCCCTAATGTGTGAGAAGTAGTTTGAAATCAAAATGTGTAAAAAATGCCCTGTGAAATCCTAAAGGTGCTCTTTGGAATGTGGGCCCCTTTGCCCACCTAGGCTGCAAAAAAGTGTCACACATGTGGTATCGTCGTACTCAGGAGAAGTTGGGCAATGTGTTTTGGGGTGTCATTTTACATATACCCATGCTGAGTGAGATAAATATCTCAGTCAAATGCCAACTTTGTATAAAAAGATTGGAAAAGTTGTCTTTTGCCGAGATATTTCTAATACCAGTGAATTTTTTTTTGACAGTTTACACTGAATGCAGTTCTTGAAATGGGCCTGGAAAGAACCTGTAGTAGCATAGGACGTGTGAACGCAGCTCTGGGTGCGAGTAGAGCAAACATGATACACCGATAGACATATGAATGCAACTCTGGTCGTGGGTGGAGTGCAAAAAATATTTGACAGCGTAGTGTGAATGCACCTCTGGGTGTGGCCGAGAATGAAATTGGTAGAATAGCAGCTCTAAATGTGAGTGGAGCATAAACATGATGTAACAGTGAACGTGAATGCAGCTCTGAAACAAGCCTAGTATGAACATGTTAACATGTTGTCACAGCAGACGTGTAAACACAGCTCTCATAGTGAGCAGAGCAAACATGGTATACCGGTCGACGCATGAACACAGCTCTGGTTGTGAGTATACAACATGTAATAACAGGCGTGTAATACGGATCCGGCTGTCGGCTGGGTACGGAATGAGATGTAACAGCCAACAGGTGAACGTAGCTGGAATGTGATTAACGGGTGAAGAATGATGAAAATAGCAGACGTGTGGACACAGCTCAGGGGAGCAGGGAGTAAAACATAACGTAACAGCCAAATGGAAAGGGAAAGCTGGTCTGGGAATGAGCAGAGTAGGAAAGTGCTGTGACAGTAAAGACGTGTGGATGCATCTGAGGGTGTGAGGCGTATGAAGCATGGTGCAATAGTAGGCATAAGAAACATAAGACAAGAAATAAAAGCCGAAAGTGTAAATGCTGCTCAGGATAACAGTAGAGAATAAAAGTGCAGCAGGGTTTTTAAGTACATGGAGCAGTGAAATGCGTGAAGTCTAAAGATGGTGGTAGCGGGGGGAGGGGGAAGACATGTGGCAAGGAACAGCTACAGCAAGAGGCCTAAACAATAAACGCTGCATCCGATCTCCAAACATGACGTCACGTGCAGCCCGGGAAACTCTTCCTTTACAGCAAACCGGCTAAAGTAACTTTGCATACGAGACAAACAAAGCAAAGTGAAACTTGTAAGATTTATAGGAACTAACTCCTATTACAAACAAACAAAATTAAAAAGAAATATAAATATTTAGCCCCACGAACAAACCTGAGGTAGCAGATTCTGAGGCGAAGCCTCTCGTTCGCTAGCAAAATCGGTTCCGACCGGCCAGGAGAGACAGCCCCTGCCCAACCTACTTACGTAGTATGGCGCGTGCATGCTGCGGTAGCAGAGAGCAAAATAACAAGCTCCATGCTGCAAAGAAAGACTCCTACCACCAGAGAAGCTAGTGTGCTAATGGCAACCAGCAGCAGCTGTGCACCTGAAAACACACACCTGTGAGTGAGGGTGTGGCTCGTATATGAAGAGCCTCCGCCCCTCCCACAAATGCAGGCTGACTAATCAGCCTTACCAACATATATATATATATATATATATATATATATATTAGCAGAAGAACCCGGCTTTGCACAGGTATATTTAATGTGGGGGGTTCAACCCGCACAACCCTATGCAGGTGCAGATTGCTATGGCGAAATACAGATACAAACGCAAAAACAGAAATGCAATCGCACTCTGCAAACCAGCACTCTGCCCTGCCTTTATGCTGGATGTTGAATAAGGCATTGGTGAACATTTTGGCCAAGTGTAATAAGCCACTCACCACGTCAAGGTCGCCTTCATGAGTGGTCCCTAACACTAGTTCCTACCTGTTTTGGGCCATAACAGCCACACAAAGTCCAGGGAGCGCAGGTAAAGCATGCACGCCAAGCACACTCTGCTTTTAACCCTGTCCGGTGCCATTACAGCTTTCATCGGATCCAGGGATGCAAGTACCAACATGCATGCTGAGCCCACTATATACTTCCCCTGGAGCCAAATGGCTACTGGTAGGTGCTATATAAGCAGACTCAGTTTTATACTGACTTTAAAACCAGCCTCCAGGGCAGACTAACGGGTCAGGTGTGCATGACTGCTTGGAGATCGCCACGCCTCCAATATATACTACAAAGAAAAAAATGTGGGGGGTTCCGCCCGCACAACCCTATATAGGTGCACATTGCTATGGCGAAATACAGATACAAACGCAAAAACACAAATGCAATCACACTCTGCAAACCAGCACTCTACCCCACACATTTTTTTCTGCCCTGGAGGCTGGTTTTAAAGTCAGTATAAAACTTAGTCTGCTTATAAAACCTTCCAGGACACCTGATGTACCTGTGTGCCAAATTTTGTGATTTAAATGTGACGTGCAGATTCTTTTAGCGGACATACACACATACACTCAACTTTATATATTAGATATTGTGCTGCTTATAGTTTTCCTTTTAGCATTATTTGTATTATTGTATAAGAAGGGATCTTAGTTTCCAATTTTCCCGACTTGGCAAATGAATAAAGTGAGACTAATAAAAACAAGTATAAGGTACTTGCTGTTTTATTGCTAACAATGCTGTGTGAGATGCATTTTGTTTAGCAATTGGAAATGATAAAGAATTAGTATTAAAGAACAATAATAATAAATTTAATATGTCCACAGCTAATGACAAATATACTTCTTATATTTGTTTTCTATCTAAATTCTAAAAAATAAATCTATCTAAAAACACATTTTTCTAAACCCAGAGATATTGCCCTTTAAAGAAAATGTGTCACCTTTTTTTTTCTGATTGTAGATTTATTTATTCTATTTTCTGAACATGATTATGGGGCCTGCCATCGTGCCTGAGCTGTGCTAGCTTTTAGAAAGCATAAAGAAAATTGCTTTACACAGACCCATGGTACATGGACACAATGGTCAGGAGGGGACCTCACTGACTTATATGGGAGAGTTTTCTAGGCATGCTCTGTGACCTGTGCAGAGGTCATTGTACAAGGAAAGAATAGATAAGCTTTGATAATGACCTATTGTGAATTCAGGATCCTGTCTTATCTATACACAGAGGTGATATAATTACAGGCAGGATTAGAATAACAGATAAGCAGGTAACTGCACTAAAGTGATCTGTACAGACCAAGAAGTAGTGCCTATTATTAATCTTAGTGGCCATTGTAAGAACAGTAAGATTTTATAGGTTTTTGTTCAAATATAGATATTAATATGGAAAATTTAAAACATCACCAAAAATTCTTTAAATATAAAAACGTAATTTAATCAATAGGTCACTCACATGACCTTGTTTGTTTTCCATTCCGCAAAATACAAATGCGGTTTGTGTGCCATCCACATTTATCTTCATTTTGCGGACATATTCTTGCTGACCCATTAACTTCAATTGGTCCGTGGTCCACATTTTGTAGCCAAGCATAGGACATGTATTGTCTTTTTGTGGAATGGATATACAGATGTGGAAAGCACATGGATCTGCCCCTAGCTCAGTTAGTAGCGTGCTAGTGGAGAAAGTTAGAGGAAGCTACTTGTGATAACTCCTCAGAGATCTAGGTCTTTATTATTATGATTATTATTTATTATTAAAGCGCAATTTATTCCATAGCACTGTACATATGATAAGGGGTGCACATTAGGGATGAGCGAACTCGAACTGTATAGTTCGGGTTCGTACCGAATTTTGGGGTGTCCGTGACACGGACCCGAACCCGGACATTTTCGTAAAAGTCCGGGTTCGGGTTCGGTGTTCGTCGCTTTCTTGGCGCTTTTGTGACGCTTTCTTGGCGCTTTTTGAAAGGCTGCAAAGCAGCCAATCAACAAGCGTCATACTACTTGCCCCAAGAGGCCATCACAGCCATGCCTACTATTGGCATGGCTGTGATTGGCCAGAGCACCATGTGACCCAGCCTCTATTTAAGCTGGAGTCACATAGCGCCGCCCGTCACTCTGCTCTGATTAGCGTAGGGAGAGGTTGCGGCTGCGACAGTAGGGCGAGATTAGGCAGATTAACTCCTCCAAAGGACTTGATTAACTGATCGATCTGCAGCTGTGGATCATTGAGCTGCTGATCCTCAATTGCTCACTGTTTTTAGGCTGCCCAGACCGTTTGTCAGTCACATTTTTCTGGGGTGATCGGCGGCCATTTTGTGTCTTGTGGTGCGCCAGCACAAGCTGCGACCAAGTGCATTTAACCCTCAATGGTGTGGTTGTTTTTTGGCTAAAGCCTACATCAGGGTGAAGCTGTCACACCAAGTGCATTTAACCAGCAATAGTCTGTTCATTTTTTGGCCATATACAAAATCAGGGGCAAGCTGCGCCTGTCACCAAGTGCATTTAACCCTCAATGGTGTGGTTGTTTTTTGGCTAAAGCCTACATCAGGGTGAAGCTGTCACACCAAGTGCATTTAACCAGCAATAGTCTGTTCATTTTTTGGCCATATACAAAATCAGGGGCAAGCTGCGCCTGTCACCAAGTGCATTTAACCCTCAATGGTGTGGTTGTTTTTTGGCTAAAGCCTACATCAGGGTGAAGCTGTCACACCAAGTGCATTTAACCAGCAATAGTCTGTTCATTTTTTGGCCATATACAAAATCAGGGGCAAGCTGCGCCTGTCACCAAGTGCATTTAACCCTCAATGGTGTGGTTGTTTTTTGGCTAAAGCCTACATCAGGGTGAAGCTGTCACACCAAGTGCATTTAACCAGCAATAGTCTGTTCATTTTTTGGCCATATACAAAATCAGGGGCAAGCTGCGCCTGTCACCAAGTGCATTTAACCCTCAATGGTGTGGTTGTTTTCTGGCTAAAGCCTACATCAGGGTGAAGCTGTCACACCAAGTGCATTTAACCAGCAATAGTCTGTTTATTTTTTGGCCATATACTACATCAGGGGCAAGCTGCGCCCGTCACCAAGTGCATTTAACCCTCAGTAGTGTGGTTGGTCAAGCTGTGACACCAAGTGCATTTAACCAGCAATAGTCTGTTCATTTTTTGGCCATATACTACATCAGGGGCAAGCTGCGCCCGTCACCAAGTGCATTTAACCAGCAATAGTGTGGTTATTTTTTGGCCATATCCCAGTCTAATTCTGTCACTAAATCCATACCGGTCACCCAGCGCCTAAATACTAGGCCTCAAATTTATATCCCGCTAAATCTCTCGTTACCGCTGTCCTGTTGTAGCTGGGAAAGTTATTTAGTGTCCGTCAAAGCACATTTTTTGTTCTGGGTTGAAGTACAATTCCCAATTTAGCAATTTCATAATTTAGTGGTTTCTGCTATATCAGAGCTATTTGAAATCTATCCCTAAAAGGGTATATAATATTCAAGGTGCACATTGGGTCATTCAGAATAACTTCACACACACCCGCTACTGTGTATTTTCAAGTCTAATTCTGTCACTAAACCCATACCTGTCACCCAGCGCCTAAATACTAGGCCTCAAATTTATATCCTGCTAAATCTCTCGTTACCGCTGTCCTGTTGTAGCTGGGAAAGTTATTTAGTGTCCGTCAAAGCACATTTTTTGTTCTGGGTTGAAGTACAATTCCCAATTTAGCAATTTCATAATTTAGTGGTTTCTGCTATATCAGAGCTATTTGAAATCTATCCCTAAAAGGGTATATAATATTCAAGGTGCACATTGGGTCATTCAGAATAACTTCACACACACCCGCTACTGTGTATTTTCAAGTCTAATTCTGTCACTAAACCCATACCTGTCACCCAGCGCCTAAATACTAGGCCTCAAATTTATATCCTGCTAAATCTCTCGTTACCGCTGTCCTGTTGTAGCTGGGAAAGTTATTTAGTGTCCGTCAAAGCACATTTTTTGTTCTGGGTTGAAATACAATTCCCAATTTAGCAATTTCATAATTTAGTGGTTTCTGCTATATCAGAGCTATTTGAAATCTATCCCTAAAAGGGTAGATCATATTGAAGGTGCACATAGGGTCATTCAGAATAACTTCACACACACCCGCTACTGTGTATTTCCAAGTCTAATTCTGTCACTAAACCCATACCTGTCACCCAGCGCCTAAATACTAGGCCTCAAATTTATATCCCGCTAAATCTCTCGTTACCGCTGTCCTGTTGTGGCTGGGAAAGTTATTTAGTGTCCGTCAAAGCACATTTTTTGTTCTGGGTTGAAATACAATTCCCAATTTAGCAATTTCATAATTTAGTGGTTTCTGCTATATCAGAGCTATTTGAAATCTATCCCTAAAAGGGTATATAATATTCAAGGTGCACATTGGGTCATTCAGAATAACTTCACACACACACGCTTCTGTACATTTCCAAGTCTAATTCTGTTACTAAATCCATACCGGTCACCCAGCGCCTAAATACTAGGCCTCAAATTTATATCCCGCTGAATTTGAATACAATACATTGGGCCAAATAATATATTTGTTGTTGTGGTGAACCATAACAATGAGAAAAACATCTAGTAAGGGACGCGGACGTGGACATGGTCGTGGACATGGTCGGACATGGTGGGTGACGTGAAGCCTCATTCTCTGCTATGACATGCAGACTGATTCTCTGCTGTCATGAAGCCAGATTGTCTGTTACGGGACCTCTCTGCTCTGCCTGTGTGCTAGGCCTAAATATATGCCAATGGACTGTTGCAGTGGTGGGTGACGTGAAGCCTCATTCTCTGCTATGACATGCAGACTGATTCTCTGCTGACATGAAGCCAGATCGTCTGTTACGGGACCTCTCTGCTCTGCCTGTGTGCTAGGCCTAAATATATGCCAATGGACTGTTGCAGTGGTGGGTGACGTGAAGCCTCATTCTCTGCTATGACATGCAGACTGATTCTCTGCTGTCATGAAGCCAGATTGTCTGTTACGGGACCTCTCTGCTCTGCCTGTGTGCTAGGCCTAAATATATGCCAATGGACTGTTGCAGTGGTGGGTGACGTGAAGCCTCATTCTCTGCTATGACATGCAGACTGATTCTCTGCTGACATGAAGCCAGATTGTCTGTTACGGGACCTCTCTGCTCTGCCTGTGTGCTAGGCCTAAATATATGCCAATGGACTGTTGCAGTGGTGGGTGACGTGAAGCCTCATTCTCTGCTATGACATGCAGACTGATTCTCTGCTGACATGAAGCCAGATTGTCTGTTACGGGACCTCTCTGCTCTGCCTGTGTGCTAGGCCTAAATATATGCCAATGGACTGTTGCAGTGGTGGGTGACGTGAAGCCTCATTCTCTGCTATGACATGCAGACTGATTCTCTGCTGTCATGAAGCCAGATTGTCTGTTACGGGACCTCTCTGCTCTGCCTGTGTGCTAGGCCTAAATATATGCCAATGGACTGTTGCAGTGGTGGGTGACGTGAAGCCTCATTCTCTGCTATGACATGCAGACTGATTCTCTGCTGACATGAAGCCAGATTGTCTGTTACGGGACCTCTCTGCTCTGCCTGTGTGCTAGGCCTAAATATATGCCAATGGACTGTTGCAGTGGTGGGTGACGTGAAGCCTCATTCTCTGCTATGACATGCAGACTGATTCTCTGCTGACATGAAGCCAGATTGTCTGTTACGGGACCTCTCTGCTCTGCCTGTGTGCTAGGCCTAAATATATGCCAATGGACTGTTGCAGTGGTGGGTGACGTGAAGCCTCATTCTCTGCTATGACATGCAGACTGATTCTCTGCTGACATGAAGCCAGATTGTCTGTTACGGGACCTCTCTCCTCTGCCTGTGTGCTAGGCCTAAATATATGCCAATGGACTGTTGCAGTGGTGGCTGACGTGAAGCCTTATTCTCTGCTATGACATGCAGACTAATTCTCTGCTGACATGAAGCCAGATTGTCTGTTACGGGACCTCTCTCCTCTGCCTGGGTGCTGGGCCTAAATTTATGACAATGGACTGTTGCAGTGGTGGCTGACGTGAAGCCTGATTCTCTGCTATGACATGCAGACTGATTCTCTGCTGACATGAAGCCAGATCCTCTGTTACGGGACCTCTCTCCTCTGCCTGGGTGCTGGGCCTAAATTTATGACAATGGACTGTTGCAGTGGTGGCTGACGTGAAGCCTGATTCTCTGCTATGACATGCAGACTGATTCTCTGCTGACATGAAGCCAGATCCTCTGTTACGGGACCTCTCTCCTCTGCCTGGGTGCTGGGCCTAAATTTATGAAAATGGACTCTTACAGTGGTGGGTGACGTGAAGCCTGATTCTCTGCTATGACATGAAGACTGATTCTCTGCTGACATGAAGCCAGATTGTCTGTTACGGGACCTCTCTCCTCTGCCTGGGTGCCGGGGCCTAAATATCTGAGAATGGACTGTTCCAGTGGTGGGTGACGGGAAGCCAGATTCTCTGCTATGGAACCTCTCTCCAATTGATTTTGGTTAATTTTTATTTATTTAATTTTTATTTTAATTAATTTCCCTATCCACATTTGTTTGCAGGGGATTTACCTACATGTTGCTGCCTTTTGCAGCCCTCTAGCCCTTTCCTGGGCTGTTTTACAGCCGTTTTAGTGCCGAAAAGTTCGGGTCCCCATTGACTTCAATGGGGTTCGGGTTCGGGACGAAGTTCGGATCGGGTTCGGATCCCGAACCCGAACATTTCCGGGATGTTCGGCCGAACTTCTCGAACCCGAACATCCAGGTGTTCGCTCAACTCTAGTGCACATACATAATATAGACAATTGCACTAATCATAAACAAAACAAATTACAGACTGGTACAGAAGGAGAGAGGGCCCTGCCCGTGAGGGCTTACAATCTACATGGTATGAGAGAAGGACACAGTAGGTGTGGGTGAAGTTGGTCATGGCGGTATAGAGGCAGCAGAGTCACTGGTTGTAGGCTTGTCTGAAGAGGTAGGTTTCAGGATTCCACTGTAGGTGAGAGTCTGATATGTTGGGGTAGCGAGTTCCAGAGTGTGGGCGATGCACAGGAGAAATCTTGGAGGCGATTGTGGGAAGAGGTGATAAGAGGAGAGGAGAGAAGGAGGTCTTGTGAGGATCGGAGAGTGCGTGTGGGGATGTATCAGGAAAGTAGCTCAGAGATGTAGGGAGGGGACATATTATGGATGGCTTTGTATGTATTTGTTAGTACTTTGAAGTGAATTTGCAGGGCAATGGAGAGCCAGTGAAGGGATTGGCAGAGGGGAGAGGCAGAGGAGTAATTAGGTGAGAGGTGAATTAGTCGGGCAGCAGAGTTGAGGATAGATTGGAGGGGTGCAAGAGTGCTAGATGGAAGGCCACAGAGGAGAGTAATGCAGTAGTCTAGGCGGGAGATTTATAAGGGCATGTACAAGCATTTTCACAGATTCAAAGGTAAGGAAAGCACGGATGCAGGAGATATTTTTGAGTTGGAGGCGGGTTGTGGAAAGGGGTTGGATGTGGGGTCGGAAGAAAAGGGCAGAATCCAAGGTCACTCCAAGGCAGTGGACTAGGTTGACCGGGGATAGTGTGCAGCCATTGATTGTGATAGATAGGTCTGTTGGGGGGGTTGAGCAAGATGGGGGAAAGATGATGAATTCTGTTTTATCCATGTTAAGTTTTAGAAAGCGAAAGGCAAAGAAGGATGATATAGAAGATAGACATTGTGGGATTCTTCATAGTAAGGTGGTGATGTCTGGATCAGAGAGGTAGATTTGTGTGTTGCCAGCATAGGAGTGATACTGAAAGCCATGGGACTCTATGAGCTGCCCCAGGCCAAAAGTGTAGATAGAGAAGAGCAGGGGTCCTAGGACAGAGCCTTGCGGGACACCAACAGAGAGGGAATGAGACGAGGAGGTGGTGCGGGAGTGGGAGACACAAAATGTCCATTCTGTGAGGTATGATGTGAGCCAGGAGAGGGCCAGGTCAGTGATGCCAAGAGATGAGAGAGTTTGCAACAAAAGGGAGTGGTCAACAGTGTCGAAGGCAGAGGACACAGAGGGCAGGTCAAGGAGAAGGAGGACACAGTATTGTTTCTTGGTTTTGGCTGTTAGTAGGGCAGTCTCAGTTGAGTGGTGGGGTCGGAAGCCAGATTGTAGGCGGTCAAAGAGGGAGCAGGAGGAGAGCTGAGAGGACAGTTCTGAATGGACGTGTTGTTCAAGTAGCTTTGAGGCATACGGAAGAAACGATATGGGGCGATAACTGGACAAAGCAGATGGGTCAAGTGAAGGCTTTTTGAGGATGGGTGTAATGGTAGCATGTTTAAAAGCAGAAGGGAAGACACCAGAGGTTAGTGATAGGTTGAAGAGATGCGTTAGGGCTGGGATAAACACTGTGGTGAGGTTAGGGATGAGGTGGGATGGGACTGGGTCAAGTGCGCAAGTGGTCAGATGAGATCTGGAGACTAGAGTGGAGAGTTTTTCTTCTGTAATGGCGGAGAAGCAGGATTTGAGAGAAGAGGACTGAGTAGTTGTGTAGAGGGTCCATGGGGACTGTGTACTGAAGCTTTCTCAGAGAATTACTCTTTTTAAGAAATTAACATAGAGAAAATCATCATTACTACTCAGTACTTCAGGAAAAGAGAAAAAAAAAGAACTAGAAGGCTTGCATAGTAAAATATCAATTTTTGCAGATGACACTAAACTGTGTAAAGTAATTAACACTGAAGAGGACAGTATACTACTACAGAGTGATCTGGATAGATTGGAGGCTTGGGCAGATAAGTGGCAGATGAGGTTTAACACTGACAAATGTAAAGTTATGCACATGGGAAGGAATAATGCAAGTCACCCGTACTTATTAAATGGTAAAACACTCGGTAACACTGACATGGAAAAAGATCTAGGAATTTTAATAAACAGCAAACTAAGCTGCAAAAAACAGTGTCAGGCAGCTGCTGCCAAGGCAAATAAGATAATGGGTTGCATCAAAAGGGGCATAGATGCCTGTGATGAGAACATAGTCCTACCACTTTACAAATCATTAGTCAGACCACACATGGAGTACTGTGTACAGTTCTGGGCTCCAGTGAACAAAGCAGACATAGCAGAGCTGGAGAGGGTCCAGAGGAGGGCAACTAAAGTAATATCTGGAATGGGGCAACTACAGTACCCTGAAAGATTATCAAAATTAGGGTTATTCACTTTAGAAAAAAGACGACTGAGAGGAGATTTAATTAATATGTATAAATATATCAGGGGTCAGTACAGAGATCTATCCCGTCATCTATTTATTCCCAGGACGGTGACTGTGACGAGGGGACATCCTATGCGTCTGGAGGAAAGAAGGTTTGTACACAAACATAGAAGAGGATTCTTTACGGTAAGAGCAGTGAGACTATGGAACTCTCTGCCTGAGGAGGTGGTGATGGTGAGTACAATAAAGGAATTCAAGAGGGGCCTGGATGTATTTCTGGAGCGTAATAATATTACAGGCTATAGCTACTAGAGAGATATCGTTGATCCAGGGATTTATTCTGATTGCCTGATTGGAGTCGGGAAGGAATTTTTATTCCCCTAAAGTGAGGAAAATTGGCTTCTACCTCACAGGTTTTTTTTTGCCTTCCTCTGGATCAACTTCCAGGATGACAGGTCGAACTGGATGGACAAATGTCTTTTTTCGGCCTTATGTACTATGTTACTATGTTACTAACCTGCATGGCCGAGCGTTGGAATCAGTCAGTAAGGTACTTGCAGTTTAAGGCAAATAGAGACTTTATTGCAGTAAGAGGGGCGTTGTTAAATCACCCTTTACAATGAGACATGGTATCTTAATCCCGTACTCCTCTGCTGGGAATTACAGTCACCATTGCATGAATAATAATGCCAGCCTTCGATTCTGCAGGAGAGACTTTGGAGAGATAGAGGGAAGCAGTACTGCAATCCTCATCCTGGTATATACCCATACATTACTATCTGGCATGATTTGCACTGAGAATTGTTTAAAACTGTGTTTTCATACCGTTGGATGTACTGCAACTCCCATTCTTCAGCTTAGTAACAAGAGACCTGGCCTGGTTACTGATTCCAGCACCATATGCATCAGAGCACTTATAATCCTTGCACCTGTGCAACACTCATAACACCAAAGGCACCCTAACTACCATCAGGCAGGAGCCCCAACAAAAGGGTGTGTCCCAAGGGAAGAAAAGGTGCACACTCTTGTCATTGTCCTGGCCCTAGGAAGCATCAGTTTGAGAATTGCCACTGTGAATGATTATTGCAGCGAGATCCACTACCACTAACATCCTCCAATCCTGCTCCTTCTGGCTTGTAGAATATAGAAATTACATAAGCATATGAAACAACAGTCAAAAAACAACTCATGTTGTTGGCATGATGTATGACATGCACAGAGTTTACTGTGCAGGGAGAAGGAGGAGGGTGGATGAGGTGAAATGTCCTGATAACTTATTGTCAGTAGTATGATTGCACGCTATTTTCCCGCTATTTTCACTAAACTTTATAATACTAAAGTTACATTAAATTTACTCCTGCCTGTAATGATAATGAGATGACTGCTGAGAAGTGATGTCCACAAGTAAGAACATGTCAAAAGCTTGTGTAAAAAGTACAATATTTCAGTATTGTTTTTTAACAATAGATATGTTACAGTGGTGGATCGAAGCTGCCACTGCTTTGTTCACCTGTTCTGGCCCTCTGCCTCCCGGTGGCTAGTGATGAGCGGCAGGTGCCATATTCGATTTCGACGAAATTCGCGAATATTCGATAGAATATTCGTTTTATATTCGTCGAAATCGAATATTCGTCATTATTCTTGTTATCGCGATTAATATGCGATTTAAATAATCGAATTTCGATTTTAACTTAAAGGCTACTCTCCTATTGAAATCGCAATTCGATTCTTTCAAGTTATAATAATCGAATTTGGATTTTAACTTAGCACTGCTATATGCCATATTAGGCTAACTAATATGGCATATAGCAGTGCTAAGTTAAAATCGAAATTCGATTATTATAACTTGAAAAAAATCGGATTGCGATTTCAACGTAATTCTCAAATCCGACAGTACATTCTAGTATATGGAGTCGTTCCCATGGTGATGGGGACGCTCCATAAGCATGGAATATGGCTTCAATGGCTTGGTAGAATTAGCGAATTGACGAATATATTCGTTATATTCCACAAAACGAATATAACGAATGTATTCGTCATATTCCACAAAAGGAATATAACGAATGTATTCGTCATATTCCACAAAATGAAGATAACGAAGTATTCTGCATCTTCATTTTAGCTACCTATTCATCAATTTCGCTAATTCTAGCAATCATATAGGAAAGTTGACTATAGAGACAGCTAAGTATAATTCGCTATGCGATTATATGACTGCTTTTTTTATAAATAGTATAATTATAATAATTATCAGGTATTATAATTATTCTATTTATTTAAAAAAAAAGCAGTAATATAATCGCATAGCGAATTACACTTAGCTGTCTCTATAGTCAACTTTCCTATATCATTGCTAGAATTAGCGAAATTGATGAATAGGTAGCTAAAACGAAGATGCAGAATACTTCATTATCTTCGTTTTGTGGAATATGACGAATACTTCGTTATCTTCGTTTTGTGGAATATGACGAATACATTCGTTATATTCGTTTTGTGGAATATAACGAATATATTCGTCAATTCCCTAATTCTACCAAGCCATTGAAGCCAACCATATAGTAAACCAGGTCCAAGTTGGAATCGCAATTCGATTATTTCAAGTTATAATAATTGAATTTCGATTTTAACTTAGCACTGCTATATGCCATATTAGGCTAACTAATATGGCATATAGCAGTGCCAAGTTAAAATCGAAATTCGATTATTATAACTTGAAAAAATCGAATTGCGATTTCAACGTAATTCTCAAATCCGACAGTACATTCTAGTATATGGAGTCGTTCCCATGGTGATGGGGACGCTCCATAAGCATGGAATATGGCTTCAATGGCTTGGTAGAATTAGCGAATTGACGAATATATTCGTTATATTCCACAAAACGAATATAACGAATGTATTCGTCATATTCCACAAAAGGAATATAACGAATGTATTCGTCATATTCCACAAAACGAAGATAATGAAGTATTCTGCATCTTCATTTTAGCTACCTATTCATCAATTTCGCTAATTCTAGCAATGATATAGGAAAGTTGACTATAGAGACAGCTAAGTGTAATTCGCTATGCGATTATATGACTGTTTTTTTTTTAAATAAATAGAATAATTATAATACCTGATAATTATTATAATTATACTATTTATAAAAAAAGCAGTCATATAATCGCATAGCGAATTATACTTAGCTGTCTCTATAGTCAACTTTCCTATATCATTGCTAGAATTAGCGAAATTGATGAATAGGTAGCTAAAATGAAGATGCAGAATACTTCGTTATCTTCGTTTTGTGGAATATGACGAATACATTCGTTATATTCCTTTTGTGGAATATGACGAATACATTCGTTATATTCGTTTTGTGGAATATAACGAATATATTCGTCAATTCGCTAATTCTACCAAGCCATTGAAGCCATATTCCATGCTTATGGAGCGTCCCCATCACCATGGGAACGACTCCATATACTAGAATGTACTGTCGGATTTGAGAATTACGTTGAAATCGCAATTCGATTTTTTCAAGTTATAATAATCGAATTTCGATTTTAACTTAGCACTGCTATATGCCATATTAGTTAGCCTAACTTGAAAAAAATCGGATTGCGATTTCAACGTAATTCTCAAATCCGACAGTACATTCTAGTATATGGAGATGTTCCCATGGTGATGGGGACGCTCCATGAGCATGGAAGTCGGCAGAAGCGGCAACGGGCACTGACTGGAGCAGCCAGGAAGCCAGGAATCCAAAGGACAGGTAAGAACAACTTTAGGGAAGTGGGAAAGAAAAAAATATAACAAAAAAAAAAAAAAAAAAAAAGAATATTCGAAATATCGAATTTATATTACTATATTCGAAATATTCGCGAATTAGCGAAGTGCCGATATTCGCGAAAAAAATTTGATATTCGAATATTCGCGCTCAACACTACCGGTGGCATGGAAATGCTTCCCACTATTCTTCTCTTCCCAGAATGCCCAAACTCTATCCTTCCTTCCAAGCTCCATCCTTCCATGCAGGCTTTGGACTGCTTATCAACTCAGCCTTTTAATCCCTACCCATAGGGCATTCAAGCACACACTCCCCAATTCTTAAAGGGTTAGCATATGCACCTTGGTTCACACCAGCCAATGACTGGTTACCTGGGGGTACTTAAAGCACCTTTCCCAATGCAAAGGTGCCTGATAAATTATGTTTTGTTCCCTTCTAGGTGTACTGTTCTGTTTCTCTGTGTACCGATCTGTGCCTAGCCATATTAATTGTATTTTACTGGCCCTGACCTCAGACCTGTTACTGTGTTCTGCCTGCCCTGGCCTTGGCCTGGACTGACTGTGAGTATGACTTGTCCATTTAGTGCTACATGCCAGTGTCTCTTGGCCCTTATAGATCAGCAGATAGCCATGTGGCGGCTGCTACAAGAGATGGTGGCCGGATGTGTTCACTGCAGTGAAGTCCAGATCACAGTATAGAGGTTGAAGGGTGAATGTTAAGGATCCACCAGGGTGGCACCTTTGAGTTTAGCCCCTGTTTGGATCCGTTGATTTGCAAAGTAGTTTCATAGTCACTGCCACAACAAATAGATGATAAGGGAAACAAAAGAAAATACCATGCAATAAAAAAAAGAAATGTAACGTCAAAACTTGATTAACCCCCTAGGAACCCATGACGTACCAGTACAGCATGGATCCTGAATCCTTAAGGACCCATGACGTACCGGTACGTCATGGCTTGAAATCGCGATTCCGGCGCCGCGGGGGTTAATCGGAACGGGATGCCGGCTGAAATCATTCAGCCGGCATCCCGTAACAACGCAGGGGGGGTCATTTTTACCCCCCCCCCCCGTATTGACGATCGCAGAAAACCGCAGGTCAACTCAGACCTGCGGTTTTCTGCGTTTCCGGTCCATTCGGGTGTCCTGTGACCCGATGAACCGGAAAAAGACTGCGATCGGTGGCGTAATTATACAAGACCAATCACAGTCCGTGCATTTGGAGAGGCGGTGCTGGCCCTGGTGCTTAGAGCATGCATCCTCAAACTGCGGCCCTCCAGATGTTGTAAAACTATAACTCCCAGCATGCCCAGACAACCTACAGCCATCAGCAGGGCATGGTGGGAATTGTAGTTTTACAACATCTGGAGGGCTGCAGTTTTTAGGATGCCTGTTTAGTGTCTCCAAAGTCTGAGAGCCATACATATTGGGCATCGTCGCGTGCATAAAAGTCGTCGCTATAAAAATAACTTTTGACCAAACGCCTCGGATGAATTTCCATTTGAATCCTTTTTGCTGGTAATAAAGCAAGGGTTAACAGCCCAACAAAACTCAATATTTATGGCCCTGATTCTGTAGTTTGCAGAAACACCCCATATGTGGTCGTAAATGGCTATATAGCCACACGGCAGGGCATAGAATGAAGGGAACTCCATATGGTTTCTGGAAGGCAGATTTTGATGGACAGGTTTTTTTGGATACCATGTCCCATTAGAAGCCCCCCCTGATGTAGTCTAGACTAGAAACTCCCAAAAAGTGACCCCATCTAAGAAACTACACCCCTCAAGGTATTCAAAAGTTACTTTACAAACTATGTTAACCCTTTAGGTGTTCCACAAAACTAAATAGCGAATGTAGAAACAATTTTATATTTTTTTTTTTTTTAGTACATTGCCTCAAGAAAGAATAATATAGAGCAACCAAAAATCATATTAGTCCCAAAACAACAACCACCTTATCCCGTAGTTTCCTAGATGGGGTCACTTTTATGGAGTTTCTACTCTAGGGGTGCATCAGGGGGCTTGAAAGGGTACATGGTGTAAATAAACCAGAACAGCAAAATCTGCCTTCCAAAAACCATATGACGCTCCCCTTCTTCTATGTCCTGCCGTTTAGCCAAATAGTAATTTATGACCAAACTACAGAATCAGGGCAACCCATTTTGAGTTTTGTTTGGCAGTTAACTCTTGTTTTACTCCTGGAAAAAAATTATTATATTGGAAAATTTTAAAAAAATTGAAATTTCTAAATTGTTTCTCCATCTGCCATTAACTCTTGTGGAACACCTAAATGGTTAACAAAGTTTGTAAACCCAGTTTTGAATACCTTGAGGGGTGTACTTTCTTAGATGGAGTCACTTTTTTGAAATTTCTATTCTAGGGGTGCAACAGGGGCTTCAAATGGGACATGGTATAAACAAAACCAGTCCTGCAAAATCTGCCTTCCAAAACCCATATGGTGTTCCCCTCTTTCTATGTGCTCCCGTTCGGCCAAACAGTAGTTTACGACCACATATGGGGTGTTTCTGCAAACTACAGAATCAGGGCAACCGATTTTGAGTGCTGCTTGGCAGTTAACCCTTGTTTTACTCATGTAAAAAATTTATTATATTGGAAAATTTTCAAAAAAATGTAAATTTCGAAATTGTTTCTCAATCTGCCATTAACTCTTGTGGAAGACCTAAAGGGTTAATAAAGTTTGAAAAAACAGTTTTGAATAACTTGAGGGGTGTAGTTTCTAGAATGGGGTCATTTTTGGGAGGTTTCTATTATCTAAGCCTCACAATATGACTTTAAACCTGAACTAGGATTTTGAAGATTTCTGAAAAATTTCTAAATTAGCTTATAAACTTCTAAGCCTTGTAACATCCCCAAAAAATAAAATATCATTCCCAAAATGCTACAAGCATGAAGTAGACATATGGGGAATGTAAAGTCATCATAATTTTTGGGGGTATTACTATGTATTACAGAAGTAGAGGAACTGAAACTTTTAAATTTGCAAATTTTTCAAAGTTTTGGGTAAAAATTTATTTTTGGGACCCAATTTTAGCAGTGTCATGAAGTACAATATGTGACAAAAAAACAATCTCAGAACGGCCTGGGTAAGTCAAAGCGTTTTAAAGTTATGAGCACTTAAAGGGACACTGGTCAGATTTGCAAAAAATGGCCAAGTCCTTAAGGTGAAATAGGGCTGAGTCCTTAAGGGGTTAAATAAATAGGTCATTTTATGACCAAAGATTTCCTGTAACGTGTAAATGTTATGATGGTGCTGCAGGCCCAAATGCCAGTGCTCCAGGTACCCTCTGCTGTCCTCCTATTTTGTTGCAGACTTAAACCTGAGCTCCTCTGCCTAGTATTCTCCTTAAGGTACGCACACACTCTCTGCCTCTTAAACAGTCTGCGTGTGCACTTTCAAATGCTTCCCCAGCATATGGCTGGTTATTCCTGGGTATTTAAGGCACCATTCCTAGTAGGAAGGTGCCTGAGCTTCGGTTCCCAGTTTCTAGTTTGCTAGCAAAGGTGCGTGTTTTCTGTCTGACTGACCATACACTGAACTTCTGCTTGATGATTGACTTTGATTCTATACTGCCTGCCTAACCTTAGCCTGTTTTTTATATTGACCCATTGCCACATGTGCTGACCTCAGACTTGTTTTTTGGATACATTTGTACGCAGCCTGACCTGACCTCAGCTAGTGTCTGTGTCTGTGACCCCCATTAGTCAGCCTCCAACTACACAAGGACTATCTCAAGAGGTAGTGGCCTGGTAGCTCCCCTGCAGTGAAGACCAGATGGAGGTTGAAGATTAAAAACCAGGTGACTGCCAGGATAACGCCCTTATAGGTAGCCTAAAGTCAAACTGGTTAGCTGGTACACTGGGTCCACATCCACTTTTCATTATAGTAAAATCATACAAAAATGCAGATTTATTCCTTTCCAGGCTCAATGACAATTCAAGAATGATTTTAAAATCCACACTCACCCAAGGTGCTCTTGGCCCTATTTTCCTTGTCTTCTGGAATATCCGACCTGGTCCACTGATCCAGCTGGACTCTGCATAGAGCACTCTGAAGTTTAAAGTTATGGTGGCGGGCCTTGTACAGGGTTACAAATCGGGGACGATGAGTAACCTATGGTCCTGAGCTGGAAAGGGTTAAAATATAAAGAAGAAATAAATATCCATCAGTGAAATGTTGAACATTGGGATTCTAAATGTCATAATGTACTAACATTAGTTGCCAATATTAATTTCTGTTTCATAAAGAAATTATGTACGACAGTTTTGTTCTAGTGCCACTGAGCCCAGATGTGGCTTCATATCTTGTAGCTTCACCTCTATTTTTTATCTTTATTTTTTAATAAAATTTTTATTTAGTAAAACAAGAACATAGCAAGGTACTTGTACATGTATCTTGCACGTCAAGCATGACGAAAATTGGTACATCAGAGGAAAATTCCATGTTACAAGAGGCATTGTCACCTAGTTTAAATATCTTTATCGAAAAGACACATGACATATTGAAATTGTACAAACGTTATGGTCGAAGCACAGCTCACAAGATTATAGTACCTCAATAAAGACGTTATCACAACCTAGCCATTAGTGCTCAGGGAAGAGGCTATCATAAGCGAGAATTAGCCTCTCCTTTGGGGTGTCTATACTCTGACCACAACTTCCATCGTTTGCAAAAATTACTATGTGTGCGTGTTTCCCAGGAGGATATCTCCTCGAACCTATACAGTTGATCAACTTTCAATTTCCATTGTTCCATTGGAGGGATAGAGGTCGATAGCCACAACTTAGGGACCAATAGTCTAGCGGCAGTTAAAAGCTGTCTGAAGAGTATTGGGGGATGAGGAGGGGTTGTTTGGGTGTTCAGGTTGAGTAATGCTAGAGAAGGGGATAGCGGTATATTAGTGTGGCAAATTTGGTTGCATAGATCAAAAATATCTTTCCACCATTTATTGATTGTAGGGCAGGACCACCATATGTGGAAGAACGTCCCCCTGTCTCCCAGGCATCTCCAACATTCATCCGACGCTGTGCTCGAGTAAAGGGAGGTCACATCTGGAGTTTTGTACCATCTTGTTAAAAGTTTGTACCCATTCTCCTGCACCCGAACACAGCGAGAGGACTTGTGCGGGGTCAGCATCAGGTTGGGCAGGTCCACTATTGGGAGATCGACAGTTAGATCTTTTTCCCATCTGCAAATGAATGCAGGCTTGACAAGTGATGGAGGGGTATTAAGTTTACGGTACAGCTGTGAAATTAGCTTTTTAGGGGGGGAGGGATGAATAATGAGAGATTCCACCCAGACCAAAGGTCGAAGCTGGTCACTTCTCGTGATATGTCGTGAGATGAATGACTGCAAGCACAATAAGGGCGGGGAAAACATGTGGTGGAGATTTAATTTTGTTTGAATTTCACCTAATGTGGGAGAATGGGTATCTTGTTGAAGAAGTGTGAAAATAGAGATGTTTGAGTCCCTGATGACTCGTGGAGTGCAATCTCTTATCACTGGGAGGGAAGTGCCTATAACATCTCCTACTGAAAGAAGCGGTGTTGGAAAGGGTATCCCACAATGTGTGGATTGAAAGTATTTCCACGCCTGGAGGGTAGCTTGGATTAATGGAAAGGGGGAGGAAGGGATGTTGTTTGTTCTGGGAGTACCCAACAACAGTGAGCGGAAGGGTTGTTTCACCAATTCCTGTTCCATAGCCACCCAAGGTCTAAGATTAGAGGTTCTAAGCCATTCTACCGCTCTAGACAACAGAACAGCTCTACCGTAAAGCTCAGGATCCGGAAAAGCTATGCCTCCTAAATGCTTGGGTTGGGATAGAAGGGAATAGGCGATTCTTGGTTTCTTCTGGCTCCAAACGAACGAGTTTCCTAAGGGAAATGTAGTATGATTTAGGGACCGGTATAGGCAAGACCTGTTGAAGGTAGGTAAGACGAGGCAGCATCAATGAAACTAAAAGATTTTTACGGCCAAACCAGGAAATGGTAGGTATATTCAACCTATTTATTTCCGCCGTTATAGACTGCAATAGGGGAAGATAGTTGAGGGCAAAGAGGTCAGAGGGGTTTGAACTGATTTTAATTTCTAGATAGGTGAGGTAGGGAGAAGCCCAATCAAATGGAGAGTGCTTTTTAAGGCCTATTTGAGTATGTCGTGATATCTTTATACATTTTACTAGGGACTTTTGCTTGTTTATCTTAAAATTAGATAGGAGGCTGTATGTATCAAGATAGTTTTGGATTATGGGAAGTGATGTGCCCGGGTTAGAGGTCATGATCATAATGTCGTCAGCGAAGGCAGCAAGCTTATGATCATGACCTCCCAATGTCACTCCGTGAATATCCTGATCTGCCCTCAGTTTGATAAGGAGAGGCTCCAAGGCCAGTACAAACAACAAGGCCGATAACGGGCATCCCTGGCGGGTACCGTTTTTAATCCTAAAAGGGTCAGTTAAGTCTCCATTGACTAGTACCGAAGCTGAGGCTTGAGCATACATTGCAAAGGTAGCTTGTACAAAGGGACCAGGCAGGCCAAAGCCAGATAGCACCTGTTTCAGGTAATCCCAGCTAATTCGATCGAATGCTTTTTCTGCATCCGTGCTCAGGAGGAGTAATGGCCTGGAGTGGTGGGCAGAATAATAAATCGCATTCAAAACCCTGGTCGTATTGCCCCTCCCTTCTCTGCCTCTGACAAAGCCTACCTGGTCCCCATGCACAAGCGTGGGAAGGAAGGCGGCCAGGCGGTTCGCCAACATTTTTGCAAGCAGTTTAAGGTCTATGTTGAGGAGTGAAATGGGCCTATAGCTTGCGCAATGTTTAGGGTTTTTCCCCTCTTTGGGGATCAAGGTTATGTGGGCTGTCGTCATATCACGAGAGAGCTGTTTCCCCATTAAGGCTGAATTACAGACCGAGAGCAAGTGAGGGAGGACTATTTGTTGGTATGTTCTATAATAATATACTGGAAACCCGTCTGGGCCTGGGATTTTGCCCTGGGGGGATTGCTTTAGAGCCAGCGTCAATTCCTCTAAAGTAAATTGGGAAGCTAAGTCTAGCTTTTGTTCAGGGGAGAGTTTGGGCAGAGAGATTGACTCCAAAAAGGATTTGAGAAGCTTCACCTCTATTTTTAATGTACACATGTTTATGTATACATCAGTTACTAATTAGAATAGATGTATTTATTTAAAGGCGTGAGCCAGGTTTTAAAAATTAATCAGCTGTTCAAAGGGGAAATGGTGCTCGAGGAAGTGCTGCAGCCTCATCATTGTTTACATAGCTACTATACTGAACAATGCTGTACATTGTTTACATGAATACTGTACTGCACAATGCTTTACTTTTATTGGCAACTCTGTTAGCTATTGCTGCCTTGTCCTATTCACTTAAAGCACTGAAGGCCCCTCACAATTATTGAAAAGTGAAAGGATAACGAGCATCAATCAAATTGAATTGACAATCTGCCATCATTATTAGTGTTGAGCGAATCGAAGTAACCAAATTGAATGTGATATGAATTTCAGCAAGACTTTGATTCACAATGAATCTGATTACCTCTCACTTTGTTGTAACAAATCAATTGTTTCCTAAACACTACACTACACGTGTTGCAAATGGAAAGTAAAGAGCCTGGGAAGGAGATATGACACAAAATTCCATGCAGCAAGCCAATCAGTAGATACCCATCCTCTGTGATGTCACAGCCCTATAAAAAGTATAATCCCGCCTGCTCTCAGCCATTTTACAGTGAACTGAGCATACAGACAGATGTGCCAAGTACTAGGGACAGAGTTTACTAAAGCTTTAATTGTAGAATTGTAGATAGGGAAAGTGCAGGGACAATAAAGGGAGATTGCAAGGAGCGTTTTTAGACACTGTAGGGAGAGCATAGGGAGTCTACAGGGCCAGTGCAGGCTTGGTAAATATCACGCTGTGCATCTTGTTCCAATGCTGTGCCATTCATTGTAAATCTGTTCTGTTATACATAGTCTGAGCATCAGAATTAGTCTCAACAGCTGGTGTACCTAATTATTCTGATGCACCATTAACAATTAATCTGTTCAGTTATACATAGACGTACACTACATCAGACTCATTGTCAACAATTGGTGTAATATAGCCACTTTTATATAGTTCATATTCTGGGCCATTTATGTGTAATCTGTTCTGTTATACATAGACTGATGTTATCTCTGTTTTGTACCCACTCCTGTTTTTACCTTACCAATACTGGTCTAATTGCTAACCAAACACTGAGTGAAGGCGGAGCTGCTTTTTTGGGCTGTTCTTCTGATGGATCAGAAGAACGGAAAAATAAACAGTAATGTGAACACAGCCTTACTGCTGATACCCTCCCCACTGTTATTGGGCCAATCCTTAAATTTTGGGCCACTGCATGGTTAAGTCCATGTCAATAAATTAGACCTGACGCTAACTTTGACTGTAAGGTTGAGTTCCTACTTCTGTTATTCAGTCAGTTATTTTCATAATTTATTGAGAGGCAAATTCAGGAGATAAGCCTAGTCTCTAATTAGGTATCAAGAATAGACTTGCACCTGTTATGTGGGTTTGACCCACACCTGCTTTGGTCTGACAGTTACTGACCAAATAAGTAAAGTGTGAATTAAGCCTAATAGTGACACAGTCATTCCACATCTAACAAAATTGATTCAAACGCATGTGTTTGCACTGCCATAACATAGATTAAAAGAACCTTTCTTTCTCTACTTCTTTATTGGCGCTGCCTCCATGTCCTTATTTTGTTCCACCAAAGAGTAAATTTGGTAAAGCATCCAAATCAAATTTTTGAAAACTTCGCTCATCTCTAATCGTTATGGGTAGAAAAATTTCCTCTTAAAATGTTTGTTCTACCATAAGAACTTATCCGACCTCTGGAATCCTTACCGATGACAAAAATTAGGTGCCAGAGTCCCCAGGGTGAATGGAGTAATGGTGACACATGCACATGGACACCCCATTCCACTGAATGGAGCAGCAGCACATATGTGTGACCGACTTACATAAGTTGGGACAATTCCTTTATCGAACCCTAGTCTGACTGCTCATATTTAGGATGAATACAGATTATGTCACTAGAATGCCCTGTGATGCAATCTAAGCAGCCAAAGCAAAGGAGCTAGCTTTGATAGTATCATACAGTATATGTGGGTGTATAATACTGCCATTGTTCATTACTGCCACTCGCCATCAAGGCTCTTTGCACATTGCAACTTGGCTCTACATTTAGATTATACCTTGGGAAAAACCTGGCAAATAAATAACGCATATTCATAAGGAATCATTCAGAAATGTCCTTTTCCTTCACTAGCTAGTCTACCTTTTTTCAAATTTATAGTAAAGTGCAACTGACAGCAGTTTCTTGCCCTTAAAACAATATACTTTTTTTTTTAACAATTGTATTCAATGGCTGACATATGCCAGTCTATGCCTGTTCAGTAACATATCAGAGCCTTCCATTGTAGGTACCCTCCAAATGTCAGGAAATCCTCCCAAAGTGTAACTCGGACTAAATCCTCAGATGCAGTTTATGCAGAGCTGAACTGGAGGTGTTACCCGTCATGACTGTTGCGTATGATTGAAATGATATACTGTTATATATTAAACATTTCATAATCTACAGGCTTTTAACTCTATGGAAAAGTCAATGGAGAATGTAGAGTTAGGCTTTGTTCACATCACCGTTCAGCCTTTCCGTTCTCCTGCTCTGTTTAGGAGCAGGAGAACAGAAAGGACGGAGAAGGCACATAACTGAGCCAAACGGGGCCTAAGGACCCCCATAGATTATAACAGGGTTATTATTTTTTTGCTCAGAAGATGATTTTGGAGCAGAGACAAAAGTTTTGTCTCCGCTTCAAAATCATTTTCTGAGCGGAAACATAACGGACCCCATTATAGTCTATGGGGTTCTAAGCGCTCAGTTTGGCTCAGTTATGTGCCTTCTCCGTCCATTCCGTTCTCCTACTCCTAAACGGAGCAGGAGAACGGAAACGCTGAACGGTGATGTGAACTCAGCCTTAATCGGAGAAGACTATGTCCAAATACATTTATTTTTGGATGTCAGCTGTCAGTATGAAAAGCAAGCTGTTAAATGATATATTAGAAAAAACTGTCTCTTTTAGTAAAACATTCTATGGTTATGTATAGATAGATTATAGTTACTACATTGGTATAAATCCCCTTGTTAGTTACCCCGGTTTCATTTTTCCTTGCTATACTTTGATTTATGTTGAAAAAGCTGCAATATTTTAAATAATCAGGTTTAAAACCTTGATCTGAGCAGTGAGAAACAGAGCAAGCATCAACATGTAATGTCAAGTGACTACCTTAATACTATTGTAATGCAAAACACATTTAAGCCATACAGAAAACTAAAAACAGGTAAATTATAATGTTAATTGCCTATTAACCCCTTAAGGACTGGGTATTTGGAAAGTTAACCCAATCATAGTCGAAAGTTTCAGGACAATTTTGCTCACTTTTGACATACACAAATAAAGTTAGTAATTAAATAAACATTATCATTTTATAACCCATACCCATTTTGTAAAAGTAGACACCTGGCACATTGTGAAAATATCCCCCAGCTTCATGCAGCTTTGTATCAAAGCATTAGATTTTGTGCTTAAAAATGCTAAAGCGTTTTTGAAAATTCAACATATTTTGCTAATGGTCTAAGTAGAGCATTTGACACACAACAGAGTCTTACATACACATACATCTTCACGAAAGCATCCAAAATGAAAAAAACAAAAACAAATTAGATACATGGAGGGTAGAGATAAGTGAATGGCTCAAAATACAATTTGGGTTGGATTTGCCTGAATAGGTCGACCATTTCAATTCATGTCTGATTCAATTCTACTCAAATCAAAAAAGCTTCAAATGGCCTAAAATCTGGTGTATAAAACTCAGAGGTCTCCTTGGGCTCATTTTTCTCTCTCTTGTTTCTCATTTAAAAACAAAATTCTTAATTTCTCCTTCTCTCCAAAATTCCCTGAATATCTATGGGGCAGTATTTTGGAAATAATGAAAGGTTAACGGCCAGTTAACTGTCAGCAGATTTCTACCTATGAAGCTGGCTGACTTGTTGCATATGAGCTTGGCAGCTAAAGGCATCTGTGTTGGTCCCATGTTTGTATGTGCCTGCATTGATGAACAAAATATATATTTTAGTATTTACAAATGAGCCTCTAAGAGCAACGGTAGCGTTGCCTTCACTCCTAGAGGCTCAGTTCTCTCTTCAGTTGTCACTCCCTCTGCACTTTGACTGACAGAATTTGACAGGACCAGACAGTGTAAATGTCATCACACCTGGCTCTGACTTCTAGGGTGCAAAGGGTGCAGTAGTTGCAGAGAGCAGAACCTCTAGGTGTAACAGCAATGCCCTTGTTGTTTCTAGAGGATTATTTGCATAGATTAAAACTTCATTTTCTTCAGCAATGCGGGCACATGCGAACATGGGACCAACACAGATGCTTTCAGCTGCCAAGCTCATAATCAACATGTCAGCCAGCTTCATAGGTACACATTTTCTGACAGATGCCATTTAAAGACAGAGAAAAGGTGTGGGAAATAATGCATTTGGCTAGGTTTGGTGGCAGGAAATCCTGCCCAGACCACTTTATCTAAAGTGCCTGCATCTATAATATAACATCTATTGAGATAGGGTATTCCAATATCAAGATGCCCTATACCTAACAGCTATTGAGCCTATGCTAAGAGTCCCCTGAAGAACCTGATATTATCAAAAAGGGGAAATCTGTTTTACTTATTTGTTTAGAGCCATCCAGTGACAGCCTCTGTGGAGCGGAAGCACTCTTATTAGGGCGGTTACTCCAAAATTAGGTGATTTAGGTAGAGAACAGGGTATGAACTCTACCCTTCAACCCATAGAAACTGCGACAAAGAATAAGAGGATTAAATGGAACAAAAGTGTAATGGAAGAATACTAACTGCTAGTTGAGATGAATACGATAGCTGTGTTCATCGGATACACAAGAATGATACACAGTGTTACTGGGAGTCCATAATCCAGGAACCTGAGCTTGTAGCTGTGTGTAAGGGACAGAACATTTTTCTTGCAACCTCGTCATTTGGGATGTGCCCTTGAACTAGCTATTTTAAATTTTTTGGAGTTTTAACTTTTAATATGTCTATTAAAGTTATGTTTTAAAAGGATATACTGTAAGTTGGGTACAACTGAGAGGGTAGAGAGAAAATGGAAGTAAGTAATGTCTGAGTGTAAGTTAACACTTAAATGTTAATATTGTACCCCTCATCCAAATCTCAAAGCATCTAAAACAGGTGAGCTTGATCTCCTTAGTCTCAATTATGATATTCTTATATACAGCAGTTTGCAATAGATTTAAATTGAGCATTGGGCAATGTCAAAAAGAAGTGGGGATAATGACCAACCATGTATCATTTCTTTTTGGAGACAGACCGAAACATACAGAAATCCAGGGGTATAAAGGTGAAGTGTGTAGCATCAATTAATCATTTAAAAACCCTCTATGTTCCCATCCAGTCCAAGACTGCTGTGATGACATTATGTTCACTGATGATAACACCTGACCACTTGTGGTGTAGAATGTTCTTAATTTACACCAAGTGTACAGTCGTGGCCAAAAGTTTTGAGAATGACATAAATATTGGAAATTGGAAAAGTTGCTGCTTAAGCAACTTTTCATATACTCCAGAATGTTATGAAGAGTGATCAGATGAATTGCATAGTCCTTCTTTGCCATAAAAATTAACTTAATCCCAAAAAAACCTTTCCACTGCATTTCATTGAAAATCATTTCAGCAATCATTTTGTTAACAGTTGAGAATGTTGATGAGCACAAGGCTGCAGATCATTATGTCAGGCTGATTGGGTAAAAATGGCAGACCTGACCTGTTAAAACGAGGGTGATGCTTGAAATCATTGTTCTTCCATTGTTAGCCATGGTGACCTGCAAAGAAACGCGTGCAGCCATCATTGTGTTGCATAAAAATGGCTTCACAGGCAAGAATATTGTGGCTACTAAGATTGCACCTCAATCAACAATTTATAGGATCATCAAAAACTTCAAGGAAAGAGGTTCAATTCTTGTTAAGAAGGCTTCAGGGCGTCCAAGAAAGTTCAGCAAGCGCCAGGATTGTCTCCTAAAGAGGATTCAGCTGCGGGATCGGAGTGCCACCAGTGCAGAGCTTGCTCAGGAATGGCAGCAGTCAGGTGTGAGCGCATTATGCACGCACAGTGAGGCGAAGACTTTTGGAAGATGGCCTAGTGTCAAGAAGGGCAGCAAAGCCACTTCCCTCCAAAAAAACACCAGGGACAGATTGATCTTCTGCAGAAAATATGGTGAATGGACTGCTGAAGACTGGGGCAAATCCATATTCTCTGATGAAGCCTTTTTCCGATTGTTTGGGGCATCAGGAAAAAGGCTTGTCCGGAGAAGAAAAGGTGAGCGCTATCATCAGTCCTGTGTCATGCCAACAGCAAAGCATCCTGAGACCATTCATGTGTGGGGTTGCTTCTCATCCAAGGGAGTGGGCTCACTCAAAATTTTGCCCCAAAACACAGCCATGAAGAAAGAATGGTACCAAAACACCCTCCAACAGCAACTTCTTCCAACAATCCAACAACAGTTTGGTGAAGAACAATGCATTTCCCAGCACGATGGAGCACCGTGCCATAAGGCAAAAGTGATAACTAAGTGGCTCTAGGACCAAGACGTTGACATTTTGGGTCCATGGCCTGGAAACTCCCCAGATCTTAATCCCATTGAGAACTTGCGGTCAATCCTCAAGAGGCTGGTGGACAAACAAAAACCCACTAATTCTGACAAACTCCAAGAAGTAATTATGAAAGAATGGGTTGCTATCAGTCAGGAATTGGCCCAGAAGTTGATTGAGGTCCTCAAAAAGAAGGGCCAACACTGCAAAAACTGACTCTTTGCATAAATGTCATGTAATTGTTTATAAAAGTCTTTGTGTGCGTGTAATTATATTTCACTACATCACAGAAACAACTGAAACAAAGATCTAAAAGCAGTTTAGCAGCAAACTTTGTGAAAACTAATATTTGTGTCATTCTTAAACTTTTGGCCATGACTGTACTGTATCTTTGTCCATCGTTTTGGGGAGGCAGTCAGGGACATGAGCTATTATTTAATGTGTCTTTCCTGTAGCTTTCTGACTTCCACAGCAACTTGAATCAACTATGATGTGCCTTTTAGTCTGGCTAACAAGCCTGCAGATGTATGGGAAAGGACCTGCTAATTACATCACCTGTGGATTGCATTAGCCCCATGCTGTGTATTAGAAGCCATTCAGCCTGCTGCCTGAAGTGTAAATTCAGAATAATCTTATGCAGTCAGAACTAACAACCAATAATGGAACAGCCACAATTCTCTCCCACCAATCCTATGGGGGCCAATGTACTGAAATGGTGGCTGAGGGAAATAAAAGGGTGGCTGATCCTGTCATCAGTGGCTATTCTATAGAATGTCAGCCTAGGGACTACGGTTCCAGCTGGTGGACTTTCAAACTGCTCTTCTGCCCAACCTCGAGCCTATGGTTTTGGTTGGAGAGTCCAGGTTGGGACGATCAGGTCACCTGGCCACATGCCTCACTGTGCATTGCCGGCTCCCTATGCTTGCCGCTACCTCCCATCGGTGGGAGCCCGCCCAAAGAGGGGTGCTACTGGCTGAGGTAGTTGGTCCTAGGTCCTCCCAAAGTAACGAAGGTTTAATCCCTGGTGAGTCAGCAGAAGGGTGATTCTCTGTCACATGTGCCATCCTGTGTCCTTGCTGGAACTGTACTGTATGCTGATGACTGTTGGTTATCCAATAAAGTTTTCCCAGAGCGTTTACCCTCACCCTGTGTTGTCTCAGTAGTATTCCACCCACAGGAAAGAAGCACGGGTGTTGTAGTATGGCCCTGTGCAGTCTTTCTAAAGATAGCCAGGCTGGCAGAAAAGAGCACCCACTGACCCTCGTGTCTCCACAACTGCCCCTTACCAATCCCAACTAACATTGTTGCTTTTTCAGCATTGATTGCCATTAGAGGGGAGAAACCTCTCCTTGCTACTCTGTCCTGATTTGCTACCACTGTCCTAATATTGCCACAGCCAAACAACACAAAGCCCACTTGATGGAGTAATATTTGCTTGACAGAAGGATTGCTAAATAGTCATCCATAATTTTGGTCAATATCTTGGGGCCCAGTAATAATAATAATAATAATAATAATAACAATAATAATATGATTAAAGTCAACATGAGTTCTAAACAAATTTATGTATAATATTTATTGCAATACCAATCAATCCCAGAAGCTCTGAATAACTTTTGATAATCTGTACATCTGTATCTGTAATGGGATTATTTAAGAATGCATATGATATGTGTGAGATAATGTGTGACTCCATTGTCATCTACTAAAGTCTGAACATGTGTCATGGGTCTCTGACCATTAGCTAAATTATCATTGTCTCCTTGACTTGTTATAAAATTGAAAAAATAATAATAATATAATCCCTATAATATTTTTTACATTATCCACCTATAAGACAAAACTATGGGGCACATTTTTCAAACTGGTGTAAAGAAGAACTGGCTTAGTTGCCCATACCCACCAATCAGATTACTCCTTTCACGTTCCAAAGGAGCTGTCCAAAATGAAATGAAGAATCTGATTGGTTGTTATGGGCAACTAAGCCAGTTCTACTTTACATCAGTTTGATATATGTTCTCCAATGTTTTGACTATGTCAATTTTTGCTTATGTGCTATTATAAGATCAGCCAAAAATCTAGCGTATTTTTCTCTGAGAATACTGTAAACATTGTTGAGAAAAGCAAATAATTTAAAGAGGAAGTAGGTCCAAAGTTTAGGAAAACTTTGATGCTCAACAAATCCAAATTTTCTCGTGCTTCGTGATAACGAATCAGGTTTTCCTAAAATGGCAGCTGCACATGTTACAAAGTGAAACTAAGTGTAGAGGAGACAAGCCCGGGAACATAAGATTACCCATAATGCTGTGCAGCCAGCCAATCTGCAGGTAGCTTACCCTATGATGTCACAGCCCTATAAAACCCTCATCCCTCGTGGTCTCCGGCAGTGTCCTATTAGCTCAGCATAGGAGAGACATGGCAAGCACTCATGCTCTAGGGACAGTGATGCTGAAAACAATTAATAGAAGAATATTGGAGAGGGAGAGTGGAGGGAGAGCACAAGGAGACTTATTCTGCGACGGTTTTATTTATTTAATCCTACATTTACTTATTCCTACATCAGCCGTAAACTAAGATATGTAATTCGATACCAATAAGATGGACGCTTTTATTAATCCAGTCCCAGCATACCAACCAATACCCGCCAGTCTTCACCTCTTAGGAGGAGCAAGGTTTTAATGATGACCACCCTCATCTTTTGCTGGTTTTACTTCTTCCAAATCATTCTTCAAAGTTTCCATGTCATTGAAAAGCCATCAAGATGCAGAGAGAAGAGGAGCTGGATGTTTCTGATGAGATAGTCTCATCAATATTAGATGATGTAGAAAAGGAGGAAAAGCAGATGCGAGAAGAAATGCTCCCATCTGTAGGATAGGATAGCTCTGGGGCTGGAGAAGTGGGTATGACAGAGCTGATTAATATTCTGTGCTTACTGTCAAATAACTTATAGGAGATTAAAGGCAAAAACAGCAATGATACTTACAGTATATTGTCCCCCCCCCCCCACCTAAACAGCCAAACCCTATACCAGGATGCATTAAAGGTGCCGTGCAGCCATTAACAATGAAGACTGACTATACAGTGCAGTCTTTCTTATTAAATGCAAGGCATCTGTGTGCGGCTCTTCACTATAGCATGTCTGCAAGCCACCAGTAGCACAGTCGCTCCAAAGTTGCCAAATCTTGCCAAGAACTTCGCTTATCTCTAACTGTTACTTTCAAGTACCAGAATTATAGCTTGCATCATTCTCAAAGTGCAGCATTTCTAAGTGCATTAGAGATATTCAGGAGACTAACTTAGAGCTTTTTCACTGTAGCAGAACTTCAGCTGTGTTTTTGGTGGCTACTCAGACACTCTGCTTCAAAACAGCAGAACTTCAGCTGTGTTTTTGGTGGCTAAGACACTCTTCTTCAAGACAGGTAAGGAATTTGTTAGACAGTTTTTTGCTATTGCCTGATTGCATAGGGCCATTAAGGTGTTAAATGTGTTGTTGGGGGAGGAGCTTTTGTGGGAGTGTGTGTATATATAGCAACATAGTATTGGCTTGCCTAATTATAGCTTGCATCTTTGTCAAAGTGCAGCTTTTCTAAGTGCATTAGAGATTTGTTTGTTTAAAATATTTCCTCTCTTTAAAATGGCAGACCTGGTTCTGTGCAGGAATTGTTGTGCTTTTATTTCATGTTCCACTCTTTGGAAATCTGGATGCTGTCTGATCTGTAGACAGCTCTCCGTAATGGAGCAGGAAATGGCATTTTTGAAATCTGAGATTTGTAAATTAACTGTTAAGCAAACTCAGGCTGGGAATATTGCAATGCCACTGCCACAGAGGCCCCCTAGAAATGGAAGAAGGGTTACTGAAGGTTCTGGTAGACTTAGAGTTGCTGATAGAAGACATGTCCCACAGTCTGTGGCTCTCTATAATTCATTTGCAGCACTTTCAGAGTGCAAGAGCAACATAGAGGATGGCTCAGGCACAGTGGGTGAGTAACAATCATCTCCTATGCCTAAGGTATGCAAGACTGCAGCCAAAGACAAAAAGGATAAGGTGGGGACTGATAGTAAGCAGTTGTTGGTGGGCGATTCTATCATAAGAGGTGTGAAGTTTGAGGAAAATGGTTTTGTGAGATGTCTCCCTGGTGCTACCACAAGCAGGGACTGATGACATATCCTTAATATTGTTAAGCAAGCAAAGCAGGAAAGTGAGGTGGATGTTATTGTCCATCTTGTGACAATTGATCTGGCTTGCAATGAAGTTTCAAAGGTGAAGCAAGCTTTTCTTGGTAATGATATACGAGAGGTTGCATCGACTGTTTCATTCTCTGCAGTTTTGCCTGTGCGTAACCTTCAGCATGACAGTCAGATTGTTATGAAGGTGTGTGTTTGGTCTCCTTGTTATTGCAGTTTATGGTCCTGGGTTCCTGTGTGATGTGTGGTGTGTGCTGTGTCCGCCATATATCTTGTGGACAGCAGCGCTTCTGCATGGGTTCCAGGCTTTGTGTCTGTGGCAGGTAGGTGTTACTTGTAGCATTTACCTGCCATAAGCTGTTCATGTTAACCTTTTTACGTAGCTTGGCCAGTGAGACTCCTGTTCCTACGTGTCTAGGAGGAACAACTCGTCTTACCCTCCTCCTAGTCCAGGGCCACTCTGAGGGCTAGTAGGAATATTAGGTTCCGGAGTATGAGCCTTCCTACCATCAGGGTCGACTCATACGGCTAGGAGACAGGGTCAGAATTACAGATTGATAGGAGGTGACCTGCTCCCTGATCCTGTCCTGGCCTTGCATCAACCATCATTCTTCTGGCATCACACGGCTGAGGGTTTTCCCCATCCTCAGCCGTGACACAGATGCGCATTAAGGAATTCAATGTATGGCTTGGTGAATGGTGTCTGAACCAAAGGTTTGGCTTTGTGTCTCATGTCGGCTCTAGTTGGAATGGAAAAGAACTGTACAAGAAAGATGGTTTGCATCTTTCTCTCAAGGGAACGAATGTCCTCAGTGAACAGTTCAAAGTATTTTCTAAGGAGAATTTAAACTAAGAAAGGGAGGCAGAAGAGTGATAATCCAGAAGTCCGACTGCCCCTTGGAACAATGCCAGAAGATGCCAGTAGCACATAGGTTAAGAAACGACAAGCTCAGAGTCTTGTCTACAAATGCTCGCAGTTTTAGGAATTAGATCAATGAACTTGAGTCTATAATGGCATCTGAGAATATAGATTTTGTGGTTGTTACTGAGACATGATTCAATGAGAGTAATGACTGGGATATAACAATATCAGAGTTCTCTCTATATAGGAAAGACAGAGAAGGCAAGAAAGGGTGAAGGGGTGGCCCTGTATGTGAAATATAGCATAAAATCTAATCTAATACAAGTTAGCGAGACCAATTTAGAGTCAGTTTGGGTTACGTTGCAGCTTGATAATCATAAGGTAACCCGTGTAGGTGTGATATACAGACCACCTAGCCAAGTCAAAGAATTAGATGATCTACTAGTTGAGATAATAGCTAAAATGACATTGAAAGGGGAAGTTATCATTATGGGAGACTTTAATCTTCCTGATGTAAACTGGAAACCCCAAATAGCTAGTTCTGCCAGGAGTACAGATATTCTAAATTCCCTACTGGGATTATCGCTACATCAAGCAGTTGAGGAGTCAAGCCGGAAGGAGGCCATTTTAGATTTAGTATTCACAAATGGGAATTTGGTATCTGATATTACTGTAGGGGAAAGCTTGGGATCTAGTGATCACCAGTCAGTGTGGTTTACTATAATTACAGTGACTGAGTCACACCACACAAAAAGAAAAACTGACTTTTCTAAAATTAGATTAGTGGTATACATCCCTATCAGACTGGAACAGTTTCAATGGAGTCCAGGAGAAATGGGACTACTTAAAAGTGGCACTATTGAAGGCAACAGATAATTGCATTAGGCTTGTCAGTAAAAGCAAAAAAAGAAAGAGACCACTGTGGCCAAAATAATTAAAAACAAAAATATAGCATTTAGTAATTATAAAAACAAGGATGACAGGGAAATGTATAAGATTAGGCAGAGAGAGGCCAAACAAGTTATGAGAGCTTCTAAAGCACAGGCAGAAGAGAAATTATCTCAGTCAGTGAAAAAAGGTGATAAGACATTCTTCAGATACATAAATGAAAAAAGGAAATTAAAACAAGGAATTACCAAATTAAAAACGAAAGGAGGAAGGTATATGGAAGAAGATAAAGAACTAGCTGACTGCCTCAATGAATACTTCTGTTCAGTTTTTACAAAGGAAAATGAAGGAAAAGGACCTCAGTTAGAGAGGAAGACTAATGAATCTTTTGATGCATGTGTTTTTACAGAGGAAGAGGTTCTAAGTCAGTTGTCTAAAATTAATAAAAATAAGTCACATGGGTCTGATGGGATACACCCAAAGCTATTAAAAGAGCTTAGCGGTGTACTAGTAAAACCATTAACAGATTTATTTAATCAATCACTGGTTACAGGAGTCGTCCCAGAAGATTGGAAATGAGCAAATGTGCCCATTTACAATAAAGGTAGTAGGGAGGAATCGGACAACTATAGGCTAGTAAGCCTGACATCAATAGTGGGGAAATTAATGGAAACCATACTTAAGGAGAGGATTGTTGAACATCTAATATCCCATGGATTGATAGTTGAAAAACAGCATGGGTTTACTTCAGGGAGATCATGTCAAACTAATCTTATAGATTTTTTTGATTGGGTGACTAAAATAATAGATGGAAGAGGTGCAGTAGACATTGCTTATCTAGACTTTAGTAAGGCTTTTGATACTGTCCCACATACAAGGCTTATCAATAAATTGCAGTCTTTGAGCTTGGACTCCCATATTGTTGAATGGATTAGGCAGTGGCCGAGGGACAGACAACAGAGGGTTGTAGTCAATGGAGTATATTCAGACCATGGTCTTGTTACCAGTGGGGTACCTCAGGGATCTGTTCTGGGATCCATATTGTTTAATATCTTTATCAGTGAAATTGCAGAATGCCTCAATGGTAAGGTGTATCTTTTTGCTGATGACACAAAGATTTATAACAGAGTTGATGTTCCTGGAGGGATACACCAAATGGAAAAGGATTTAGGAAAACTAGAGGAATGGTCAATAATCTGGCAACTAAGGGGGGGGGGGGGGCGGAGCTAGCGCCGGAAAGGAATGGTTGCAAGTGCTTGAGCTCCGTTACATCGAGTCTCTCCCTACACAGCTTACGCTAGCATACCCGGCAAAACATGGTGAAAATCGAGAACCCTAAATCTGGGGAAGCTACCCGCCACCAAAAGAACATGTCTGGAGAGGGTGACATGGATAAATTTATAAAGAAAGCGGCGGCGATATGTGTCGCTCAAGAATCCAAGATGGCGCCCACTCCTCAAGCTGATGCGGCCACAAGCGAACATGAGGCATCAGAGGCAGACAGTGATAATGAGGAAGCAAGAGGCTCTCAACGCTTACCGATCTCCAGGAAATTCCTGAAAAAGACGTTAGCGAGAGCCCTGGAACCAGTCGCCCATGAATTGGCCTCCCTCAGACGAGAGATGAGACATATCGGAGGCAGAGTGGAAACTCTGGAATCGGCCCAAACCTCCATGCAAGAATGGCAAATGGCGGCTACAGTCAGCTTCAAGAAGTGCCAAGATCATATGAATGCGGTCCACACAGCACTTGAAGACCAGGAAAACTGCGGCCGGAGGAATAACCTCCGGTATCGAGGAGTTCCAGAAGCCGTTGCCGCTTCAGAGATTCCATCAGGTCCGGAATACCCGTCGCAAATTATCCTTGAAAGGGCCCACAGAGCTCTGAGGCCCCAACCCAATGCTTCAGATCCGCCAAGGGACATAATATGCCGTTTCCTTAATTATCAAGATAAAGAAGCGGTCCTCTTTAAGTCCCGTAACGCCGCTGAAATAAGCTACAATGGGGCATCCATCAGCATATATCAGGATCTAGCTCCAGTGACCTTAAAGAAGGCCCTCAAACCTTTGACGGATTGGCTCAGGGCTCAGAAAGTTCCATACCTCTGGACCTTCCCGTTTGGTCTTTCCTTTGCCATAGAGGGTCGCAGGCACAATATCCAATCGCATGCGGATCTGTCCCCGCTGTTCGACTATCTGGAGATACAGCCACTGAAGATTGATAATTGGGACAGTATACAAGACCTAGCAGCACTCCCGATGATCCAATATTCAGCCCCATTTAAAACCAGAAGAACACCCAAAACACAGCGACAAAAGATGAAGAACTCTCCATTAACACCCAGGAGGATCAACGCGGATTACTTCTGATCGGGATCCGCCCGCCTCTTAAGGAAAGATCGTGATTCCTGTTACAAGATGTATTATCCACCCGATAGCTAAGGGACTGGTAGTATTCCTTTGAATATACAAGTTTTATGTGTTTCCTCATAGTATCCTAATACTTAATTGTAGTTGTAGGTTTTCAGACCCATTTTTGGGCCCTGTATGAGGCAAACAAAAGTGATATGTTCTATTTGTTAACTCCTAGGTTGCTGTGTCAATCTAGATTTCCCTAGTATGATTATATCCTTTGTTTGCTGATATAATGCCTGATTTAGTTCTGTTATAGACCTTCTGCCGCTTCCCACTTCAACCCCCTTCTCTACCCCCCTCCCTACACCCCCTTAGCTTACTGCTATATTTTACACGTATTACCCCCACACCCCCCCCCCCCCCTCGTCTTCCCTGCTTCCAATTCAGGATACCTTTAGTGGCAGACAAAATACGCAAGTATTTCGCCATATTTTATTCATGCTATTTTTCTGAACTTACTCTCAGGCAGAATGCAAATCTTAAACCTCTAGGATTTCCGATCACTTAATCGCATAAGGTCGGGTACCTGTGGGGGCGGGGGGGGGGGGGGGGGGCTGTCTGTATATGTGCGGATTAGCCCTTACCTACAGATACTTTATACTATGGTAGCGGAAGGTTCCTAAATGAGTGGACCCCTTTTTTCCCCCTTTAAGGTGATCATTGATCATGCTTATTATTGTGTTTGGGTTATTTATGTTGTTTATTTTGTTACGTATGATCCTAGATCGCAAGGAAGACTTCAAGAGAGGGACAAGCTGCACCATATCACCCTTAAGTCTTCACACATTATAACCTGGTCAGTAAAATCTCTCATGATGTTTCAGACATTGCTTCATACATCTCTTACTTATTTAGACGGTTTGGACTCTCCTCCACACCTCCAATGGCGGACTTACGGATAGCATCATATAATGTCCATGGCTTTAACTCGCCATCTAAGAGGCGCCATATATTTGGGGTGTTGAGGAGAGACAGAGCTAATGTCTTATTCCTCCAAGAGACTCGCCTAAAGATAAACAGATTTCCTAACCTCTCATTCTCGCAATACCCTCACTGGAATCACTGTGGACCCCTCCTCTAACTCGAAGGGAATGAGCATAGGTTTTAAAAAAAATATCCCCTTTCTATTTAGCGACCAGATCATAGACCCTGAAGGTAGATACTTAATGATTAAAGGGAAAATAGGATCACAATCATACACATTCATTAATGTTTATGCACCGAACTTTAAACAAACCATTTGGCTCAAAAAAGTCCTGTCTTTAGCCACTCCCTTTCAAGAGGGCATCACCCTATTTGGTGGTGACTTTAATGTAGCAATAAACCCCCTATTAGACTCTTCCTAACATAAGACAGTGCATTCCCAAAAAGCCCTTAGCTCCTTAACAACGAGTCTATGGAATTCACACTTTATAGATACATGGAGAACTCTATACCCAGAAGCTTCTCAATATACTTTTTATTCCTATGCCCACAATTCGTACCAATGCTTGGACTACCTATTTATTACTAAACATCATATTGAGCTATGTTCTGAGGCTAAGGTAGGATTTTTCTTATGGTCAAACCATGCCCCGATTTATCTATCGGTGTCGGCACCTCAACAAAGGAACTACAACAAACCTTGGCGGCTGAATGAATCCCTACTGGGGATCCCAGAGACAAGAAAGTGACTTCAACTCTTACTAGAGGAATATTTCATCCTAAATAACACTCAAGATATTTCATCTCAGACTCTCTGGGATGCCCACAAGGCTTTCATCAGGGGCCACTGTATAAATTTAAGTTCCTATCTCAAAAAGAAGAGAGAAAAACAATTGGATTCATTATATGAACAAATCAAAAAATTGGAGGGTTTACACAAAAGCTCGCTTCTTAAAACACATCTAGAAGAACTTGGTAAACTTTGAATATCTCTTAAAAACCTATTAAATACAGCTTCGGCTAAATATTACCTGCACTCTCAACAGAAGATATTTGCACACGGCGATAAAGCTTCAAAGTTTGTCACCCAGAGAATCAAAAAAAGAAAACTAGATAACTATGTACATAAACTAAAAGAGGCATCAGGATCCTGGATCTTCGATCCCTCAAAAATTGCATCCCAATTTAGGAACTATTATGAGGCTTTATACAATTTAGACCCCCCCCCATCAAACCACAAACATCACTCTAAACAAGTATCCATGCAATGCCTTCTTGAAGGATCTTCCACTCTCAAAACTTTCAGAGGAAGACGAAACATCCCTCCAAGTCCCATTTACCAAAGATGAATTGATAGAAGTCATAAAAAAATCACCCAAAGGGAAAAGCCCTGGCCCAGATGGGCTCCCTACCCCTTACTACTTTGCCTTTTTCGACATCTTGATCCCACATTTGCTTCCAATATACAATGCGTCCTTACAGAACAAACCTCTCTCGGCTGATATGACAAAAGCTAACATCATCCTTATTCCGAAAGAGGGCAAAGACCATACTCAGTGCTCTAACTTCAGGCCCATCTCTCTCCTTAACATTGATCTAAAATTCCTCGCCAAGCTATTAGCTAATAGATTAGCGAAAATCCTCCCCTCGCTTATTCATAGGGACCAAGTTGGCTTTGTCAAAGGCAGAGAAGGTAAAGACAATACAGCTAGAGTCTTAAATATCTTACATTATGCCCAAAAAAAAATCAACACCGGTAGCTCTTCTCAGCACAGACGCCGAAAAAGCCTTTGACGGAGTCAACTGGTCCTTCATGAAGCAAGTCCTCATATCCCAGAATTTCCCACATGCCTTCATGCACGCAATAGATGCCATGTACATTAATGCTTCCGCCTCTATTTCAGTTAACAGTACAATATCACACCCTTTTAGTATTAGGAATGGCACTAGACAGGGGTGCCCATTGTCCCCCTTGCTATTTGTTTTGACACTTGAGCCCCTTCTTCAAACAATCAGAAACTACTCTACTATTAAAGGCATAACCCTTGGAGATCAAGAACATAAATAGCAGCCTTCGCGGATGATATGCTTGTAATGATCAGCAATCCAAAAACCGCGCTGCCTAGTATCTATCAACATCTGGAAAATTACGGAATTTGTTCAAATTTTAAAGTGAACCATAGCAAATAATTTATCATCTGTTCAGGCTTATCTACCTCAACAAAACAAAAATTAGCCCAGGCTTCCCCCTTTAACTGGACAGCCCCCTTCCTGACATATTTAAGGGTCAAAATTAGCACACATCCATCTCAATGGTTAGCTCGGAATTATGACCCCTTGTTATTAGAGATCACTAAAACAATTAAAAACCTGGAATTGCCAATACTTTCGTGGTTTGGGAGGAAAAACATTCTGGCCTCATTAATCCTCCCGAAACTAACATACCTACAACAGACTCTCCCCATACAAGTCCCCTTTTTATTCTATAAAAAGGTGAGATCCCTTTTTAGTTCATTTATCTGGTTTAATAAAAGACCTAGACTGTCTTACAAGTGCAAAAAAAATGGGGTGGTATTGCCCTCCCAGACCCCAAACTTTATGGTAAAGCGGTTCTTCTAGCCAGAGCGATAGACTGGCTGAGGGAACCTCTCAACAAATCTTGGGTCTCCATGGAACAAGATCTACTGGGCTGCTCCTTTAGGGCCTTTTTATTAGGCCATAGAACTGATCAATACCTACCCCCACTAGCTTCCTCAATCATTCTGTTTGGAAGGGGCTCAAAGTTTCACAACACTGTATTCCTTATCCCTCTATAACCCTGCAAATTAGAGACATTATGAACGTGGCACCTAAAGCTTTGCTGGATAGTGTGGTGGGCTCACTTAAAAACTCCACAACTCATGTTAGGGACATATTGAGCGACTCTCAGCCTATTTCCTTAGCAGATCTGAAAATTAAGCTTAACTATAGTCATACAAATACCTCCCCTCTACTCTTCCTAAGGTCATACCTTCAACAAAATATAAAAAGTAAGGATTTCTCCCGCCCACCTGTCTGGCTAGAAAGTCTCTTAGAAAGCATGCATTATCCAACCAAATTAATTTCCCAGATATATGATAAACTAAGAATGCCAGCTGCTCTCTTTACCCCGGCTTACATTAGACTCTGGGAAAGAGATTTGAATAAAACATTTTCCAGACAGGAAATAGATAGGATAATGATTTCCCCACACAGAGCATCAAGATGTGCTAGAATTCAAGAAAACTGCTATAAAGTAGTAGCCAGGTGGTATAAAACCCCTGACAAAACATGTTTATACTCAGCGTCAGCATCAGACACATGTTGTAGATGCTCAAGAGCTAGAGGCTTTTTCCTACACATATGGTGGGACCGTGCTCCCTTAAAGGAATGGTGGAAACAGATATTCGAGATATGCAATAAAGTTTGTTCTTCTTCTCTGGCTCCTCAACCGGAGATGGCTTTGTTAAATTTATTTCCTAAAACCACTAAGACTCTAAATACAGTATAGGCCTCTATAAACAACTAATTAATGCAGCTAGATTTATGATCCCACTCCATTGGCTGTCACCAGAAGTCCCTCCGATTGAAAAATGGTGCGCTAGAGTGGACCAAATATACAGGCTTGAGGAAATATCTAACTGGGAATGCAGATCTATTCTTAAATTTAGATCCACATGGCTGGAATGGGAAAATTATAGAGGTTTTAAGATTGGATAGATATCAGATACCTACAGGTCGATGGGTATTGCACATTTCCTTTCCCAATATGCTTAACACACTCGCAGTGGCGCATATAATCAGTAGTATACTAGCATTGTCTGGGTAAGATTGTCCAGAAGGGTTGTATCTCTCTTGGAATTTGGTCATATGCCCGAATTTACGATACCTATTATTAGAATGTTACTAGCAATAAGAGTAAAATGTCGTAATGTTCTGTATTCATCCTATGATCTTGTATACATCATACTGTTGTTGAATTGTCAACTTTTATGTTGGTGCACGGAGATCTGTCATAACTCTCCGTTGCGCCTCTGTTACTTTGTACTCATGCTTTTACAAATAAAGCTTTTTTGAAAAATCAAAAAAATAAAATAAAAAATAATAATAATCTGGCAACTAAAATTTAATGTTGATAAGTGCAAGATAATGCACATGGGGCGTAAAAACCCAAGAGCAGAATATAAAATCAGTGATACAGTCCTAGCCTCAGTATCTGAGGAAAGGGATTTAGGGGTCATTATTTCAGAAGACTTAAATGTAGGCAGACAATGTCATAGAGCAGCAGGAAATGCTAGCAGAATGCTTGGGTGTATAGCAAGAGGAATTACCAGTAGAAAGAGGGAGGTGCTCATGCCGCTCTACAGAGCACTAGTGAGACCATATCTCCAGAAGGATATTGATACTTTGGAGAGAGTTCAGAAAAGAGCTACTAAACTAGTACATGGATTGCAGGATAAAACCTACCAGGAAAGGTTAAAGGACCTTAACATGTATAGCTTGGAAGAAAGACGAGACAGAGGGGATATGATAGAAACTTTTAAATACATAAAGGGAATCAACACGGTAAAAAAGGAGAGAATATTTAAAAGAAGAAAAACTGCTACAAGAGGACATTGTTTTAAGGGGGCAAAGGTTTAAAAGTAATATCAGAAAGTATTACTTTACTGAGAGAGTAGTGGATGCATGGAATAGCCTTCCTGCAGAAGTGGTAGCTGCAAATACAGTGAAGGAGTTTAAGCTTGCATGGGATAGGCATAAGGCCATCCTTCATATAAGATAGGGCCACGGGCTATTCATAGTATTCAGTATATTGGGCAGACTAGATGGGCCAAATGGTTCTTATCTGCCGACACATTTTATGTTTCTATGTTTTGCATTATTAGCATCAAGCTGTCCCTAATGGGGCTCATAATCTAAATTCTTTATCAGTATGTTTTTGGAGTGTGGGAGGAAGCTGGAATACCTGGAAGAAACTCACAAAAACATGGGGAGAACATACAAACTCCATGCAGCTGTTGTCCATAGTAGGATTGGAACCTAGGAACCCAGCACTGCAAGGCACCAGTGCTAACCACTGAGCCACCGTGCAGTATTTACTTACCCTTCCTGTGATCACGTGACTGCCCGACTGGCTTTGGGCTCTTCCGCGAAAGTCTTGAACAGATGCGCTCCTGTGAGTTCCTGTTCAGCTGCAGGTAAATTATACCGCTGAACAGGAAGACATAGCATGATGCAAGTATTGCTGAAACTCTCTAACTTCCACAGGTTGGTTAAAATAGAAAGGTTAGTTAAAGCCCCAGAGAACCTCTTCAAGTTAGACACCAGGGGTGGACATACCATCTATGCAGCCAGTTTGGCTGCACAGATGACCTACTTAGGACCCTATATACTGGCACACATTATGGGGGACACTATAGAGAAGTGGCAGGGGAAAGGGGCACTATTGGAGCATCTACTGGGGGGCATTATGTATGGTCATTATATACTGTCACGCACTGTGCACTATAAGGGTGGGGGATGAGCACTATAGGGAAATTTTATACTAGCACATATTTTGATGCCACTATGGGGAAGGGGGAGAGGAGCATTATGGGGGCATCTACTTGGGGCATTCTATAGGGGCATTTTATACTGGCACATTATGGGGGCAATATGGGGACATCTACTGGGGGCACTATGTAGAAGTATTTTATACTTTAAGAATTATAGGGGCAATATGGGCACCTAAGCTCAACTGGGGGCACTAAGAAAAGGATTTTTGTATTGACACACAGTAGGGGGCATTGGCACACATGAGGGCACTATGGGGACACTGGCTCTATGGGGGGCACTAAGGAGTTTTTTTTTTGTTACTGCCACCCAATGGGGCATTTCTTGTACTGGCACACATTATAAGGGTTTTTTTTTCGCAATGACACACATTATAAGTGGGCCATTTTGTGTACCGGAACAAATTATAAGGGGGCATTTTTCTACTGTCACACATAAAGATAATTATCACTACCAGGGGCACACACATTAAAATAACATGTTTTCAAATATCCTGCCGAAATTGTAAAAAATAAATTATTTTGGATTGCATTATAAAGACTCACTTTTCCCAACGGACAGTCTGATACTACAGTAGTATAAAAAGCACCCCCTTTCATCTGTATCACAAGACAACATAATTTTCTAATAACTCCCTTATAAATGAGATGCACACTTCCGTTGTCCAGATGGGGGAGCCCAGAACCTACTTCTATCTACTATCTACTCTTCATTAGGCGAAAATCAGCAGCTGCTAAGTGTAGCACCGAAATTTCCACTTTTAATTAATTTTTAAGTGCCGTATGACCATTTTCAGAGGATTGTAGCCCCTTTAAATTCTAAAGGTTAACACAATAGGGCATGTTTACGACTGTCTTATTTTTTAAGTCTTATTTACCAACTGTTTTTGCAAATTTTTTGGAGGCATTTGTGAATGTTGCGCCTATTTTGAGTTTTAAGTTTGGTGTTGTCTTTGTTTTGCGCCTTATTTATGATTTATGTTGGTGCGCCGTTTTTGGGCCTGAATTAGGCATATAAACAGTCTTATTTATACTCCACTCCCAGTGGCGTCTCTAGCTTTCAAATTTTGGGGGGGCACACTGGGGGCCAGGACAAAAGTAGGGGGGCAGCTATAACAACGATACATTTACACAAGTATGCTTAGAAATGCTGCGATACTTTACCCAATACCTAAAACCGCAACAAGGAAGAAAAACCCCAATCACTCAGATTTCAACATGTCCTAGCTGCCTGGGGATCTGTGGATGACACTTATGGAGGGGGATCTGTGGATGACACATACCGTTTATAGCATCTTATGCTATGTGTCATCCACAGATCCACCCCATATCAGTGTCATATCGGGATCCCTCTCCCTATAAGGCCCCATTCACACATCCGAAATTTGCGTAACGGAATTGCGGACCCATTCATTTCTATAGGGCAGCACGACGTGCTGCCGGATACGGAAATGCGGACCCGCACTTCCAGGTCCGCAATTCCGTTCCCGAAAAAAAAATGCGGACCCGCACATTGCCGCTGTTACGGACGTCTGAATGGAGCCTAACAATGTCATCCACAGAGTGGCACAGATCCCCCCCCCATAACTGTGTCATCTACAGATCCCCCTCCCTATAACAGTGTCATCTACAGATTCCCCCCTTAACAGTGTCATGACATCCAAAGACCCCCGATCCCCCTCCCTATAACACTATAAGAGTATCATCCACAGATCCCTCCCCCCTATAACAGTGTAATGACTCATGACATCCACAGACCACAGATCACCCTCCCACCGCTCACATTTGAACATGATTTCTCTAAACGGTAAAGTAAACACTGTAATCATCCAGGCTGCACTGACAGTAACTTTAAAGGGGTTCTGCACTTTCATTTAACTGATGATCTATACTCTGGATAGATCATCAGCTTCTGATCGGTGGGGGTCAGACACCCGGTACCCCCGCCGATCAGCTGTTTGAAAAGGCACCGGCGCTCGAGCAGCACCGCGGCCTTCTCACTGTTTACCGCTGGCCCACTGACTGACGTCACGACTAGTATCAACTAGCCTGAGCGTGGCTAAGCTCTGTTCACTTGAATGGAGCTTAGCCACTCCCACGCTAGTTGATACTAGTCGTGATGTCAGTGGGCTGGCGGTAAACAGTGAGAAGGCCGCGGCGCTACTGGAGCGCTGGTGCCTTCTCAAGCAGCTGATCGGCGGGGGTCCCGGGTGTCTGACCCCCGCCGATCAGAAGCTGATGATCTATCCAGAGTATAGATCACCAATTAAATTAAAGTGCAGAACCCCTTTAAGATTCTGGGCCACCCACCAGCCAGCTCTCCTCTCAGACTCAGTCAGAGTCTGATCTAATCTCTCTAGTTAGAATAGAAAGAGACTTAGTCAGTCCACTCAGTCACTACTTGTAAGTTGTACCTTATTATTATTACGTTAACCTGCTACACACCGTCACCACTAGGTCAGGCTCAGTCCAGTCTGTTCGGTATCGGTAGGTTAGGGTAGGGCCACGCCACGCCACACACTGTCTGTTCTCTAGTCTGGCCCTGGCTGGCTTAAAGGGCTTCTGTCACCGCACTAAAGTCATATTTTTTTTTTTTGCCAACTTAAATTCCTTATAATGCGATATATCAATATATAATGCTCTTACTCATTTTGGTCGGACTTTTATAATATGTAAATTACCTTTCTACCAGCAAGTAGGGCGGCTACTTGCTGGTAGCAGCCGCATCCTCCTTTCATAAAGACGCCCCCTCCTCATGTTGATTGACAGGGCCAGCGAACGTGCTCGTCCTCTGGCTGGCCCTGTCTGCATTCAAAATCTGGCGCCTGCGCCATACCGGTTTTCAATCGGCGCAGGCGCACTGAGAGGAGGACGCTCGCTCGGCCGCTCCTTCCTCAGTGCACCTGAGCCAGGTGTAGATGTGATGTCATCGGCGCAGGCGCATTGAGGAAGGAGCGGCCGAGCGAGCGTCCTCCTCTCAGTGCGCCTGTGCCGACTGAAGACCGGTACGGCGCAGGCAGCGGTGGGTGGAGACTAGAGAGTGAGACCGCAACGGCACCAAGTCCGAGATCATCAGATGTGAAGAAGATGTCCGGTAGGGCTGCCTAGTGCCTACATAGTGCACAGCAGCGCAGCATAGACCATCCACCACCAAAATGAATGGGGGACATTTTAGTTGGGGGGGACACAGCTTCATGTAGGGGGGGCCGTGGCCCCCTCTGCCCCCCCCCCCCCCCCCCGGCGACGCCAGTGTCCACTCCAAACCAGGCTTCTTTTTCAGCCTGTTTTGAGTTCACAGTTCAGTTATTTGATCAGTTAATTCCATCAGTTATTGTGAGCTAAAACCCGTAGGGCAGCTTACACAGAGATCAGATATCATGGATAGGTTTGCACCTGTTCTGTGTTTTTGACCCGCACTTAGTGATGGAAAAAAATCAGATGGAAAAAAAGTCTGAACTTAGCCTAATTTGCAACTTTTAAACCATATTTGTAATTTTATTTAAACCATATTTGTAGAATGCGGATTTTTAAACCATTAGTCGGCTACCTTCAAAAGTCACACCAGACAAAAATAACACCTACAAAATACCACACACCTAAAAAAATCAAAAAAGAATGGCAAAATACTGATGTTTCCTCTCAAATAGACACACATGATAAATAGGAGAAACTGAAACTGTCAAACCCCCAGAAAAACAGGTTCAAAAATGGGTGTAAAATTGTACATGACAAATGTGCCCAGTGTGGCTAAATTCCTGTGAGCTACAGTATTACTTCTCCTATCAAAACCCTCCTGGCAGTTCTCGAACACCTACCCTCATCACTAGGGGTGAGAAAATCAAGCTGCAGATCCAAGATCCGAGGTGGATTCATTCATAAACTTCATTTTAATGCTGTACAGAGATTTGTTTCCGTACAGCATTTAAATGCAAACTGCAAGTCTGAAGTCGCACAAGACTTTGGTGAATAACATTGAGCTTCAATTCTCTGACTTTAAAAACATTTTAAAAAGACTGATAACTCTACAGAAGCCAACTTCGGATTCTTTTTTAAACTGTTTTCAAAGTCGTATAATTGAAGTCTGATGTTATTCAGTGAAGTCTTGTCCAGAATTAAAACTAATTTTATGAACAAATCAACTTCAGATCTTGGATCCGAAGCTCGATTTGCTCACCCCTACTCATCACCTAGCTCTGCCCATTTTGTTTCGCTGTATGTCTCTCGATGTATAGAGTGCCACTGATTATTCTTGGTCTGTGCCCACCACTGTCCTGCTGTTCCAAGCAGGTGCTAGAGTTACTCTCCTCTCCCTGTGTGTATTGGAACCAGTGCTCAGTGAACTTCCTTTCAGCACTGCAAGATTTTATCCTTTCCTCTTACTCCCTTTCCAGCTGCTGATTAATGTGCTTATCAGCCTCCCTATTTAACTGGGCTATGGATCCACCACCTTGCTTGATCTCTGAGGTTTTCTAGTAACTAGGAAAGGTGTAATCTCTTGTCTGACTACCCAGGTACTGTACCCTGCTTGTCTACCAATTCTGCTTCATGCCACCTGGCATGACATTGCGCAGACTACACACATACTCAGACTGCCCCAACCTTTGAATTGCTATCTGGAATATGCATGTACTCACCCTGCCCAGACCTTGGATGTGTTTTGACCCTATGGGTCAGCTGACATCTATACCCAGATTTTACCAGGAAGTAGCAGCCTGCTTAGTTCCCTGCGAGAAGTCCAAATCCCTGTACAGGGGTTAAAGAGTGAATATCATGGAACCGCCAGGACAACACCCTTGAGTTTAGCTCACCTTATGATGCAATTAAGTGCCATGCTGCCTTATGATACATTGATGTTGGCAGGGACTCACTGCTAATGTCCTAGCTGGGATTGGGAGAATATGGTGGGATCACCAAACTCTGACACAGACCTGGGGGTATTTGCAATTGTTTAATGTTTCATATTAAATGTAATGTGATGCTTTGGGTTTTATTCCACCAGAAGAGGTGAGGAAGTACATGAAAAGCTCCTACTCCCAGGAACTGTATCTAATCCCCCTTTGAGACCAACACTCCAGAGGGAAACTCAGGAACCAGATATTCTTCTCCTGTGAGAATAACTCATTCCTGCCTCAAGAAAAAACTTGAGGGACAATACAGCAGAGTGATCATCAAAATACAGCTTTACATACACTGCTGCAAAGTGAGGGACTACAGCTGAGACACCATCACCTACCTAAACCAACCTACCTAAACCATTGCTAGGACAGACTAACATTAAGGCTCCATTCACACGTCCGCAAGTGTTATCCGCATCCATTCCGCAATTCTGCGGAACGGGTGCGGACCCATTCATTCTCTATCGGGACAGAATGGATGCGGAGAGCACAACTATGTGCTCTCCGCATCTGCATTTCCAGAGCGCGGCCCCGATCTTCCGATTCGCTGCTCCCGAAAAAAATAGAACATATCCTATTCTTGTCCGCCATTGCGGACATAAATAGGCAGTTCTATAGGGGTGTCGGCCGGGTGTATTGCGGATTCGCAATACACTACGAACGTGTGAATTGACCCTAAGCCTGTACTACAGTGGCTATCTACACCCACAAGTGCTTGCTAGTGCTAACCTATTGCCATCCAACCAGCCACAATACCACCTCACCTGGTGCCAGAGAAACTGCAGTGAAACTGCAACTGAATTTATTGCTGCCAGATGTGCCACAAGTTATATTTTGTAGTAAAGAGAGACTGTTTTATGTTTTCTTCTGGCATGACTCTTAAAACTTTATTTTCATTGCTGCAAACCCGAGGGAGCAAAAGCCTGAGGAAGAAAATGGTGACTCTGCGTCTTGTCAGGGGAACTACTACTCCTATCCTCTGCACCAGCTCATCAGGTGCTCGCTGGAAGTATGAGACAAATTTATCAAATAACATGCAACATTTGATAATAAGAGGCATAAAGTACGCCAACATAGACTCAAACAAAATTTACTTTGAATATTACCCTTGCTATAAATCCCCTCTATGTTTTCAGCTAAACTATTATCAAGTGTGTCTAATAAATTCTTTGTGATAGAGCCACCTACTGCTTTTTACAATTTGAAAGCCAGACTTTTTCTAGTTGTCCAGGCAACAAAAGAAACAAATAGAAACTGCTTTGATTTTGCTCTTTATTTTCTAGCCCAGTTCAAATTGCTGCTCTAACTGCAGCTTAATTTCTCTTGTGATGGTTGGTAATGCTGTTCAAGCATACCACTGGTTATCTAAGGGTACCTGCACACATTGCGGAATACAAAAGGAATACAATTTTCTGCTCTGATTTTTGTGCGGACAAACTGCAGCATAATACAGTACCACCAGGCCATAGTGGAGTTTCAGCTGCAGCACGCACGGGTGAGTCGCACTGCGGAACAGCACTACTTCACCACCAATGACTGGGCCTCCATGCGAGACCTGTGTGCCCTGTTACGCTGCTTCGAGTACTCCACCAACATGGCCAGTGGCGATGACGCCGTTATCAGCGTTACAATACCACTTCTATGTCTCCTTGAGAAAACACTTAGGGCGATGATGGAAGAGGAGGTGGCCCAGGAGGAGAAGGAGGAAGAGGGGTCATCTCTAACACTTTCAGGCCAGTCTTTTAGAAGTGGCTCAGAAAGAGGATTTTTGCAACAGCAGAGGCCAGGTAAAAAGTTGGCCAGCCAGGGCCCACTACTGGAGGACGAGGAGGAGGAGGATGAGGAGGAGAAGGAGTATGGGGATGAAGCATGTTCACAGCGGGGTGGTATCCAACGCAGCTCAGGCCCATCACTGGTGCGTGGCTAGGGGGATACGGAGGACGCAGACGATACGCCTCCCACAGAGGACAGCTTGTCCTTACCTCTGGGCAGCCTGGTACACATGAGTGACTACATGCTGCAGTGCCTGCGCAACGACTGCAGAGTTGCCCACATTTTAATGTGTGCTAACTACTGGGTGGCCACCCTGCTGGATCCCCATTACAAAGACAATGTGCCGTCCTTAATTCCCTCACTGGAGCATGATCGGAAGATGGGCGACTACAGGCGCACGCTGGTAGACGCGCTCCTGAGAGCATTCCCAACTGACGGGGGGGGGGAACAGTGGAAGCACAAGGCGAAGGCATGGGAGGAGGAAGAGGTCGCCAATGCATCCGTGTCAGCGCCAGCACCTCAGAAGGCAGGGTTAGCATGGCCAACATGTGGAAAAGATTTGTCACCTCGCCGCAACAACCGGCCCCAACTGCTGATATGGAGCGTGTTAGAAGAGGCAGCATTTGAACAACATGGTGGAACAGTACCCAACCTGTGCACATGCCTACACGTACTGACTGATGGTTCTGCCCCATTCTACTTCTGGGTCTCCAAATTGTCCACATTGCCAGAGCTTGCCCTGTATGCCTTGGAGGTGCTGGCCTGCCCTGCAGCCAGTGTACTCTCTGAACGTTTATTTAGCACGGCAAGAGGCATCATTACAGACAGACGCAGCCGCCTGTCCACAGCCAACGTGGACAAGCTCACGTTCATTAAAATTAACCAGGCTTGGATCCCACAAGACTTGTCTGTACCTTGTGCAGAATAGACATTTATACCCCCATCAAACATACATTCTTGTACTCAAGTCAAGTGCAATGATTCTTTGTTTTCTTTTCTTTTTTATTTGTCCCAATATTTTGGGGGCTACCTACCCCAATAAAAAAATTTAAAAAAACATTGTTGGCTACCTGTTCCTCCTCCATTGCTGCCTCCACCTACAACACCACATTCACCGCCTCCTCAACCTCCACCTCCTTCTCTGAGTTGCAGGTTAATAATTCGTAATTTTCAGTTATTTTATTTCATTTTAAATTATTTCCCTATCCACATTTGTTTGCAGAGCAGTTTCCATGCTCTTAAGCACAATTTACTGCCTTTTACATCCCTCTAGCCTTTTCAAGGACTATTTTAGAGCCATTTTAATGAAAAAAAAAGTTTAGTGCCCTAAATTGAAGAAAATCTTATTTTCAATTGTCGGGTGACATTTTACCATTTTTGGTATATACAAACCCCTGCTGTGCCTGGGTGACAGAGGCCTAAATCTCTCCAAATCCTCTGTTCTATTGCTGGGTGACAATATCCCCCTTTTGCCGTAAATGAACCCTTGCTGTTCCTGGGTGACAGGGGCCTAAATCTCTCCAAATCCTCTGTTCTATTGCTGGGTGACAATATCCCCCTTTTGCAGTGAATGAACCCCTGCTGTGCCTAGGTGACAGGGGCCTAAATCTCTCAAAATCCTGTTCTATTGCTGGGTGACATGAACCCCCTTTTGCCGTGAATGAACCCCTGCTCTGCTTTGCTGACAGGGGCCTAAATATCTCAAAATCCTCTGTTCTATTGCTGGGTGACATGAACCCCTTTTGCCGTGAATGAACCCTTGCTCTGCATTGCTGACAGGGAACTAAATTTTGTGAAAACATCTGTTACTGATGTCGGAAGATGTGCGACTACAAGCGCACGCTGATGATAGCATTCCCACCTATTCCTCCTTCCCCGCCGCTTTCACCTACATCTCCACGTCAACCCTACACCACCACATCCACCCATCCACCGCCTCTTCAACCTCCTACTCCTAGATCCAGATAGTTTTTTTTTTTTTTTTTCTGTATTTTATGTTATTTTAAAGGGATTCTGTCACCAAGTTTTGGGCTCTAGAGCTGCGGACATGCACGGCTAGATCGCCGCTAGCATGTCCGCAATATATCTGTCCTATAGGGCTGTGTGGTTCTAATTTCTTAAAAAAAGTATTTTATAGATAAGTAAATGAGTCTTGTATGTGTCCAAGGGGCTGTACTAACCTGCCTGGAGCCCAGCCGCGCCCAGCCACGCCCGCCTGTCAAGGAGCCCAGCACCGCCTATGTCCTCTGAATCTCTTCCTTTCATCAACTATAGCTTGCCGCAAGTTCGCGCATGCGCAGTGCTGGTATAGTGTTCCTTCCCTGTGCCGGCATCAGAACTGCTGGTAAGCTGACCCTCTAAAAAAATTATATACGAGGGCCTGAAGCTGAGCTGACCCTGTAAAATATTATATGCAAGAGCATTATATGTGACAAATAAGCATGTGCTGATATGATAGAGGAGGAGAAGGAGGATGAGAAAAGAAAGATTCAACCATATACCCTTGTTTGTAGTTTAAGGGGTGCATGCAATACAGTGTATTCAGTACATTATAAACAACACATTTAAAGTGTCTTTGTGTTCATCAGTTTTCCTCTGGTGAAGTTGAGAAGTCATGGTCAATCCAGGCCTTGTTAATTTTTATAAGTCAACCTGTCAGCATTTTCAGTTGACAGGTGGATACGCTAATCTGTTATAATGCCACCAGCAGCACTAAATACCCGCTCAGACAAAATGCTGCCAGCAGAGCAGGCCAGCACCTCCAAGGCGTACAGCGCCAGTTCGTGCCACATGTCCAGCTTGGACACCCAGTAGTTGTAAGGCACTAAAGGATCATTGAGGACGCTGACACTCTCTGCTATGTACTCCTTCGCTATCTTCCAAAATGTTTCCCTCCTTGTGACACTAGGCTGCGCATCAGGGTGCGGGTGCTGGCGGGGTGCCATAAAACTGTCCCAGGCATTGGAGAGTGTTGCCCTGCCTCTGTTGGAACTGCTGTGTGTTCCACTTGTCTCCCCTCCTCTGTTGCCTAAGGAACTACGTACACTGCTGCCAGCGCTGTCAGCTGGAGATTTATGGAGCAATTTTTCAACAAGGATCTTCTGGTATTGCACGGTTTTGTTCGTCCTCTCCACTAGAGGAATGAGAGACGAGAAGTAGCGGGGTGCGAGAAGGGTGAACACCCAGCAATTCGTGTTGTCTATAATGTGTATAACGCGCGGGTCGCAGGAAAGGCAGCCTAACATGAAGTCAGCCATGTGTGCCAGAGTACCAACAGGCAAGACTTCGCTGTCATCATCAGGAGGATCACTCTCAATCTCCTCATCCTCTTCCTCCTCTTCTGTGCACCCACGCTGAACAGATGGAAAAAAAACTTCCATGGGTACTACCCTCTGTAGCGGAGGAAAACATCTACTGCTCCTCCTCCTCCTCATCTTCATCCTCCAATTCGTGCTGAGAAGACGGACTGAGGGTGGTTTGGCTATCACCCTGTGTAATGTCTTCCCCCATTTCCACCTCTACCACATGCAAAGCGTCATCCTTAATTGTGAGAAGCGAGCATTTGAGTAGACATAGAAGTGGGATGGTTACGCTGATAATAGCGTTATCACCGCTCACCATCTGTGTTGATTCCTCAAAGTTTCTTAAAATCTCACGGAGGTCAGACATCCATGCCCACTCCTTGCTTGTGAAGAGCGGAAGCTGACTAGAAAGGCGACGACCATGTTTCAGCTGGCAATCCACTACTTGCCTCTGCTGCTCACAAAGCCTGGTCAACATGTGGAACGTGGAGTTCCAGCGCATGCTCACATCGCACAACAGCCGATGAGCTGTCAATTTCAAGCGAAGTGGATATGGTCGCTGATGGTGCTTCCGAAGGTCCAGGTGCAGGGCGGGAGGCATACGGGCCTGTGCCTTTGACAGGGGATTGACCAGCACGTAACACAGGGGAAGAGGAGGCAGTGGTGTGAACCACAAACACAGATTGTGGACCCAGGCGTTCAGCCCACCTATTACAGTGCTTTGATGCCGTGTGGCGGATCCTGCTGGTGGTGGTGAGGTTACTAGTAGGGATGAGCGAACTTGAACTGTACAGTTCGGGTTCGTACCGAATTTTGGGGTGTCCTTGACACGGAACCGAACATTTTCGTAAAAGTCTGGGTTCGGGTTCGGTGTTCGTCTCTTTCTTGGCGCTATTTGAAAGGCTGCAAAGCAGCCAATCAACAGGCGTCATACTACTTGCCCCAAGAGGCCATCACAGCCATGCCTACTATTGGCATGGCTGTGATTGGCCAGTGCAGCATGTGACCCAGCATCTATTTAAGCTGGAGTCACATAGCGCCGCACGTCACTCTGCTCTAATCAGTGTAGGGAGAGTATGCAGCTGCGGCTGTTAGGGCGAGATTAGGCACTAAACTGGGATTTACTCAGCAAAAACACTTACCGAATTGATCTATCTACAGCTGTGAATCATTCATCTTCTGCTATTCAGTTGCTCACTGTTTTTAGGCTTCCCAGAGCGTTTTTCAGTCACTTTTTTTCTGGGGTGATCGGCGGGCATTTTGTATCTTGTGGTGCTCCAGCACAAGCTGCCACCAAGTATATTTAACCATCAATAGTGTGTTGTTTTGTTTTTTTTGCTATATCCTACATCAGGGGCTTGGCTGTGCTTGCTATTTTATTGAGGGGTGAAATACAATTGCCAAAATAGCAGTACACTAAATCTAGTGTTTCAGCTGTGGCTAGCCAATTGTAATACTGTCTGCTGTCTGGCAAAGGATATATTTTTGTTCTGGATTAAAATACAATTCCCAACTTAGCAATTCCCTAAATTTGTGGTTTCTGCTGTATCAGGCCTACTTTAAATCTATCCATAAAAGGGTATATTAGATTGAAGGTGCGGATAGTGTCATCCTCAATAACTTCACACGCTACCATGCATTTCCAAGTCTAATTCTGTCCGTAAACGTATACCTGTCATCCAGCGCATAAATACTAGGCCTACAATTTATATTCAGCTAAATCTGTCATTATTGCTGTGGCTGGTCAAGTTATTTGGTGTCCGTTAAAGCACAATTTTTGTTCTGGGTTGAAATACAATTCCCAACTTAGAAATTCCCTAAATTAGTGGTTTCTGTTGTATCAGGCCTACTTTAAATCTATACATAAAAGGGTATATTAGATTTAAGGTGAGGATAGTGTCATCCTCAATAACTTCACACGCTACCGTGTATTTCCAAGTCTAATTCTGTCCGTAAACGTATACCTGTCATCCAGCGCCTAAATACTAGGCCTACAATTTATATTTAGCTAAATCTGTCGTTACTGCTATGCCTGTATTAGTGTAATACGGTACCTAAATAGATAGCCAGATAGTGTTAGGTGCAGGGGTGCACAACCTGCGGCCCACGGGCCGCATGCGGCCCCCAGGGCCATGGTTTGCGGCCCCCGGCCTGCTGGGCAGAAACACAGCTGATCCTGCAATCAGCTGTGTTTCTGCACAGAGCGCCGCACAGCAGATGGATCCCAGGTTTTGCTCCTGCACTGTAGCAGGATCAGAAAGGGTCCCCAGCTAATAGTGAGAGCGGGGAAGCCGAGGAGAAGACAGAAGCGCTTTATTAGCGCTTCTGCCTTCTCCTCTATGAGCGCTCTGCAGTGTAGACCCAGCGATCACGTGATCTCTGGGTGTCTCGGGAACAGAGGAGCGCTGCCCTGGTACAAAGCCTCCGCAGCAGGCTGGTTTGCCTTTAACTGGGGTTCCTTTGGATGATCCAGTTACAGTGGAAATAGTAAAAAAAAAAGTCACTTATTGTCCCCCAAAGGTCTTTTAGTGACCTCTTGGGGACAAATTATGTGGTAAAAATATATTTTAAAAAAGTTAAAAAATTATTTTAAAAAATTTGAAAACTAAATAAATTAAAAAAATAAAAAGGAAAAAGTGCTTAATAAAAGAGAGTGTCCCACCACCGTCTTTTTATGAAAAAGTGAAAAATTTCAAAAAGTGACAGTGTCCCCCAAGGTCTTTTTATGACCTCTTGGGGGACATATTATGTAGCAGAAATATATAAAGTTAAAAAAAATTCATACATAAAAGAAAAGACACCCACACCAATCAATCAAAACAGTCACCATTACCGTCCCATTCACGTGAAACTTTTCATATTGTTTAGCAAAATACACAAAATGGAGATCTAATTATAATAATTTATTTTGGTGTCAGTTTGCATATTTAAAGCCTAAGGAGCTATAGTTTGAAAAAATATATACTTTTTAAAAACGTATTGTACAGTTTCCACCAAATAAAAATTGTTGCAAAAATTATCTTGGTAGTCCAACAAATAAGATAGTTACAACCATTTGAACCACCACGCGCACTAAATCACAAAAAAGTGTCTGGTCATTAAGGCCTTTTCGGGCCTGGTCATTCAAGCGTTAACCAATAGGCGCCTTCCCCACTAGCAAGGTAATGTGCTACTGCAGGGCGCCTATAACTGGATTGGCAGGAGATGATGATAATCAGTGAGCTCCGTCCTCTGCAGTGAAGGAAACCGCTGATTTATAAATAGGAAATGTCTCCACTTTTCTGGTAAAAATGAGGCCTGGAGCATGGCCTCTGAAATAGAAAATTCATAATTACCTGCTCCACTCCGCTCTGGTCCTCTGCACTGCCTCTGCTGCCTCCATCTTCCGGTTCCTGCTCTGTTTACACCTGTCAGTGCATGGCCATGGTCACTTGCACAGCTCCAGTGAATGACTGGCTTCAGCAGTGACACATCACCGCCTAAGCCAGTCATTGTCTGGAGTGGTGTATGACCATGTCCATGCACTGCCAGGTGTAAACAGCGGAGGCAGTTCGAAGAACCAGAGAGGCGGGGAGCAGGTAAGTATAACTCTTCAGTTTCAGGGGTTATGCTGCAGCACGATATTTGGGACAATTACTGGGAACAAGTGTTCATAGGAGCGATCATATTTTATATCTGGCCGGTATAATCGTGCAGCTGATCAGTCGATTAACAAGGAATTGCTCATTTGTCGGCTGATTTGCATATTTTATCAGGATGAAAGATGTCTGATTATCTGCAGCACGACTGTGGCAGTGATCACTTCTCCCCAGTCACTTTGCACTGGCTTGTGTAATAGGCAGATCCTCACGCAGGCAACATGCAGCCCGGACAAAGGCCGTGATCAAGGTCCCATACAAGGACCGAAACGTTAAACGTTGGCCAAGTCTATGCATTCCTGGATGCTAACAAACAATGAAATGATGAATGATGAAATGATGAAATAAGATAAAAATATCATGAAATGAAAATAATGAAAATATAAAAATATTTTTTCATATATACGAAAAACGAGTGCCGTGGTCTCCTTTACTATATATGATTCTCTGCAATGACATGAAGCCTGATTCTCTGCTATGGGACCTCTCTCCTCTGTCTGGGTGCCGGGGCATAAAAATATTTGACAGTGGCCTGTTCCAGTGTTGGGTGACATGAAGCCTGATTCTCTGCTATGACATGAAGCCTGATTCTCTGCTATGACATGAAGCCTGATTCTCTGCTATGACATAAAGCCTGATTCTCTGCTATGACATGAAGCCTGATTCTCTGCTATGGGACCTCTCTCCTCTGTCTGGGTGCCGGGGCCTAAAAATATCTGACAGTGGCCTGTTCCATTGTTGCGTGACATGAACCATGATTATCTGCAATGACATGAAGCCTGATTCTCTGCTATGGGACCTCTCTCCTCTGTCTGGGTGCCGGGGCCTAAAAATATTTGACAGTGGCCTGCTCAAGTGTTGGGTGACATGAAGCCTGATTCTCTGCTATGACATGAAGCCTGATTCTCTGCTATGACATGAAGCCTGATTCTCTGCTATGACATGAAGCATGATTCTCTGCTATGACATGAAGCCTGATTCTCTGCTATGACATGAAGCCTGATTCTCTGCTATGACATGAAGCCTGATTCTCTGCTATGGGACCTCTCTCCTCTGTCTGGGTGCCGGGGCCTAAAAATATCTGACAGTGGCCTGTTCCAGTGTTGGGTGACATGAAGCATGATTCTCTGCTATGGCATGAAGCCTGATTTTCTGCTATGGGACCTCTCTCCTCTGTCTGGGTGCCGGGCCTAAAAATATCTGACTGTGGCCTGTTCCAGTGGTGGGTGACATGAAGCCTGATTCTCTGCTATGGGACCTCTCTCCTCTGTCTGGGTGCCGGGGCCCAAAATTATCTGACAGTGGCCTGTTCCAGTGTTGGGTGACATGAAGCATGATTCTCTGCTATTGGACCTTTCTCCTCTGTCTGGGTGCTGGGGCCCAAAAATATCTGACAATGGCCTGTTCCAGTGGTGGGTGACGTGAATAATGATTCTCTCCTATGGCATGAAGCCTGATTCTCTGCTATGGGACCTCTCTCCTCTGTCTGGGTGCCAGGGCCAAAATATCTGACTATGGCCTGTTCCAGTTTTGGGTGACGTGAAGCCTGATTCTCTGCTATGACATGAAGCCTGATTCTCTGCAATGGGACCTCTCTCCTCTGTCTGGGTGCCGGAGCCTAAATATCTGACAATGGCCTGTTCCAGTGGTGGGTAACGTGAAGCCTGATTCTCTGCTATGACATGAAGCCTGATTCTCTGCAATGGGACCTCTCTCTTCTGTCTGGGTGCCGGGGTCTAAATATCTGACAGTGGCCTGTTCCAGTGGTGGGTGACATGAAGCATGATTCTCTGCTATGGCATAAAGCCTGATTCTCTGCTATGGGACCTCTCTCCTCTGTCTGGGTGCCAGGGCCAAAATATCTGACAATGGTCTGTTCCAGTAGTGGGTGACATGAAGCTTGATTCTCTGCTATGACATGAAGCCTGATTCTCTGCTATGATATGAAGCCTGATTCTCTGCTATGACATGAAGCCTGAATCTCTGCTATGGGACCTCTCTCCTTTGTCTGGGTGCCGGGGCCTAAAAATATCTGATAGTGGCCTGTTTCAGTGTTGGGTGACATGAAGCCTGATTCTCTGCAATGGGACCTCTCTCCTCTGTCTGGGTGCCAGGGCCAAAATATCTGACAATGGCCTGTTCCAGTGGTGGATGACGTGAAGCCTGATTCTCTGCTATGACATGAAGCCTGATTCTCTGCTATGACATGAAGCCTGATTCTCTGCTATGACATGAAGCCTGATTCTCTGCTATAGGACCTCTCTCCTCTGTCTGGGTGCTGGGGCCTAAAAATATCTGACAGTGGCCTGTTCCAGTGTTGGGTGACATGAAGCATGATTCTCTGCTATGACATGAAGCCTGATTCTCTGCAATGGGACCTCCCTCCTCTGTCTGGGAGCCAGAGCCAAAATATCTGACAATGGCCTGTTCCAGTGGTGGGTGGCGTGAAGCCTGATTCTCTGCTATGACATGAAGCCTGATTCTCTGCTATGACATATGACATGAAGCCTGATTCTCTGCTATGGGACCTCTTTCCTGTGTCTGGGTGCCAGGGCCAAAATATCTGACAATGGCCTGTTCCAGTGGTGGGTGATGTGAAGCCTGATTCTCTGCTATGACATGAAGCCTGATTCTCTGCTATGACATGAAGCCTGCTTCTCTGCTATGGGACCTCTCTCCTCTGTCTGGGTGCCGGGGTCTAAATATCTGACAGTGGCCTGATCCAGTGGTGGGTGACATGAAGCCTGATTCTCTGCTATGGGACCTCTCTCCAATTGATATTGGGTAATTTTCATTTATTTTATTTGTATTTTTATTTATTTTCCTATCCACATTTGTTTGCAGGGTATTTAACTACATTTTGCTGCCATTTGCAGCCCTCTAGTCCTTTCCTGGGCTGTTTTACAGCCTTTTTAGTGCTGAAAAGTTTGGGTCCCCATTGACTTCAATGGGGTTCGGGTTCGGGACGACGTTCGGGTCGGGTTCGGATCCCGAACCCGAACATCCAGTTGTTAGCTCAACTCTAGTTGCTAGTGTTCACGCCCCTTCTCATTTTAGCATGGCACAGGTTGCAATTTACAATTCTTTTGTCATCCACACTTTCCTCAAAAAAGTGCCAGACTGCAGAACACCTACTCCTTGGCCGGGGAGATTTTCGGAAGGGTGTGCTCCGGGAAACAGTTGCCGGCCTGTTTGGTGTGGCCCTCCTTCTCCCTTTTGCCACCCCACTACCTCTTCCAGCCTGTTGTGGTGTTGCAGGACCCTCCCCCTCTGTACTGCTGTCCTCGCTAAGCTTTTCACCTTTCCAGGTTGGGTATGTGACCTCATCATCCACCATCTCCTCTTCCACTTCCTCACTCTGATCATCCTCCTGATTTGTTGAGCTAACCATAACTTCAGTGATTGACATCTGTGTCTCATCCTCTTCATCAACCTCTTGAGACAGTAATTGCGGTTGACTCATTGGCAACTGTGTTTCAGCATCATCCACCTTATTAAACGCTAATTGCTGTTACCCACCGTCATTTTCTTGTGACTCTGGATGCTCAAGAGGTTGGGAATCATGTCCCTCTTCAAACGTGCTTGGTGAGAGGGCCAAATCAAGTAATGGCGATGAAAAGAGGTGATCGGAATATCCGAGTTTGGGATCAATGATCAGGGTGAGAATTGTGTTGACTAGACTCCTTGCTACTGAGACTGAACTTGGAGAAAGACAGGGTGGTGCTTAACCGACTGGAAGCATTATCTGCTGCAATCCAACCGACCATCTGCTCGCACTGGGGTGACTTCACGAGCATTATCCTGCGCTGCCCTGCAAACTGGGACATGAAGCTAGGTATAGTGGATGATTGTTTTTCTTGTGCTCTGGCAGCAGGCATTGTTTTTTCGCACCCAGGGCCACGTTCTCTGCGTGCACCATCAGCATCACGGCCACTTCCCATCCCTTACTGCTCGTCTTTTTGATATTAAATATGATATATGCTTGAAAGTATGTCACACTTACAGTAGCGTAGGATTTGGAAGTGTATGCGCCAAAAAAAATACAAAGGTAATTGTAATGAGGAAACTTTATACAGGACAGGGACCACAGGTAATGTCACTGTTCGCAGTTTCTACGGAAAAAGTGTACTGGATGTCACTTATATTTTAGAGATGTGCAACAAGAGATGTGGCACGGATAATTTAACTGTCCGCAGTGGACTACTACACGGTATTTAGCGCAGGATGCGCTAAAAATATATATTGCATCTGTCACAAAGGATTTTTGGGTCTCTGAAAAGTTTTTTGTATAAAACTCTTCCCATTGCACTCGCTACACTGTCTGTCCCTTTCTATGCACAGCTCTCCCTAACACTGAGCAATTTAGTGCAGGTTGCGCTACAAACAATATATTGCTGCTGTCACACACAATAGTCCTTACAAGTACTTTTGGGTCTCTGAAATGTTTTTGTACAAAAAAAATAATTCAATTATACTCTCTGTCCCTTCCTATGCTCAGCTTTCCCTGACTTTGAATATAGTATATATAGCACTCGATAAAGCGTTCCGGCAAGCCAATCACTGTAATGCCAGTAGCCAACATGGCTACTGGCATTACAATGAGGGCAGTACTTACCTGCACGTTTATTGGCTGAGTAGCAGCCAAGAAACGTGCAGGGAGGAGACTCTAGCATGGCGCTCCAGCACATATGGTACTTGGCTGAGTACTGCCGTGTGCTGAGCATTAAGATGCTCGAGCTGAACAAGTGTTCGGCCATGCATGCTCGATCATCACTATTAAGGACTCTATACTGACAGGGAGTGTTCCACAGGATTGGCGCATAGCAAATGTAGTGTCAATATTCATAAAGGGTCCAAAAACAGAGCCTGGAAACTATAGGCCGGTAGGTTTAACATCTGTCATGGGTAAACTGTTTGAAGGTTTTCTAAGAGATGCTATCTTGGAGTACCTCAATGAAAATAAGAAAATAGCGCCATATCAGCATGGCTTCATGAGGAATCGGTCAGGTCATGTCAAACTAATTTAATCAGTTTCTATGAGGAGGTAAGTTCTAGACTTTACAGCGGCGAATCAATGAATGTCGCATATCTGGACTTCTACAAAGCATTTGACACTGTACTGCATGAAAGGTTAGTATATAAAATGAGAATGCTCAGAGTAGGATAAAATGTCTGTATGTGGGTAAGTAACTGGCTCAGTGATAGAAAACAGATGGTGGTTATTAACGGTGCACACTCAGATTAAGTCACTGTCAATAGTGGAGTACCTCAGGGGTCAGTATTGGGCCCTATTCTTTTCAATATATTTATCAATGATCTTGTAAAAGGCTTGCACAGTAAAATATACATTTTTGAAGATGACACTAAACTGTGTAAAGCAATTGACACGGAAGAGGACAGTATACTACTACAGAGGGATCTGGATAGATTGGAGGCTTGGGCCGAGAAGTGGCAGATGAGGTTTAACACTGACAAATGTAAGGTTCTTCATATGGGTAAGAATATTGCAAGTCACCAGTACATACTAAATGGTAGAATACTGGGTAACACTGACATGGAAAAGGACCTAGGAATTTTAGTGTACAGCAACTTAAGCAGTAAAAACCAGGGTCAGGCAGCTGCTGCCAAAGCCAATAAGATAATGGGTTGCATCAAAAGGGGCATAGATGCCCGTGATGAGATCATAGTCCTACCACTTTACAAATCACTAGTCAGACCACACATAGAGTACTGTTATGGGCTCCTGTGAACAAGGCAGATATTGCAGAGCTGGAGAGGGTACAGAGCAGGGCAACTAAAGTAATAACTGGAATGGGTGTACTACAGTACCCTGAAAGATTATCAACATTAGGGTTATTCACTTTAGAAAAAAGACAACTGAGGGGAGATCTAATTACTATGTATAAATATATCAGGGGTCAGTACAGAGATCTCTCCCATTATCTATTTATCCCCAGGACTGTGACTGTGAGGAGGGACATCCTCTGCGTCTGGAGGAAAGAAGGTTTGTACACAAACATAGAAGAGGATTCTTTACTGTAAGAGGAGTGAGACTATGGAACTGTCTGCTTCAGGAGGTGGTGATCGTGAGTTAACTAAAAGAGTTCAAGAGGGGCCTGGATGTATTTCTGGAGTGTAGTAATATTACAGGCTATAGTACCTAGAGGGGTCGTTGATCCAGGGAGTTATTCTGATTGCCTCATTGGAGTCAGGAAGGAATTTTTTTTTCCCCTTAAGTGGGAAACATTGGCTTCTACCTTACAGTTTTTTTTGCCTTTTCTCTGAATCAACTTGCAGGATAAAAGGCCGACCTGGATGGACAAATGTCTTTTTTCGGCCTTATATACGTTGTTAGGCCTCCTGCACACGACAGTTTTTTTTCACGGTCCGCAAAAACGGGGTCCGTGGGTCCGTGATCCGTGACCGTTTTTTCGTCCGTGGGTCTTCCTTGATTTTTGGAGGATCCACGGACATGAAAAAAAAGTCGTTTTGGTGTCTGCCTGGCCGTGCGGAGCCAAACGGATCCATCCTGAATTACAATGCAAGTCAATGGGGACGGATCCGTTTGATGTTGACACAATATGGTGCCATTTCAAACGGATCCGTCCCCATTGACTTTCAATGTAAAGTTTGGAGTTGTTTTATACCATCGGATTGGAGTTTTCTCCAATCCGATGGTATATTTTAACTTGAAGCGTCCCCATCACCATGGGAACACCTCTATGTTAGAATATACTGTCGGATATGAGCTACTTCGTGAACCTCAGATCCGACAGTATATTCTAACACAGAGGCGTTCCCATGGTGATGGGGACGCTTCAGGTTAGAATACACTACAAACTTTGTACAAGACTGCCCCCTGCTGCCTGGCAGCACCCGATCTCTTACTGGAGGATATGATAGCACAATTAACCCCTTTAGGTGCGGCACCTAAAGGGGTTAATTGTACTATCATATTCCCCTGTAAGAGATCAGGGCTGCCAGGCAGCAGGGGGCAGACCCCCCTCCCCAGTTTGAATATCGTTGGTGGCACAGTGTGCCCCCACCATCGCCCCCCCCCCTCCCTCCCTCTATTGTATTAAATCGTTGGTGGCACAGTGTGCCAACCACCATCGGCCCCCCTCCCTCCCTCTATTGTATTAAATCGTTGGTGGCACAGTGTGCCAACCACCATCGGCCCCCCTCCCTCCCTCTATTGTATTAAATCGTTGGTGGCACAGTGTGCCAACCACCATCGCCCCCCCCTCCCTCTATAGCAGTAACATTGGTGGCAGTGTGCGGTCTCAACAGTAGAAGATTCATACTTACCTGCTTGCTGCTGCGATGTCTGTGTCCGGCCGGGAGCTCCTCCTACTGGTAAGTGAAAGGTCTGTGCGGCGCATTGCTAAAGAACTGTCACTTACCAGTAGGAGGAGTTCCCGGCCGGACACAGACATCGCAGCAGCAAGCAGGTAAGTATGAATCTTCTACTGTTGAGACCGCACACTGCCACCAATGTTACTGCTATAGAGGGAGGGGGGGGGCGATGGTGGTTGGCACACTGTGCCACCAACGATTTAATACAATAGAGGGAGGGAGGGGGGGCCGATGGTGGTTGGCACACTGTGCCACCAACGATTTAATACAATAGAGGGAGGGAGGGGGGCCGATGGTGGTTGGCACACTGTGCCACCAACGATTTAATACAATAGAGGGAGGGAGGGGGGGCGATGGTGGGGGCACACTGTGCCACCAACGATATTCAAACTGGGGAGGGGGGGGTCTGCCCCCTGCTGCCTGGCAGCCCTGATCTCTTACAGGGGGATATGATAGTACAATTAACCCCTTTAGGTGCCGCACCTGAAGGGGTTAATTGTGCTATCATATCCCCCTGTAAGAGATCGGGTGCTGCCAGGCAGCAGGGGGCAGTCTTGTACAAAGTTTGCAGTGTATTCTAACTAGAAGCGTCCCCATCACCATGGGAACGCTTCTGTGTTAGAATATACTGTCGGAAATGAGTTTTCACAAAGTGAAAACTTAGATCAGAAAAAGCTTTTATGCAGACGGATCTTCGGATCCGTCTGTATGAAAGCAACCTACGGCCACGGATCACGGACACGGATGCCAATCTTGTGTGCATCCGTGTTCTTTCACGGACCCATTGACTTGAATGGGTCCGTGAACCGTTGTCCGTCAAAAAAATAGGACAGGTCATATTTTTTTGACGGACAGGATACACGGATCACGGCCTCGGCTGCAAAACGGTGCATTTTCCGATTTTTCCACGGACCCATTGAAAGTCAATGGGTCCGCGAAAAAAAACGGAAAACGGCACAACGGCCACGGATGCACACAATGGTCGTGTGCATGAGGCCTTAATATGTAACCTCTTTAAAGGGGTTGTCAGAGTTATGAAGAAAAAAATATATAGCACTAAAAATCTGATGGGCAGCACTAAGTTAAGAAAGTTTTATGCAAAAAAAAAAAATATATATATATATATATATATATATATATATTTCCTCATTTCCCTGGTTCTTTTCTGGCCCTTTGTTTACATGCAATAAAAACAATCTCTGCCCCTCCCCCTGCTCTGCTAAGGGAGTGAATACAAGTGCTTCCCTGAGTGACATGTCTGCCTGCTAGGAGAATCAGCAGCATGTAGCAAGTCCCAGCTGTATAATGTCACTGCTAAGGGAGTGGATAAAAGAGATGCCCTGAGAGCTGGGAGAATCAACAGCAACTTGTAAGTGTAGAACTACAAGTCCCACCTGTATAATGACACTGCTAATACACACAGGATCTTCCCCCTACCTTCTTGTGCAATTCTCTCTCTAGTCTGTCAGCTCCTGTGCCCAGAATTGTCACTGCTGCAGCTACCCAGGCTGTGCAGCTGAAGGGGTTAAGAATCCTAGAAGAATGCAGACAGCCTGGCAGTGAAATGCCCCTACCTACTTCCACGATCCATCCTAGGTAACAGGGCGCAACTGGACGGCAGTCCCTAACTTAAGTAAGTGCAGGGGAAAACAAAAGACAGGACAATCAGAACAAATACCAGGAAGTTAAATCAGTATAAGGGAGCAACAAGAGCGAGTCCAAACACAAGCCAGAAGTCAGTACCAGAGATCACAACAAGCAACAGGGAATGAGCAGAAGCGAGGTCAAAAGAGCAGAGCGGAGGTCAGGATTCAGGAACACAATGCCAGCAATACAGGAGCGTATAAAGACCTTAATCACAGGCAATCTGTGGCCAGCAAGCTACCTGTTTAAAAAGGCCTGGCTGGTGAGTCACATGATGTGGCCAGCATCATGTGACTCACAGCAGTCCAACTCAGCCGAGCACCGATCATCATTATCGGCGCAGGCTACGTCCTTGCCCATCTCCTTGTGCAGGTTGCCGGCGGTGTTGTGAGGGAAGAACGCGCCGCCTGCCCCTCGTTACAGTACCCCCCCTTCTATTAGGGTCCACCGGACCCAAAGTCATAGGATTAGGTTTCTCTGGAGGAGCCAGATGGAACCTCTTCACCAATCAGGCAGCATGTAACTTACTCATCGGCACCCAAGACCTCTCTTCTGTCCCAAAACCATTCTAATGCACCAGATACTGGAAATAATTCCAGACCTTTCTAATATCAATAATCTTTAAAACCTCAAATTCCATTTGTCCGGAAACCCCCACTGGAGGCGGAGGTTCCTCTGAAGGAACAACAGGTGACACATACTTCTTTAGTAAAGATTTGTGAAACACATTGTGAATGTGAAAGGAATCAGGTAGTTTTTGTTTAAATGATACAGGGTTAATAAACATAATAATCTCGTAAGGACCAATAAATCGTGGAGCAAACTTATTAGATGGTTAATAGACAGATTTTCGGTAGATAGCCATACCTTCTCACCCACCACAAAATCCACCCCATGGTCTATTATCAGCCTTGATTTTCTGAACCTCCTGGGCTTTCTTCAGGTTCCTGGGCCCAGACTGTGCACAGTTATCTAACCAATTTATCTGTTTCTAGAACTTGTGAAGAAGATGGCAACAATGAATAAAATCGTGGATGGAACCCAAGAATACAGAAGAATTGTGACACTCCTGCGGATGAGTTCACCCAGTTATTTATAGCAAACTCAGCCAAGGGTAGATGTCGCACCCACAACAGTTGATTATCAGAAATATAACATCTCAAGAACTGTTCCAACGACTGAAACAGGACAAAGAAACATCACATTTATGACAGAAGGCTCTCCAGGACCTAGAAACAAGTTGAACACCTCTATCAGAGACAACATTCTCTGGAATCCCATGGAGACGTACCACATAATCCACAAGCAGAGAAGCCAAAGTTTTAGCATTAGGGAGCTTTGCAGTGGAACAAAATGCACCATTTTACTAAATCTATCAACCACTACCCATACCACCAATTTACCCTCGGAGACTGGCAAGTCGGTGATAAAATCCATGAAAATATGTGACCACGGTATAATGGGAATGGGCAGTGGTCTTAACTCAGCCGGGTAAGTTCTGGGCGTTTCGGCTGTGGCACATACCTCACATCTTTAGATAACGTGGGCCACCGGTAGGACCTGGAGATGAGTTCCTTGGTGGCATAAACACCGGGGTGTCCACATAAGACTGAATTATGACACTCACCAAAAAGCCAGAGACGTAAGTGAACTGGAACAAACAATTTATCATGGGAAGACTGTACCGGAGCTAGATGTTGTGCCGCCTCAATTTCGGTGGTAAGATTGGAGGACATGGTGGCCACAATGATACCAGTGGGAAAAAAAGGTTCAGGAGGAGTGTCTGGCGGTTGAAAGGCATGAAAACTTTGGGACAAGGCATCAGCTTTTATTACATTTTTTCTTCCTGGCCTGAAAGTAAATGAAAAAATAAAACGCATAATGAATAACGCCCACCGTGCTTGTCTAGGATTCTAAAGTTTTGCGGATTCCAAAAACAATTGATTTTTATAATCCATAAGAACAGTGATGCAATGCTGAGCCTCCTCCAAAAATGTTGCCATTCCTCAAAAGCCCATTTAATAGCGAGCAGTTCTCGGTTCTCAATGTCGTAATTTCTCTCGGTAGGGGAGAACTTCTGGGGGAAAAAACGCACATGGCCTTAAATTAGTAAGATTAGATGATCCCTGAGAGAGAATTGCTCTTCTTCAGTCCTCAGAAGCATCGACCTCGACAATAAACGGCTTTTCTTGATCTGGCAAAATAAGGAAACAAAATCCGCCCCCTTCCTGGTTAGGTCGGTCAGAGGTTTACCAATTACCGAAAAGTTTTTAATACATTTTTGATAATAATTAGCAAACTCCAGAAAATTTTGCAACGCCTTAAGGGAGGAAGGTCTCACCCACTCTTAAATGGCTTATACTTTCCCCGGATCCATCTTAAAAGATTGAGGGGTAAGTATATAACCTAAATACAAAATCTCTTGTACCCCAAAAATACACTTTTCTTTCTTGGCAAATAATAGATTTTCCCTAAGAACTTCTAGCACTTGCCTGGTATGGGTGACAAGGGTGACAAGGATTTCCCAACTAGGTGTAAAGATCAGGATGTCATCCAAGTAAACTATCATAAATTTGCCAATAAAGTTCCTGCAAATGTCATTAACAAAGTTTTGAAATACCGCTGGTGCATTACAGAGACCAAACGGCATGACCAAATATTCAAAGTGACCTTCATGAGTGTTAAAAGCTGTCTTCCACTCGTCCCCCCTCCCTAATACAAATCAAATTCTAGGCTCCTTTTAAGGCCTCATGCACACGACCGTTGTGTGCATCCGTGGCCGTTGTGCCGTTTTCCGTTTTTTTTCACGGACCCATTGACTTTCAATGGGTCCGTGGAAAAATCGGAAAATGCACCGTTTGGCAGCCGCATCCGTGAGCCGTGTTTCCTGGCCATGAAAAAAATATGACCTGTCCTATTTTTTTCACGGCCAACGGTTCACGGGCCCATTCAAGTCAATGGGTCCGTGAAAGAACACGGATGCACACAAGATTGGCATCCGTGTCTGTGATCCGTGGCCGTAGGTTAGTTTCATACAGACGGATCCGAAGATCCGTCTGCATAAAAGCTTTTTCAGAGCTTAGTTTTCACTTCGTGAAAACTCAGATCCGACAGTATATTCTAACACAGAAGCGTTCCCATGGTGATGGGACGCTTCTAGTTAGAATACACTACAAACTGTGTACAAGACTGCCCCCTGCTGCCTGGCAGCACCCGATCTCTTACAGGGGGATATGATAGTGCGGCACCTGAAGGGGTTAATTGTACTATCATATCCCCCTGTAAGAGATCAGGGCTTCCAGGCAGCAGGGGGCAGACCCCCCCCCTCCCCAGTTTGAATATCATTGTGCGGCCCCCCCCTCCCCTGTTGTTAACTCGTTGGTGGCCAGTGTGCGCACCCCCCTCCCTCCCTCCCTCTATTGTTTTAATACATTGGGGCCAGTGTGCGCGCGCCCCCCCAACCCCCCTCCCTCCCTCCCTCTATTGTAATAATAGCATTGGGGCCAGTGTGCGAACCCCCCAACCCCCCCCTCCCCTCCCTCCCTCTATTGTAATAATAGCATTGGGGCCAGTGTGCGCGCCCCCCCCCCCCCCCCCCCCCCGATCATCGGTGGCAGCGGAGTAGAAGATTTTCATACTTACCTGGCTGCTGGCTGCTGCGATGTCTGCGTCTGGCCGGGAGCTCCTCCTACTGGTAAGTGACAGCAATGCGCCGCACAGACCTGTCACTTACCAGTAGGAGGAGCTCCCGGCCGGACACAGAGATCGCAGCAGCCAGCAGCCAGGTAAGTATGAATCTTCTACTCCGCTGCCACCGATGATCGGGGGGGGGGGGGGGTTGGGCACACTGGCCCCAATGCTATTATTACAATAGAGGGAGGGAGGGGGGGGGGTTGGGGGGGCGCGCACACTGGCCCCAATGCTATTATTACAATAGAGGGAGGGAGGGAGGGGGGTGCGCACACTGGCCACCAACGAGTTAACAACAGGGGAGGGGGGGCCCACTGGCCACCAATGAGTTAAAAACAGGGGGGGGGGGTCTGCCCCCTGCTGCCTGGCAGCACCTGCCAGGCAGCAGGGGACAGTCATGTACACAGTTTTTTTGTATATTCTAACCTGAAGCGTCTCCATCACCATGGGAACGCCTCTGTGTTAGAATATACTGTCGGAAATGAGTTTCACGATGTAGCTCATATCCGACAGTATATTCTAACATAGAGGCGTTCCCATGGTGATGGGGACGCTACAAGTTAAAATATACCATCGGATTGGAGAAAACTCCAATCCGATGGTATAACAGAACTCCAGACTTTACATTGAAAGTCAATGGGGACGGATCCGTTTGAAATGGCACCATATTGTGTCAACATCAAACGGATCCGTCCCCATTGACTTGCATTGTAATTCAGGACGGATCCGTTTGGCTCCGCACGGCCAGGCGGACACCAAAATGACTTTTTTTTCATGTCCGTGGATCCTCCAAAAATCAAGGAAGACCCACGGACGGAAAAACGGTCACGGATCACGGACCTACGGACCCCGTTTTTGCGGACCGTGTAAAAAAAACGTTCGTGTGCAGGAGGCCTAAATCAAACTTAAAAAACCAACAGGCCCCAAGCACCTGAGTGCCCAAGTCTGGAATCAATGGTAGGGAATACTGACTTTGTGTTCAATATTTTTTTATTGACAATAATGAAGCATAAGTACAATATAATCAGATCTGATAAAATACTTGGCATGGACAAGCAAAATGGAGATGCATGTGTTATAGTACGTATGACTCAGTGTTAGGGGCATAAGCCCAACATTCATGAATCATGAACCACATGACAAAATCGTAGTAAGTTAACCTAGGTTCAGAGTCCATGCAATCTAAAATAAGTGGTTAATTAACAATTCAAGAGAAGAAAAAAAAACACAACTCATGTCGCCTCCTTCTAGCCCTAATCCTGGATATATGATCACCAATTAGGTCGTGGATGGTATGGATGGCGATATGAACCCATTGAGGTACAAACATAAGAAGCCTTTATATGCATTACCACTCAAAAAGTGGGAGAATTACTCCACACACCCTCTCAGCTTGCAAGGGGATTCGGTTAAGTAGAACCATTATGCATTTGTTTCCAATGATCTAGCCACGATTTTCACGTTTTCATGTAGCCCTCCCTGTTTCCACTCTCCCAACCTGCTAATTCCTCCATTCGGCAAAAATCCTGCAGCCTCTAATACCACATCTCAATCGTGGGGTATCGGGATCCCTCCATTTTAACGGGATAAGGAGCTTAGCCACAGTGATCATATGATTTGGGAGGTTATGTCTATTAGGGGTCAGGGTGTTTCATGGTAGCCATAGCAGAACTAGCGAGGCCGATAGTTGAATGTGTGTTGAGCAAATCTGGTTTAAAGAGGATTCCACCTCTCGCCAGAAAGCTCTTAGTTTCAAACAGTATGTGGGAAATATTCCCTGTGCCATCTAGACACCTCCAGCATCTATCTGCTGAGAGCACCCCTATAATATGTAGGAAGGCAGGTGTCCTATACCACCTGGTTAGGATCTTAAGGGAGTTCTGTTGCACTTTAACACATCTCGAGAAACCATGTGAGTTGGCCAGTACCCTTAGTTTCTCCTTATCATCTAGCTGTATATTAAGCTCCTTTTCCCATGCAGAGATGTACGATGGGGTAGTCTGACCCCTTTCTGTCAACAGTTGCTTATATATTAAGGAGAGACATTTTTGCAGCAACTTAGGCAGCGCGACATAGTTTTCCAACCAAGTGGGATCAGGTAGCGGTAGAAGCTGTGAGCGATTGAACCTGCGGCATGTCGCCTCGAACTCCCCTTTTTGTAGGAAAGTGCCTATACAATTTGATGTCCCTGTTAGGGCAGCAAAGTAATCCTCTGATGTAGAGATACAAAAATTACCTTGTCTGTCTTATTCTTGGGAAGCCACAACAATCGCTCTCTTTAGTACCCCAATAACGCTCGTTCCAAATCAACATGCATGGGAAAGGGAGATGACCTAACCAATGACAACCACCTCTCAAGCTGTATGGCTTGTACATACAAGCTCACCTCAGGAAGTGAGATCCCCCCTCTTTTCCTCTGTCTAGTTAATAGTGCGTAGGAGAGTCTAGCTCTCTTGCCCCCCCCCCCCATAAGTATTTACTAAAGGTTGTCTTTAGTTTACGCAGGTAGCTGTCAGGCGGGACCAAAGGCAGCGAACGCAGCAGATAGAGGAGTTGGGGCAAAATATATGTGGCAAGTGTATTCTTCCTACCTAGCCACGAGATTAATGAGGATGAGCTCCTTGTTACAAAATCTTTAGATCTTATCAAGCAAAGGGGAAAAGTTAAGCCGGAAGAGAAGGTTAGGGTTACTGGGAACATTCACTTCCAGGTATTTGATGGCACTGGCGGGCCACTTGAAAGGGCATATAGCTTTCACCCTACTTTCCAATCCCAGTCAAGTGCAATTCCCAACGCCTCTGACTTGTCGTAATTTATCTTGAAGTTTGACACAACACTGAACTGGTCAAATATTTCTAGTATCATGGGAAGGGCCTCTAATGGGTTGGGTATCATAAGCAGCAGGTCATCTGCAAACACAGCCATTGTGTGAGTAAAGTTCCCTACTCGTAAGCCCTTAATGCAGGGTGTCTGCCTAAATTTCAATAACAGGGTTTCTAAGGAGAGAATGAAAAGTGTAGGGGAAAGGGGGCACCCCTGCCTTGTGCCATTTCTGATGGAGAAGTCGTTTGACAGGGCCCTATTAACCATGATTCTCGCTGAGGGAGCAAAGTACATGGCGAAAATCGCAGACATACTCTTTTGGAAAACCGAATGCCAACAGGGTGCTGTGCATGTATTACCAGCTAACCCTGTTGAACGCCGTCTCAGCATCTGTTCCAAACAGCACAAGAGGGGCATGTTTCTGTTTCGCATGGAACACTGCATGTAGAACTCTGCTTATATTATGCCTCCCCTCCCTTCCAGGCACAAACCCCCCTCCAATTAGTTTGGGAAGAAGACCTGCTACACGGTGGTTAGGCAGCTTGGCCCAACACATTAAATCAGTATTAAGCAAAGAGATAGGGCTATAACTCCCACAAAGCTCTGCATCCTTCCCTTCTTTAGGGATGATAGTGATATGGGCGGTCTGGGCATGGGAGGGGAGGGGGTCCCCCTCCAACAGGACATTGCAAACACGTAAAAAGTGTGGAAGCAGGGCATCTTTAAATTTCTTATAATATGAGATGGGAAACCCATCTGGGCCTGCCTGGGCTCTTACCCACAGGTATGGTTCGAAATACTTGCTCTACCTCCTCCGTTGTGAATGGACTAAGTAGCTTAACTTTGTCAGGTTCCGACAATGTGGGGATTTTAACCGACATTAGAAAATCATCTATTTTTTCCTGCAATTGCCTATGTTGGACATTGCCCTGATTCAGGTTATAAAGAGAAGCATAAAAGTTGCAGAACTCCTGGGCTATAGCAGGGGTGGTGAGCAGCCTGGTCCCATCTTTAGCTCTTATAGCAGGTATAAAGGCCTTGTCTCGCTGTGCCCTCAGCAGATTAGGCTTTCAGCTGGTGAAGTGTCCTGATAAGCCATTTAACTTGGTGCACATTAGGCTAGTACAGATTAGCAAATGTCACCTTCACATTTAAACATTGCCCTTTAAGGAAAAGGTACCTGCCTTCTACATATTTCAGCTTAGATAGAAGAGTGAAGGGCAGGTTTTTACTCATCCCTATTGACACTCCCCTAGCGGCAGAGGAGTATGTCGAGTGGTACCAAACAGGAAATTGCTTACTATGTAGGTTAGGAAGATGGAGATGTCGGAAATGCGTTTCCTGTAGAAAGATCAAGTCTGATCCTTCCTTCCTAAGCGTATGGTATACTTGACTCCTCTTCTGCGGGGTGTTCATACCGCTGACGTTTAGAGAAACTATTCTAGTTTCCGCCATAGCTTACATATACCGACAGTGTTCTTGGTGACTATGATCTGGACAGAACAAGGCGACATACTTGACATATAAACGAGAATAAAACATAATATCAAATGTGAGGACCTCAAGAGTCCTATGGGCACTTACGGTGCTGTAGTGCAAACATAAATTGCATATAAGGCTCCAGGGGTAAGGGGGAGTACATGGGTGGTCAAGCTCTGCATCTGCGCACATACCTCGACCCCGGACACTTCTGTTGCTAACCATGTGAATGACCTACATGGAGGGGATCCTAAAAACAATTTTGACTCGCTTCACCCAGGAGGTACCGGATGGGATAAAGTCAAGACATCCACCGGATCACCTCCTTCGCCTGGGTCGCCTATAAGATCTCACGGAATGACAGTAGTCCAGTCGAGTTTCTTGTCAATCGTCTTTGATTCAAACCACAGGGTGGTGTGAAGGTATCTTGCTCTACGCGTTTCAGGGTATAAAAGACCCCTTCATCAGGAGCATATGACATCATACATCTTTTGAGGGGTATAAATACACAAACTGTTTGTAGAAAAAAGCGCCAAAAGCAATGAAAAGCGTCACTTCCGGTTTGCGTTCCAGCGTGGAACGCACTGGAAGTGGCATCTCCTTTTACATGCAGATAATGTTCTATAGAAGTCATAACATATAAGTAATAAAATATAATTCAGTTATTGTAGCATAAGACTTAGTGGTCCAGGTTTATTAGCATGATTTGTCCTGTAGTCTGGGCAGGGTCCTGGGCGTCACTTCCAGTTTGCGTTCCACATAGGAACGAGCCGGAGGTGGCGCTTTTCTATTTATGCAGGTTATTGTAGCTTAAATCCTCTCATCTCGCCGGCTCATATTTGCAGCATTCATTCGAATGCTGAGTTTTGTCTATCGGCTGGTATTGGAACGTCACTTCCGGTGTGCGTTCCAGTGTGGAGCGCACCGGAAGTGACGATCTCCTTATCTAAATGACTCGGTTAGAAGGATAAAGTGAAGTTGCTTTTTAATCTTCTCTGTTTCCATCAGGTGTATTGTGTTTAAATTGTTAGGACCCTATGGCCAGGCCTCTCATTGTTTTTTATTTTTATTTTAAACATTCTCTCCATATATATTCTAGTTCAAAAGCTACTTGGTTTGCGGTCCACTTTGGAACGCATCAGCGATTTCCATTTTACTGTAGTTGGAGACATAATTCTTTATGTGTTGGGGTCTATGTTTCTATATTATTTTATATTTATGAAAATGTGTTCAAGGATGTGTGTAGAGGGCAATATGAACCGGAGGAAGTAATTGTGTAGCAGGGAGAACCATATATACATATATATAAATATATATATATATATATATATATATATATATATATATACACACAACAATATATAAAAAAAATAATAATAATTGTATCTATACATATTGGAAAAAATATATATAAAAATATATATACATGTATGTATTCAAAAGGTGCTGTGCCTATTTCCATATGGTACTTTCCTAAAACGTACTAAAAATGTTAAATTATTAATGTTAAATAGATAGATATCTATGATAGCAATAAACATTTTAAATGGCCTGTAAGGGATTAGGTAGCGGGGCTGTCGTCTCCTGGGTAGACAGGCACCGTTTAGCAGGCACACCGAAGAAGTTACAGTCCACACGGCAGGAACTTCGTTTAACTGACCTCAGCCAGTTTTATTGTCAGGTTGAGGTACAGAACATAAAACATAGCAAACAAAAATCCTAAGCCTGTCCGGCTCTAACTATACAGCATGAACCCTCCCTGACCAAGTGCCGGCCTAATACCAAGCACCTACACAAAATAGCAAAGTCCGTACCTCTTGAAGTGCTCGCACAGGCTCCATGCAGGTAACCTGTTCCCAGGCTGAGAGAGCTGTGTCTGCATTCTCAGCCTTATATCAGGCTAGCACACCTGAGAATTACCTGACAGCCCAAAAGCCGGACTGTCCGGATGGAGTGGGGCCCACCCTTCTCTCCCCACTCCAGCAACACAGGCCGAATTGCACAGACCTCTCCTGAACATTTCCCTGGTTGCTTTTAAATGACAGAAGTGAGAAATCTTGGGCACACATAGACCCCATCCACTACTTCTCCAGACACTCTGTCACAGGCCGTATAAAAATTTATGAATAATTTAGTTTTAAAAGATGATGTGCTAATACATATAGTAATAAGAGTATGTATATACGGGTGTTCGAAAAAACATAATTGTTGTGGCATTGTTTTTGCTGTGATCAAGCGTTATATATGTAAATATAAGGAGGAAAAAAATAAATATATTTTTTATATCTATAAAATAAAGTTTAAATAAATAAAACATTTTAATATTTAAAATTTTAATAAAATATGACAGTATTTTAATAGTTTGAGTATTCAAGAGTCTCATTAAGTCCAAAAGGGGCAAGGGTGTTGAGTTTGTATATCCAGTGCATCTCTTTGCGACAAATTTGCTGATCATTTGGTGTCTGTTCTAGCGGTGACACCCTCAAGCTTGATGGGTCACTGTTGTGTGTCTCTGAATAGTGTCGCGAGACGCTGTGGGTAAGAATACTGCGTCTAATGTTTGAGTGGTGCTCGTTCATCCGCTCTCTAACTGTCTGTGTGGTTCTTCCAATGTACTTTAGACCACACAGACAGTAGAGGAGGTAAATTATATTTTTTGACCCACAGTTTAGTTCCTGTTTGATGGTCCAGAGGGACTTGTCTTTTGTTTTTTTTAGGATTAGGGATACTGACTGTTTTGACTCCATGGGTAATCATAGGGCAGCAAAGACATTTTTTTTTTAGGTACATTTACATATTCCCATCCTATCTGCAGTGTCGATGGGGGTGATCTCAGAATTCATGGTTATTTTTGGACATGAGGGTGCAATCAAATTTTTTTCAGTTTTGGCTCTCCTAAACGTAATTGAGGGTTGTTTTGGTAAGATTTTTTTGAGACTAGGGTCTTTGAGGAGGATGCCCCAATGTTTATTATGAGTTTGTCTGATATTGGTGTGATGAATAGTATACCGGGTGATAAGGTTATACTGATATCTATCATCTTTAGTGATTTTAACTGGGGCAGGTTGTAGCGCAGTGTCTTGACTTATAGAAGTGGCTCGCCTGGCAGAGCTGTTGATCAGTCTTTTTGGATACCCCTTATCCCTAAACCTTTCTTTCAGCGTTTTTATTTGTTTTTCCATTACTTTTGTGTCTGAGCAATTTCTCCTGACTCGTTTCATTTGTCCATACGGTATATTATTTCTCCATTTTAAATAGTGACAGCTTGAATAATCTAAATAGCTGTTTGACTCTACATTTTTAAAAATGAGTTCTGGTGGTGATTTTGTTTGCTGTGATTTTAATATTGATATCAAGGAAGGTTGCCTCTTTCGGATGGTATTCAGAGGTAAATTTTAAGCCTCAATTGTTTTGGTTAGTTTCTTTGATTAATTTTACTAAATCCTCTGTGCTGTTGTCCCATATGAATATGATGTCGTCTATGAATCTTTTAAATATTACAATATTTTTGTTCAACATCAATCCTGTTTTTTGTTTAAAGTGTCCCACAAGCAAATTGGTGTATGATGGGGCAAATTTTGTCCCCATGGCTGTTCCTTTCTTTTGAGTATAGAATTGTTCATTAAAAATAAAATAATTATGTTTCGGAATAGAATAAATTGATTCCAAAATGAAATCTTTTTGTATTGAGGACATCTCTTCATCATTGTCTAAAAAGTATCGTATTGCTTCTAGGCCCAGAGCGTGTTGAATATTACTATAAAGTGAGGCTATATCAAGCGTAACCCAAATGTAGTAGGGCTTCCATACAACCTCATCTAATATATTAATAAGGTGGGAGGAGTCTCTAAGATAGGAAGGAAGTTTGAGAACATATTTCTGAAGATATTTGTCTATGTAAGCTGAAAGGTTGGAAGTAAGAGAATCGATCCCCGAAATGATTGGCCTGCCGGGTGGACAGGTAATGGATTTATGGATTTTTGGAAGAAAATAAAATCGGGCTATTGTTGGATGGGTATTGGAAACAAAAGATTTTTCCTTTTTATTTAAAATTCCTGTGCTGTTTTCTGAATCAATCAGGATTTGCAATTCCTTTTTTTTTTTTTTTTTTTTTTTATTATTCTTTATTTGAGTTTCACACAAAAACAGATCCATAAAAGTCAAATAAGCAACGATCAACAGTTCACAGTTAATATCTACAGTTCCTTTTCCTTTCCCTTCCTTTTCCCATTTCCCCCCCTCCTCCCCCCCTCCCTCCTCATGGGGACGTGAGAGAAAAAAAAAATAATAATAATTCCTACAACACTAAAGTAGCCAGTTTTTCCACACCTGGTCGAGATTTATTGACCTTTTTTTGTTATTCTCCATCGCACGTTCTTCTTTAATTACATTGTCTATCATTTTTCTCCACTGTCCCACCGTCGGTAAATCTGCTTTTATCCATTTCCTGAGTATAAGCAATCTGGCCTGAAATAATACTTTATTCAAAACCAGTCGTATTTTTTTATTTAACTTCAGATGTTCAGTTGCCCCTAGAATACAGATTATTGGGTCATTAGGCAGCCGAACTTTCAGGAGCACGAATACAGTTTCCATTATTTCTGTCCAATATCTATGGAGCTTGGGACATCTCCAGAAACAGTGTATTAAATCTGCTCTCTCCTCCCAACATTTTGGACACTTATCTGTTGCTTTTACTCCCATTCTTTTCAACCTCCATGGAGATCGATGTAGTCTGTGCACTATAAAGAATTGTGAGATCTTGTGTGAGCCCCTATCCGAGATTGTAGCGTAGTTTCTAAGGGCATCTCTCCAATTTTCTTCTGTAAGGGAGCCTAGATCTTTCTCCCATTTTCCCACCGCAAGCATTGTGATTTTTTTTCTCTTTCCTTCCATCAAAAGCCTATATCTCCTTGCTGTTGTTCCTGCTCCTTCCCCTACTATAGTAAACTTATCCAACCTGTCTGATTTTTCCCTTCTATACCTGTCCTCCTGTACCATTGTCCGCAGTGCATTCCTGAGTTGGAGGTATTTATACGTATCAATATAGGGGATCCCAAATTCCAATATCATTGTATTGAAATCTTTCAGCTTATCTTCCTCGAAGATCTGGTCTAGATATGTCATTCCTCTTTTTTCCCAATCTATATAGTCCCTTATTGTTTCTAATTCTTTTAAATTTAGATTTTTCCATATCGGTGTATATTTCAAAAACCCTTTGATCTCCAGTGTCTTCTTAATTACCCCCCATACATATTCTATTAAGTTTAATATTCTATTATCAGAATTTTTCTTCCCCAAGAAACCTGATTCCAACACCTCTAAGTGGTTACCTCCCTCTTTCCAACCCCATCTATTTAGTTCTTGCCTACCCACTTGACTATCTAAACTACCCTTTATGTTCCCATATTGAATTATTAAATAGTAAAGAAACAAGTTAGGAACCGCTAAACCTCCCTCCTGCACTGGGAGCTGGAGGACTTCCTTCTTTATCCGAGGGATCGCACCTTTCCAAATGAGGTCCCCCATTAGTCTATCTAGTAATTTAAAAGTAGTCTGCGATATTATCACTGGAGCATTTTGCAATATAAAGAGTATTTTTGGGAGAAGGACCATTTTTATTAGGTTTACCCTGCCTTGGATTGACATTGGCAGTTTTTACCATATATGTATTTTAGTTCTTAATTCTTTTATTAGGGGGAGGACATTTAATTTTTCATATTCTTCTATATTTCCGGAGATTTGTATGCCGAGATATTTAAAGTTTTCATGTTTTTTGAGAACATGCACCCGTGTGTCTCCTTGTAATTGTCTATCTCCTAATACTAACATATGTGATTTCCCCCAATTTATCTTTAGACCCGAAAAAAACCCGAAGTTATCTATTATCTTTATCACTCTATTAAACTGGTCTCCAGTGTTTTGCAAAAAAAGTAAAATATCATCCGCATACATTAACAGTTTTTCTTCTCCACCCGCATATTGGAAACCTTTAATCTCCCTATCGTTTCTTATTATATTTGCCAGAGGTTCAATTGCCATAGCAAATAGCAGTGGGGAGAGAGGGCATCCCTGCCTTGTGCCACGAAATAGGGCAAAAGGCAGGGACAAGCTCCCATCCACTGCCACTCTAGCCCTAGGGTTTAGATATATTAACTGAATCCACCCTAATAATCCCTCCCCTATACCAAATCTCCTTAACACTGCCCATAAATAGTCCCATTCGATACAGTCAAATGCCTTTTGGGCATCCAGTGAGAGTATCGCTTTCTCCCCTGTGTCCAATCTATTAGCTTCGATATTAAGGAATGTCCTTCTTATATTAGAGTATATTGTTCTGCCCGGTATAAATCCTGTCTGATCTTTATTTATTATTACTTTGATAACCCTTGAGAGCCTATCCGCTAAAACTTTTGCCAGAATTTTAACATCTGTATTCAACAGGGATATTGGCCTATATGAACTGGGATCCGTTTGTTCTTTTCCTTTTTTTGGAATTAGCGTAATAATTGCTTCCTTCATAGAGTTCGGTAGGTCGCCTAACTTTCGGGCCTCGTCCAGTGTTGTCTTTAATTCTGGTGTTAGAACCTGGGAGAAGGTTTTATATATTTCAAAAGGAAGCCCATCCCCACCCGGTGCTTTCTCGGGTTTGACCTTCCCCAGGGCTAGATTTATTTCTTCTACCGTTATTTCTTTTTCCAGATATTCTTTTTGGGACTTAGATATCCTATTAAAGGCGATCTTATCTAGGTATAAATCTAGCTCTTGTTTTGAATATTGTACCCTAGACTTATATAGCTCTATAAAGTATTCCCAGAACACTTTTTTAATACCTTCGGGTGTGGTGGTTAATTTACCCGTTTTATCTTTAATTGCACCTATCCATGATTTCCCTTTTTGATTTCTCACTATATTTGCTAGTATTCTACCGACCTTTTCACCCTCTGAGGCTAGTTGGATGCCTTGAAAGAGCAGTTCTTTCCTGCTTTTCTCTAATTGATAGATCTTCATCTTTTCCTGTTCTTCCTCCCAAACTCTCTTATTTAGTACAGTAGGATATCTCATACATGCCATACCTGCCTCTTGCAATTTTTTCTCCAATGCCTTCCCATTCTCTCTGTTTCTTTTTTTCCACTGGTTTACCTTTTTGAACAGTACTCCCCTCAAGAATGCCTTGAAGGTGTCCCAAACCACAAGTCTACTGGCAGACCCGTTATTTTCCATAATTTTTTTTTTTAATTCCTCAGTTACGCTCTCTTTATCTGAAATCAATGATAGCCAATGGGAGTTGAACTTAAACAGCGGTGGAGTATTGTCCTTATTCAGATCCAATTCGACTGTCATTGCATTATGGTCTGACAAGGCCATAGGTATATATTTTGTCGTGATCCTATTTAGGGACATTAGATTTTTATTTCCAAAAGTCATATCTATTCTCGACCAAGTTTGGTGTGTTTTTGAGTAGCAAGAATATCTAATTTCATCCGGGTGTTGAACCCTCCAAACATCTACCCAATTGAATTCATGGGCTACTTTACATAAATCTACATTTTGTGCTCCTCCCCCTCTGCTAGGCGTCCTATCCCTGAGTGGATCCATAACCGCATTGTAGTCCCCTACCGCAATCAATATACATTCCTGTTTATTCAACATAAATCTATACAATTGATACAAAACATCTGATTTATATGGTGGTGGAATATATATATTTGCGATTACAGTTTTAATCCCTTCTACAGAACAATGTAAAAAGAGGTATCTACCATGATCATTAATCTCACAAGCCAGAGATTCAAACTTAATCTTATTATGTATCAAAATTGAAACCCCTCTGGAGTAAGTGGTGTATACAGAGTGATATCCCGCCACCACCCATCCCCTCTCCAACCATCTTATTGACCCCTTATCCAAATGTGTCTCCTGGAGGCAGATGATAGCTGGCAGGAACCTCTTCATCCACTCAAGGATAGCATATCTTTTAACCCTCTCACGGAGCCCCCTCACATTCAGTGAAAGGATCCTAACCATCTAACAGAGGGGGAGAAGGAAAAAAAAAAAAAAAAAAAGCTTTTCGCCACGTCCCCAGCCCCACCCTCGCCCCCCCTCTATATAGTCCCCCCTTCTGCTGTACAGCAGTCCGGGCGACTCCATATCTTAGCGTGACTCCTATTGCCCCCCCGCAGCCTCAGAGGCCCTCTCCATCCGCCCAGTCACTGACTTCCTCCGGAGTCTGAAAGAAAGAAATCTTGCCGTTATGTTCCACCCTTAGTTTTGCCGGAAAAAGTAAGCTATATTTTATACCGGCCTCTCTTAATCTTTTTTTGACAGATATAAATTCTCTTCTTTGTGCGTTGGTGCTAAATGAATAGTCCGGAAAGAGTTTGATCTTTACACCCTGTATATAATATTTTTCTGAGGTTCTTGCATCAGCTAGTATTCCATCTCGGTCCTTAGATAGTAAACATTTCACCAGTATAGATCTGGGATAGTCCCCTGGTGCCCTATTTTTTTGTGGGGACCCTGTGTGCTCTTTCAACGGAGAATAGGGGAGAAAGAGTACCTACTTTACTATTTTCCCTCAACCATTTTTCCATAAATTCAGTACAGTTTCCTCCCTCCGCTCTCTCTGGGACCCCCACACATCTTATATTAGCCCTTCTTGATCTATCCTCCTGGTCTACCAATTTTTGTTCCATCTTAACATTTGTTTGTTTTAAAAGGGCCACCTCCTTCTCTAGTTTCTGCACAGATTTCTCTAGGGTGGGAATCTTTTTTTCCATCTCTTGTAGGCGCTGTCTTACTTTTTCCATCTCGGCTCTGATAACCATGACGTCCGTCTGAACTGCCCCAAGCTGGGTTACTAAATTACCCATTAAATTTTCCATCCTTGAGACAGTGCAGAGTATATCCTGCACCATTTTTACATCCGTTTCTGTGTATGTCACAGGTATTCCCCTATCCCCCTCTCCTCCCTCCGTTGGCTTCTCATGTGTCGAATCCTGTACTCTGGCATCCGCCATTTTTTCTTTTTGTGGGGATCTAAGCCCAGGTGAATTCGGGGCCAGGTACTTATTTAGACTCGCTTGTTTAGGCCCACTTTCAAGCCCTCCTGCTGATCGCCTAATAGTACTCCCCGCGGGGCCACGTTGTTCTTCCCTTTTTTTTGACGGCATTTTAAGATCTCTTTCCTCTTTTCTTAAACCTATTTCACTTTTATTATCTTTTTTTTATTTTATTTCTTTTTCACCTCCTTTCCTCCTCCCTTCCTTCCCCCTTTTTTCCCCCCTTCTCCTCTCCCCCCCTCACCTCTTTTCTTTCTTTATTCCTATCCTTCTTTCCTTCCCTCCCCCCCTCCTCCTTTCTTCCCCTTCCTTCCTCCCCCTCCCCCTTCTCTCCCCCCCTTATCTTTTTCCTTTTTCCTCCCCAGTTAATCACAGAAACCCGATACAATCAATACATTGCGTCCATGATTAAATACAAGGGTTAGTTCAGAGGGAAAAGAAAAAAAGAGAGAGAAAAAAAAAAAAAAAAGAAGTCCACAATATCAATAGGATCCGGTCAAAGACGGAGATGCTCCTTAGAGGGTTGAGGGTCGGGGTCTGGAATCCAGACATATAGGGGGTATAGTCAGTTAACTGATTAGTTCGGAAGGGTATAGTACAGTTAGATATCTTGAGGGGGGGGGGGGGATCCCAGTCGGGGTTGTTAGAATTGTTAAACATTGCACTCCATACCCCAGACCCCCTCCCCCGTTCGCCTCTTTTTTTTATTTTTTATTTTTTTTATTTGACTCAGTTCAGTTCACACTGGCGCGGTCCACTCTCAGTAACTGCCTCCAGTTGTCTCAGTGTAGATTTGCCTCCTTTATTTTACGGCAGCGTCAATCTGCACCCCAATAGTCGCAGTCACATCTACAGCGGCCAGCTAACCCGCTGTCGCCTGCAATCTCAGGGGTACTTAACAGGGGTAGCTAACTTTACCACAAGAACCTATGGACAGTCCTTCTTTAGTTTTCCACTTCCAAATTGCTGAAGTGGCCGCCTTTCAGATATTACAGGCGGAGCTGGCCTTACCACTTAAGAGTCAATATGTGCAATAGGGGTCGGTAGAGATCAAATAAAGACAAAATCACAGAGACCGAGAAAGTATCTCCCCAGATATCCTCTCTGTCAGGGCCAGGGTTTTCACTGTTAGCAGGCGAATGTCGGTTATCGGGTATCAACCAGAGCTCCCCTTTAGCACCGCAGGTTAGTACACTGTGCACTGTACTCCGACTCAGGTCTCAGGTCTTCCGGGGACAGCGATACAGGTCCGGGCACCAGCGTCGGACTCTTGGAATCAGGGCGACAATCAGGGCGGGCACGGCCTCAGCGCATGGGCTGCGGTGGTCGGCAGGCTAGCATGGGCTGCGGCGGTCCGGCATCCAGGCGATGGTACCAGCGGGGGTACGGACGGCTAGCGGCCGGCGTGCAGGAGAGGCGGAGGGGGGGCGGGGGCGGAGCTCTAGCGTCCCACGTCAGACGCTCTCACGCATCACAGCCCGCAATTCCTTTTTAAAGGATGGAGTGGGATCTTCCTTGATGATGCTATAGTACTCAGCATCTGATGAGTACTATATCTTGATTCCTCAAGATAATAGTTTTGATCCATGATGACTATCCCCCCTCCCTTATCTGCACTTTTTATTGCCACTTCTTTATTTTGCTTAAGATTTTTCAGGGCTTTATTTTCACATCTACTGAGGTTGAGTGTTGGTTTATCTATTTGTGTATCTGTAAGGGTTTTTACGTCATCAAGGACTATATTAAAGAAACTCTCTAAATGTGGACCCCTGCTTTCTAAGGGATAAAAGGATGATTTCAATTTTAAGTTTGATTGGATCGGTGCTGGTTCGGATGTTTCTATGGAGGCGGAGTTTATCGGTGGCATAGTATTTATGTCAGGGGTGGGGTTTATACCATTTTCTTTGTTCAAATTTTTTATTGTGAAATGTATTTTTAGAGTTAGCTTACATATGTATTGGTTGAGGTCCACGAATAGTTCAAATGGATCAGGATATTAGGTGGGGCAAAACGATAGGCCTTTGCTTAAGAGTAGTATTTCATCGGATGTTAAGTTATATTTAGAGAGGTTAAAGATGCCTTTCTTTTGGGCTATTATGTTGGGTTCTTCAGTTGGTGTTGGTGCCTCTAAGAGAGAAGTAGTTGTTTCTACAGGTTGGGTGGAGTCTGAAGGGGAGGAGTGAGGTTGTTTTTTTTCTTTTTTGGTGTTCTTTGGCTTTCTTCCTCTACACCCTCGTCTTCTTTTATGAGTCTTTTTCTTGTTATTGGTATTGGACTGAATAATTGTGTGATTTTTTTGGGGACGGTGGTTTGGGACTGGTGTCGGACCTGTCGGAGTGAAGAAAGGACTGAGGATCTGTGTACTGGATATATTGTTTCTCAGTGGGGTGTTCAAAGGTGTTGTTGGTGGTGCAGGTGAAAGCTTCCCTAAAAAAGGACTCTCAGAAAAATTAGGAGGTAATGCTAAAAATGTCTCAGATTGGTCACTGGAGTGGGAATGTATAGATGCATTAAGAATTGATTCTGAAATACTGATGTTCTCGTTTTTCCCCTTGTCTCCTGGGGGATGAGATATCACTGTATTAATCTGAGTCGGGATGGATTCCTGCCGAGAGCAGTTTTGTATTGTGATTCATTGTAGGGCAGTATTGTAAGTAGCCTGTTGCTTTATTCTGGATAATTATGTCTCTTGACTTGGTGCTACATTTTGTCTTTGTGTTCTACCATTCATAGTGGAAAGAGTAGCAGGTGGTGTGTTATCCTTCTAACTGAGTCATTTGGATAAGGAGATCGTCACTTCCGGTGCGCTCCACGCTGGAACGCACACCGGAAGTGACGTTCCGATACCAGCCGATAGCCAAAACTCAGCATTCGAATGAATGCTGCAAATATGAGCCGCCGAGATGAGAGCATTTAAGCTACAATGACCTGTATAAATAGAAAAGCGCCACCTCCGGCTCGTTCCTATGTGGAACGCAAACCGGAAGTGACGCCCAGGACTCTGCCCAGACTACAGGACAAATCATGCTAATAAACCTGGATCACTAAGTCTTATGCTACAATAACTGAATTATATTGTATTACTTATATGTTATGACTTCTATAGAACATTATCTGCATGTAAGAGGAGACGCCACTTCCGGTGCGTTCCACGCTGGAACGCAAATCGGAAGTGACGTTTTCCATCGCTTTTGGCACTTTTTCTACAAACAGTTTGTGTATTTATACCCCTCAAAAGATGTATGATGTCATATGCTCCTGATGAAGGGGTCTTTTATACCCTGAAACGCGTAGAGCAAGATACCTTCACCCCACCCTGTGGTTTGAATAAAAGACGATTGACAAGAAACTCGACTGGACTACTGTCATTCCATGAGATCTTATAGGCGACCCAGGCGAAGGAGGTGATCCGGTGGGTGTCTTGACTTTATCCCATCCGGTACCTCCTGGGTGAAGCGAGTCAAAATTGTTTTTAATATATTTATAATATGACATCATAACCACTATTTGAACCTGTGAATATATATGCTAGTAATTTGAATTTTAAACGCATGAAACTTGAATTTTAATAATTTATCTAAAAAAGCAAATAATTTTATTTTTTGGTACATTTCTTATTTAAGGGATGGTGGTGCCGTGTAAAGGGGTGAAAAAAAATTGTTTGCTCTACCTTTTGTGCCTATATCTCATCCATTAGGGGACTCCCCCTGATGGTTTGTTTCCCCCTGGCAGCCTAATATCCCTCTAATACCAAAAATACGAAAAGATCTAACACTCCTTGCCTTGGCTAATACATTTTCAGATCCTTCCCCTGCGCCCTGCTGGAAACTCTCAAACTTCCTTTGGGAAGAATAGAGATTAACCCCCCTCCTTTTTTTATCTCATTTTCCACCATCAGGGGACATCCCTGTGCTTCAGGATACTAGATCCATATGGTTATCTAGGGAAATAATTTTTCACACGGATTTACCTACCACCCCCACCTTTCTAGTGAAGTATTAATTAATTATCCATCCTATCTATAGTAGGAGGTTTTTTGTTGAATATTTATCGTATCTAAGACATCACTTGAGCAAATCGCTTTTTTGTACTTACCCATTTAATAATAAAGGTATCGTTTTTAATTAAGCACATTAATTTCACTTCTTTCTTGATTTAATTCTGTACGTGTAGCCTATCTTCCATTATTTTTCTAAGGTTTTTTCAACATAAGTGATGGCCAGCCATCTAGGCCTGTATAACTCTGGTGGGGAGTGCCTTTCCAGGCTCCCTCCTCTAACTTATGGGGTTAAAGTGAAAGAAATTCTAAGGCTATGGGACAATTTGCAAGATAAACATAACATAACATAGCCAAGGAAGATGGTTTCTTCCTAGGGGATTTGAGTTTCTGCAATGGACGCCAGGGCTCTGAGGTAGGGAGATCCAGCAGCTTCCCGGCCAGATCCGTTGACATCCAGGATGGGATGTCTATCGGTTCCATCTTGAGAGCTTCCCAAAGCCGCTGTAGATCTCCAGGTACTCGGACAGTAAATTGTTTCCCATCCACTGCAGTGCTCAGTCCAAAAGGGAATAGCCATCTCATTGGCGGTTTTCTCTCTCTCAGTGCTGCTGTCAGCGGCCTTAAGGCCATTCTTTTGGTGAGGGTACTGGCAGCAAGATCTTAAAAAATAAGAATCTTGTGATTCTCTAGCAGGATTTCTCCAAGTCTCTGGCAGCTTTAAGGATATCTGCGGTGTCCAGATAGTTAATCTGCGCAGACACAGTGTCCCGAGGAGGGTCTTCTGCCGATGGCTTGGGTCTAAGCGCTCTGTGTGTGCGCTCGATCACAATGGCGCCAGCTCTTTTTTCGCCTATCAGCGATGCGAAAATCTGCCTCATCGTGTCCGACAGAGCCTTCAGCGGGAACGATTCCAGGATGCCCCGCAGCTGCAAATTTTTCCACCTCCCATGGTTCTCCTGGTCTTTGATGTACAGGTAGGCATTATTAAGCCGTGTGCATACTTTTTCTAGTTGGGACTGCATGCAGAGCTGTGGCGCACTAACCCTTCCTGCACGTCCTCCAGCACTTCTACTCTGTGCCCCATTTGTCTCACTTCAGCCGTTATATCAGCTAATTCCTTTATGACCGGGGACAGGGCTTGCATCAAAGTTTTAAAAAGTCCCGAGTAATCAGCATAGGGTGTGACTCACCCTGCATATTTAGATAGGGCACAGGAGCTGTCTCCATCTGAGTCCTCCTCGTGTGCTGCCCACGCCATTTTCTCTCTTCCAGCCGGAGTGAAGGACTTCTGTTTGAAGAACTTATCCAGGTCCCCCTGCAACTTTTTCTCTCTAGAGGTGCCCTCCGTGGCAGCTCCCCGCTCTTTGCTCAGTTTACCCCTTGTTTGAGCTATTATAGATGGCTGTATGCTGTTAGGCCAGGGAACACGGTCCGGAGTTCAGGAATCAAACGTCTTCCTCCATGCTCGTCCGGCTCCCCCTCCCCCGGAATACTGATTTTGAATAGTGATTTTGTTTAATTCCCTATCAATACAGGCTCTCAAACCTCCATCCTTTTTCTCCACAAAAAAAGAACCCTGCCCCCATAGATGAAACAGAGGGTCTTATATGACCCTTTAATAAACTTTCTTTGAGATTCTCCTTCATAGAGATTCACTCAGGACCAGATAAATTATAAATACGGCCATTTGGAAATGTAGACCATGCAACAAGATTAATGGCACAATCATATGGTCTGTGGGATGGCAGCTTCCCAACATCAGATGAGGAAAAAACATAAATAAAGTCACTAATGTGCGGAGGGAGGTTTTTAGATTCAATCGTGATTCCAGCCTGGACAACCGGTAAACAATAGGAAACACATTTAGGACCCCACTTCTCAACTTCGCCAGTAGACCAATTAATGACAGGGTTATGAAGTTGAAGCCATGGCATGCCCAAAACCACTTCTACAGGTAAGTTCTCCAATACAAGAAAATAACAAATTTCGTTGCGACAAATCCTCACAGTCATAGTAACTTCAGGAGTACAAAATTTGACTGTCCCACCCACCAAGGTAGTAGAGTCAATGGCAACTATGTGGATGGGGTTAGGAAGAGCCAACATGGGTATTCCCATAGAGAGAATACATTTATATTCAACAAAACTAGAGACGGAACCCAAGTTAATAAAGGCCTCCCCAGTACCCTTACTGGAATCAAAAGAAATCAATCATCACTGGTACTAATAGTTTTTTATTTTCCACCTCTGAAAGTACCTTATCCTTGAAAACATCTGGCTTGGGTGACCTTCCGGAAGGAGGGACCTTGGGGCAATGTCGTACCCAATGGCTGAAGTCGCCACAATAGAAACATGTACTGCACTGGCAACGTTGGTCTCTCCTCGTCATGCCAAGTTGCATGGGCTCATCCAAAAGAGTTTCCGCCTTGACTCCTGCAGGAAAGGAGTCAGGTTTGGTCATAGCCTGTGGAAAGAACAGATGCTCCTGCTGATGTTCCCTAATGTGTCTGTCCAGTCTCACAGCAAGAGTCATAATTTGTTCTAAAGTGTCAGGACAGGGGTAGCTAACTAGCACATCTTTAAGACTTTTGGAGAGTCCTGCCCTGAACTGACATTTCAGAGCGGGCTCATTCCATCCCGAAGGGAACACACCACTTCTGAAATTGAGTGCAGTATTCCTCTACCGGTCGGTTTCCCTGGGTGAGGGATTTCAACTGGGACTCATCCATGGTCACCCTATCCGGTTCATCATAGAGGACACCCTGAGCCTGCAAAAATGCTTCCACAGACATAAGAAACGGGGAGTCAGTGGGCAGGGAGTATGCCCATTCCTGTGGGTCACCTTGTAACAGAGAGATAAAAATCCCCACTTTTTGCTGTTCGGATCCAGAAGAATAGGGGCGTAAACGGAAGTACAACTTACAGCTCTTCCTAAATGCAAGGAAACATCTGCGGTCCTGCGAAAACTGATCCGGCAACTTAACGTGGGGTTCCATGTGCTGTACGGAGGGACCCAGTACAGGTAGGGTATGAGCAGATTCCTGTTGCTGTAATCTTTCCCCTAACTCCTGTACAATTTGTGCAAGGTAATGGACCTCATCAGTGAGCACTCGCATCTGTTCCATAATGTAGGTGGACCTGTGATTCTGTCACGGACAAGGGTAGGGAAGCGTGCACCCCTGACTGCCCCAACCTACTTGCATGATCCATCCTAGGTAACGGGGCGCAACTGGACGGCAGTCCCCAACTTAAGTAAGTGCAGGGGAAAACAATAGACAGGACAACTCAGAACACAAAGAAAGTCAAACGAGCCGAAGTCAAATACCAGGAAGTTAAATCAGTACAAGGGAGCAACAAGAGCGAGTCCAAACACAAGCCAGAAGTCAGTACCAGGAGATCACAACAAGCAACAGGGGATGAGCAGAAGCGAGGTCAAAAGAGCAGAGCTATGGTCAGGATTCAGGAACACAATGCCAGGAACACAGGAGTGTATAAATACCTTAATCACAGGCAATCTGTGGCCAGCAGGCTGTCTGTTTAAATAGGCCTGGCTGGTGAGTCACATGACGTGGCCAGCGTCACGTGACTCACAGCAGCCCAACTCAGCCGAGCACCGATCATCATTATCAGCGCTCGGCTCGCCTGCTGCCATGGAGACGAAGACGCAAGCCAAGTCCTTGCCCCTCTCCTTGCGCAGGTTGCCAGTGGTGCTGCGAAGGAAGCATGCGCCGCCTGCCCCTCTTTACACTACAGTCTCTTTGGTCTTGAAATGAAAGAGACTGCCCTACCAGCAGCATTTTCATTGTGGCTATGCAGCTACTAACTCCATTCACTGCATTCCTTTCCTGTAGGAGCATGGAGCCTGCATCTTGTTCTGAGCACTGCAAGCTTTCAGCAGCAGCTGAGGAGGTGCTACACTAAAAGCAGCGTTTCAATTTGGCTAGATGGACAGATATTATGCTTAGATTGTAAAAACTCTGGCTCATGAGCTCCCTGAATACCTAGCTGGACTCAGGCCGGCAAAAGTTTCTGAAATACACTTTCAAAGCAATTCACCTGCGTGTTTGGATTACACATGGTTAACTTGACTTAATGTGCATTTTAATTATATGGAGGTGGTGAAAATAAGCAGCACACACATTTGCCTATAACAGGAAATAATAGCATTAAAGCAAAAGCACAGAATTTAAAAAAATATAAATTTCTCCGGGTAGAAAGCAGCATTTCAGGGCAGCTACTGTCTCATAATAATACTGAGGATAAGGGTCCATACACACGTCCGTAAGTGTTCTGCGGATCCGCAAAACACAGACACTGGCAATGTGCATTCCGCAATTTGCAGACCGCACATTGCCGGCACTATAATAGAAAAGGCCTAATCTTGTCCGCAATTGCGGACAAAAATAGGACATGTTCTATTTTTTGCGGAAACGGATGCACGGATGCAGAAGTGCGGATCCGCAAATGTGGATGCGGATCCGCAAATGCGGATGCGGACAGCACATTCCAGCCCCATTGAAAATGAATCGGTCTGCACCCGTTCCACAAAATGGCGGAACGGATGCGGACCCATTTTGCGGACGTGTGAATGGACCATAAATGGGAGAGTTTTAAAACCACATTGAGTAATTACACTTCAAGAGTATAAACTGCTAAAATGAAACCCCACATGGCTTACAGCTACTATAAAAGGGGCAATAAATGACGAAAAAAAGTTCTTTAAAAAAAATAATATAATCTGAGTGGTCAGCTGTAGCCTTTGAAATTTACAAAGGGCTTAATACATCTATAAAAAAAACTGGCGAGTGGTGGCGGCAATATACAGCTGGCACTCCACGCTCTCTGCTAAGATCAGAGTTAACTCTTATGCTGGTAGTTTAATCCCTTAGATGCTATAGTCTAAGATGATTGTGACATTTCAGTGGTTCTAAGTGGTTACAGAAAAGGAGAGGTTTCTCTCATCACATCAGGTCCTGTGATGTCATTGCAGGGTACTGAGTTTGTCATTGCAGTCAGAGGGGAGGCATGACAATGGCTCCCAAACCTACCATGTATTGATGGCCTTTAAGCACTGCCTTTGCCATTCTGTCAGTCCTATTGTAGCTGACACAGTACACAGCAAAACTGCAATTCTAAAGGGGGATTCATAAAGAATGTTGCAAAAATAAAGGCCTGCAGATAAAGTAAGCAAATTATATGCTTGAATCAAAGTCAGTTTTCTTTTAGACAGTTTTATGTATTTGTCCCATTTTGTACAGGTTACTTTAAACCTGCACACAAAGAGGCAGGTTTAAGGGGCAACTTTACAGCAAGATTTTTTTTTTAGCTTGCTGGAATTGGCAAAAATTGGGTCTGTTGTGACAGTACAATAAAATGTTCAAAATACATTTGGTATTGTCCTCCTCACAGAGACTACATTTCACATTGGGTGAAGCAATTTGATTCCACTGGCTGTTTATGTCATGTGAAAAGTCTGGGCCTCCCAAAGGCTTCAGAGGAAACAGGGAACAGGTTTTGATCCATGTATGGACATACTGTAGTCCTAGAAAGTTGACCAGGCTAACTTGCATGGAACTACAAGTATCGCAAAATAATGGTATGGGGTATGTTCCGAAAATGTCTGCGTTGTGAGCCATACAGATTACAAATTCTTCAGGAGCTGAAACCAGATGGCAAACCAAAATGCTGTGATTGACTTACAAGGCCAATTAGAAGAATGTGCTAAGAGTCTAGTCTTCAGTGATGAAGCTTCCTTTCACCACAATGTTAGAATCTGTGACTTAGAAAACCCAAGGGCCCTTATCAAGCATAAGAGGGGCTCACTCAACATAAACACGTTCTGCATAATGAGCAGGCGCAAAGCCTACAGTCCCTTCCTTTTTTGCTGAAGATACTGTCCATGGCCACTCCTACTTATGCCACAAATAGAGGAAATGTAGTTTATCTGCAAGATGGTGCTCCTTCTCAATTCCAGTTGGATATTGTCCTGATACCTGAATTAAACTCTACTAGAAAGTTGTATCGGCTAAGCCAAAATGAATGATTCACCAATGTTGCTCTGGCCTCCACAATCACCAGATTTAATACCCTGCAACTATTTTCTGTGGGGCTACATCAAGAACTCATCTAACACCCCCCCCCCCCCCACACCCCATCTTTCCGCCCCAATCACAGGATCTGAAAAACCTAAAAGGACACATCACTGTAAAAGTGGAGTAAAAAGAAAAAAATAAATAAAAATAATTCCTTTCAAACACAAATTAAGAAATGTAGCGGAACAAACAAATGTTTTTCAAAATACTGGGGGGATTAATCATTTGCAGTGTTTTAGGTGCCTGTTTTAAGTTGCTGAGCCTAATTTATGAAGTGGCACTCTGTTGTATTAAATTTTGCACAAGTGCAATGTGGTTTAGTCACTGTCAGGGAAAGTACACCAGGGGGTGACCTGGAGTGAAGATGCAACTTTGTATTGATTAAAAAAAAAAAAAGAAGTCACGCATCTTAGACGAGCCATAGCACTGTTCTAATCTTTAATCCCAACCTACTTTTCACACCACTTCTAAAAGTGGTGAGGCTCACCAAATGTTATTTTTTGCAAATGTCTCAAACATACACAAGAAATGTCCCATGTGACATTCCTTGGGACTTTTTTTTTTTTTTTTAGCCACAACATCTTAGATAAATGACTCCCAACCAAAAAAATGGACTCTTGGGAGGTATGAATTCAGTTCTATTTTTAACTTAGTAGATGCATCTAACATAAGAATGACAAAGCTGATTTAGGACAAGCTTTTAGACACGGTTGACATCTATTTTTTTAATGTCTTACAATCCATTGTTTATTCTTTAATACATTGCCTTGAAAAAGTATTCACCCCCTTGACATTTTTTCGTATTTTGGTGCCTCACAACCTGGAATTAACATGGATTGTTTGAGGATTTGCATCATTTCATTTACAGAACATGTCCACAAAAAAAGTAAATGTGCATAACTATTCACCCCCCTAAACTCAATGCTTTGTAGAACCACCCTTTTTGGCAATCACAGCTCCAAGTCACTTTAGATAAGTCTCTATGAGCTTGCCACATGTTACCATTGGGATTTAGCCCATTCCTCCTTGCAAAACGTCTTCAACTCCTTCAAGTTGGATGGTTTGCGCTTGTGAACTGCAATCTTTAAGTCTGACCACAGAGTTTCTATTGGATTGAGATCTGGGCTTTGACTAGGTCATTCCAACACATTTACATGTTTCCCCTTAAACCACTCAAATGTTGCTTTAGCAGTGTGTTTGGGGTCATTGTCCTACTGGAAGGTGAACCTCTGTCCTAGCCTCAAATCACGCACAGAGTGGTACAGGTTTTGCTCAAGAATATCCCTGTATTTAGCACCATCCATCTTTCCTTAACTCTGACCAGTCCCGGCTACTGAAAAACATCCCCACAGCATGATGCTGCCAACACCATGTTTAACTGTGTGAATTGTGTTCTTTAGGTTATGTGATGCGTTGGGTTTGCGCCAGACATAGCGTTTTCTTTGATGTCCGAAAAGTTAAGTTTTAGTCTCATCAGACAAGAGCACCTTCCTGCATACATTTTGGGAGTCACCCACATGCTTTTTTCGCAAACTCACAATGTGCCTTTTTGTTTTTAGTTGAAAGTAATGGCTTTCTTCTGGCCACTCTGGCATAAAGCCCAACTCCATGAGCGTAAGGCTTTTTGTCGTTCTATGTACAGATACTCCAGTCTCTGCTGTGGAACTCTGCAGCTCCTCCAGGGTTACCTTAGGTCTCTGTGCTGCCTCTCCGATTAATTCCCTTGCCCTGTCCGTGAGTTTTTGTGGGCGGCCGTCTCTTGGCAGGCTTGCTGTTGTGCCATGTTCTTTTCATTTGTTATGATAGATTTGATGGTGCTCCTGGGGATCAAAGATTTGGATATTTTTTTTATAACCTAACCCTGACTTGTACTTCTCAACAACATTGTTCCTTACTTGTGTGGAGAGTTCCTTGGTCTTCACTGCAGTGTTTAGTTAGTGATGCCTCTTGCTCAGGTGTTGCAGCCTCTGGGGTCTTTCAAAAAAGGTGTGTATATGTAATGACAGATTATATGACACTTAGATTGCACACAGGTGAACATAATTTCACAAATTATGTGACTTCTGAAGGCAATTGGTTGCACCAGAGCTTTTTATGGGCTTCCTAACAAAGGGGGTGAATACATACGCACATGCCAATTTTCTGTTTTCTATTTCTAAACAATAGTGTTATTTATACATTTTTCTCATTTCACTTCACGAACTTAGACTATTGTGTTCTGATCCATCACATAAAATTCAGATTAACAAAACATTGAACTTAAGGCTGTAATGTAACAAAATACAAAAGTCAAGGGGATGAATACTTTTGCAAGGCACTGTATATCTGATCCTTTCAACATTTCATATCAATGCTTCTAGTGAACATTCAATCAGAATCTAACCTCTGCTTTGTAAAATCAATGGTTATGCTCTACTTTACAAGAGTTTACAAGATGTTCTAGAGCAAGTCTTTCACTTAAAGAAAATGCCAGTTAGTGACAAGTACATGAAAGAAGAATAAGGAACGGTGATATTGAAGAGATCAAGCTTGTAAAGTGCATGACCTGCTGAGTCAAAAGCTAACAAAAAACCTGCATTTAAAGTGTATGCAGCTGATTGTACTTTGCTGTGCCTCCACCTAGTCAAAGCTTCAGAAATTGTGTGATGGTCATTTGTCAAGGTGACAAGCCTGAAGTAAAGGTTAATTGTATGCTGTTTGTACTTTCTGTGGTTGCTGAACAAATGAACAATGTTGAAAGGCACCGAAATGTATATGCTAGCATGATATCACTTTAGTGGTAGTCAAATAGGTTTAAAAATACTAATTGGGGATTATTGTAACAAATGCCATTGACTCAATGCTTAGTCAGGATCAGATGACTGATTTATTGTGATGTGTATTCCTATTTGATCAGATAATATTCCATGAACATTCAGTAAGAATTTGAAATTATCTTCACCCTACACAACAAGAATCCTAGCCCATAACCTGCCATCATAAAATCTTAATTTAAGACTCCTAGGCCCCAATGCAAAATGCGTAACATGGACTTCCACCTACGGTACCTTGATCCATTTATTAATACAAGTGTTTACATGACAGAAATACCTATGATCCCTCTCAGTCTGGTTTCTATTCTGTGATCAGGACTAGAGAACTTTTGATACGCTGCAAAATATTATAGTTCTGAAACACCTAAAAATAGTTAATATCATACCACTTACATTATATATAAGGATTAAATCCATATATAAATAATGGGGAACATTTTATTTAGCGTGTGTTCATAAGTCAGTCAAATCACAATTGCAGTGTTCATAAAAATTTGCCAAAATTGCGGCAACAATTTAGAAGTTATAAGCCAAATTGATGCCTAGCATATTATGCAGAAAACCTTAACATAAACATTTGTACACAAATATTTAGTGAAAGTTCCCACATGTGTATATCCCCATATTTTGTGATAGTACAGGTCCATAACTTCATGTGTGAATTCTTTCTTAACTGCACGAAAACTGCATCTCTACTCAAACTAAAAGTCCCTCCAAATCCTTTTCCACTTATTATTAATTGCAGTCCTTTCTTTTAATTGCTGGAGTGCAGCTCATTTACAGGTTTGCTCTTGCCAATGGAGAGTTGTGTGTTGCAGCTAATGTAAGTCCCTGGTTGTGGACAGTGAGTCCCAACATAGCTCCTGGAAGAGAATTTCAGTAGTGTGATAGAGGGACAGATAAGTCTTGTTATGAGGCCAAAGGAAGCGTTGGTGAGGAGGACCTCTGGGAAACACCAGTCAAGAAAAGGCATGAAGGATTCAGGGAACTGAGTGTGACTATAAGCAACCAGCCCTAAGTAGAGCCCAGCTGGTATATGTGACGTCAAAAGGCAAGGGTGGAAGAGGTGACATCAACTGACTAACATTGCACTTAACTACAGTGCCCTCTGGAATATTGAGCAAACTGAAACTACCAAGAATTAAATTGTAACAGTTTTTTTTTTTTTTTTTTTTTATATAGTGTAGGGACAGTGATGTTAAATATTTTTTTGTAATATACTTTATAAGGGAAAGATGTATTTTTTTCTACTTGAAAACGGGGTATAAAAAGTCTTCTCAGCAAAGTTCTAACAGTGTTGCTAAGGAGAGTCTGTCTTCAGTCTTCAGCATTCTACTGAGTACTAAAGACAGCTTTCTGTAACATTCTCTACTTAGTGCTGACGACAGCTTCCTGTAACATTCTCTACTTAGTGCTAATGACAGCTTTCTGTAACATTCTGTACTGAGTGCTGAAGACAGCTTCCTTTAACATTCTCTACTGAGCGCTGAAGACAGCTTCCTTTAACATTCTCTACTGAGTGCTGAAGACAGCTTCCTTTAACATTCTCTACTGAGTGCTGAAGACAGCTTCCTGTAACATTCTCTACTGAGTGCTGAAGATAGCTTCCTGTAACATTCTCTACTGAGTTCTGAAGACAGCTTCCTGTAACATTCTCTACTGAGTGTTGAATACAGCTTCCTTTAACATTCTCTTCTGAGTGTTGAATACATCTTCCTGTAACATTCTCTACTGAGTGCTGAAGACAGCTTCCTGTAACATTCTCTACTGAGTGCTGAAGATAGCTTCCTGTAACATTCTCTACTGAGTTCTGAAGACAGCTTCCTGTAACATTCTCTACTGAGTGTTGAATACAGCTTCCTTTAACATTCTCTTCTGAGTGTTGAATACATCTTCCTGTAACATTCTCTACTGAGTGTTGAAGACAGCTTCCTGTAACATTCTCTACTGAGTGTTGAAGACATCTTTCTGTAACATTCTCTACTGAGTGTTGAAGACAGCTCCCTGTAACATTCTCTACTGAGTGTTGAAGACATATTCCTGTAACATTCTCTACTGAGTGCTGAAGACAGTTTCCTGTAACATTCTCTACTGAGTGCTGAAGACAGCTTCCTGTAACATTCAGAGGCTTTCAGCAGCCTCTTGTCACTAGCCCAGTCCTTTATTGTGTACTGTATACATGTCCTAACTATCACTGCCCATTACCTTGCCTAGCTGACTTGTTACATATAGGTGTCCTTAGCATTCAGTAGAACATTGATGACTATTGACAGACTCTACTTAGCAACACTCAGAGCATTGCTAAAAAAAAAAAAAAAAAAAATCACACCCTGTTTCTTGAACAAATAATACTAAATATACTAAAAAATACTATACTAAAAATAAACTGAAATGACAGTTACACCTAAAGCCTCATTGAAGTATCACTTGTAGCTTCCAAGTTTTGGAACCTTGCTGAAGTACCACTAACCCTTATGTTTTAGAGCAAAACCCATTTTGTTCAGCTATTCCTGTGTTATGTCTGAGCCTTAGGCTACATTCAAACGACCATATGAATGAGTCAGCATCCGTTTCCCAATTTTGCGGAACGGGTGTGAATTTATTTATTTCTATGGGGCCGCAAAAGTTGCAGACAGCACACTGTGTGTTCTCCGCATCCGTACTTCCATACCACGGCCTTGCAAAAAAAATAAAAAATAGAACATGTCCTATTCTTGTCCGCAATTGTGGACAATAATAGGCATTTTCTATGATAGTGGCGGAAAGCACATGGGCCGTTATCCGTGTTTTGCGGATCCGCAAAACACCACATTCTTGTGAATGTAGCCTTATGTGAACCAATTCACATCCAGTCAGAATTTTTGTGATCATAGCAAGGTCACTTGCATTAATTATAGATTTTATTATTTGACTTGAAGCACTTTAAATTTGTGTTCACATCCACCAGTTAGTTTTTATTGTAGTTATCTCATTCATTTCAGCTTAAAAATGACAGATGGAAAAATTTATGATTTTACTAAAAAAACAAAACAAATCAATGTGCAGTCATGAACATCATATGTTAGTGAGGTGATTGACAAAGGATGATACACATACAGTGCTGACAATAATTATTCATACCCTTGGCAAATTTTGACTTAAAGTTACTTTTATTCAACCAGCAAGTCATTTTTGGACAGGAAATGACATAGGTGTCTCCCAAAAGATAATAAGACGATGTACAAGAGGCATTATTGTGGGGGGGGGGGGGGGGACATTTCTCAGTTTTTATTTACATTTGAGTAAAAAATACAAGATGTTCCGCACTGTGGAAAATCTCAGAGGACGTGGTCGGAAGCCAAAAGTGACACCTGTGTTGGCAGGAGGTTAGTTAGAGAGGTGAAAAAGAATCCAAAGATCACCACCAAGGCCAGCCTGGTGAATCTAGGCTCTGCTGGTGGCAATGTCTCAAGGCCACTTCTCCAGATAAGGCACACAAAAGCTCGCTTGGCCTTTGCAAAAGCTCATCTGGACAAAGAAGACTTCTGGTCTTCTCTGTTATGGTCAAATGAAACAAAAATTTGATTGTTTGGTTACAATGATGTTTCCTTTATTTGGCGTAAAAAAGAAGAAGCCTTTAACCCAAATAACACCATCCCCACTGTCAAACATGGTGGTGGGAACCTAATGCTTTGGGGTGTTTTTCAGCCAATGGACCAGGGAACCTAATCACAGTAAACGGCACCATGAAAAAAGAGCAATACATGAGGATTCTCAATGATAACATCAGGCAGTCTGCAAAGAAACTTGGCCTTGGGCACCAGTGGACATTTCAGCATTACAATGACCCAAAACACACAGCAAAATTGGTGCAGAAAGGGTTAGCAGATAATAACATTAACGTTTTAGAGTGGCCCAGCCAGAGTCCAGACTTCAACCCAATTGAGAATCTGTGGAGGGAGCTAAAGATCAGGGTGATGGCAAGAAGTCCCTCCAACATGAAAGATTTGGAGCTCATTGCTAAAGATGAATGGGCAAAAATACCTGTGGAGACATGCAAAAAGCTAGTCTGCAATTATAGGAAGCATTTGATTGCTGTAATAGCCAATAAAGGCTTTTCTATTGATTATTGAGAAGGGTATGAATAATTTTGGACTGGACACTTTTTGCTCAAATGTAAATAAAAGCTGAGAAATGTTTAGTTCCACAATAATGCCTCTTGTACATTGTCTTATTATCTTTTGGGCGACACCTATGTCATTTCCAGTCAGAAAAATTACTTGCTGGTTGAATAAAAGTAACTTTAAGGTATGAATAATTATGGGCAGCACTGTATGTCTATGAAGATCCCATTAAAAAGTTCCATCACCTATGTTTAATATTCTGAAACCAAGTAAGCAATAGGACCCATCATTGTGTAGATGTCTGATGCATTATGATATCATACAAGACTAATATATACTGGAACACCTTCCCAATTAAAATATACCTTTTAATAATATTCTATTAAAATCTGGCCTACAGCCGGACTACACACACACACACAAGGAAGGTCGACAAACAATGTCCTATAATGGCAAAAAATGGCTACAGTTACACCTATATATAGGTAAAAATACACGACTGGTGAGCAATCCTGGGGATTTTGGTTACCCCCACACAAGGTACTCTAAGTGTAGGGCACAGCTGAGGACCAAGAAAAATCGTTAAGGAAACCAATATATTGTAGTTCACTGATGACCTTATTGCATAGGTTCACATGATACACATTCCGTGATTGTTCACGGTTAGCTGAAATACTGAATATGTATATCGTGAATATTCACATATTGTTGAACCACAACAAAGGTTACTTGGTAACTTACGATTTGCTGAAATACCAGGACAGATGGAATCAGAAGGTTACTTGGTTACTCACGATTGCTGAAATACCAGGGCAGATGGAATCAGATGGTTAGCTCAGTCGTCAATGGGTGTAGTGCTCCATAACTGGATGGAGATCTAGTGCTGGTAGAGGAAGTGTTAGGATGATTATTTAGCACTAGTATAATCATCCTAACGCTTCCTCTACCAGCACTAGATCTCCATCCAGTTATGGAGCACTACACCCATTGACGACTGAGCTAACCATCTGATTCCATCTGCCCTGGTATTTCAGCAATCGTGAGTAACCAAGTAACCTTCTGATTCCATCTGTCCTGGTATTTCAGCAAATTGTAAGTTACCAAGTAACCTTTGTTGTGGTTCAACAATATGTGAATATTCACGATATACATATTTAGTATTTCAGCTAACCGTGAACAATCACGGAATGTGTATCATGTGAACCTATGCAATAAGGTCATCAGTGAACTACAATATATTGGTTTCCTTAACGATTTTTCTTGGTCCTCAGCTGTGCCCTACACTTAGAGTACCTTGTGTGGGGGTAACCAAAATCCCCAGGATTGCTCACCAGTCGTGTATTTTTACCTATATATAGGTGTGTTACAAAACTGTTAGTTACCCTGTTAGTCTGAATGGATGAAGCACATGGTGAGAACAATGGATGGCGGCCATTTTAACTCACAGACACTGTTTGGACTTTTCTACACGGTGCCATCTCGCCGGTATTTGGTGCACAGAGACATCATTCAGTAGTTTGAAACTACCAAACAGGGGACACATTTATTAGTGACTATTTTCTGTATAACTTGTATATTTTCGGTGTAACTGGCATAAAACTGTATCTTCCAGACTACTGAACGGATCTGGGTGAATTTCGGATATGTGGTTCACCCAGATCCCCCGGTTCCGAGGATATACTTGTTATGGGGTTATTGCATGTTTTGGGGTTCCTGTGATATGTTTTATAAAACTGTATTTCTCTGCCTGTGATAATTATATTCGCCATTGTATTCAGTAATCTTATCACAGCCAGAGAGGAGGATTTTGAGTGGGAATGTCTGTGTTTATTGTACGGATTGATTGGTTGTATTTCAAACCCCTGTGGGCAGTGCTATGTTTGTGGATTGTAAATAAAAGAGTCTGTAGGCCCCAGGGCAGTCAGTCCTAGTTTGACCTTCAAATCGCAGCCTCGCCTCGTTTTGTGGGGGAAAGATTATCCTAGCTGAAAAATAGCTAGTGGGATTGTTCTACATTTACAGGATCCTTCTGGATATCGAGACGAAGCGGCTCCTCTCTCTCTCCCTAAACAGAGATCCAGACTATCCAAGCGGTCCAGCTTCCAGCTAGCCTGGGAGTAACCGTAACAAGGTGTAACTGTAGCAATTTTTTGCCATTATAGGACATTGTTTGTCGACCTTCCTTGTGTGTGTAGTCTGGCTGTAGGCCAGATTTTAATAGAATATTATTAAAAGGTATATTTTAATTGGGAAGGTGTTCCAGTATATATTCAACTATTCTTCCCTTAGATTTATTTACTGCCAAGCAGGTTTGTGATGTGGTATCATACAAGACTGACAAATCCAGCATTGCTGCAACCAGGGGCATAACTAACATAGCGGCCGACCATGCGACTGCTATGGGGCCCAGGGCAAGAGAGGTCCCAGTCTTAGTTGAGATTATATCCTCTTCTACTGGAGGTGAAAACTTGGTCAGGACTCTAACCTTTTAGCAAATAAGGCAGTGTAAATATGGCCCAAGGGTCATTGAAAAGGGTTTAGGCGGAAACCCTTCTGGCCTGTTTGGGGGGCCTTGTTTGATCCTTGCTATGGGGCTCTTACTTCTCTATGTACACCACTGGCTGCCACTGTATAACAGTGGCAACTAGTGTTGAGCGAATAGAAGCATCCAATGCAGAGTTCAATCCAAAGTTTAGAAAAAATTAGATTTGCCGCAATCACTACAAGATACATTTTAGCAACACACAAACCACAGGATATAGGTGGGTAAAAGGGGTTTCATAGAGAGGTTAAGCCCCTGTAAACCTAATTGTAGGGACAAGTCTATTTGTTTTAATTCAGAGAGAAAAATATTAGCATTAGATAATAGGATAGAGAGAGTCTCCTGTTTGCTGCTAAAGATGCTCAGGTAATTTCAGTCCACAAACTGTAACCATTCTGCATTTTGTAAATTTGATTTAAAAGAAGAGTTTATCCCTTTGTATAGGTACTTAGAAAAAAACTTTATATTCATCTCTGGAAATTCAGCATATATATTCATTATTTCCTACAGTTCTCCTGTCATCATTATACCTGCTCCTTACTCATTGCATATGCAGTGGTTTTTATGGTTTTGTTAATAGAACAATGCATATCAAAGGCAGAAATTGCAAAATGTAAAGTCTATGGACACCTTCGAAGTGGAAAACTATTTTTAGAGTTATGATTTGTTACCTTGCAATAAAACACTAGCACTAAATATCAGGCTACAGTCTTTAACTCTTTATTCATTTTCAGGCCTCTAAAATAGTTTACAACCTGCTTCTACTTTCATGTTTGCATCATGTGTGAATATACCCTAAGACATAGTGAAATATGTGAGTCCAGGATGTAAAGGTTCAGTTTCATTATTGAAATACAGCTCATGAGGAATCTGCTCTCCCTTGTGCTGATAGAAAGTGATGCTGATGAGAGTGTATTCTTATCCCCCCCCCCCCCCCCCGCATATTGTGCGATGGTTGCTCTCTCCTCCTTCTTTACATTGGTACACAGCCTGAGTGACTCACCTTCTCCCTCTACAGACTTGGCAATTTGTGCACTCTGCTATCAATATGGATACTGTGATCTCTCCCTTCTCTGAAGACATGATTGTTTTCTACCCTCTCCACACTCTGATCTGCAGTGTAAAACGTTATCTCCCTCCAAACCAATACAGTATCTGTAACATTTGCCTATTGTGAGATAATGTAAGGAAACGCAAAGAGAGCCCACAGAAGCCAAGAGAAGTGTACGGTTGAATTTGTCAAATGCAGTAGCTCAACAGCTATGTACATGAGTTGCAAAGACACTACAGTAGCAAAACAGTAGGACATTTAAATTAAGAATATTTAGAAAGTAGCCTATTTTTTAAATTTGGAAGAAAGTGAACAATAATAAAAATGTAAATGCAAATGTGACTGTATCCTGTAAAGGAGATTCAAAGGGGTTATCTGGTTTAGAAATCCCATTTTCAAATACCTTATTAAGAAAGTTTGAGATAATAGAGGGGCTCCATATAAGCCCCTCATTTAATAGCCAGAGCAGAGAGTTTAGAGGTCCTGTCTAGTCCTGCACTGCATGGACAGATGAGTATTCAACAAATGTGCATGAGCTTTCTGGCATAAGAGGTCAGTACACTTCTTAACAAAACAATGCTTTAGTCTGCCTTTGAAGTTTCAGAAGGGCCCGTTATCATATAGTAACTATAGTTAACCATTATCACACATGCCCAACTGGGATCACATTCTATAGGACACACTAAATTTCGCTTACCAGTCTTGTTGCTTTGCTTCTAAATTTTAGTTTGTTCAATAATTCACAGTCTCCAGTGGATATATTTTACTTCTTAATTCGATTTTACATCTTAATTACTGCTCAATATGTTTTAGATTGCTAAATAAACCTTTTAATCATTCATTTTTTACACTAAAGACCCTATTACACCTGAAGATAATTGTGCACATCATCGCTAACAAGCGTTCATATGACTCTTGTTAGCAATGATCTGGCTGTGTAATACTGCCGCCGATTACATCAGTGTTTCCCAACCAGTGTGCCTCCAGCTGTTGCAAAACTACAACTCCCAGCATGCCCGCACAGCCAAAGGCTGTCCAGGCATGCTGGGAGTTTTAGTTTTGCAATGGCTGGAGGCACACTGGTTAGGAAACACTGGATTACATGATGAATGAGCAAATGCTTGTTCGGGTAAGGCCGAGTTCACACGAACATGTGTGATCCGTGGCCCGCAATACACGGCCACAGTTCCATGTGCATTCCGCATCACAGATGCGGACCCATTCACTTCAACGGGTCCGCAAATCCGGAATTGCGCAACGGCCGTACTTCCGTTCCGCAAAAAGATAGAACAGGTCCTATATTTTTGCGGAACAGGCGGATCATGGACCCATTAAAGTGATTGCGTCCGCGATCCGATGCGGCTGACCCACGGCTGGCAATCGTGTATTGCAGCCCGCAATTTGCGGGCCGCAGCACGGGCACGGGTCACACATGTTCATGTAAACTCGGCCTTATTGGAATCTATCAATATGTTTAAAAATCCTTGTTTGTCGGTGGAAGATCATGATGTGTAATCATGATCTGCTGCTAGTAAAAAGTGATTGATTTTCGGGATGAACGATGGCATTAGCGATCGCTCCTCCTCATACTGAGGAGTAGGGAAGAGCGAATAGAAGCTGACAAAGTGAAATTCGATCCGCACCCAAGCCAAATTTCCTTATACTTCGTGTCAACGAATCACATTTTTTCCTGGGAAGGCAGGATCACCCATAATACTATGCATGCAGCCAATCAGCAGCCAGTGAGCCCTGTGACGTCACATCCCTATAAATAGCGGCAGCCATCTTAATTTCTGCCATTTACCATTGTACTTAGTGCAGGGAGAGAAGTCTGCAGCCGCTAGGGACAGTGATGTCAAAGACTTGATTGTGGTGAAAAAACGATTTATAAGTGCAGGAAAAGCATTTTGTGTTGTGTAAAAGTAGAAAATAATTAGAGCCTAATTGCCGTTCAGTGGCGCAGTGATATCTTCTAAAGCCCTGTTTGCCATGTATTGGTGGGGAAATAAAAATATATTCGCCGTTCAGCATTGCGCTTATATGTTGAAATTGCTTGTGTAGTGGAAAAGTGGAAAAAAATAAGGGCCTTTTTGCTGTTCAGCGGTGCAGTTATAATTGGTGAAGCCCTTTTAGCTGTATGGACCGAATTACATAGTGGTGATGGTGACATTTTTTATGTGAAACAGGCTTTTTTGGAGAAATTGATGGGTGATTGTAGACTTTGTTCTGCATGAACCGAATTCCATTATCCTTTCGTTGGTGAAATATTTTATTTCAAACAGGTTTTTTTTCATGAAAATTGATAGGTGATTGTAGACCTCTTTTTGTTGTATGGACTGATTTACGTAGTGTGACATTTTTTATGTGAAACAGGCTTTTTGGGGGAAAATTGATGGATATTTGTACACCTCCTTTTGCTGTATGGACCGAATTGCTTCATTGTGGGTCCTGCATTAAACATAATGAAGACGCTGATGACAACACACCAGCAGACTTTGCCTTTACAATCACAATTAAATCAAGCAGCTTCAGTAAGTTGAAAATATTCATGTGTTTTTATCTGCTCCATCTGCATTCGATCTCCACAGCACACAAGATATGACATTAGAGACTCTTCTTAAGATCAGGAGTTCCATCAGAATTGTGTGTAACATTCTTGCTCCCTGTGCAAAGCAATAACAAAAGGACTCCGTAGGCAAATTGAAAATATATTATATAGCTATATGTTGAAAAGCCTTGTGTAGTATAAACGTTGAAAAAGGCCTATAGCGCAAATAGAGGCTGGGGGCAAGGTCATGGGACAGGGAGGAATGGAAGGAGGGACTAGAACAGCTCAGAAAGAAAAATGTAGCGTACAAAATATGCATAAACCTCTTTAATGTATGTAAACTAATGCCAGAAACCTGATTAATAAAACTGGGGAACTGGAATTAGTGATGTGTGATGAGGACTATGACATAGTGGGAATAACTGAGACATGGCTGGATGATAGCTATGACTGGGCGGTTAATGTACAGTGTTACAGTCTGTTTAGAAAGGATCGTCAAAACCGGAGAGGGGGAGGAGTCTGCCTGTATGTAAAGTCCTGTCTAAAACCCACACTCCGAGAAGATATAAGTGAGGGACATGAAAATGTGGAGTCACTGTGGGTAGAAATACATGGAGGCAAAGACAATAATTAATTACTAATAGGAGTTTATTATAAACCACCTAATATACCAGAGTCCACAAAAAATCTACTACTAAACGAGATAGACGAGGCGGCAAATCATAATGAGGTGGTAATTATGGGGGACTTCAACTATCCTGATATAGACTGGGAAACTGAAACTTGTATATCTCATTAAAAAAAACAGGTTCTTGGTAATAACCAAAGACAATTATCTTTCCCAATTGGTTCAGGACCCGACTAGAGAGACAGCCATACTGGACTTAGTATTAACCAATAGACTGGACAGAACAACAGACGTGCAGGTTGGGGGACACCTGGGAAATAGTGAAACATAAAGTAATAACCTTCCAATTATTATTCAAAAGAGTGTTTCTTCAGGGAGCAACAAAAATACCAAACTAAATTTAGCCAACTAAGAGAGGCCATAGGCCTAACGAACTGGGACAAAGTCCTCAAAAATAAAAATACAGCCAAAAAATTGGATATTTTTAAAAGCATCCTAAAATCTAATTGTGAGAGATACATACAGATATAGCAGGGTTAACACACAAACTGTTAACTCCAATTTATGAACTTATTATGTTATCTTCAAACAAAAGCCATTGAAAAGCAATTGCAGGTGTTTGCTTAACGCATTTAGTTTAGATAACACGTCTCATAAAGCATGTGTGTTAACTCTACTACATCCGTACCTTATGGGAATAAAAGGTTAAGGAACAAGAATAAACCAATGTGGATAAATAGAACTGTAAAGAAAGCAATAAATGACAAAAAGACTAAAACAGGAGGGCAAAAACTGAAAAACTATAAAGAAAAAAATTGAATATGTAAAAAACAAATAAAAGCAGCCAAACTAGAGACTAAGAGATTAATTGCCAAAGAGAGCAAAACTAACCCTAAAATGTTCTTCATTTATATATATATATGATAAAAAGTATAAAATCTGAAGGTGTCAGCCCTCTACAGTGTAATGAGGAGGGAGTTGCAGAGAGATGTGAGAAGAAAGCAAAGCTATTAAATATGTTTTTCTCCACTGTATTAACATAGTAACATAGTACATAAGGCCGAAAAAATACATTTGTCCATCCAGTTCGGCCTATCATCCTGCAAGTTGATCCAGAGGAAGGCAAAAAACCCCTGTGAGGAAGAAGCCAATTTTCCTCACTTTAGGGGAATAAAAATTCCTTCCCGACTCCAATCAGGCAATCAGAATAAATCCCTGGATCAACCATCTCTCTCTAGTAGCTATAGCCTGTAATATTATTACGCTCCAGAAATACATCCAGGCCCCTCTTGAATTCCTTTATTGTACTCACCATCACCACCTCCTCAGGCAGAGAGTTCCATAGTCTCACTGCTCTTACCGTAAAGAATCCTCTTCTATGTTTGTGTACAAACCTTCTTTCCTCCGGACGCAGAGGATGTCCCCTTGTCACAGTCACTGTCCTGGGAATGAATAGATGATGGGATAGATCTCTGTACTGACCCCTGATATATTTATACATATTAATTAGATCTCCTCTCAGTCGTCTTTTTTCTAAAGTGAATAACCCTAATTTTGATAATCTTTCAGGGTACTGTAGTTGCCCTATTCCAGTTATTACTTTAGTTGCCCTCCTCTGGACCCTCTCCAGCTCTGCTATGTCTGCTTTGTTCACTGGAGCCCAGAACTGTACACAGTACTCCATGTGTGGTCTGATTAATGATTTGTAAATTGGTAGGACTATGTTCTCATCACGGGCATCTATGCCCCTTTTGATGCAACTCATTATCTTATTGGCCTTGGCAACAAGTACGGGTGACTTGCATTATTCCTTCCCATGTGCATAACTTTACATTTGTCAGTGTTAAACCTCATCTGCCACTTATCTGCCCAAACCTCCAATCTATCCAGATCGCTCTGTAGTAGTATACTGTCCTCATCAGTGTTAATTACTTTACACAGTTTAGTGTCATCTGCGAAAATTGATACTTTACTATGCAAGCCTTCTACAAGATCATTGATAAATATATTAGAGAATAGGGCCCAATACTGACCCCTGAGGTACTCCACTAGTGACAGTGACCCAATCTGAGTATGTACCATTAATAACCACCCTCTGTTTTCTATCATTGAGCCAGTTACTTACCCACTTACAGACGTTTTCTCCCAGTCCGAGCATTCTCATTTTATATACTAACCTTTTATGTGGTACAGTGTCAAATGTTTTGGAGAAGTCCAGATACATGACATCCATTGATTCGCCGCTGTCAAGTCTAGAACTTACCTCCTCATAGAAACTGATTAAATTTGTTTGACATGATCGATCCCTCACGAAGCCATGTTGATATGGCGTTATTTGCTTATTTCCGTTAAGATGCTCTAACATGGCATCTCTCAGAAAACCTTCAAACAGTTTACCCACAACAGATGTTATACTTACCGGCCTATAGTTTCCAGGCTCTGTTTTTGGACCCTTTTTTGAATATTGGCACCACATTTGCCATGCGCCAATCCTGTGGGACATTCCCTGTAAACATAGAATCTGCAAATATCAGAAATAAGGGTCTGGCTATGACATTACTTAATTCCCTTAGGATACGGGGGTGTATGCCATCTGGTCCTGGCGATTTGTCTATTTTAATCTTTTTAAGTCGCTGTTGCACTTCTTCCTGGGTCAGGAATGGGGAATTTATTTCAACATTCGGCATGTCATCTGACAGTTTATTTTCCTCAGTGAATACATTGGAGAAAAAAATATTTAACAGCTTTGCTTTCTCCTCGTCGCTCTCTGCGACTCCCCCCTCATTACTCTTTAACGGGCCGACACCTTCAGATTTATACTTTTTAATATTTATATGTATTCACTGAAGAAAATAAACTGTCAGATGAAATTCAGAATGTAAACGTAAATTCCCCATTAAAAGTGCCCTGTCTGACCCAGGAAGAATTACAGTAGAGTCTTAAAAAGATTAAAACAGACAAATCGCCTGAACCAGATGGGATAAACACCCGTAAGAGAATTAAGTACTGTCATAGCCAGAACCTTATTTCTGATATTTAAGGACTCTATTCTGACAGTGGGTAAATGGTTTGAAGGTTTTCTAGGAGATGCTATCTTGGAGTACCTCAATGAAAATAAGCAAATCAGCATGGCTTCATGAGGGATCGGTCATGTCAAACTAATTTAATCAGTTTCTATGAGGAGGTAAGCTCTAGACTTGATAGCGGCGAATCAATGGATGTCGTATATATGGACTTCTCCAAAGCATTTGACACTGTACCGCATTAAAGGTTAGTATATAAAATGAGAATGCTTGGACTGGGAGAAAATGTCTGTAAGTGGGTAAGTAACTGGCCCAGTGATAGAAAACAGAGGGTGGTTATTAATGTTACACACTGAAAATGGGTCACTAGTGGAGAACCTCAGGGGTCAGTATTGGGCCCTATTCTCTTCAATATATTTATTAATGATCTTGTAGAAGGCTTGCACAGTAAAATATCAATTTTTGCAGATAACACTACACTATGTAAAGTAATTGACATGGAAGAGGACAGTATACTACTACAGATGGATCTGGATAGATTAGAGAGGTGTAAGTGTAACACTGACAAATGTAAGGTTATGTACATAGGAAAGAATATTGCAAATCACCAGTACATACTAAATCATTAAACACTGGGTAACACTAACATGGAAAAGGACCTAGGAATTTTAGTGAACAGTAGTGTTGAGCGAGCATGCTCCTGCCGAATACCAGTTCGGCTTGAGCATCGCTATGCTCGGCACATGGAGATACTGGGCTGCGTACCGCATGTGCTCGAGCGCAATGCTCGAGTCTTTTCCCCACACGTTTCACGGCTGCTAAGCAGCCAATAAACATGCAGGTAAGTGCTGCCCTCACTGTAATGCCAGTAGCCATGTTGGCTACTGGCATTACAGTGATTGGCTGGCCGGAGCGATAGCAACCGATGATGCGTGTTCGGCTCATTCTAAGTCAGGGAGAGCTGAGCATAGAAAGGGATAACAAGTCCTTTTAAGGACTATTGTGTGTGACAGCAGCAATATATATTTTTTGCGCATACTGCGCAAAATACTGTGTGATTGGCTGCTGCAGACAGTTATATTCGCGCCACATCTCCTGTGTAAATTGTGCGCATCCCTAAAATATCAGTGACATCCAGTGCACTTTTTTCGTAGACAGTGTCCGCTGCAAACAGTAAAATGATCTGCGCCACATCTCCTGTTTAAAATGTGCACATCCCTAAAATATCAGTGATATCCAGTACACTTTTTCCGTAGATGGTCTCCCCTGCGTAGAGATGGCCTTTGCGGTGAACTTTGCTTGTTCGCGGTTCGCCAAACAGGAGACCATATGGCGATGTCCGCTGAAGCTATATTCTTTGCATTGTGCAGAACTTTGACCGATGACACATCCATCAGGTGGGACAGGACAGCCAATTGAGACATTTCAGCACATGGACCCCTACCCCATAAATAAACCCTATCTGGCAGCCATTTTACATTCTGTTTTTTGCCAGTGTAGGTAGAGGTTGCTGTGTGGAGCAGGGACAGACTCTTAGGGACACCAAACGCTAGCTAATAGGGCCACAAAAGTCCTTTAAAGGGAGTCTGTCACCACTATATGACCATATACACCCCTTACATGGCGCTGTAGCACACCTATACATGATTGCAATGGTACCTTTGTTATTTTCTTTAGGCATCCAGAAGCAGGAAAAACAACATTTATTTAATATGCAAATGAGCACTCGCAAGTGCCCAGGGGCGGTGTTCCGTGTGTAGGTGCCCAGGCTGCCCTGCCTTTTAACCGTTACTCCTCCCCCAGCCTCTTCCTTTGCCCACCCTCCTATTCCCTTGTATCATCGCTAGGTCCGGCTGAGATCCCGCTCCTGCGCACTGCTTTGCCGGGCCGGGGCATGCACACTGTAATGCCCATTTTGGATACGGCATCAATTCAACTAGTGCGCATGCGCCATCCGGCGAAGCAGTGCGCAGGTGCGGGATCTCGGCCGGACCTAGGGATGATACAAGTGAATGGGAGGGCGGGCAAAGGAAGAGGCTGGGGGAGGAGTAACGGTTAAAAAGGCAGAGCATCCTGGGCACCTACACACGGAACACCGCCCCTGGGCACTTAGGAGTGCTCATTTGCATATGAAATAAATGTCGTTTTTCCTGCTTCTGGATGTCTAAAGAAAATAACAAAGGTACCATTAGAATCCTGTATAGGTGTGCTACAGCGTCATGTAAGTGCTGTATATGGTCATATAGTGGTGACAGACTCTCTTTAAGTCCTTTTGGTATAGGTGTGCAATCGATAGGTGTGACATACAGGGGGGTGTGACAAACTTATAATATACTTTCTAACAAAGAAAATATATTATAGTGCATTTGTATTGTGCAGCAGTTGTGTGCGGTTCTGCTGCGATACTGCAGCTAGATAGAGGGACAAATGCTATTGGAATAGGTAATTGCAACAGGTGTGATATACCTGTTGCCCCCCCCCCCCACGAAAAAAAGGAAAACTGATAGAGGGGTGTGATATACGTATAATATACTTTCTAACATAGAAAGTATATTATAGTGCATTTGTATTGTGCAGCAGTTGTGTGCGGTTTTCCTGAGATACCGCAGCTAGATAGAGGGACAAACGCTATTGGAATAACTAATTGCAACAGGTGGGATATACCTGTTGCCCCAAAAATAAAAACTGATTGAGGGATGTGAAATACCTTTAATATAATGTCTATATAGTGCATTTGTATTGTGTAGCAGTTGTCAGTTCTACTGGGATACAGAAGCTAGCTAGAGGGACAAACGCTAATGGAATAACTAATCGCAACTAGTGTGATATACCTGTTGCCCCCCAAAAAAATCTGATTAAGGGGTGTGATATACCTATAATATACCTTCTAACATAGAAAGTATATTATAGTGCATTTGCATTGTGCAGAGGTTGTGTACGGTGCTGCTGAGATACCGCAGCTAGATAGAGGGACAAACGCTATTGGAATAAGTAATAGCAAATGGTGTGATATACCCGTTGCCCCCCCAAAAAAATTCAATGGTGTGATACACCGGCTTCCACAAAATATTGATTGAGGGGTTTGATACATTGGCTTCTACTAAATATAGATTGAGACCTACGATACACCAGCTTCAACCAAGGAAGGTGGTCCTCGCTGTTGCTGCCTACTTCGAGATCTCTAATGTCAGTTGTGGTGAAGGGGACGATGATGACGTGTCGATGGATGTCATATGGGTGCTCACAAGAGAGGAAGAGTAGGGGAATTCAGAGGGAGAGAAGGAGCAGCAGATAGGGAGGAGAAGGAGGAGAAGCAGGCAGAACTCTTAGTGCACAGGAGGCAAAAAGCAGACTGCAAATGTATCTGGAATGAGCCATCCACCATGCACGGTCACATCTGGCGCTCCCAGGACGCAGGCACATGGCTCTGCAGTGTGAGCCTTTTTTTAACATGTCAGCTGCTGACAATAGTGTTGCCATCTGCAGCCTGTGCTGTCAACGCATAAGTTGCGATAAGCCCAACACTTACCTAGGGTCGACCGCCTTAAGAAGGCACCTGGCCTCCCATTGGGAGCAACACCGTCAGAACCCACAAAGCCACACTCCTGTTTCTGGCCGGCAGCCTATCAGAGGAACAAGGAAGGGAGATGCCTCTCCCTCCCCTGCCCCGCCGCAGCACAGCCATCTGTATCGCTGTACTGAGGACAGCGATACAGATGACTATGGAGATGACCGCTTCCTCAATGGAAGTGCTCATCTCCCCCAATCTGCTCTCCGACCGTTGGCGCCCCCTTCCTCTTGCTGGAGACACGCACCCTATATGGTCGCACCCCTCGTTCAGCTGTCGAAATGGCCCTGAAGTGCGGTATCAGCTGCTCATCGACCCTGATCCTTCTGGGGGAACCTGCCTGGCATGAACAGGCCTCTATTAGCTACAGACAATGAGAAGACAAAGGGTCAAGATAGCTTTGAGCCCGGAAGAGTCCCAAGTTCATCAAGATACGTCACTAAAGATTTTACCGCATAATAGTAAAATCTGCTCCCCCCACTAGTAACTCTGCTCCTCCCTCCTCCTGTCACCCCACTAGTAACCCTGCTCCCCGTTCCTCCTGTAACCCCACTAGTGCCACTGAGCTCCCCTCCTCCTGTCACTCCACTAGTAACCCTGCTCCCCTACTAGTAACCCTGCTGCCCCTCACTATTGACGCTGCTCCCCCCTCATTTTGTCCCCCCACTAGTGACCCTACTCCCCCCTGCTTCCCCTCCTCCTGTCCCCCCACTGGTAACCCTGCTCCCCCCTCCTCCTGTCATCCCATTAGTGACCATGCTCCCCCCCACTAGTAACCCTGCTTCCCCTCCTCCTGTCACCCTACTAGTTACCCTGCTCCATCTCCTCCTGTCACCCCACTAGTGACCCTGCTGCCCCCTCCTCCTGTAACCCCACTGGTGACTATGCTCTTTCCGCCTTCTGTCACCCCACTGGTGACCCTGCTCCCCCTTTTCCTATCCCCCCACTACTAACCCTGCTCCCCTCCACTAGTGACCCTGTCTGTTCCTGTATTGAGATGAGCCTGGCTGGAGTATGGTGAGGCCTAGCTGTGTGTCTGTCCCTGTGTGTGTCTGTCCCTGTGTGTGTGTGTGTCTGTCCCTGTGTGTGTGTGTATATCCCTATGTGTGTATGTCCGTGTGTGTGTGTATGTCCCTGTGTGTCTCTCCCTGTGCGTGTCACCATCACCATGCCCACAGTGTTCCTATGTTCTGACGCAGCTGCATCAGGATGTTCTGTGCGGGGCAAGATGAAGATGGCAGAGGAAGCAGTGCCTCCAGCATGGAGTCTGTGGGAGAGACACAGGGAGGCACACTAAGGATGTAGGCACCACTACCACGTTATCAGGACTAGTGTTATCTGTGTTTTTACATAGTACTGCAGGTAACACTACCACATTATCAGCACTAGTGTTATCTGTGTTGTTACATAGGACTGCAGGGGACATCTACTATATACTATATTATCTGTACTCAGAGAGTTATCACTGTATAGGGGGGCCCACTGAGACTTTATTGCCCAAGGGCCCACATGAGCCTGAAGCCGGTGCGGCGCAATATGTGGGTAAGGATGTGTGTGGGTGTGGCTTGAGGGTGGGTAGGGAGACAGGGGCCCCATAATCTCCTATTGCCCAGGGGCCCCATGAGTTGTCAGTCCACCTCTGGTGCGTATATATACAGTGGCGGAAATAATTATTTGACCCCTCACTGATTTTGTAAGTTTGTCCAATGACAAAGAAATGAAAAGTCTCAGAACAGTATCATTTCAATGGTAGGTTTATTGTAACAGTGGCAGATAGCACATCAAAAGGAAAATCGAAAAAATAACTTTAAATAAAAGATAGCAACTGATTTGCATTTCATTGAGTGAAATAAGTATTTGAACCCCTACCAACCATTAAGAGTTCTGGCTCCCACAGAGTGGTTAGACACTTCTACTCAATTAGTCACCCTCATTAAGGACACCTGTCTTAACTAGTCACCTGTATAAAAGACACCTGTCCACAGAATCAATCAATCAAGCAGACTCCAAACTCTCCAACATGGGAAAGACCAAAGAGCTGTCCAAGGATGTCAGAGACAAAATTGTAGACCTGCACAAGGCTGGAATGGGCTACAAAACCATTAGCAAGAAGCTGGGAGAGAAGATGACAACTGTTGGTGCGATTGTTCGAAAATGGAAGGAGCACAAAATGACCATCAATCGACCTCGCTCTGGGGCTCCACGCAAGATCTCACCTCGTGGGGTGTCAATGGTTCTGAGAAAGGTGAAAAAGCATCCTAGAACTACACGGGAGGAGTTAGTTAATGACCTCAAATTAGCAGGGACCACAGTCACCAAGAAAACCATTGGAAACACATTACACCGCAATGGATTAAAATCCTGCAGGGCTCGCAAGGTCCCCCTGCTCAGGAAGGCACATGTGCAGGCCCGTATGAAGTTTGCCAATGAACACCTGAATGATTCAGAGAGTGACTGGGAGAAGGTGCTGTGGTCTGATGAGACCAAAATAGAGCTCTTTGGCATTAACTCAACTCGCTGTGTTTGGAGGAAGAAAAATGCTGCCTATGACCCCCAAAACACCGTCCCCACAGTCAAGCATGGGGGTGGAAACATTTTGCTTTGGGGGTGTTTTTCTGCTAAGGGCACAGGACAACTTATTCGCATAAACGGGAAAATGGACGGAGCCATGTATCGTGAAATCCTGAGCGACAACCTCCTTCCCTCTGCCAGGAAACTGAAAATGGGTCATGGATGGGTGTTCCAGCACGACAATGACCCAAAACATACAGCAAAGGCAACAAAGGAGTGGCTCAAGAAGAAGCACATTAAGGTCATGGAGTGGCCTAGTCAGTCTCCGGACCTTAATCCAATCGAAAACCTATGGAGGGAGCTCAAGCTCAGAGTTGCACAGAGACAGCCTCGAAACCTTAGGGATTTAGAGATGATCTGCAAAGAGGAGTGGACCAACATTCCTCCTAAAATGTGCGCAAACTTGGTCATCAATTACAAGAAACGTTTGACCTCTGTGCTTGCAAACAAGGGTTTTTCCACCAAGTATTAAGTCTTTTTTTGTTAGAGGGTTCAAATACTTATTTCACTCAATGAAATGCAAATCAGTTGCTATCTTTTATTTAAAGTTATTTTTTCGATTTTCCTTTTGATGTGCTATCTGCCACTGTTACAATAAACCTACCATTGAAATGATACTGTTCTGAGACTTTTCATTTCTTTGTCATTGGACAAACTTACAAAATCAGTGAGGGGTCAAATAATTATTTCCTCCACTGTATATATATATATATATATATATATATATACATGGCTTTTCAACATAGCACTTGCACCCCAAGTACAAATTGCTGGAATGACAGAACTGTATAATGGCTATGTGGATCCCCAAATAATCTTTAGTTGCACTTGTAAATCGCTTTTCTAGCACTGTCCCTAGCTCCTTCTGACGTCTCTCCCTGCACTAAGATGCTGTGAAATGATTCCTCCCTATACTTTCCCTGCACTTGTAAATCGCTTTTATGGCACTGTTCCTGGAGCTTTCTGACGTCTCTCCCTGCACTAAGATGCTGTGAAATGATTCTTCCCTATCCTTTCCCTGCACTCATAAATCGTTTTGTTTTTTTCACAATGAGGCTTTTCCAATTGCTGTCCCTAGCAACTTCTTATGTCTGTCCCTGCACTCAGAACACTTGAAAATGTCTGACTCTAAGATGGCTGCCGCATTTATAGGGCTGTGACATCACAGGGCTGGCTGGCTGCTGATTGGTTGCATGCATGGCATTATGGGTCAGCTCACCTTCCCAGAGTTCCTTGCCCCATGTCCTCATACGCGTAGCCGCCATTTTATGAAAAATTGTGATTCGTTACCACGAAGCGCAAAGAAATTCGCATTTGCTACGAATCAAATTTTTCCTAAAATTCGGATCGAATTCCACTTCGTAAGCTTCAATTCGCTCATCTCTAGTGATTGTACACCTCCTTTTGCGGTATGGACCGAACTACTTAGTGGTGAAATTCTTTATGTGACACAGGCCTTTTTTGGGGAAAATTTACCGAATTAAGTTGTCATGGGTCCTGCAGTAAACATAATGAAGACGCTAATGGCAACACACCAGCAGACTTTACCATCTATTCAGAATTAAATCAAGCAGCTTCAGTAAGTTGAAAATATTCATATGTTTTTATCTGCTCCATCTGCATGCGATCGCCACAGCACACAAAACATGATAGGAGAGCATCTGCTTTGGTGTCCAAGTCCCATTTCTTAAGATCAGGAGTTCCATCAGAATTGTGTGTAAAGTTCTTGCTCCCTTTCCAAAGCCATAACAAAAGGACTCCATAGGCATATACATCATAGCAAGCTGAAGCTGGTTGCCCCAATTTTAATTCAGGAGCAGTAAACAGCGGGAAGCAAATAGAGGTAACTGAACTCTGCTGCTCTGTATCTCTTGTAAATTCAATGTCTCCAGCTAGCCCCCTCTTTGATTTACAGCAAATATATTATTTTTATGTAGAGATCCAAGAATTATGTTGGAGACATGTAGTATATGCAAGCCATGTGCAACCCTTCATCACTCTCACACTGTTCTGCACCTAGTTTACCTGGGCAAACAGAGTCACACAGGGGAAGAACTGCTCTGTGTCCTTCAGCAAAAAATCTGGCTTTCTCCACGACAACTGAAAATTGAGCAGAACCGGAACCAGCAGGTGGTGGCATACTTGGAGTGCACCCTGCCATCCGTCATTGAAGATCCACTGGACTACTGGACAGCCAAACTGGATTTCTGGCCGCAAATGGCCGAGTTTGCCCTGGAAAAGCTGTCCTGTCCAGCCAGTAGTGTGACATCAGAGCGGGTGTTTAGTGCGGTGGGGGCCATAGTTACCAAAGGAGAACTCGCCTGTCCACCCAAAATGTGGAGAGACTGACCTTTGTCAAGATAAATCAGGCGTGGATCAGCCAGGATTTCCATCCACCAATGTCTGATGCATCAGACAAGATCATCCATGGTGCCACACCAACACTTTGACAAAAGAGACCGTTTTTGCCTCAGCTACTATTCTGATGCTGCCACCCACCTGATGACACAAATCTGATGCCAAGTGCTCCTTCTTTCACCTACCATCTTCAGCTGGTACTGGTATTGCAATCCACCTTCACACTATGTCATCTTGCCACTCTGTGGCCTCCTCATGCTGCTGCTACCTCCACACTGTGTAATTGTGCCACTGTGTAATTGTGCCACTGTGTGGCCTCCTGATGCTGCAGCCACCTCCACACTCTGTCATTGGGCCACTCTGTGGACTTCTCATGGGACTTCTCATGATGTTCACACTATCCCTACTTCATCACTGGGCGCCTATTTTGCCTTTTTGGCTTTGCTGACATCATAATTTATTTGACCCTTCTTCTATTCTGTCAGAAGGAAGGAAAAATGAGATGCACAATGGTTCCTCTGTGTAGCAGCTGTAAGGCCTGTATGGTCCGATCAGAATTGGCTTATGAATTGGTAGCCAAAAGCAGGAGTAGGTACAAAACACAGAAGACATGCAAATATTCAGTGCATGTGTCATCTCTGTTTTTGATTCACTCATTGTCACGAGGGTGTCAAGAACGAGGCCTGACTCCGTTATACCCGGGGTCAGGAAGTCGCAGCGGTTGGCTGCGTGCTCTATGTAGTAAGATAGGGCTGTTTCCTTATGGTAGCTTTCTGGGTTTGCTTTGCAACCCTTTTTGGATCACTCAGGGATCCGTAGCTCCTTCTCCTCAGCTGTTCCTTGTCCAGCACTCCCAACCTTCTTATATTCCCCTCTCACACCTCTCTGGTTGCCAGATATAGAGCTTCCTGCCTGGACTTCTATACTGACACACTGGAGCTGTGTTGCTGCGTTCTCTGGTTGTTGGTCCAGAATGTTTCCCTCCAGATCCCTGTTGGACCTTTGTGGTCTGCTGTGGTCGCCCACCTGGGTTTATGTGTTTGTCTGTATTGTCTGTCCTCTCCCTGGTGTTTCCCTCTTAGTGTCAGTGGTCCCTCTTAGTGTCCCTGGAGGGGGTAATGTGAGTGATCCGGTACTCATTCTTCAAAGAGGAGTGGTTGTTTCTGCGGTACACTCTGCTCTGGAGGGGAAGGTGTTAGAGGCCCAGGGGGACGCCCCAGTCTCTTGCCCCTCAGATAAATTGTTTGTACCATTGAACCCGGGTTTCGAATTATTAAAGGAACATCATAATTAGGCACTTGCTGGGCACCCAGGTAGTAAAGCAACTTTGGAGCTATTGTCTCGTCGTTTTTGGTGGCCAAGGTTGCGTCAGGATGTAATGGATTCTGTGTCTTCTTGTTCTACCTGTGCGCGCACAAAAGTTTTGCATACACGTCCTGCAGGGTCTCTATTACCACTTGTCATTCCCAATAGACCATGGACACATCTGTCAATGGATTTTATCACTGACTTACCTTTGTCTGCGGGTAAAACAGTTATTTTGGTAGTAGTGGACAGGTTTAGCAAAATGGTACACTTCATTGCGTTACCCGCACTACCTAATGCTAAGACTCTTGCTCAGGTATTCATCAGTGAAATTGTGAAGCTTCACGGGGTCCCTTCCGATGTTGTTTCGGATCGGGGTACCTAGTTTATTTCTAAGTTTTGGAAAGCTTTTTGTTTCTGTTTGGGGGTTCACTTGTCGTTTTCCTCAGCTTTCCATCCTCAGTCGAATGGACAGACTGAGCGTACCAACCAAAACCTTGAGACATATCTAAGATGTTTTGTGTCTGAAAACCAAGAGTTGTGGTCATCATATTTACCGTTAGCTGAGTTTGCCATAAATAATCATCGTCAGGAATCCACTGGCAAGTCACCATTTCTTGGTGCATATGGTTTTTATCCCCAATTCTGTACTTTCAATTCTGGGGTTCCCGAAGAGGAACGTTTTTCGTCATCTCTTTCATTCGTATGGCAGAAGGTGCAAACTAACTTGAAAAATATGGGGGGTAAATACAAATGCATGGCTGATAAGAGACGGTCGCCAGGTCCGGACCTAGAAGTGAATGACTATGTGTGTTTGTCTACTAGGAATATTAAATTAAAGGTTCCCTCTTGGAAACTGGGTCCTAGGTTCATTGGCCCTTACAAGATTGTAGCCATCATTAACCCCGTGGCTTTTCGCCTGGAGCTACCTCAGACTTTTAAAATCCATAACGTCTTTCATAAGTTGTTACTCAAAAAATATGTTCCACCTCTAGAACCGTCACTGCTGCCACCCCCTCCTGTTGTTGTGGATGGTAATCTAGAGTTTCAGATATCCAAAATTGTTAATTCTCGTCGGGTCCGCCGCTCTCTTCAATATCTGGTGCATTGGAGAGGTTACGGTCCCGAGGAAAGAATGTGGGTTCCTGCGTCTGAGGTAAATGCCAACAGGCTAGTTCAAGCTTTTCATGCCTCTCATCCTGAGAGACCTGGTCCTGAGTGTCCGGAGGCCCCTCGTAGAGAGGGGGGTACTGTCACGAGGGTGTCAAGAACCACGCCTGACTCCTTTATACCTGGGGTCAGGAAGTCGCAGCGGTTGGCTGCGCGCTCTATGTAGTAAGATAGGGCTGTTTCCTTATGGTAGCTTTCTGGGTTTGCTTTGCAACCCTTTTTGGCTCACTCAGGGATCCGTAGCTCCTTCTCCTCAGCTGTTCCTTGTCCAGCACTCCCAACCTCCTTATATTCCCCTCTCACACTTCTCTGGTTGCCAGATATAGAGCTTCCTGCCTGGACTTCTATACTGACCCACTGGAGCTGTGTTGTTGCGTTCTCTGGTTGTTAGTCCAGAACGTTTCCCTCCGGGTCCCTGTTGGACCTTTGTGGTCTGCTGTGGTCGCCCACCTGGGTTCATGTGTTTGTCTGTATTGTCTGTCCTCTCCCTGGTGTTTCCCTCTTAGTGTCAGTGGTGCAGACTAGCGATCCCACCAGCCCCTTCACTATCCAGGGCTCATTTTAGGGAAAGCTAGGGTTTAGGCACATGATTGCCGCACGGGTGAGGAACCCGTCTAGGGACGTCAGGGCAGTCAGTTGCCAGCCGCAAGGTGAGTCAGGGGTCACCACCTTTCCCTCTCCCTTGGGCAGGGCTTTCCCTTTTCCCTCCCTTTGCGTGACGCCGGTCATTACACTCATGTCTTTTTTGCATTAGCAATACTGATGGATTATTGACCAAATGCTGACCGAGTAAAGGAGGATGCTCAACAGACAGGGTTCATTTTTTGGGGGTTATTGCTCCGACGGATCAAAAATCAGTGAATTTTTGAAAAATGTGCTCATCTCTGCTGAGAAGGAGATCTCTGCATGTAATAGCAGCAGTCTCCTCTGCTAGCAAGCAGGTGATTCCTGGGAAGGAATGCTCCTTTCCTGACAATCGTCTCCTTGATCTGCAGGTGCAATAGGACACTAAGTGCCTGTACTTGTGTCTATTTTGTCCTATATATATTCACCTTTTCTCACTTTCTTATCACTGTCTTATCTGAAGAATGCTTTCTCACTGTATATACACTGCCTACATTAGGTAAATATGCCTTCTGAAAAGCTCAAAGTGATTTCTTTTAATATGTAAGAAACAAAGAAGAAAAAAATGAACCATACGTCGTTCCCCTTTTATTTTGCAGATAACTAATATGACAAATATAATAAATGAAAAACAATGAGATACTATGCATTTCCAAGTCTAATTCTGTCTGTAAACATATACCTGTCACCCAGCGCCTAAATAATAGGCCTCAAATTTATAGTCAGCTAAATCTGTCGTTACTGTTATGCCTGTATTAGTGTAATACGGTACCTAAATAGAAAGCCAGATAAAGTTAGGTGTCTGTAAAAAAAAAAGGACTGAATTTGAATTCAATACATTGGGCCAAATAATATTTTTCTTATTGTGGTGAACGGTAACAATGAGGAAAACATCTAGTAAGGGAAACAGACATGATCGTGGTGGTGTCAGTGGACCCTCTGGTGCTGGGAGAGGACGTGGCCGTTCTGCCACAGCCACACGTCCTAGTTTACCAACTACCTCAGGACCCAGTAGCCGCCAGAATTTACAGCGATATTTGGTGGGGCCCAATGCCATTCTAAGGATGGTAAGGCCTGAGCAGGTACAGGCATTAGTCAATTGGGTGGCCGACAGTGGATCCAGCACGTTCACATTATCTCCCACCCAGTCTTCTGCAGAAAGCGCACAAATAGCGCCTGAAAACCAAGCCCATCAGTCTGTCACATCACCCCCATGCATATCAGGGAAACTGTCTGAGCCTCAAGTTATGCAGCAGTCTCTAATGCTGTTTGAAGACTCTGCTGGCAGGGTTTCCCAAGGGCATCCACTTAGCCCTTCCCCAGCGGTGGAAGACATAGAATGCACTGACGCACACCCACTTATGATTCCTGATGATGAGGACATGGGAATACCACCTCAGCACGTCTCTGATGATGACGAAACACAGGTGCCAACTGCTGCGTCTTTCTGCAGTGTGCAGACTGAACAGGAGGTCAGGGAGGAAGACTGGGTGGAAGACGATGCAGGGGCCTCTCCTGCTGCTGCCGCCTCGGCCCCGTCCTCCACCTCTGGAGGAACGTTGGCACCTGCTGCCCAGCAAACAGGGTATGTACCACCAACACCACCACCTCCGTCACCAAGCATCTCAACCATGTCCCACGCCAGCGTTCAGCTCTCCATCTCACAAACATTTGAGAGAAAGCGTAAATTCCCAACTAGCCAACCATCGATCCCTGGCCCTGAATGCCAGCATTTCCAAACTACTGGCCTATGAAATGCTGTCATTTAGGCTGGTGGACACAGACAGCTTCAAACAGCTCATGTCGCTTGCTGTCCCACAGTATGTTGTTCCCAGCCGTCACAACTTCTCCAAGAGAGCCGTGCCTTCCCTGCACAACCAAGTATCCAATAAAATCAAGTGTGCACTGCACAACGCCATCTGTGGCAAGTTCCACCTAACCACAGATACGTGGACCAGTAAGCACGGCCAGGGACGCTATATCTCCCTAACTGCACACTGGGTAAATGTAGTGGCGGCTGTGCCCCAGGCGGAGAGCTGTTTGGCGCACGTCCTTCTGCTGCCAAGGATCGCAGGACAACATCCTTTGCCTCCTGTTGCCTCCTCCTCCTACTCGGCTTCCTCATCCTCTTCTTACACCTGCTCATCCATTCAGCCACACACCTTCACCACCAACTTCAGCACAGCCCGGGGTAAACGTCAGCAAGCCATTCTGAAACTCATATGTTTGAGGGCCAGGCCCCACACCACACAGGAGTTGTGGCGGGGTATAGAACAACAGACCGACGAGTGGTTGCTGCCGGTGAGCCTCAAGCCTGGCCTGGTGGTGTGCGATAATGGGCGAAATCTCGTTGCAGCTCTGGGACTAGCCGGTTTGACGCACATCCCTTGCCTGGCGCATGTGCTGAATTTGGTGGTGCAGAAGTTCATTCACAACTACCCCAACATGTCAGAGCTGCTGCATAAAGTGCGGGTCGACTGTTCGCGCTACCGGCGTTCACATCCTGCCGCTGCTCGCCTGTCTGTGCTACAGCGTAACTTCAGCCTTCCCGCTCACCGCCTCATATGCGACGTGCCCACCAGGTGGAACTCCACCTTGCACATGCTGGACAGACTGTGCGAGCAGCAGCAGGCCATAGTAGAGTTTCAGCTGCAGCACGCACGGGTCAGTCGCACTGCGGAACAGCACCACTTCACCACCAATGACTGGGCCTCCATGCGAGACCTGTGTGCCCTGTTGCGCTGTTTCGAGTACTCCACCAACATGGCCAGTGGCGATGACGCCGTTATCAGCGTTACAATACCACTTCTATGTCTCCTTGTGAAATAACTTCGGGCGATGATGGAAGAGGAGGTGGTCCAGGAGGAGGAGAAGGAGGAAGAGGGGTCATTTTAAGCACTTTCAGGCCAGTCTCTTAGAAGTGACTCAGAGGGAGTTTTTTTGCAACAGCAGAGGCCAGGTACAAATGTGGCCAGCCAGGGCCCACTATTAGAGGATGAGGAGGACGAGGAGGAAGTGGAGGAGGATGAGGATGAAGCATGTTCACAGCGGGGTGGCACCCAACGCAGCTCGGGCCCATCACTGGTGTGTGGCTGGGGGGAAACGCAAGACGATGACGATACGCCTCCCACAGAGGACAGCTTGTCCTTACCTCTGGGCAGCCTGGCACACATGAGTGACTACATGCTGCAGTGCCTGCGCAACGACAGCAGAGTTGCCCACATTTTAACATATGTGGACTACTGGGTTGCCACCCTGCTAGATCCACAGTACAAAGACAATGTGCCCACCTTACTTCCTGCACTGGAGCGTAATAGGAAGATGCGCGAGTACAAGCGCACGTTGGTAGACGCGCTACTGAGAGCATTCCCAAATGTCACAAGGGAACAAGTGGTAGCCCAAGGCCAAGGCAGAGGAGGAGCAAGAGGTCGCCAAGGCAGCTGTGTCACGGCCAGCTTCTCTGAGGGCAGGGTTAGCATGGCAGAGATGTGGAAAAGTTTTGTCAACACGCCACAGCTAACTGCACCACCACCTGATACGGAACGTGTTAGCAGGAGGCAACATTTCACTAACATGGTGGAACAGTACATGTGCACACCCCTCCACGTACTGACTGATGGTTCGGCCCCATTCAACCTCTGGGTCTCCAAATTGTCCACGTGGCCAGAGCTAGCCTTTTATGACTTGGAGGTGCTGGCCTGCCCGGCGGCCAGCGTTTTGTCTGAACGTGTATTCAGCACGGCAGGGGGCGTCAATACAGACAAACGCAGCCTCATTCAATCCTATTTTTATTTTGCCATTATATTGCGGGGCAACCCAAAGTTGAATGAACCTCTCCTCTGTATGGGTGTCGGGGCCTAAAAATATCTGACAATGGACTGTTCCAGTGTTGGGTGACGTGAAGCCCGATTCTCTGCTATGACATGAAGACTGATTCTATGCTGACATGAAGCCTGAATCTCTGTTATGGGACCTCTCTCCTCTCTCTGGGTGCCGGGGCCTAAATATATGACAATGGACTGTTCCAGTGTTGGGTGACGTGAAGCCTAATTCTCTGCTGTGACATGAAGACTGATTCTCTGCTGACATGAAGACTGAATCTCTGTTATGGGACCTCCTTCCTCTGTCTGGGTGCCGGGGCCTAAATATATGACAATGGACTGTTCCAGTGTTGGGTGACGTGAAGCCTGATTCTCTTCTTTGACATGAAGACTGATTCTCTTCTGACATGAAGCCTGAATCTCTGTTATGGGACCTCTCTCCTCTGCCTGGGTGCCAGGGCCTAAATATATGTCAATGGACTGTTCCAGTGTTGGGTGACGTGAAGCCTGATTCTCTGCTATGACATGAAGACTGATTCTCTGCTGACATGAAGCCTGAATCTCTGTTATGGGACCTCTCTCCTCTCTCTGGGTGCCGGGGCCTAAATATATGACAATGGACTGTTCCAGTGGTGGGTGACGTGAAGCCTGATTCTCTGCTATGACATGAAGACTGATTCTCTTCTGACATGAAGCCTGAATCTCTGTTATGGGACCTCTCTCCTCTGCCTAGGTGCCAGGGCCTAAATATATGTCAATGGACTTTTCCAGTTTTGGGTGACATGAAGCCTTATTCTCTGCTATGACATGAAGACTGATTTTCTGCTGACATGAAGCCTGAATCTCTGTTATGGGACCTCTCTCCTCTGCCTGGGTGCCGGAGCCTAAATATATGACAATGGACTGTTCCAGTGTTGGGTGACGTGAAGCCTAATTCTCTGCTGTGACATGAAGACTGATTCTCTGCTGACATGAAGACTGAATCTCTGTTATGGGACCTCCTTCCTCTGTCTGGGTGCCGGGGCCTAAATTTATGACAATGGACTGTTCCAGTGTTGGGTGACGTGAAGCCTGATTCTCTGCTATGACATGAAGCCTGATTCTCTGCTGACATGAAGCCTAAATCTCTGTTATGGGACCTCTCTCCTCTGCCTGGGTGCCGAGGCCTAAATATATGACAATGGACTGTTCCAGTGTTGGGTGACGTGAAGCATGATTCTCTGCTATGACATGAAGCCTGATTCTCTGCTGACATGAAGCCTAAATCTCTGTTATGGGACCTCTCTCCTCTGCCTGGGTGCCCGGGCCTAAACATATGACAATGGACAGTTCCAGTGTTGGGTGACGTGAAACCTGATTCTCTGCTATGACATGAAGACTGATTCTCTGCTGACATGAAGCCTGAATCTCTGTTATGGGACCTCTCTCCTCTGCCTGAATGCCAGGGCCTAAATATATGACAATGGACTGTTCCAGTGTTGGGTGACGTGAAACCTGATTCTCTGCTATGACATGAAAACTGTGTCTCTGCTGACATTAAGCCTGAATCTCTGTTATGGGACCTCTCTCCTCTGCCTGAATGCCGGGGCCTAAATATATGACAATGGACTGTTCCAGTGTTGGGTGACATGAAACCTGATTCTCTGCTATGACATGAAAACTGATTCTCTGCTGACATTAAGCCTGAATCTCTGTTATGGGACCTCTCTCCTCTGCCTGGGTGCCGGGGCCTATATATATGACAAAGGACTGTTCCAGTGTTGGGTGACGTGAAGCCTGAATCTCTGCTATGACATGAAGACTGATTCTCTGCTGACATGAAGCCAGATTCTCTGCTATGCGACCTCTCTCCAATTGATATTGGTTAACTTTAATTTTTATTTTTATTCATTTCCCTATCCACATTTGTTTGCAGGGGATTTAACTAAATTTTACAGTTCGGTCATCTTTACTTACAATGTACAATATTTTATGTTTCATAAAACGCATTGGATTATAAGATGCATCTAGGTTTTAGAGGAGGAAGATCAGAATATTTTTTTTTTACATCAGACCTGAGATCAGACCCCAATCTTCATCAGAGCTCCAAGTTACACCCCAGTCTTTATCATCCCTCAGATCAGACCCCCATATCAGACCTTAGATCAGACCTCAATATCAGAATCTCTTATTATTTATTTGAAAGCACCATTAATTCCATGGCGCTGTACATCAAGAGGGGGTTCCACATACATAATATAAAACTATACAAGTACAGTATAATGGGCATGAACTTAGTAACAGACTGGTACACAGGAAAAGAGGTCCCTGCCCACAAGAACTTACAATCTACAATGGAAGGGGGAAAATGAACCTACCTCCCCAGATTGCACTGCCACTTTGCACTTCCAGCCACTTTTTATGCATTCACCACTCCCTGTTCTTCTCCGGGCCTGGCCTGCACTGTGTCCTGGCATTGCACAGCATTAGGTCATAGTGCTCGCACTACGTCTTCATGCTGTACGCAGTCAAGACTGTGCAGATCGGCACTCAGAGGATAACAGGGAGCGGTGAGTACAGGCAATGCTAGCAGCGCTACGTTCAAAGTGTGCCTCCTGCATACTAGTGAATGCTTCTATAATGTAATAGCTCAATAGTATTTACATTTTTTTTGGGGGGGGGGAGGAAGTGCATCTTATAAAGTGAAAAAAAAATACTGTGGTAAATATGCAATCTTGCCTCCTAAATTCAACTATATCCTCATCAGAGTACAGCCACATGGTCAGGTTTCTGCTTGCAGTTTTAGAAGCCAAAACCAGGAGTGGAACTGGCATCTTGCACAGGGAGGGAAAAGGGAAAGCCCTGCCCAAGGGAGAGGGAAAGGTGGTGACCCCTGACTCACCTTGCGGCTGGCGCCTGACTGCCCTGACGTCCCTAGACGGGTTCCTCACCCGTGCGGCGATCACGTGCCTAAACCCTGGCTTTCCCTAAAATGAGCCCTGGATAGTGAACGGGCTGGTGGGATCGCTAGTCCGCACCACTGACACTAAGAGGGAAACACCAGGGAGAGGACAGACAATACAGACAAACACATGAACCCAGGTGGGCGACCACAGCAGACCACAAAGGTGCAACAGGGACCCGGAGGGAAACGTTCTGGACTAACAACCAGAGAACGCAGCAACACAGCTCCAGTGTGTCAGTATAGAAGTCCAGGCAGGAAGCTCTATATCTGGCAACCAGAGAAGTGTGAGAGGGGAATATAAGGAGGTTGGGAGTGCTGGACAAGGAACAGCTGAGGAGAAGGAGCTACGGATCTCTGAGTGAGCCAAAAAGGGTTGCAAAGCAAACCCAGAAAGCTACCATAAGGAAACAGCCCTATCTTACATAGAGCGCGCAGCCAACCGCTGCGACTTCCTGACCCCGGGTATAACGGAGTCAGGCGTGGTTCTTCGAAAATAGGCCCTAGTAGGACCCTCGGGATTTAACCCTCAAATACACCACTGGTCAAAAGACCAAAAAAAGTCCCTATAGGGGTCTACTAATTTGGAAAATAAAAGCCAAATACTTTATTTAGTTCATTTAAAAAGGGGAGTTGATACCCCACAAAAACCACACATTTTAAAACTATCAGGTGGCATTGCAAATTTGTGTAAGGATTTGCTTCTCTCTCATTTAATTTGAGAAAATATATGTGCAGGTGGGTGGTTGGTGACAGTTTACCACAATTGGATATACCCTATTGCTTGGTGTCCTGGGACCTGGGCCCAAGTTCCGGACACCGCTACGCTGGTTGTCTCTACACTGGTACCAAACAGCACCACACTGATTCAACACACACAGAACCTTTAGCCCTACTGATACGTGGGGTTTACACATTTGCTGCCAACTGAACTAAAACAAGCGCCTAACACTAGTCCCCACCCGACATGTTTCGCCGCGATGCGGCTTCGTCAGGGGTTCGGGGTATTAGCGTCGGCGCGCTGAACAAACAAGGGTTTTATGCCTTAGGTAACGCCCCAGTTTGTATGTTGCAGGGGACCCATTGGTCATATCCGCAAAGGGGGGCGTGTCTCCGAAATCACGTGTGCAGGCGCCTAGCGATGAGGTCACCACAGGCTGCATACGTCCGGCCATAGCACTGTTTGAACAGCTGTTGTGCTATTGGTTGCGGCCGTCGGGGGCGTCGCTCGTACATGACGTGCACCGGCGCCCAGCGATGACCTCATCACCAGGCGTCCACTCACCCCGAGCCAGTCATTGACGCCGTCTGATGACAGCGTGACCATCGTCATCACCTCACCTCCCCGTGAGGGAAGTGGGAGTGGTTATCTCAAAAGATACAATGCCAGAACATACACTGGAGCCATGTTGGGTGAAATGACTGGATACAGGCAAATAGACATTATTTGCTTAGATAGGGGGAGAAAAGAGCAAGGTGAAGAGATACACATTATATTAACCATTTTATTAGGCTAACACCAGCGATTTATACACTATATATGATTCGCTGGTCAGAATTATGTAACTCCATTTGTCATATAGTATCTATCACCCTGCTCCATTTTACCACAGCATATATAGCCTTGTCGGCTCTAAAGAGAGGTTTTATAGGAATAATCTTGTCCCTTTATGAAATTTTATAGATTTATTTTATTTTTATAATTTTATCCTCTCATAGATGACGAAATTTTTTTTTTGCAGAATGTTATAATTTTTATTATTTACAAAAAGGCAGAAAAGGAGAAGCCTTCATTGAGGCCGGATGGAGTTTGACTTGACAGTCTATATATCCATTTGGCCTCTTCTCTTAGCAGTCTGATGTCCAGATTTCCAGATCTGGGGCCCAATTTGACTTGGGAGAGCCCCCAGAATTTCAGTACATCTATCCGGCCATTGTGAATATATGACACATGTCTATATAGGGAAGTATCTTTTTTTGTGTTAATTGCACTAATGTGTCCCGAAATCCGTCTCCTCAGTTCCTGAACCGTCTTGCCAACATACAACTTTGGACATGTGCAGGAAGCTATATACACTAAACCACTGCTCTTACAGTTAAACCAGTCACGAATTTCATACTCCCTCCCATCAACTGGGTTCACGAATCTTTTAATCTTTGGTAGGAAGCTACAGAAGGAGCAACCACCACATGGATATGAACCGGTCACCTTCGATCTTAGCCAATTGCTGTTTTCCTGTCCTATTTTGGGAAGGAAACTATGTACCAATTGGTCCCTTAAACTTGGACCACGTCTAAAGGTGACACTAGGATGAGGTGGGAGCACCTGACGTAGATCTGGATCATAAAGGAGAATTTTCCAATATTTCCTTAGGATGTTTGACATCAGTCGATGATGCCCATCAAAAGTACCTATACACCGGATGGTCTTGCTGTCCTGGGAGGTCACAGAGGGGGCAGTCCTGCATGAGATAAGGGAATCTCTTGTAAGGGTCTTTGCTCGATTAAAAGCCCTTTTAAGAACCTTTCGAGGGTATCCCCTATCGCGGAATCTATTATATAGATCATCCGCTTGGATCTTAAACAATTCATCCGTTGAACAATTTCTCCTGGCACGTAGATATTGTCCAAATGGTATTCCATTTTTTAATGCAGTTGGATGCCAGCTTGAGAAATGCAAGAAACTATTTGTTGAGGTAGGTTTACGATAGATATCGGTCTGAATCTGTCCAGACTCATCTTTTTGTATCGTCAGATCTAAGAAATTTATTTGGGTCGGATTAATTTCAAACGTAAAATGCATACCGATATCATTTGCATTAAGTAACTCAACAAAGTCAAGGAACTGTCCCCTCTCCCCCTCCCAGAACAGCAAGACATCATCAATGAAACGGCCCCAATAGCTAATGTACTTAGTGTAGGGTTCCATAATTTCAGAAAAAACAATATTGTGCTCCCACCACCCCAAGAAAAGGTTCGCGAACGTCGGGGCACAAGGCGTGCCCATCGCGGTCCCGTGAATTTGGTGAAAGAAAGTTCCATTACATAAAAAATAATTGTGTGTGAGGACAAACATTAATAATCGTATTACAAAATCATTATGTCTGTGAAATGACGTATTTTCCCAATATAAAAATATCGAAACATTTGTGGATTTAGTCACTGATGAAATCAGGACTATTAAACTGCACAAACTTGGTGGGGAAAGTAATTTGAACAGTGAGGAGGTTTCTGCTTTGGAATCCCTAAAAAAAGATGACAAAATTGTAATCAAGTCAAGTGACAAGGGGGGAAATATAGTGGTGCAAGATAGGAATGAATATGACCTGATGGTTGAAAAATTACTAAGTGATAAAAAAATATATGAAACTTTAGACACCAATCCAACAAGTACCTACCTCACTAAACTGCATGTTATCCTCAAGGAGGCACGAGACAACCAATTAATTTCTAAGGAGGAATTTATTTTCCTATATAACAAACATCCAACCATCGCCACTTTTTATGCACTTCCCAAAGTGCACAAAAATAGGGTCCCAATCCCAGGGAGACCCATTGTCTCGGGGAATGATGCATTAACCCAACCTGCTAGTGAGTATGTTGACACCATTTTGAGGCCCTTTGTGACAGAATTACCTTCCTATATTAAGGACACAAATGATGTATTATCCAAAATAGCTAATGTCACATTATCAAAATCCACGTTTTTAGCAAACCTCGACGTCGAGGCCCTATACACTAATATTGAGCACAAATTAGGTATTGAGGCGGTTAAATCTTTTCTGTACACGAAAAGTACGTCATTTCACAGACATAATGATTTTGTAATACGATTATTAATGTTTGTCCTCACACACAATTATTTTTTATGTAATGGAACTTTCTTTCACCAAATTCACGGGACCGCGATGGGCACGCCTTGTGCCCCGACGTTCGCGAACCTTTTCTTGGGGTGGTGGGAGCACAATATTGTTTTTTCTGAAATTATGGAACTCTACACTAAGTACATTAGCTATTGGGGCCGTTTCATTGATGATGTCTTGCTGTTCTGGGAGGGGGAGAGGGGACAGTTCCTTGACTTTGTTGAGTTACTTAATGCAAATGATATCGGTATGCATTTTACGTTTGAAATTAATCCGACCCAAATAAATTTCTTAGATCTGACGATACAAAAAGATGAGTCTGGACAGATTCAGACCGATATCTATCGTAAACCTACCTCAACAAATAGTTTCTTGCATTTCTCAAGCTGGCATCCAACTGCATTAAAAAATGGAATACCATTTGGACAATATCTACGTGCCAGGAGAAATTGTTCAACGGATGAATTGTTTAAGATCCAAGCGGATGATCTATATAATAGATTCCGCGATAGGGGATACCCTCGAAAGGTTCTTAAAAGGGCTTTTAATCGAGCAAAGACCCTTACAAGAGATTCCCTTATCTCATGCAGGACTGCCCCCCCTGTGACCTCCCAGGACAGCAAGACCATCCGGTGTAAAGGTACTTTTGATGGGCATCATCGACTGATGACAAACATCCTAAGGAAATATTGGAAAATTCTCCTTAATGATCCAGATCTACGTCAGGTGCTCCCACCTCATCCTAGTGTCACCTTTAGACGTGGTCCAAGTTTAAGGGACCAATTGGTACATAGTTTCCTTCCCAAAATAGGACAGGAAAACAGCAATTGGCTAAGATCGAAGGTGACCGGTTCATATCCATGTGGTGGTTGCTCCTTCTGTAGCTTCCTACCAAAGATTAAAAGATTCGTGAACCCAGTTGATGGGAGGGAGTATGAAATTCGTGACTGGTTTAACTGTAAGAGCAGTGGTTTAGTGTATATAGCTTCCTGCACATGTCCAAAGTTGTATGTTGGCAAGACGGTTCAGGAACTGAGGAGACGGATTTCGGGACACATTAGTGCAATTAACACAAAAAAAGATACTTCCCTATATAGACATGTGTCATATATTCACAATGGCCGGATAGATGTACTGAAATTCTGGGGGCTCTCCCAAGTCAAATTGGGCCCCAGATCTGGAAATCTGGACATCAGACTGCTAAGAGAAGAGGCCAAATGGATATATAGACTGTCAAGTCAAACTCCATCCGGCCTCAATGAAGGCTTCTCCTTTTCTGCCTTTTTGTAAATAATAAAAATTATAACATTCTGCAAAAAAAAAATTTCGTCATCTATGAGAGGATAAAATTATAAAAATAAAATAAATCTATAAAATTTCATAAAGGGACAAGATTATTCCTATAAAACCTCTCTTTAGAGCCGACAAGGCTATATATGCTGTGGTAAAATGGAGCAGGGTGATAGATACTATATGACAAATGGAGTTACATAATTCTGACCAGCGAATCATATATAGTGTATAAATCGCTGGTGTTAGCCTAATAAAATGGTTAATATAATGTATCACAGAGAGTAAGAGAAAAGAACGCAACCGGCACTGCTACATGCACCCATGCAGTCACTGGAGCACATAGAACACTTGGATCCCGAACCTTCACGGTGGTGCTCTGTCGGTGATATAGTAGTTATGATGATAACAGAAGAAAGAAAGCACCGCGGCACTCACCACTGGTCACAAAGTTGCTGTTTGCAGTTTTATTTTTCAAATATGCATCGTGGACGCAGACAGAACACAGGTGAATAGACAGGCTACAGCTGTTTCGCGCTGTGTTGCGCTTTGTCAAGCCTCCTGTGACGTGAAGGAGGAGGGGGCAATAAATACCCTCATCTCATGCACGTCACTGGTTACAATCAAGTGGTATAAAAAACAAATGTGTGCTAAAACCAATCAAATGAAAACAGCTAAGTCATTCTTGTCATTTAACCCTAGAGGGCCCATGGCCTGTGTTTTGATTATCCATGCAGCTTCTCTCTGCAGGAGAATGCGTTTTCTGTCCCCCCCTCTCATGGGGGTGTGGACCACTTCTATACCTGCACATCTCAAAATTTCACTGTTTCCTGCATGTTCATTATGTATATGCTCAATTAATCTAGTTGCTCCATTTCTGGTGATAATAGATTTTTTGTGTTCCCTGAAACGTACATATAGGCACCTGTGTGTCTTTCCAATGTAAAATCTCCCGCATGGGCACAAAATCACATACACAACATATTGGGTCTTGCAGTGTATAAATTGTTTGACTACATGTCCTACATGTCCCAGCTGCAGATACTTCTGCTTGTATACATGTGCGCACATAGAGCAGTGTCCACATGCGAAGTTTCCTCTGGGAGCACTCCTGCCCAGCCAGTTATCAACTGGACGGGGGAGGTTGCTCCTGACAACCGCGTCTCCTATAGTTTTACTTCTGCGAAAACTGACAATGGGAGGATTGTCTACCATGGCTGCCAGGGAGGGATCCCTCTGCAGCATCTGCCAATTATTCAAGATCACTGTTTTGATAGTGGAAGCCATTGGTGAAAAGTCGAATGTGAACACTGCTCTACGCTCGCCATCATTATTTTGTTGTCTCCTCTTTTTCGTGTGGATGTGTCTACCCAGAACCTCTCTCTTGTGCAAGCACTTTAAATATGCGTTATCTATTATTTTCTCCGGGTAACCCCTCTGTAAAAATCGTCTCTTCATGTCTCCACATTGCTCTTTAAACTCAGTGTCATCTTTCACAATTCTAGCAAGACGCATGAATTGGCCGTAAGGAATGGCGGTTTTTACGTGAGGTGGGTGGTAACTTTTATAATGTAATAGTGCATTCGTGGACGTACTTTTTCTATAAATAGTGGGGTTTAGCTGACCATCTTTAACCCTCACTTTGACATCAAGAAAATCCAGCTCCTCCGCACTAATTGTGCTGGTGAACCGCATGTTCATATTGTTCGCTTGATTCAAATATTCCACGAATGCACTAAACATGTGTAGATCACCCGTCCAGACAATGAATATATCATCGATATATCTAAGGAAAACCTTGATATATCGAATGAATGGATTCTGGACATTGTAGATATACCTCTCTTCAAAAATAGCTAAAAATAAATTCGCCAGGGTACATGAGACAGGTGTCCCCATTGCTGTGCCAGACAATTGTTTGAACCATTCCTGATTGAAAGTAAAGGCATTATGTGTCAGTATGAATGAGAGGGATTCTGTGACGAAATCAACATATTCGTCACTTTTGCTAATACTGCGCAAAATTTCCCTAATCGTCTCTATCCCCAGTTCCTGTGGAATCCTGGTGTATAGACTCTCCACATCTACCGCGGCTAAATAAAAGCCGTCCTGCCATTGTATATCCTTCAAAGCCTCCAAAAAATCTGTGGTATCTTCCAAATAGGAACGGACCCCCTTTAACACTGGGCGCAACATCCAATCCAAATATTGGGACAGGGGTTCGGTCAAAGAACCGTTCCCTGACACTATGGGGCGCCCAGGTGGGTTTACCAGCGATTTATGGATCTTGGGTACTATATACCACACAGGTTTGATGGGGAACTGGGGATAGAGCTTTTCGGCCATGCGCTTAGTTAGAAAACCTCTGTCAACATACTTCCACAATAATGCTCTTAGTTGCTGTTGATATTTGGGAGTGGGGTCAGAGGTGAGGGGGGCATAGGTATTGATATCTTTGAGTTGTTTATAAGCTTCTTGCATATAACATGTCCTATGCATGACTACCACATTGCCCCCCTTGTCGGCTGGTTTGACTATGATCTCTTTACATTTCTCAAGCCAAGCCAGAGCCCTGTGCTCTCACCCACACTAAGATTAGACTGAGTCTGTGGGTATATCAGTGCTTTGGTTTCCTTCAAGACTTGCTTGAAAAAGAGATCCAGACTACCTCCAGCCGACAAAGGGGGGGTAAACGTGGATTTAATTCCTTGTCTAAAGGGCTCTGATTTTTGTATATGTGTCTGTACCTCAGAATCCCCACTATTCTCCAAGTCTAACAGTGTGAGAACTAACTGTCTATCCTGCTCTTCTACCCCATGTGCCAAATGAAAGCCTAATGGACCTATAGGTGCAGATGGTGTTTTCTGGACATGTTCTGTAGTATACTTATACGTTTGGAAATGTTTATGCAGATTTAATTTCCTTATAGCTTTGAACGTGTCTACTTCAAAATTCACCACATTAAATTCAGATATCAGTCCGTAATTAAGGCCTTTGGACAATAATGAGAGGCAGTCACTGTCCAGAACAATGTCTGTGAGATTAACCACATTGTGACCTGGTGAAAGCTGATTTATCTCACCCACATCTAGTATCGTCTCCACGCCACTTGCTTCCGCTTGTATCCGCCCCTGTATGGTCTTGCGTCTTGTCCTCCCCCTTCGTGTACCTCTCCTAAAGGGGGTTGTTGTGCTGCTGCAGGGAAATGCGCCTGTTCTGGACTGTTCACTCCCTGCAATCCTACGTGGCCCAGAATAGAGTCCCTAGAGGACTTCGGGTATACAAACAAGTGTCCCAGTTTAACGACGATCCGGTTTTCGTGGAACAATGGAAAGCCGTGCACCTGGAACACTCCTTTAACTTGATGCGACTAGTGTTGTCCCGCAACCAAAAGGAATATAACACAGTGATTCTGGAGCTAAATCAGGTCAAAAATGACTTGAGAATGAGACGCACGGAGAATCAATATAAAGCATTTATGAAAAAACTGGAAAAGCAGCTAATACCTATACAAGCTGCAATAAAGGAACGTAAGAAGGACAAGTTTTTACGGGATAAGAGTGACTTTGATAATAACCGCGTCTTTGACTGGAAACCTACTAAACAGCGATACAGTGACAGAGGCCGACGTAAGAGGAATAGGCGACCACGCGACTATTGGACCTCCGAGTCCGACTCAAGCACCTCTGAGGAATTTAACAGCGCTAGAACAAATCTACATGAAGAACAAGCAGGCCAAGAAGCAGCAGCACAACAACCCCCTTTAGGAGAGGTACACGAAGGGGGAGGACAAGACGCAAGACCATACAGGGGCGGATACAAGCGGAAGCAAGTGGCGTGGAGACGATACTAGATGTGGGTGAGATAAATCAGCTTTCACCAGGTCACAATGTGGTTAATCTCACAGACATTGTTCTGGACAGTGACTGCCTCTCATTATTGTCCAAAGGCCTTAATTACGGACTGATATCTGAATTTAATGTGGTGAATTTTGAAGTAGACATGTTCAAAGCTATAAGGAAATTAAATCTGCATAAACATTTCCAAACGTATAAGTATACTACAGAACATGTCCAGAAAACACCATCTGCACCTATAGGTCCATTAGGCTTTCATTTGGCACATGGGGTAGAAGAGCAGGATAGACAGTTAGTTCTCACACTGTTAGACTTGGAGAATAGTGGGGATTCTGAGGTACAGACACATATACAAAAATCAGAGCCCTTTAGACAAGGAATTAAATCCACGTTTACCCCCCCTTTGTCGGCTGGAGGTAGTCTGGATCTCTTTTTCAAGCAAGTCTTGAAGGAAACCAAAGCACTGATATACCCACAGACTCAGTCTAATCTTAGTGTGGGTGAGCACAGGGCTCTGGCTTGGCTTGAGAAATGTAAAGAGATCATAGTCAAACCAGCCGACAAGGGGGGCAATGTGGTAGTCATGCATAGGACATGTTATATGCAAGAAGCTTATAAACAACTCAAAGATATCAATACCTATGCCCCCCTCACCTCTGACCCCACTCCCAAATATCAACAGCAACTAAGAGCATTATTGTGGAAGTATGTTGACAGAGGTTTTCTAACTAAGCGCATGGCCGAAAAGCTCTATCCCCAGTTCCCCATCAAACCTGTGTGGTATATAGTACCCAAGATCCATAAATCGCTGGTAAACCCACCTGGGCGCCCCATAGTGTCAGGGAACGGTTCTTTGACCGAACCCCTGTCCCAATATTTGGATTGGATGTTGCGCCCAGTGTTAAAGGGGGTCCGTTCCTATTTGGAAGATACCACAGATTTTTTGGAGGCTTTGAAGGATATACAATGGCAGGACGGCTTTTATTTAGCCGCGGTAGATGTGGAGAGTCTATACACCAGGATTCCACAGGAACTGGGGATAGAGACGATTAGGGAAATTTTGCGCAGTATTAGCAAAAGTGACGAATATGTTGATTTCGTCACAGAATCCCTCTCATTCATACTGACACATAATGCCTTTACTTTCAATCAGGAATGGTTCAAACAATTGTCTGGCACAGCAATGGGGACACCTGTCTCATGTACCTTGGCGAATTTATTTTTAGCTATTTTTGAAGAGAGGTATATCTACAATGTCCAGAATCCATTCATTCGATATATCAAGGTTTTCCTTAGATATATCGATGATATATTCATTGTCTGGACGGGTGATCTACACATGTTTAGTGCATTCGTGGAATATTTGAATCAAGCGAACAATATGAACATGCGGTTCACCAGCACAATTAGTGCGGAGGAGCTGGATTTTCTTGATGTCAAAGTGAGGGTTAAAGATGGTCAGCTAAACCCCACTATTTATAGAAAAAGTACGTCCACGAATGCACTATTACATTATAAAAGTTACCACCCACCTCACGTAAAAACCGCCATTCCTTACGGCCAATTCATGCGTCTTGCTAGAATTGTGAAAGATGACACTGAGTTTAAAGAGCAATGTGGAGACATGAAGAGACGATTTTTACAGAGGGGTTACCCGGAGAAGATAATAGATAACGCATATCTGAAGTGCTTGCACAAGAGAGAGGTTCTGGGTAGGGACATCCACACGAAAAAGAGGAGACAACAAAATAATGATGGCGAGCGTAGAGCAGTGTTCACATTCGACTTTTCACCAATGGCTTCCACTATCAAAACAGTGATCTTGAATAATTGGCAGATGCTGCAGAGGGATCCCTCCCTGGCAGCCATGGTAGACAATCCTCCCATTGTCAGTTTTCGCAGAAGTAAAACTATAGGAGACGCGGTTGTCAGGAGCAACCTCCCCCGTCCAGTTGATAACTGGCTGGGCAGGAGTGCTCCCAGAGGAAACTTCGCATGTGGACACTGCTCTATGTGCGCACATGTATACAAGCAGAAGTATCTGCAGCTGGGACATGTAGGACATGTAGTCAAACAATTTATACACTGCAAGACCCAATATGTTGTGTATGTGATTTTGTGCCCATGCGGGAGATTTTACATTGGAAAGACACACAGGTGCCTATATGTACGTTTCAGGGAACACAAAAAATCTATTATCACCAGAAATGGAGCAACTAGATTAATTGAGCATATACATAATGAACATGCAGGAAACAGTGAAATTTTGAGATGTGCAGGTATAGAAGTGGTCCACACCCCCATGAGAGGGGGGGACAGAAAACGCATTCTCCTGCAGAGAGAAGCTGCATGGATAATCAAAACACAGGCCATGGGCCCTCTAGGGTTAAATGACAAGAATGACTTAGCTGTTTTCATTTGATTGGTTTTAGCACACATTTGTTTTTTATACCACTTGATTGTAACCAGTGACGTGCATGAGATGAGGGTATTTATTGCCCCCTCCTCCTTCACGTCACAGGAGGCTTGACAAAGCGCAACACAGCGCGAAACAGCTGTAGCCTGTCTATTCACCTGTGTTCTGTCTGCGTCCACGATGCATATTTGAAAAATAAAACTGCAAACAGCAACTTTGTGACCAGTGGTGAGTGCCGCGGTGCTTTCTTTCTTCTGTTATCAGGTTAATATAATGTGTATCTCTTCACCTTGCTCTTTTCTCCCCCTATCTAAGCAAATAATGTCTATTTGCCTGTATCCAGTCATTTCACCCAACATGTATCCAGTGTATGTTCTGGCATTGTATCTTTTGAGATAACCACTCCCACTTCCCTCACGGGGAGGTGAGGTGATGACGATGGTCACGCTGTCATCAGACGGCGTCAATGACTGGCTCGGGGTGAGTGGACGCCTGGTGATGAGGTCATCGCTGGGCGCCGGTGCACGTCATGTACGAGCGACGCCCCCGACGGCCGCAACCAATAGCACAACAGCTGTTCAAACAGTGCTATGGCCGGACGTATGCAGCCTGTGGTGACCTCATCGCTAGGCGCCTGCACACGTGATTTCGGAGACACGCCCCCCTTTGCGGATATGACCAATGGGTCCCCTGCAACATACAAACTGGGGCGTTACCTAAGGCATAAAACCCTTGTTTGTTCAGCGCGCCGACGCTAATACCCCGAACCCCTGACGAAGCCGCATCGCAGCGAAACATGTCGGGTGGGGACTAGTGTTAGGCGCTTGTTTTAGTTCAGTTGGCAGCAAATGTGTAAACCCCACGTATCAGTAGGGCTAAAGGTTCTGTGTGTGTTGAATCAGTGTGGTGCTGTTTGGTACCAGTGTAGAGACAACCAGCGTAGCGGTGTCCGGAACTTGGGCCCAGGTCCCAGGACACCAAGCAATAGGGTATATCCAATTGTGGTAAACTGTCACCAACCACCCACCTGCACATATATTTTCTCAAATTAAATGAGAGAAAAGCAAATCCTTACACAAATTTGCAATGCCACCTGATAGTTTTAAAATGTGTGGTTTTTGTGGGGTATCAACTCCCCTTTTTAAATGAACTAAATAAAGTATTTGGCTTTTATTTTCCAAATTAGTAGACCCCTATAGGGACTTTTTTTTGGTCTTTTGACCAGTGGTGTATTTGAGGCGTGGTTCTTGACACCCTTGTGACAGTATCCCCCTCTCTGCGAGGGGCCTCCGGACACTCAGGACCAGGTCTCTCAGGATGAGAGGCATGAAAAGCCTGAACTAGCCTGTTGGCATTTACCTCAGACGCAGGAACCCACATTCTTTCTTCCTCTCCAATGCACCAGATATTGAAGAGAGCGGCGGACCCGACGAGAATTAACAATTTTGGATATCTGAAACTCTAGATTACCATCCACAACAACAGGAGGGGATGGCAGCGGTGACGGTTTTAGAGGTGGAACATATTTTTTGAGTAACAACTTATGAAAGACGTTATGGATTTTAAAAGTCTGAGGTAGCTCCAGGTGTAAAGCCACGGGGTTGATGATGGCTACAATTTTGTAAGGGCCAATGAACCTAGGACCCAGTTTCCAAGAGGGAACCTTTAATTTAATATTCCTAGTAGACAACCACACATTGTCATTCACTCCTAGGTCCGGACCTGGCGACCGTCTCTTATCAGCCATGCATTTGTATTTACCTCCCATATTTTTCAAGTTAGCTTGCACCTTCTGCCATACCGATGAAAGAGATGACGAAAACCGTTCCTCTTCGGGAACCCCAGAAGACCCCCCCTCTTTGAAAGTACAGAATTGGGGATGAAAACCATATGCACCAAGAAATGGTGACTTGCCAGTGGATTCCTGACGACGATTATTTATGGCAAACTCAGCTAACGGTAAATATGATGACCACAACTCTTGGTTTTCAGACACAAAACATCTTAGATATGTCTCAAGGTTTTGGTTGGTACGCTCAGTCTGTCTATTCGACTGAGGATGGAAAGCTGAGGAAAACGACAAGTGTACCCCCAAACAGAAACAAAAAGCTTTCCAAAATTTAGAAAAAAACTGGGTACCCCGATCCGAAACAACATCGGAAGAGACCCCGTGAAGCTTCACGATTTCACTGATGAATACCTGAGCAAGAGTCTTAGCATTAGGTAGTGCGGGAAACCCAATGAAGTGTACCATTTTGCTAAACCTGTCCACTACTACCAAAACAACTGTTTTACCCGCAAGACAAAGGTAAGTCAGTGATAAAATCCATTGACAGATGTGTCCATGGTCTATTGGGAATGACGAGTGGTGATAGAGACCCTGCAGGACGTGTATGCAAAACTTTTGCGCGCGCACAGGTAGAACAAGAAGACACAAAACCCAATACATCCAGACGCAACCTTGGCCACCAAAAAGGACGAGACAATAGCTCCAATGTTGCTTTACTACCCGGGTGCCCAGCAAGTGCCGAATTATGATGTTCCTTTAATAATTCGAAACGCAGGTTCAACGGTACAAACAATTTCTCTGAGGGGCATCCCCCTTGGGCCTTTAACACCTTCCCCCTCCAGAGCAGAGTGTACCGCAGAAACAACCACTCCTCTTTGAAGAATGGGTACCGGATCACTCACATTACCCCCTCCAGGGAAACAACGAGATAGTGCATCAGCCTTGGTATTTTTTGCCCCAGGACGATAGGTAATAACAAAGTTAAACCTGGTAAAATATAGGGACCACCTAGCTTGTCTAGGAGTGAGACGCTTAGCTGATTCGAGGTACAGAAGATTTTTGTGGTCCGTAATCACAGTGACGGGGTGGACTGCCCCCTCTAAAAAGTGACGCCATTCTTTAAAAGCTAGTTTAATAGCTAATAGTTCCCTATTGCCAATATCATAGTTCTTTTCTGCTGCAGATAGTTTTTTAGAAAAGAAAGCATAAGGACGCCATTTGCCAGGAGACGGACCCTGAGACAGCACCACCCCCACTCCCACCTCTGATGCATCGACTTCAACAATAAAAGGCTGAGAGACATCAGGTTGGACTAGTACAGATGCCGAGGTAAACCTCTCTTTTAGAGAGGAAAAAGCAACTTTAGCGGCGTCAGACCATTTAGACAAATCAGTCCCCTTCCTAGTCATGTCAGTAAGGGGTTTTATAATAACTGAATAATTTTTTATGAATTTCCTATAGAAATTTGCGAAGCCCAAGAACCGTTGCAGTGCTTTGAGGTTCTCAGGAAGATCCCAATCTAAAATTGCCTGGACCTTCCTAGGATCCATACGGAAACCTGAAGCAGATAAAAAATAACCTAGGAATTGTATCTCCTGAACGGCGAAGACACATTTTTCAATTTTAGCATATCATTTATTCGTCAGTAGGACCTGCAGTACTTGTCTGACATGCACCTCATGTGTTCTCAGATCAGACGAATAAATTAAAATATCATCTAGGTATATTACCACAAACCTTTAGATGACTAAAAATGTCATTAACGAAATGTTGAAAGACGGCAGGAGCATTGGTCAGACCGAAAGGCATAACTTGATTTTCATAATGCCCCTCACGGGGTGTTAAAAGCTGTCTTCCACTCATCCCCCTCCTTGATACGAATCAGATTGTAGGCCCCCCTAAGATCAAGTTTGGAGAACCACCTAGCACCCGCAATCTGGTTAAACAGGTCAGGAATGAGAGGAAGAGGGTATGGGTCTCAGATGGTTATCCAATTTAATTTGCGAAAATCTAGGCAAGGACGCAGACCCCCATCTTTCTTTTTAACAAAGAAAAACCCTGCAGCCACGGGTGAAGAAGAGGGTCTGATGTGTCCCTTAGCCAAGCTTTTGGAGATATAATCTTTCATGGCTTGTCTCTCTGGACCCGAAAGATTATATAACCTGGTCTTGGGTAATTTTGCGCCGGGAATAAGGTTAACCGGGCAATCATAAGGAGGGTGAGGTGGTAACTTCTGATAACCCTTTTCAGAAAAAACGTCCTCAAAATTCGAAATAAATGTAGGTAGGGTAGTTATGGAGGCGACTAAGCAATTGCTATTTAAGCAATTTTCTCTGCAATGCTCACTCCACTCCGATATCTCCCTGGCCTGCCAATCCACCACTGGATTGTGCGCTACCAACCAGGGAAGGCCCAGCACTACCGGAGTGGGAAGCCCCTCCAGAACATAACATGAAAGCATCTCGTTATGGTGGTCCCCTACCCGAAGGTGTAAATTATGAACAATGTGGGTGAGGTTTCTCTGAGCAGAATCAATAGCGAATATGGGAATAGGTCTCTGTAGCGTACAGAGAGACAAACCCATAGTGCGGGCAAAATGGGCATCTATCAAATTTACCCCTGCTTCACTGTCTAGAAAGAAAGAAATAGTCTCCATCTTAACACCAAAAACAATAACCGCTGGCAACACAAATTGCGATGTACGTATGGAGGAAACATATACCCCCCGGCTGACATCCTCCACACAGCCTGGGGTTAGTAGTTTTCCGACAGTCTTTAGTTTCTGAGGAAAGAAGGACAGACATTAATGAAATGACCCCTCTCCCCACAAAAAAAAACAAAAAAAAACACGCCTACGGCGAACCTCAGGAGGGCAGACCTGACGAGTGGTTCCTCCTAGCTGCATAGGCTCGTCTAAGTCTGTACAGACTAACTGCTGCTTGGGAGGGGTTACCAATTGCTCCGGTTTTTTCAACCTGTCCCTAAGGCGTCTATCTATTCGGATAGAAAGGGACATAACCGCATCAAGGGAAAAGGGGGTCTCATATAATGCAAGTGCATCCTTAACCCTTTCGGATAACCCAGAGCAGAACTGACTCCTGAGAGCCGGGTCGTTCCATTGGGTATCCGTAGCCCACCTACGGAAGTCAGAGAAATACTCTACCGGCTGCTCTCCTTGTAGGAGTCTCCGTAATCTTGATTCAGCCAGTGCGACTCGGTCAGGGTCGTCATATATGAGACCCAAGGCTCCGAAAAACTCATCCACTGACCGAAGAGCCTGGGAATCAGTGGGTAAAGAGAACGCCCAGGACTGCGGGTCCCCCTGCAGCAGGGAAATAAAATAAAAAAAAACGCTGTTCTTCATTACCAGAGGAGTAAGGGTGCAGTTTAAAATATAATTTACAGGCCTCACAGAATGTCAAAAACTTGTCCCTTCCCCCAGAAAATCTGTCAGGGAGAGGGACCTTGGGTTCCGCAACAACCTGGTTACCAGTAGCAACCGCTGGACTTGCGGTCAGTTGTAATTGCTGCTGTTGCTGGAGGACCGACGCCTTCAATCCTGCCACCTCCAAAGACAGGCCATGAAATTGCTTGGACAGAGCAGCAATTGGATCCATACTGGATTCTAAGTAGGTAAAAAAAAAAATTTTTTTTTTTTACCTACATAAAATAAGGGCCAGATATAATGTAATGACCGGCGTCACGCACAGGGAGGGAAAAGGGAAAGCCCTGCCCAAGGGAGAGGGAAAGGTGGTGACCCTTAACTCACCTTGCGGCTGGCACCTGACTGCCCTGACGTCCATAAACGGGTTCCTCACCCGTGCGGCGATCACGTGCCTAAACCCTGGCTTTCCCTAAAATGAGCCCTGGATAGTGAACGGGTGGGATCGCTAGTCCGCACCACTGACACTAAGAGGGGAACACCAGGGAGAGGACAGACAATACAGACAAACACATAAACCCAGGTGGGCGTCCACAGCAGACCACAAAGGTCCAACAGGGATCCGGAGGGAAACGTTCTGGACCAACAACCAGAGAACGCAGCAACACAGCTCCAGTGGGTCAGTATAGAAGTCCAGGCAGGAAGCTCTATATCTGGCAACCAGAGAAGTGCGAGAGGGGAATATAAGGAGGTTGGGAGTGCTGGACAAGGAACAGCTACGGATCCCTGAGTGAGCCAAAAAGGGTTGCAAAGCAAACCCAGAAAGCTATCATAAGGAAACAGCTCTATCTTACATAGAGCGCGCAGCCAACCGCTGCGACTTACTGACCCCGGGTATATATATATATATATATATATACACATATATATAAAATGTGCTACTATAACACTTATCTAACTTCATTTTATATGCAGTTGAAAATCAAGTGTAAGATTGATTGTACAGTTGACAGTGGTTGCTAATGTTAATATCAATTTATGGTAGTGTATGTTTGCAGCTTTTCAATACTGGGAATATTGTGGAAATGGTGCTTGTTTTAGCAGTATTTTATTCCTTAGTAACGGACTGTGTCCAATTTATTTACCGCATGTGTAGTTTTTAGTATATAGTTTTATGTATTTGTTTTTTATATATGGTATATGCAATTTTATCTCACTATCTTGTGTTTATAATAAATATACCTTAAATAGACCATTTAGGCCTTGAAGAGTGACAATACCTCTTTCTGTAAATTCTATTGCCCAGCTTTCAGCAAGTACCTGAGCCAGCATGGATATAAAGTACTAAAATATCTGCTGTCTGGTCAGGTTGTGCATGTGAGATGCACCATTGTTATGTCACATAAGCTTCCTTGAGGAGTTAAAAAAAAAAAAAAACATACTTAATAGTGGAAATGTTAGCGTAATGGCACTGTGCAATAATATAATGATATAATATAGATGAAGTCCTGCAGATTGGAGTAAGAAGATGCTATAAGGGAAAATAACAGTTATAGGTCCTTGCATGAGTGAAGATGTGGGTTAGTAAATGTTGGTTTGTAAATGGAGATGAGAGCATTTTGGAGAGTATAACTTTGAGATATCGGGCATGATGTTATGAGATATCGGGCAAGGAGGATTGTTGTTACAGATGGAGACCTAAGCTATAGCAAAAGATGTCCCAAAAGGATGTACTGTAAGTAAATCATCATTATGAAGACCCACTGAGAGTTGGAGGAACACCACACTAGCACAGTATCCTTCCAGCTAAAGTAGCAAAAAAGGAGAGGTAGTATTAAGTGATCTATTGTGTCAAATGAGGCAGATAGACCAAAAATGGGATTTGACCAGTGGATTTGGCTGGGACAAGATTGTAATAAGTTTAAAGGGTAACTATAAAGTTTAACTGTTGTTTCAGTTTGTTTATAATATAGTGTAGGGATGGGAATGCTGACCATTTTTATGGAAAGATGTTTCTTTGTACTAGAGAACAGTGTAAAGAGACTACTCAACAAAGCTCTAGCTACTCATTTATTGTTCCATTAAACACTGAAGACACCTGTGTGTAACAACCCAGAAAAGGATATAGCTAGGGCACATGTACATGGTCATGTGCCTATGTGCAAAAGAGCAGCCTTTTTACAGACTCCTGGGGTTTAAAACTAGTGCAAAATAGAACTGGCTTAGTTGCCCATATCTACAAATCAGATTCCACTTTTCATTTTTGACAACTCCTTTGGAATATGAAAGGTGGAATCTGATTGGTTTCAACTAAGCCAGTTCTACTTTACACTAGTTTGATAAATGACCCCCTCTGTCTGTTGCTGAAATTTTTTGTCTGCTGCCCCATGCCACATAAGGGAATAAAGACGGCAGGGCAGTATCCCTCACTTTGTATTTATCATAATATACTGTACTGTCTGCCAGGAAAGGCATTGTAATGGATATGATGATAAGCAATATCTGTCCTGACTATGATAACGCTGCAAACTCTGAAGTGAAGAAAGGATTTATGAAACATGCAAAATAAATAGAAGCTATTGAGTCCATATGCCAGCTCTAATTAAGAAACGTGTTGGATAAAAATTCCAAATGTCCCGATATATTCCTGTATATCACATGACTACATTTCAAACATTTAGATTTAAGATGTCCTTTTATTGAACTGAATACATATGTTCAGGATTTGTTATAAAACCATAAGTAATTTGATAAACTTTGTTTTTAAGGGTTTGGATAAATAAGTTAGCTATCCCTCCTAGTTTAGGTAAACAGTAGACACTGGAGAAATTCCACAGCTAAGTTCTTTATTTATATAGGGATTTTGAGGAAAGAAGAATTCAAATTTGCCAACTGGGAAATCCTTTCTTGGTCAATTACTCTAGATCAGGGGTGCACAACGTTTCCTGGTTGGGGGCCACATTGCCAGACTAAACCAATGACGAGGGCCGAAATGAAAATTTTAAGGTGTATTAACAACTGAAATATTATACTTGTGGCATATTGAACACACATTATATACCATTAATGTCTAGTTACACTTCCAGGACTCCCCTCTAATGGGATAAATACCTGAAAAATACATATGAGCAGCCACAAGACATAGGCATACATGTCTGTTACCAGATGGTTGGGGGCCGCATAGATTGGTATCAAGGGCCGCATGTGGCCCCCGGGCCGCAGGTTGTGCACCCCTGCTCTAGATCCTTGCAAAAAAATAAAAATAAAAATTATATACATATATATATATATATATATATATATATATGTATATATATATAGTTTCACAAGATATATAGATACACAAAGACAGATACATCAGCACTGTAGATAGATACAGATTAGTGTTGGTCGAGCACCAAAGTGCTTGTGTAGAAAGCTTCCCGATGCTCGGGTGCTCTACAGAGCACAATGGAAGTCAATGGGAGAACCCAGGCATTAAACTAGGCACCCCCTGCTCTCAAGAAGGGTGTCGGGACTCTAGTTCGGATTAGAAGTCCCTGCTCTGACTCCATATATAGCTATGTCCATATATGGAGTCAGTACTTGGGGACACCCAGTGTATTTCAATCCAATTTTACCTCTTTTTCTGAAAAATTTCTGGCGGGATTTAAACTTACAATCTTCTACTTTACAGCAAAGATTCTTAACCACTACACTATAGAGCTGCATGGGCAGTTACTGAAAAAAATAAAAAATAAAAAAATAAAATATATATATACATATATATATATATATATATATATATATATATGAGACGTCTGCTTTATAGGAATACTTGCTGTATAAATATTCCTATACAGCAGATTTTTTTATTTTTTTTTAAGTAACTGGCCATGCTGGGCTGTAATGTAGAAGGTTGTGAATTTGATCCCCGCCAGAAACTTTTCAGAAATAGAGGCTAAATTACATTTAAATACACTGTGTGTCCCCAAGCACTGACTCCATATACGGAGTCAGAGCAGGGACTTCTAAGCTGAACTAGAATCTCGACACCCTCCCTTCTTGAGAGCAGGGGGTGCCTGGTTTAATGCTTGTGTTCTCCCATTGACTTCCATTGTGGTTGGGTGCTCTGTAGAGCACCCAAGCATTGGGAAGTGTTGTACACAAGCACTTTGGTGCTCGACCAACACTAATCTGCATCTACAGTGTCGATCTATCTGTCTTTGTGTATCTATATATCTTATGAAACAATTATTTTATTTTTTAATTTTTTGCAATGATCTAGAGTAATTGACCAAGAAAGTATTTCCCAGGTGGCAAATTTTACTTATTCTTTCCTCAAAATCCCTATATGAATAAATAAATAAAAATATGAGACTTCTGCTGTATAGGAATACTTGTTGTATAAGTATTCCTATACAGCAGAAGTCTCTTTTTTTTAAGTAACCGGCCATGCAGCTCTATAGTGTAGTGGTTAACATTCTGGGTGTTGTAATGTTGAAGGTTGTGAGTTTGAATCCTGCCAGAAACTTTTTAAAAATAGAGGCTAAATTTAATTTAAATATATATATATATATATATATATATATATATATATATATATATATATAAGTTTTTAGCCATAATATATTTGCATATATTATTATATATTTATAATATATTATAAAATATGCAAATGTATTATGGCTAAAACATCAGTAGTAGTTTCCCACATACTATTCATTCATATATATCAGAAGTATGATTATATATATTTTTAGTAATTACTATATATATATATATATATATATATATATATATATATATATATATATATATTTATATAGTAATTACTAAAAATATATATAATCATGAGGGGTAGCTATCTTTCAGGGGATCATCCTCACAGATACGGCTTCAGGACACCAGGTTTTATTGTGGCACACCAGCACAAGCAAAACAAAATAATAAACACTCGCCCATCCAGGCTCTAACTAATATATTAATAACATGTCCCTGTCTCACCTTGTGTAACATAGTTCACACCCGTGATGAGATGCAGCTTTCCCAGTCCAACCTCCAGCAGCCTCCTGGCTGCTCCCACACCAGTGTCTCTTGGGGGATAGTGGTCTCTCAGCCCTCCCGGCTCAGACCACACAGAAACACTCCAGCCTTCTGTGTACAAGACACCTACCCCTCTTACTCTGAGGATTACTTTATCCCCAGGTGATTACTGCACCTCACATAGTCTTGCTTCAGACCTGGTGATTGTGTGGCAGACACAGCAAATCCTGCCATACATCTCCCCTAACAACTGTGGCAGAACATATGCAAAACCATGGGAGGCTGGTGAGAGGGCATCCACCTGGCCTATAACCTTCCCTTTGTTCTGCCAGACCCACCCAAGCAGAGCCCAGTTTATAACAAACATCAAGCTCACAGACTTGCCACTCATCCTGTCAGATTCCACCAATGTCTGGTTGTCACTAGCAACCACCTTGGGTTTCCAGGACTTCGACAAGGCAGCCCTTACTCTCCGAGTTGCCATAGGTCGCAGAACATCCTTCATGCATACTACACATGTCATTAATAACATCTGGCACGGGCGGTAAACCCTCCAGCACTGCCACATTATCACCATTTTTACATCAGTGACATTTTTTTACCAACCTTCTCCCCTGATCACAACTTGCAATGGAAAAGGTGTGTCATCAACATTGTCACATATTTCATATGACATCTTACTTTCATTAGGCACTGCAGAAGAATGGGCACCTTTACTTTGCACTAGGGTTACCATTGTTTTCAATGGTCACATCACTTAAAGGGGTCAGTACCGATTCTGCAGGAGTTTCATCACTAGCTGCAGAAGGTTTTCTATTTCCCCTCAGTCCCCATGCCAAAAGGACACCGCAGCCCCACTTCACCTTATGTATGTGCACTTTAGTATTACCAAGTTCATAAGTCCCAGTTCCTTACTGAAGTCTCACATTCAGTGAGAGCCACCGGATAGTTCATGCTTTCCCCACGAATGTCCCACACAAAGTTCCCAGCCACCCGGCTGGCAAGTATCAGGATCACCTGGCTCTCTGCGTCCAACAATGCCTGAACTGGACTGCACTTTACCATAAGGTCACACATTTGTGTGGCAGTCTCTGGTCCTGGTGTTTTTACACCGACTGGCTCAACAGATAGCAACTGCTGCCGACTCATGCCACAACACAGGGCTTCTGAGGCATTAGGGCACTGGTCAGCAACTTGACCAACCTCCAGAGCCTTGCTCCCTGTAGCTTTAACTGCTGTATAAGAAACAACTGGAACGCTCTTACCCACAGCCATCACAGGTTTGGCGCTCCCAAGTGCTGTACGCACGTCTCCACAGCACTTATTTTCCTTGCCCGGGAGGTTGGGAACCTCCAGCCCTTGGTTCCTAGTCACCCAAACACACACAGGGTCCTCAGTGCAGTAATTGCCATCGGAACACCTTGACTCCAAACTCCTGGACGGTCACTCCAGCCACACACTTTAGGATTCTGTACCCACTGGAAGGGAATACCAGAAATCTTGAAAGCTGCACCACTCTCCATCTCACTCTCTTCCCATTGGTTGCCCTTGGCAACGGCATACATCTTTTCCTCCGGCACTCCACTCTCAGCCAAGTTCAGAACAGCCTCTCCAAGTGCAGCACTCGGCTTCCTCAACAAGGAATTTGTTTCCTGCACCAGGTGCTTCATTACTTTCTCTGTGGCCCCGGTTTTCCGCCAAACCGGGCCACTTCCCCAGAGGACATCACCTCCAGTATGAGAACTTTCCGCCACACCAGACCATCTTTCGCCCAGGTAGCCATTTTGACCCAAAAATTTACATAGGTCAGTCAATGTAAATTAGGGCTACTGGCCCTTTATGCTTTACCCAGCCTTACAGCAGCAGTCAGCAGCACCAGCTCGTTCTGCCTTGTCGTTGCTCCCAGCAACACTGCCTTTACTGTTCAGCCTGAATGCATGCCGCTAGCAACATTTTACATCACCATACAGCAATTTTCACAGCACTCCTCATGGACAATGCTTGATGGTGCCCTTAGCAACCTGTTGTCATGCCCTTTTGCATGGACACGGCCTTGCTGGTGCCCGCAGGTGCACTGGTGCCCTTTTGCCTGCATCCTCCACCAATTGTGAGGGGTAGCTATCTTTCAGGGGCTCATCCTCACACATATGGCTTCAAGACACCAGCTTTCAGGTCCAAACAGTGCATTTATTGTGGCACACAAGCACAAGCAAAACAAAATAATAAACACTTGCCCATCGAGGCTCTAACTAATGCATTAATAACCTGTCCCTGTCTCAACTTGTGTAACACTGTTCACACCCGTGATGAGATGTGGTTTTTCCAGTCCAACCTCCAAGCTGCTCACATACCAGTGTCTCTTGAGGGATAGTGGTCTCTCAGCCCTCCCAGCTCAGACCAGACAGAATCACTCCAGCCTTCTGTGTGCAAGACACCTACCCCTCTCACTCTGAGGATTCCTTTATCCCCAGGTGAATACTGCACCTACTCTTGCTTCAGACCTGTTGATTGTGGGGAAGATGCAGCAAATCCTGAGCCAACCCAAAAACAGAACCAATAACCCCAAAGAAAAGTGGGAGACACACAAATAAAATATATGTAATTTATTGAGACATGATCACATAACAAACAATATATGAAACAAAAGGGCAAACTAGCCCACCCAAAAACCTAGGATGGCCGCATAAGATATGCACATAGCCATTGAACTGTACAATACAGACAGAGGCAAGTGTGCCAAGTGCAGGTGGCAATAGAGATATAAAAAGAAATGTAACAACTAACTGAGCAAAACACACGCTCTGGGTCCAGCATATCATGGGTAATACATGTTTTGTTGTTTTGATCAGTTAGTTGTTACATTTATGTTTATATCTCTATTACCACCTGCACTTGGCACACTTGCCTCTGTCTGTATTGTACAGTTCAATGGCTATGTGCATATCTTATGCGGCCACCCCAGGTTTTTGGGTGGGCTAGTTTGCCTTGTGCTATTTGTACATTTTTTCATTTATCTTTCTGTGCATGCAACATACATACCAGTACATGTTACTTTGAGTGAACCTACAGTTCTCACAATTTTCATGCTGATGTATACCTAGGGCTGTGGCATCTTTTCCTTGCCAGCTGGGTGTTTGGGAGAGAGGTTTTATTTGACCCCCTTACATGAGGTCTCCCCCCCTCCTGTACACTTGTGCCTTTTGTTTCATATATTGTTTGTTATGTGATCATGTCTCAATAAATTACATATATTTTATATGTGTGTCTCCCACTTTTCTTTGGGGTTATTGGTTCTGTTTTTGGGTTGGCTCAGTATATTATACTAGACCCCAGTGTAATCTATACATTATATGTAAGTTTTTTCTTATAGGTTGGTCTAAAAGATGCAGCAAATCCTGCCATATATCTCCCCTAACAACCATGAGGCCTGTCACTGCCTCACAATATATATATATATACACATTTTTTTTTTGTAAATACTAATTACAAATATATATATATATATATATATATATATATATATATATATATATATTATCATACTTCTGATATATATGAATGCATAATATGTGGGAAACTACTACTGATGTTTTAGCAATAATATATTTATATATATTATATATTCTAAATATATATATATGCTTGAAAAAGACTGCAATGAGCAGTTGAAACGTTGCACAGGGGAAATAAAGAGGGTCGTTTTGCTTTATTCTGGAGTGCTGCCTCGTTTTTGCAATACCTACAACATTATTGACCGAACAGCCTAAGGTCAGAGGATTTTTGCACCCGACTACACCTGCACAGTGCTGCTGCTCTCTCTTTGCACTTTATATATATATATATATATATATGTTGGTAAGGCTGATTAGTCAGCCTGCATTTGTGGGAGGGGCGGAGGCTCTTCATATACAAGCCACACCCTCACTCACAGGTGTGTGTTTTCAGGTGCCATTAGCAGACCAGCTTCTCTGGTGGTAGGAGTCTTTCTTTGCAGCATGGAGCTTGTTATTTTGCTCTCTGCTACCGTAGCATGCACACACCATACTATGTAAGTAGGTTGGGCCGGGGCCGTCTCTCCTGGCTGGTCGGATCCGATTTTGCAAGCGAACGAGAGGCTTCACCTCAGAATCTGCTACCTCAGGTTTGTTCGTGGGCCTAAATACTTCCATTTGCTTTTCAATTTTGTTTGTTGGTAATAAGAGTTGGTTCCTATAAATCTTACATGTTTCACTTTGCTTCGTTCGTCTCGTATGAAAAGTTTCTTTACAGCAAACCGGCTGAAGTAAGAGTTACCCGGGCTGCACGTGACGTCATGTTTGGAGATCGGACACAGTGTTTATTGTTTGGGCCTTTTGCTGTAGCTGTTCCATGCCATGTGTCTCCCCACCCGCCTCCCCCCGCTACCACCATCTTTAAACTTCATGCATTTCACTTTCGTAAGCCGTGTACCGGGGTGGGCTCCCCAGGATACAGCAAAGTCACAGACATGGAAGCAACACTGACACCAGCTTTACATGCAAGAATATAAACTTTACTTTGGAAACAGTATTAACACACGTACAAACAGTATACGTAATACCCCAGGCCCACAGTCACTGTCCCTGTCCGAGGGACAGGCCTAGCCTGTTGGCGTACACAGCAGAGCCTACAAGTCGTACTCCGCTATAGAAGACACACCTAACCGGTGGCAGACGCAGCAGAGCCTGCAAATCAATTACTGCACTGCAGTCCAGTACAATAAGGCCTAACAAAGCTATAACCCTATCTAACTAGCGCATACAAGGCCTAGGCTAGTCTCTGTTACTTTAGGCGCTAAACTTTAAAGTACAATTGGTAATCTGGTGTACTGACATGCGTCCGTTCTGGGCCCTAGGATGGCGCTTACCCGGGAAGGCCACCAAGCTCTCAGCAACCGTGCGGCCTTGCTTGATGCTAAGGTTTTCTGTCCATACACTGGAACTGGTCTTTCTGGGACAACCTTTCTTTCAAAGTGCTGGATCCTGACAGGGTACAGCAGATACTCTCCTTCCTTTGAGTGCCCATTCACTGCCGGACATCCGCAAGCCAGGATGGAATCGGATTCAGCCCCTCACAGCATAATCCTTCCACCATGTCAGATCATTACTTCCTGGTTCACCCAGAAGCATGCTGACTGTGCTGCAAAACAGCGGCCTCTAGTGCCCAGAATGCCAAATGACAGCTCCAATACAATTTAAACACAAATATACAGGCAGAGCTTCTCCACAATCTCATACTTTCATGCTCTGCTGTTATCCTGAGCGGCTTTTACACTTTCGGCTTTTATTTCATGTCTTATGCTGCATCCGCATGTCCTTACTGTACTGCACTTTTCTACTCTTGGTTCGTATTCACTCAGATTGGTCTCACATTCAAGCTGCGCTCACCTGTTGGCTGTTACATCTCATTCCGACCCCAGCCGGATCCGTATTACATGCCTGTTATTACATGTTGTATACTCGGCTTACAGCCATAGCTGCTACTGTTACTCCGTTTTCATGCTCTGGACGCACCACCCTGGTGTTCCCACCTTGCTCCACTCACAACCAGAGCTGCATTTATACCAATTTTCATGCTCTGCTTATACCCAAAGTTGTGTTCACACTTCTACTGCTACACCAGGTTGTATACCCCACTCACCCAAGCCGCTTTCCATGTCTGCGGTCACATCAAGTTAATATTCCGTTCACATCCAAAGCTGCGTCCGCATGTCTGCTTTTCACATCTTGTCTTTATACCATGCTTTTCATGCGCTACCCATACTCAGAGCTGCGCCTATACCATGTTTTTAGGTACCACTCACATCCAAAGCTGCATTCACCTATTTGTTGTTACATCATGTGTTGTACTCTGCTCCCACTCAAAGCTGGATTCTCCTGTTTATTGCTACATCATGGTTTTGCTCAATCTCACCAGGGCAGTCTGCACCCACCACTCTGGTACCTCTCTCCTGACAAACATAACTGCGTTCTTTTCAAGCTTACGTTCCTTTCCTCGGTGGTCTGTTACATTCCATAGGCCTACTTTCTGTTTAATCCTGGTTCGTAATCACTCAGACTGGTCTCCTTTTACTTCTGGTTCGTATTCACTCAGATTGGTCTACTGCCCCAGTTCACCAAACAGCTCCTCAGCGGAGGTCAGTGGGCCGATAGGAGTAAGGTTCCTGCTATGTTTTCACAAGCTGTTCATTTGTAGCGAACTTGCAAAGCCCCAGGCATTTCATGTTTACATTTATGGTTCGCGGTGGTTAGTGTTTTATGTACGCACGCGCTTCGGATTACTAATGTCTATATTTTTAACGCCTATTGGCAGTCATGTTCCTTATTCCACCTTCTAGCCAATCCAATCATTCAAGTCGCTTCATATGCCATCAGGTCTGGCTTACGTTTTAATTACTTATAGTCACCGCAACGTCATCCCTCTGGCTTCGGGGCCCTATGACTGATCCGGCCTCATGGCTCCGGGGGGCCCATGACCGTTTTTTCATGTTTTGTTTGTTAAGGGTACAACATGGTTGTAGGCTGGTTAGTGTCCCAGGATTCTGTTGTAGGGGGTCATGGTTATGCAAGTCCATGTCTTTGTCTTTCTAGGTTATCGAGTCCCGGTTGCTTACTAAACCCGTTGGGTTAAGCCCCAATAATTTCCCCAGCCGTCCTTAATTCTAAGGTTCGCATCATGGTGGTTGCTTCAGCCCCATGGCTTCAGGGGTCTGACCAATGGTTGTCTGTCCACCTGTGCAGTTTTGCTTTTGAATGACTCATATCTTTACCTGCTTGCCAGCTTATGTTATTAATTTTAGTTAATGTCCGTTATTATCTCCATTTTCTGTCACGTTTCCCTTCGTCTTTTCAGGTCATGCAGTTGAACTATTGGGGTCACCTTCCACGTCGGTCAGGTCTCATTCCTAACAATATTTCGCCTTGCATGTTATTCAGGCCACGTAGTTTATCTTGGGTATCGCCTGCCACATCGTTCAGGCTCATGATTTAATTTCACCTGCACCTTATTCATGTCACTTTTCATAGTTCTAATTCTTAAAAAAAAATTAAAAAAACTCGGCCCCATGGCTTCGGGGGCCCGACGACTGCTTCGGCCCCTTGGCTTCAGGGGCCCGACGACTGCTTCGGCCCCTTGGCTTTGGGGGCCCAACGACTGCTTCGGCCCCTTGGCTTCGGTGGCCCGACGACTGTTTTCAGTCCTGCTGGGCTGATTGCCTGGTTGGCTGTCCATCTGTGCATCTAGGCTGGCCCCTATGTTTAGCATACATATCTGCTTCCCTAATTTCCTAATAATCCATGTTGATCAATGGCTTCTGGGGCCCGACGACTGCTTCGGCCCCTTGACTTCGGGGGCCCAACTACTATTTTCAGTCCTGCTGGGCTGATTGCCTGGTTGGTTGTCTGCGCATCTAGGCTGATTTGGCCCCTATGTATCGCATACACACCTGCTTCCCTAATTTCCTAATAATCCATGTTTATCGCTCACTTTATGTTTTGACCGCAAACTGGTCCGGTTCGCCCTACAGCATCATTGTCATGTCTTACACAGATATTTCGTCTTTCTTTAATTGTGCATGCTTTCGTTCAGGTCCTGCCAGAGGAAGAATAAGTAGGGCAATTCGCTCTAGCATTTCAGTCTCTGATAGTAGTCGATCATATCTTGTCAACCAGGTACCCGCGCCTTTTTACCACGAACAGGAATCCATTTTCGCCAGTAGCTTCATTGCATTGCATTCCCTCACTCATGGGAGGGCATAGACAGAATCTTGTATATTATGGCTTCATAGCTTCTTGCCGCACTAACCTCCGACTCCCTACAACCACGTTGAATCGGATTTTGGACAAGGTCCAGCATTTCCTCATGGTAGAAGATTCAGATAGTAGGTCGGTCTTCACGTCTCAAGCGTAAAAACAATTCTCAGGGGAGCACAGTAGAACAACGCGCGGATAGCTGTTGTCTGGGGAACTATTCAAGGATTCCCTTCCTATCTACATTGTTCTTTTTGGCCCTCATTCCTGCATAATCTAGGCAGTTAGGTTTCGGTCCCACAATCTCCTGACGCTAGGGCATTGCCAGTACTCGCACTAGAACCAAACTTTACAAGTTTCAGTTAGTTTTTATGATCCATTTAACAACGTATTCCCGGTCCTCCATTCCGCTTTGGGGCAGTATCCGCAATATTGAGCATCATGTCTCTGGCCTTGTCATCCACAAGATGGGTTGTAGGTTTCCTACTGGTCTTGCCTCACGTACCCCGAATTTTTGCTCTAGATCCCGGACGCCTTGCAGTTGGCTTGGGGATGAGTTTGTACATGCCATTCAAATTCCTTTTCTACCCTACTTGGCTTGGTTTTTGCCCACTTATGAGCCTACCCACGATCATGGCTTAGGGCACACAACAAGCCTTTTAGTCAGGTCAGCTAAGACACGCCTAGCTGGGTTAGGTTGTTCCCTTTGTTTTCTCCCTAGGGTTCTTCAGATACCTCTTGGCCGTAGCCATGACCACAAATATATATATATATATATATATATATATATATATATATGTGTGTAAATATAGTTAAAAATGTGTGTATACATATATGTTTAAATTAAACATAGCCTCTATTTCTGAAAAGTTTCTGATGGGATTTCAACTCACAACCTTCTACATTACAGCCAAGAATGTTAACCACTAGACTATAGAGCTGCATGGTTAGTCGCAGAGAGCGACGAGGAGAAAGCAAAGCTGTTAAATATGTATTCACTGAGGAAAATAAACTGTCAGATGACATGCCGAATGTTGAAATAAATTCCCCATTAAAAGTGTCCTGTCTGACCCAGGAAGAAGTACATCAGCGACTTAAAAAGATTAAAATAGACAAATCGCCAGGACCGGTTGGCATACACCCTCGTATCCTAAGGGAATTAAGTAATGTCATAGCCAGACCCTTATTTCTGATATTTGCAGATTCTATATTGACAGGGAATGTCCCACAGGATTGGCGCATGGCAAATGTGGTGCCAATATTCAAAAAGGGTCCAAAAACAGAGCCTGGAAACTATAGGCCGGTAAGTTTAACATCTGTTGTGGGTAAACTGTTTGAAGGTTTTCTGAGAGATGCTATGTTAGAGCATCTTAACGGAAATAAGCAAATAACGCCATATCAGGATGGCTTTGTGAGGGATCGATCATGTCAAACAAATTTAATCAGTTTCTATGAGGAGGTAAGTTCTAGACTTGACAGCGGCGAATCAATGGATGTCATGTATCTTGACTTCTCCAAAGCATTTGACACTGTACCACATAAAAGGTTAGTATATAAAATGAGAATGCTCGGACTGGGAGAAAACATCTGTAAGTGGGTAAGTAACTGGCCCAGTGATAGAAAACAGAGCGTGGTTATTAATGGTAAATACTCAGATTGGGTCACTGTCACTAGTGGCGTACCTCAGGGGTCAGTATTGGGCCCTATTCTCTTCAATATATTTATTAATGATCTTTGTAGAAGGCTTGCATAGTAAAATATCAATTTTTGCAGATGACACTAAACTGTGTAAAGTAATTAACACTGAAGAGGACAGTATACTACTACAGAGTGATCTGGATAGATTGGAGGTTTGGGCAGATAAGTGGTAGATGAGATTTAACACTGGCAAATGTAAAGTTATGCACATGGGAAGGAATAATGCAAGTCACCCGTACTTATTAAATGGTAAAACACTCGGTAACACTGACATGGAAAAAGATCTAGGAATTTTAATAAACAGCAAACTAAGCTGCAAAAAACAGTGTCAGGCAGCTGCTGCCAAGGCAAATAAGATAATGAGTTGCATCAAAAGGGGCATAGATGCCTGTGATGAGAACATAGTCCTACCACTTTACAAATCATTAGTCAGACCACACATGGAGTACTGTGTACAGTTCTGGGCTCCAGTGAACTAAGCAGACATAGCAGAGCTGGAGAGGGTCCACAGGAGGACAACTAAAGTGATAACTGGAATGGGGCAACTACAGTACCCTGAAAGATTATCAAAATTAGGGTTATTCACTTTAGAAAAAAGACGACTGAGAGGAGATCTAATTAATATGTATAAATATATCAGGGGTCAGTACAGAGATCTATCCCGTCATCTATTTATTCCCAGGACGGTGACTGTGACGAGGGGACATCCTATGCGTCTGGAGGAAAGAAGGTTTGTACACAAACATAGAAGAGGATTCTTTACGGTAAGAGCAGTGAGACTATGGAACTCTCTGCCTGAGGAGGTGGTGATGGTGAGTACAATAAAGGAATTCAAGAGGGGCCTGGATGTATTTCTGGAGCGTAATAATATTACAGGCTATAGCTACTAGAGAGAGATGGTTGATCCAGGGATTTATTCTGATTGCCTGATTGGAGTCGGGAAGGAATTTTTATTCCCCTAAAGTGAGGAAAATTGGCTTCTACCTCACAGGGTTTTTTTGCCTTCCTCTGGATCAACTTGCAGGATGACAGGTCGAACTGGATGGACAAATGTCTTTTTTCGGCCTTATGTACTATGTTACTATGTTACTTAAAAAAAAAAAAATAATGAAACTTCTGCTGTATAGGAATACTTGCTGTATAAGCATGCTCGCCCAACACTAATACAGATATATGTTTATGCGTTATATGTTGGTTGCTGTAAAATAAAGTCCAGCAAAAAAAAAAAAAAAAACTTTTGCTAACAAAGGGGCAGTCCTAAATGGAGATTCCTACCATGATTTTCTATTTAATTTTATGGGGATATGGAAAGGGTCGGACAGAGTGAAATAGGCCTATAAAGATGACAATTGTTGACACATTGTAAGCTTTTATGATCAGATACCTCTTCTGCCTAGTGTCCAGCTAAAAAAAAGCATCTGGAAAGACACTGCCAGGAGGACTCTTTCTACCAGCTGAAAATCCTCATCCTCAAATTTGTGTTTTGATCACAATTTGTGTTTTGATCAAAATATAGTGGCTGAGAGTCTCAGATTTTATCATATCAAAGTGAGGGCTTAGTCCATATATAATGCTTGCATTTATTGTGTTAGTGCATTATTTTCCGTGATTTTTTTTCTTTAAAAAAGTCAGACTTTGCCTCATAGGAAGAATCTTCCAAAGTGTCGCACTAGCGAGACAGTTCTATTTCTCTGAAAAATATCCAAATACAAACTTTATTTTTCACTTATTTGAAAAAAAATCATAGTAAAGTATGCAAGGTATATGCAAGACACTAACCTAATGCATCATTTCAAGGTACATCATATTTATACATTCCATATATCATATAAACCAGTGAAAAATATATTTATTATATGTCATATCATAAGGATCATGCAAATCCAGTTTTCACTGATTCATAAAATAACATAGTATCCTCTCCTAAAAGCATTGCTTCTAGAGGAGGATTTCACTGCACATATGGCACTCAATGGAGTCTGTATGGCAGTGCACAGAGAATGAATAGCTCCATACTAAAGAGTCACATACGCTTCCGTTACTGCCTAATTTTGATAATCTTTTTCCAAAAATAGCGAAATCAAAGTGAGACAACCAAGCATCAAATGCAGCTGTGATGAATTAAGGGTTCAGGATCCAGCAGTGCAAAGTTAAGAGCCTGCGTTGTCTGCAAATTTTACTTTAAAAATAGATCATCTAAACAAATACCAAACATTCATTGAAATCAGAAGCAAAATGCTTTGCTTCTACTATTCTACAAAAGGAGTTTGAACAAATAATTTTAGATATAGAAAATAAAACTGAAAATTAGATCATTTTAACTAGAGAACTTTTCCGTGCAGGTGCAATGTGTGAGTTGAGCGCATTGCACCCGCACTGAATCAGGACTCATTCATTTCTATGGGGCTGTTCATATGAGTGGTGATTTTCACTTATCACTTGTGCGTTGCGTAAAAACCGCAGCAAGCTCTATTTAGGCCCCATAGAAGTGAATGGGGCTGCGTGAAAATTGCAAGCATCCACAAGCGATTGCGGATGCGGTGACATTTTCACGCACGGTTGCTAGATGACAATCGGGATGGGGACCTGATCTTTATTATTTTCCCTTATAACATGGTTATAAAGGAAAATAATAGCATTCTGAATACAGAATGCATAGTACAATAGCGCTGGAGGGGTTAAAAAAAATAAAATTAACTCACCTTAATCCACTTGCTCACACAGCCCAGCTTCTCTTCTTTGCTGTGTACAGGAAAAGGACCTGTGGTGACGTCACTCCGGTCATCACATGGTCCATCACATGATCTTTTACTATGGTGATGGCTCATGTGATGGACCATGTGATGACCGGAGTGACATCACCACAAGTCTTTTTCCTGTACACAGCAAAGAAGAGAAGCCGGGCTGCGTGAGCAAGTGGATTAAGGTGAGTTAAAAAAAATGTAACCCCTCCATCACTATTGTACTATGCATTCTGTATTCAGAATGCTATTATTTTACCTTATAACTATGTTATAAGGGAAAATAATACAATCTACAGAACACCGATCCCAGGCCCGAACTTCTGTGAAGAAGTTGGGGTTTGGGTACCAAACATGCCGATTTTTCTCACGAGTGTGCAAAACGCATTACAATGTTTTGCACTCGAGTGGAAAAATAATTTTCCCGCAACGCACCCGCACCTTTTCCCGCAACACTCGTGTGTAAGAGGCCTAAGAGCCTCATCTCAAAACTGTCTCAGTTAAAACATAGCCTTCGTGAAACATAGCAGCAAATCAGAATTCATGTTCATCCATCATTTTTTTTTATCAGACAGCTATCAATACAAACATGTGCCATATAATCATTTGGCTATACAACTTCCAATTTTATCAGATTTTATCTTTCTAATGCGTTCCCCTAAACATTAGACAAGTCTGTGCAAACCTAGTTGTGTTTTCGACTCCTTAAAGACCTATTTCCATTTTTACATTTTGGATTTTTCCTCTCGACGTTCCAATAGCTATAACCTTTTTATTTTTCCGTTCACATAGTTATATGAGGGCTTATTTTTTGTAGGACAAGATGCATTTTTTTATGCCACCATTTAATTTACCATATCTTCTATTATAAAATGGGAAAAAAAGTCTTTTGTGTGGCAAAATTTAATTCTGGCAAGGTTTTTGGAGTTTTGACATCACAGCGTTTACAATGTACTAAAAATGACCTGACACCCTTATTCTGCGGCTAAATACAAATGTGGCAATACCAATCTTGAATATTTTTTATTTTTTTTTACTAATAAAAAAAAATGGAAAAATCTACATTTTCTTTGCATCACCATATTCTGACAACCATAACTTTTTTATATTTCGGTCTGCAGAGCTGTATGAGGGCTTGTTTTTTGCATAACAAACTGTAGTTTTTATTGGTATCATTTTTTGTAGTATGTAAGACTTTTTTGATCACCGTTATTCAATTTTTTGGGTGGACAAGATGGGGAAAAAAAATAGGAAATCACATGTTTTATTTTTTCCCATTAGGCGTCATGTTTTTGGCCCGGATAAAATGCGGGTGCGTCGCGGGAAAATGCAAATTTTTTCCGAGCGAGTGCAAAAAAAAAATGCATTTTGCACGCGCGTGAGAAAAATCGGCATGTATAGTACCCAGACCCGAACCCAGACTTTTTCAGGTTTGGGTTAGGTGTTGTGTAGATTTTATTATTATTATAACATGGTTATAAGGGAAAATAATTGCATTCTTAATACAAATGCTTAGTAGAATAGGGCTGGAGGGGTTAAAAAATAAAATAAAAATTTAGCTCACCTTAATCCACTTGTTCGCGCAGCCCGGCTTCTCTTCTATCTTCATTCTTCTTTTTTTTTTCTTTGACACATCGAGGGTTAACAGCCAAACAAAACTCTATATTTATCACCCTGCCTCTGCTGTTTAGGCCTCTTGCACATGACCGTATGGTTTTTTTCTGTATTTTGCGGTCCGTTTTAAACGGATTGGTTTTTCCTATTATTTTGTTTCAGTAGTGTTTCAGCTTCAGTTCCGTTTTGCTGTTCTGTTTTTCCATTTGGTAAACGGAAACTGAAGCATACAATAATGCTTAAACAGTAAGTACATTAAAAAAAATTGGGCTGGGCAAAAACTTCTGCAAAAACGGAACGGATACGGAAGACATATGGATGCATTCATTTTTTTTTGCGGAACCATTGATTTGAATGGAGCCATGGAACGTTATTTGCGTGCAATAATAGGACATGTTCTATCTTGGAATGGAAATATGTAAACGGGATGCATACGGAGTACCTTCCGCTGTTTTTACGGATCCATTAAAAACTGAACGGAAACAGAAAAAAATACGGTCGTGTGCAGAAGGCCTAACAGAAACACCCCACATGTGGTCGTAAACTGATGTAAAGGCACACGGCAGGGCACAGAAGAAAAGGAGCACTATATGGTTTTTGGAAGGCAGATTTTTCTGGACTGGGATTTAGATGCCATGTCCCATTTGAAGCCCCCCTGATGCACCCTTACAGTAGAAACTCCCAAAAAGTGATCCCATTTTGGAAACTAGGGGATAAAGTGCCAGTTTTATTGGTACTATATTGGGGTGCATATGATTTTTAATTGCTCTATATTACATTTTTTTGTGAGGTAACTAACAAATGGATGTTTTGGCAGTTTTTATTTTTTACTTTTTACAACTGTAGGAGAGTCCCCGGGATAATAATGGACGGACAATACGTGCCACCAGAGGTCCTGGCCTCGGTGGAGTAAGAACCGGATCATTGCGGTTACAGTGGCGGGCCGGTTCTTACTGGGAACAGGTAAAGAGCTGGGTGGGTGCCTGTTCCCCATGGCCAGCCCAGGTTTTTGGTCGAGTTGGACCTTTTAAAGAACCCAGCCTGCTGAAGATGGGGGTGGGGTGTGTCTTGCTGTGCCGGAGATTTCCACAGAGTCAGTGCTCGTAAAGGAGAGTCTGGGCGCAGCACACTTTGAAGGATAGCCCTGGTACCTGTGGTGCTACTAGCTGAAGGGGCTCTGGCCTAAGGGAGACAAAGGCAGGTAGCTTACAAGCCTGCAGGACCGCTGTGGTCTGTCCAAAACAAGGTGACTCAAACCTGCTGTTTATTTTCTATGGAAGGACTTTTGTTCTATGCATGCTGGAGGATATGCACCTGTGTGGTCTGCAAACTGCCTGTTATGCCTTTGGTGTGAATAAAGTCATGGTGTATCAAAAAGACTGTCTGTGATTGACTCAATATTGCCGCCGCTACTGTAGCCTACCACGAGTACATCCCCACACAACATTCATCTGACAGGATAGATCATGTGCTATTTTTATAGAGCAGGTTACGGATGCAATAATATCAAATATGTCTACTTTCTTTGTTTGTTTCAGTTTTATATAATTCATGTATTTTTTAATTTATTAAAAACACTTTTCATTAGATTTTTTAAACTTAATTTCTTTCCCACTCTGGTACTTCAACTTTTGAGGGTCTGATCCCCTCTACAATGCATTACCATACATCTGCTGGGGCTCCGATCGGAAGGAAGAGAGAGCCGCATCCCTCTCTCTTCACTCACAGGTGCTGTGATCAGCATTGATCGTGGCACTTGAGGGGCTAAATGACAGGGGCTTCATTGCTTCCTGTCAGTGTGGGCAGGTGTCGGATATATGATAAAGCCAGCACCCGTAGTGTATGGAGCAAGCCCGCTGCATTTACCACTTTTAAGGCCCCTTGCAGACGAGCGTGTGTGGATTAGGTCCGGATGCGCGCAAATGCGTTCAGTGAAAATTGCGCAATTTCTCAAACAAAGTCATTCAGTTTTTTCTTCGATCGCGTTCAGTTTTTATCGCACAGGTGTAATGCGATTTAATGCATTTTGCACACGCGTGATAAAAAACTGAAGGTATACAAATAACATGTCTTAGCAACCATCCATGAAAGACGCATTGCACCCGCACTTGCTTGCCGATGCGATTTTCACACAGCTCCATTCACTTCTATGGGCCAGCGTTGCGTGAAAATAGAACATGCTGCAATTTTCACGCAACGCACAAGTAATGCGTGAAAACCAACACACATGTACACAGCCCCATTGAAATGAATGGCTCTGGATTCTGTGCTGACGCAATGCGTTCGCATCACTCATTGCACCTGCGCGGAATACTTGTTCGTGTGAAAGGGGCCTAAGGCTACTTTCACATATACATTTTGTTTTGAAGTTTTGAGATCTGACCAAAATGGTCACGTTTTGATTACATATCAGCATACATCCATTGTGTTAGGATGCAGTTGTGTGAAATTGAAATGGAACAAACCAGTCAATGGGTGATGGATCCGGGTTTTTTTTTCCGTTTCGCAAAACCACAGCTTGCAGTGAGTGTCTGGTCACAAAACCAGACAAATTTTGAATGTCTGCTCTATATACCTACTGCTGATCACTTTTTAACCTAGCTGCTTTATAAGGCCTCTTGCACACAAACGTGTGCGCCCCGTGGCCGTGCTGCGGCCACAATGCATGAATACTAACCGTGGGGCAGCCGCAGCTGATCGCGGAGCCATTCACTTTAATGGGTCCGCAATCCACCTGCTACGCAAAAAGATAGGACATGTTCTTTTAGGACATGTCCTATCTTTTTGCAGAACGGAAGTACAGGACGATACCCTGCGAAAGCAGTCTGGAGTGTTTCCGTAGGGTTCCGTTCCGTGCTTCCGTTCAGCATCATTCCACATCTTCGGATTTGCGGACTCATTCAAGTAAATGGGTACACATCCGGGATGCGTACTGCCCACAGAATGGCGTCCGTGTGTTGCGGGTCCACAAATGCGGTCCGCAATATGCCCACGGAGTGCACACGTTCGTGTGAAAGAGGCCTAACAGTGTTCATAAATTTTTCTTCTTTGAGAAGAGAATAATGTCTGTTTACCATCTTGACTGTAGAAGTAGTTCAGGTGACTACATGCCCTATGCCTTGCCTAGAACACAGAGAAATATAAAGCAAAAGTCCAGACTTTTTGCTGCAACTACTTCTTATATCAGAGTTTCATAAGGTGTGAGTAAAATGGTAGCCAGCAGCAACATTTCCGACCAAATTGTCCTTATTCAGGCAACATTAAGGCCCATTGCAGACGAGAGTGTCCGGATTAGGTCCGGATGCGTCCCGGTGCATTGTGGCAAACCCGCGCGAGTAGGTACGCAATTGCAGTCAGTTTGGACTGCAATTGCGTTCCGTTGTTCAGTTTTTATCACGCGGGTGCAATGCGTTTTGCACGTGCGTGAGAAAAAACTGAATGTTGTACCCAGACCCAAACTTCTTCACAGAAGTTCAGGTTTGGGTTCAAGGTTGTTTAGATTGCATTATTTTCCCTTATAACATGGTCATAAAGGAAAATAATATCATTCTGAATACAGAATGCATAGTACAATAGGGCTGGAGGGGTAAAAAATAAAAATAAAAAATTGTTTAACTCACCTTAATCCACTTGTTCGCGCAGCCGGCATCTCTTCTGTCTTCTTTTGTGAGGACTAGGACCTTTGATGACGTCACTACGCTCATCACATGGTCCGTCACATGATCGATCACCATGGTGACGGACCATGTGATGAGCGTAGTGACGTCATCAAAGGTCCTATTCCTCACAAAAGAAGACAGAAGAGATGCCGGCTGCACGAACAAGTGGATTAAGGTGAGTTAAATGTATTTTTACTTATTTTTTAACCCCTACAGCCCTATTGTACTATGCATTCTGTATTCAAAATGATATTATTTTCCCTTATAATCATTTCTATGGGGCCTGCATTACGTGAAAAATGCACAAAGAGGAGCATGCTGCAATTTTCACGCAATGCACAAGTGATGTGTGAAAATCACCGCTCATGTGCACAGCCCCATAGAAATTAATGGGTCCAGATTCAGTGCTGGTGCAATGCGTTCACCTCACGCATTGCACCCGCACGGAAATCTCGCCTGTGTGAAAGGGGCCTAAGTAGTAAGTAGGAGTATCCACAGAGGAACATCCACCCCCACCCATGCCCGGCGCTCTAATAAGGCAGACCAGGCGGCTGCCTTAGGCCGTAAAGAAGGGGGGGGGCGGAAAAATTTCTACTTTTTTTTACTACCCTGTATTTTTCGCCCCATAAGACGTTGTTTTTTTTCCTGTGTCCTATCGGGTGAAAACTAATGAAGCGGTTCCATTTTGGAAGCGCTTCATTAGTACCGGAGGACTGGGAAGCGGTGAAGGATCTGTACTCACTGCTTCCTGGTCCTCCCCTTGGCTGTCTGCTGTGCAGGGCTGCGCACCATGTGACCTTACTGTGCGCAGCCTTCACAGCTGACAGCCGAGAACCAGAAAGAAGAGAGAGAGCACTGGTGGTGAGGAGAGGTGGCGTCCAGGAGCAGGAGAGGTAAGGCATTATAATTTTATATTTGTGCTGATGGCTGACATGGGGGGAGCATAATGGCTGACATGGGGGGGCATGATGGCTGACAATGGGGGGCTGATGGATGGAGGCTGATGGCTGACATGTGGAGCTTATGGCTGACATGGAGGCATGATGGCTGACATGGGGGCATGATTTCTGATAATGGGGGGCTGATGGATGGAGGCTGCTGGCTGACATGGGGGGCTGCTGGCTGACATGGGGGGCTGCTGGCTAACATGGGGGGCATGATGGCTAACATGGGGGGCATGATGGCTAACATGGGGGGGCATGATGGCTAACATGGGGGGGCATGATGGCTAACATGGGGGGCATGATGGCTAACATGGGGGGCATGATGGCTAACATGGGGGCATGATGGCTGACATGGGGGGCTGATCTTAGGCATTGGGGGTCTGATTGGGGCTGTGAGCTGAGGTATGATTAACATTGGGGGTCTGATTGCTGGTCTGACCTGAGATGCAATGGAATTTTTTTTTTTTTCGTATTATCCTCCTCTAAAACTTAGGTGCATATTTGGGCCGGTGCATCTTATAGGACCAAAAATACGGTTCTCAAACCAGCGATTGATGTAGAGAGAGAGAAGATACCAGGACCACACAGAGGAGAGCCAGCTGCTGCAGGAGGGATCAGGGCCAGGTGAGCTGCGGGGGGGGGGGGGTGGGGGGCGCCAAAATGTAGCCTTGCTTGTGTTGGCAAAAACCCTTGCACTGGCCCTGCCCCCACCCCAGCATTCTTAGAAGTAAAAAGTCTGCAATACTGCTTCATCTTTCTCTTCTTGGATGTGATTGGTCCTGTGGCAGCAGGTTTGAGAATAGGCACACCAAGCACCTACTTGTCAATAGCAGAGCAGGTTTGCATAACAGCCATATAGTTGCAAGAAAAATATATGAAGCAGGTATCAACATTTGTAGGTAATAAATACATAGAAATATCACACTAATAATGACATGAACTGAATAATGATCACATAATATGGAGATGGAAGTCTGGCAACAGAGCAGACAGATGAAGATAATGTGATTCAAGGGGAGAACGGTGAAAGACAGTGAGCAGAAATAAAGAACTAAACCTGCTCTGAAACATAGCACAGCCAAAATAATTCAAAACCATCACTTCATAAAATTGAATACCCTTTTAATTTCAAGTAAAAGTTTTCAGAATAAATGTATGTTGAGAAACTGCTTAGGGATTACAAGTTATTCATTCCATTCTTAATATGAATGATAGATTTTTGTAGAAAAATAATTTATCACAAGTATAAAAATATTTTTTTTAAATTAATATTATCTATCATTTCAGTATTTCAATTTTACCTGTCTTTAACATCTTTGATGAAAGGGCTACATTCTTTTCCGTTACTTTCTTGTAGATTATGTGACTTGTCTTCATGAATCCTCTGCATATCTTGTAGAGTTCGTTCTCCTGAACGTCGAATGTGAATCAGGGTAAATGGGGTTTCATTGCTAAGTGGACCTACACGTCTACAGTGAAGGAGGCGTTGATAGGCTGTACGAAAGTCCCTATTTAGAGCAGCATATAAAATTGGGTTGAGAGCAGAGTTGGCATAGCCTAGCCAAAGAACAATTAGGAAGGCTGTTTCATCAACTTCAATGTCATTCACTCCTTCATATGTAAATACCGTAAAATAAGGGAACCAACAGATTATGAAGGCCCCCATCACAGCTGCCAAAGTAACAGTAGCTTTGTGTTCTCGAACAGTAGGTAGTGTTGGGCTAACCGCATTGCAGCAATTAGCATGATTTATTCTTTTGGCTTGTTCTCTGGCAATCTTGAAGATTTTGTAGTACATCAGACACATTATGACCAAAGGAAGATAAAACGTTAGTAAGCCATCCACTAAAACATATTCCTTGTTCAGCTCCAACTTGCATTGTTTGCTTCCATCTCCTCTAAGGTTTTGGATAGATTTATCTTTTGTATTCCAGCCAAGGTGTATTGGTAAGAAAGAGACCATGAGTGATACCACCCATATAACTCCCATAGCTATGGCTACCCGGCAAGGAGTCACGAGCATGGAATAACGCAGAGGGGCTGTAACTCCATAGTAACGATCCAAGCTGATCATGAAAAGATTTAGAATAGAGGCTGTGCACAGCATAACATCCAGGCTTGTATAAATATTGCAAAATGTAGATCCAAATGGCCATTCTTCATGTAACAAGTTCAAGGCTGAAAAGGGTAGCACCAGAATACCCAACAGAAGGTCTGTGATAGCCAAAGAGACAATAAAACAATTTGTCATGCTTCGGAGGCGTCGGTCAAATCCAACCGCCAGGCATACCACCACATTTCCACATATGGTAATGACTATAATTAGAGCTAGCACAACGCCAATGAGCACATTATATAGAATTGTCTTCCAACATAAAGAAACTGAATTCTTAAGGTCGTCGTCCATGATAGAACACATTGCTTTGAGTGGCTAAGAATAAAATGAAATTTTGTGGAGGATCTTAGTCATTAGTATAGTTGTATAGAGGGGTCCAGCAATGCAATATTCAGCTATGCATTGCTGGACCCCACTGGTTAGTATGAAATTGCTTGATAGGGTCCACTGATGTATCTATTTATCCTTGTTTTTTTTTTTCCTCTACGTCAAGTCAATTTGTTAAATGTTGGATTTTGTTGCCTTTTCCACATTTATTAGTGCTGACCATTTGTGCTGCCATCTTAAAGCTCTTACTATAATAGATAATTCATAGCGAGCAGCAACAACATTGCTTTTGCACTTGCGGCAGTCTTGAGTTTGGAGCATATTTCTCAATTGGCAGGAGGGCTTCTGAAAAACTTTATATCAACCTGAAAAAAAATGAAAAAAATTAGATTTTGATTAAAAGTATCAAGTCTTGAAAAATATTTATGGGAGTTGTGTCAGTTAAGTCACATCTATTGTGTAATATATTACATAAATTCTAATGGTTTTTATATACATTTAATATGCTATGTAACTGTTCAACCAGGCAATTTAAACCAGTTTCTGACTACACAAATTTTCAGATTTTAAGCATGTCTATGAAATCTATAACTTATTTTGACCTTTTTTTCAGTGAGACATGGGACATTATTTTAAAAACATTTTAGCATTTTTTTCTTACCGTATATGCAGAACATAAAAAAAATAGGAAAAATAGGGGGTAAGGCTAGAAGCTGTGGTGTTTCTTTTAATATATTTTTATTTTGCATGTATTTTTTTATTTATTTATTTATCTATAAGGTCATAGAAGACGAATAGCAAGGACGTTTAGGAACATTATTGCAGAAATAAGTGGAGACTGTCTGGATATTTATAGTCAATGGACACACACCATAATGGGTTCGGAACAGAACAAACAAAACAACTGACTAGGCCCCAAATGCTAGAGAACAAAGGAGTCACCACCTAGCAATCCCTAAAACACTTTCCCTAAGCTTCTATGCCCATGTGCTAATCTTGATGGTAAATATGCACATGCCCACATACCTAAGACTGTAATGCACTGAACCAAACCCTTTAGCTGTAGGGAAGAGGGAAAGAGGCACCCAGCTCCTTCAACAACCAAAGGAGCAAGCATCACCCTAGAGGCCTAGTCAAAACAGACACAGAAGGAACAAGGCAAAAGGACTTATCTAGAGATGTGTTGGAGCAGACGATGCACCAAACTTCCAGAGCTCACACAAGGCAGAACTATAACCCGCAAAGGTTATAGGGAGAGGGAGGAATAAATAGCCTCACCAATTACCTAAAGAGCAACACCTGGGAGGAGGTGGGATTCTGCTCAAACCCACAACAAAACAAACTGTAAGATCGAGTCATGTGCAGCAACTCTGACAGATATACTCAGAGCACCCACAGGGCAGGGCGTGACAGTACCCGCACCCATCTACGGGTGAGCTCTGGCCACCTCTGCCCAACTTTATCCGGGTGTGCCCTGTGAAAGACATTCACAATGCAGCCAGCATTAACATCGGTAGCCGGAACCCACATTCTTTCCTCTGCACTCTATCCCCTCCAATGCACCAGGTACTGAAGGGAACCCCGAAAAACATGTGAGTTGAAAATTCTAGAGACCTTAAACTTCAGATTACCATCAACCAAAACAGGAGGAGGAGGCAAAGGAGATGGTTCCGCAGCCCCCACATATTTCTTCAACAAGGACCTGTGAAACACATTATGGATCTTCCAAGCCTGCGGAAGTTCCAGACGAAACGCCACTGGATTGATAATGGCTGAGATTTTGTAAGGGCCAATAAATCTTGGACCCAATTTCCAAGAGAGTACCTTCAGCTTAATGTTTTTAGTGGACAAACACACCAAATCACCCACACACCAGTCATACGTCTCTTGTCAGCCATCCGTGTATATCTTTCACCCATTTTTTTCTAATTAACTTGAATATTCCACCAGATAGATGACCAAAAGGAAGATAATCTCTCCTCTTCCGGTATCCCAGAAGATTTGGTCCTAGAAAAAGTACCAAACTGAGGGTGAAAACCATATGCACCAAAAAATGGTGACTTATCAGTTGACTCCTGCCTACGGTTATTCAAGGCAAACTCAGCTAAAGATAAGAACGAGGACCATTCATCCTGATTCTCAGTGACAAAACACCTTAAATAGATCTCAAGGTTTTGGTTAGTGCGCTCTGTTTGACCATTCGACTGAGAATGAAAATCCGAAGAGAAAGACAACTGAATACCCAGACGAGAACAAAACGCCCTTCAAAACCTGGAAACAAATTGCGTCCCCATATCAGACACCACATCAGAGGGAATGCCATGTAATTTCACAATGTTATCAATAAAAACCTGAGCAAGAGTTTTCGCATTGGGCAAACCTGATAATGGTACAAAGTGAGCCATCTTGCTGAAGCGGTCCACTACCACCAAAATCACAGTTTTCCCAGAGGAACTCGGCAAATCAGTAATAAAGTCCATGGACAAATGCATCCAAGGACGAGATAGGATGGGCAAAGCAAGAAAAGATCCTGATGGCCGAGTGTGAGACACCTTCACGCGTGCACAGGTCTCACAAGCTGCTACATAACCCTCAACACCTTTACGCAACCCTGGCCACCAGAATCTCTGGGAAATAAGATCTATAGTGGATCTACTTCCAGGATGTCCCACTATGACAGTATTATGATGTTCCTTAAACATCTTGTATCTCAGTTCAGAAGGAACAAACAACTTGCCTGGAGGACAAGAATCAGGTGCCTAATCTTGAGCCCCCAACACTTCCGTCTCCAGCTCGGGGTAAAGAGCAGAAACCACCACCCCACCAGCCAAAATTGGATCGGGATCCTCCGAATCCCCCCCCCCCCCCCAGAAAAGCTACGCGACAACGCATCCGCTTTGACGTTTTTAATCCCAGGGCGATAGGTGACCACAAAATTGAACCTGGTAAAAAAAACAATGACCATCAAGCCGGCAGATTGCAGGTAAGCCAGATTCTTATGTCAGTAAATACCGTAATCGGATGAGTAGCCTCTTCTAGTCAATGACGCCACTCTTCAAAGGCCAATTTGATGGCCAACAGCTCTCTAGTCCCAACATCATAATTTATTTTGGCGGCCGAGAGTTTCTAGGAGAAAAAATCACACGGGCGCCAATTGCTAGGAGAGGGACCCTGCGACAAGACTGCTCCGACTCCCACTTCTGATGCGTCAACCTCCACAATGAATGGTTGAGACACATCAGGTTGCATCAGAATGGGAGCAGAAGAAAAACATTTCTTAATAGCAGAAAAAGCCTGTAAAGCCTCATCCAACCAGACAGAGAAGACAGCGCCCTTCCTAGTCATATCTGTCAAAGGTTTGACAATGGTAGAATAATTTAGGATGAATTTTCTGTAGTAATTAGTAAATCCTAAAAACCACATCAGGGCTTTCTGATTCTCCAGCCGGTCCCATTCCAGTACCGCATGGACTTTTTCGGGATCCATACGAAAACCGGAGGCAGAAAGCAAGTACCCCAAAAACGGCAGCTCCTGAACAGCAAACACACATTTTTCCAACTTAGCATACAATTTATTCTCCCGAAGGATCAATAACACTTGTCTCAAAAGATCCTGATCAGTCTTCATATCGGAAGAGTAAATTAGTATGTAATTGAGGTAAATAACAACGAACCTCCCCACCAAATGATGAAAAATGTAATTGATAATGCACTGAAAGACTACTGGAGCATTAGTTAAACCAAAGAGCATGACTAGGTTCTCAAAGTGACCCTCGGGGGTATTGAAGGGCGTTTTGCATTCATCTCCTTCCCTTATTCAGATCAGATTATAAACTCCTCTTAAACCCAACTTAGAAAACACCTTGTCACCAAGAATGTGATCCGGAATCAAGGGAAGGGGATAAGGATCACAGACAGTAATGAGATTCAGTTCCCGGAAATCTAGGCATGGTCTAAGGGATCTGTCCTTCTTCTTTACGAAAAAGAAGCCAGTGGCCATAGGAGACTTAGATGGTCTAATATGTCCCTTTGCCAAACTCTTGGCAATATACTCCCGCATAGCTACTCTTTCGGGTTGAGAAAGATTATATAACCGAGATTTGGGCAATTTTGCTTCGGGGATAAGATTGACCGGACAATCAAACTCTTGGTGATTGGACAACTCCTGAGCTCCACCCTCCGAGAATACGTCCTAAAAATTGGAAAGAAACTGAGGCAACACCTTAGGGTACTTTCACACTTGCGTTTTTCTTTTCCGGCATAGAGTTCCGTCACAGGGGCTCTATACCGGAAAAGAACTGATCAGTTTTATCCCCATGCATTCTGAATGGAGAGTAATCCGTTCAGTTTGCATCAGGATGTCTTCAGTTCAGTTGTTTTGACTGATCAGGCAAAAGAGAAAACCGTAGCATGCTACGGTTTTCTCTCCGGCGAAAAAAAACTGAAGACTCGCCTGAACGCCGGATCCGGCATTTTTTCCCATAGGAATGTATTAGCGCCGGATGCGGCATTCAGAATACGGAATGCCGGATCCGTCATTCCGGCATGCGCAGATCGGTAACAATTAGAAAAATGTACAAGACGGATCCGTCGGTCCGCATGACAAGCGGAGAGACAGATCCGTCCTTGCAATGCATTTGTGAGACGGATCCGCATCCGGATCCGTCTCACAAATGCTTTCAGTCAGCGGCAGATCGGCGGATCTGGCGGCCAGTTCCGACAACAGAACTGCCCGCCGGATCACACTGCCGCAAGTGTGAAAGTAGCCTTAGTGGACACCCCCAAAAAAGAGACACTAAGACAAAAATCATTCCAATTACTGATTTGTCTTGTTTGCCAGTCAATGGTAGGGTTATGTTTTATCAACCATGGTAAACCAAGAACCATCGGAGCAGGCAAACATTTCATAACAAAACAAGAAATGAACTCAACATGAGAATCACCCACCCTCAAATGAATATCCTGAACAATATGAGTTAGATATCTTTGCAAGAGGGGAGAGAAATTTATAGCAAACACTGGTATCTCTTTGGTATCTATTAATGTGCTAGTTTTAAAACTATGACTCTGAAGAAATTGAAAATCAATTAGATTGACCCCTGCGCGACTGTCAACAAATACCTTTAACTCAAAATTTCAAGAGTCTAGCGCCACCATGGCAGGCAGGAGAAATCGGGTACTGCCGGTAGGATACAAATATGCCTGCTCTGACTCCTCTAGGGTGACGCTAGCTCCTTCAACAACCAAATGAGCTAGCATCATCCTAGAGGCCTAGTCAAAACAGACACAGGAGGAACAAGGGAAAAGGACTTATCTAGAGATGTGTTGGAGCAGACGATCCACCAAACTTCCAGAGCTCACACAAGGCAGAACTATAACCCGTAAAGGCTATAGGGAGAGAAAGGAATAAATAGCCTCACTAATTACCCAAAGAGCAACACTTGGGAGGAGGTGGGATTCTGCTCAAACCCACAACATAACAAACTGTCAGATCGAGTCACATGCAGCAACTCTGACAGATCTCCTCAGAACACCCACAGGGCAGGGCGTGACAGGCCTAGTGTTGAGCGAGCATGCTCGGCTGAACTGCTGTTCGGCTTGAGCATTGATATGCTCGGCACATCCAAGGGCTCGGCCGAATACTGCAGGTGCTCAAGCAGAATTTAATACAATGAAAGTCAATGGGTGACCTGAGCATCAAACCGGCCACCCCCTGCTCTGAAAAACAGAGGGGGCCTGGTTCACAAAAAAAAGATTAGAAATTGATGGAAACCCCATCAAAATGGTTTGAAAACAGCATTTAGATAATGGCTGGATGCGTCTTGGACTCCTATTATCTACGACATACAATAGACAACCACACAAAAGCTATATGCCAAAAGCCAGGTATATGTAAGCCATCAATCTATTTATGAGACACATTACCGGCTTAGTCAGCATACGTTACAATGGCAGCCTTGTGCACTATGAGACATTCCAAACCAGATCTCTTTGCATAAACACGGGCATATGGGAAAGACATGTAAATGAGCAGAATCTGCCTTGTTTTCCAGCTAAAAAACCATTTGCATGGAAAATTTTCTATCTACACTACTCATGAACAACACCATCTATTGGTTTAGTAGTTTTATAACAAGTTTATTAGTGTAGCCTTTTGCATGGAAAATTTGTGCTAAAAATTTGCGGTTAGAATATTTGCGATCTACAGTACTCATGAGAAGCACCATCTATTGGTTTCATAGTCTTATGACAAGACGATTACTCTTGTCATAAGACTATAAAACCAATAGATGGCACTGTTCATCTTGTTGGGGCGCTAGTAAGTGGGGCACACACCGTGTAGCACTCAGCCTATAATAGCCTGTGCTAACACTAAGTTGTATATCGGATTGCTGCTATCATTCACACATCTTCTAGCACTTTATCTGCGGTAATATAAGCTAGGGTGTATCTGAGGACTATTGCCCTGCTTGTAATGACTCATGAACAGCTCCATCTATTGGTTTCATAGTCTTATTACAAGGCTAATACTCTTGTCATAAGACTATAAAACCAATAGATGTCTGCAGGAAAATGGTGTCACCGCTGAACGTCAGTAAGGCGAGCCATGGGCGTGTAAAATCTTCTAAAATGGACAGAGATTTTCCTGGCCTGCCACAAGATGCCCTGGACCCCGGGGCATTTGGCAACAAATTGCTGCACAACTAAGTTCAGGACATGTGCCATGCACGGCATGTGTGTGATTTTTCCCTGTTTCAGCATGCTCTGAAGATTGGTATCGTTGACGCGCTCCACTTTACCAACTGTCAAATTGAGCCTGATTAGCCACTGATTTGCCTGTGACCACAGAGCTGAAAGCAGTGCAGGACCAGTGTAGCACAGCAGCTGCAGCACAGCATGGCAACGTCTCACCTGGCACGTCGAATAGTTTCTGGGAAGCCTGGGGGTGCAGCTGAAGAGGCGGTAGCAGTGGAAAAGGAGGAGTCAGCCGAGGAGGAGACAGAGGATGGAGTAGGAGGAGGAGAAAAAGAGGCAGGCCTGCATGCAATCCGTGGTGGTAACATAAAATCCACACGGGTGCCACGGGTTACATGCTTGACGGTCGTCAGAAGATTCAGCCAGTGGGGAGTAACAGTTATGTACCTTCTCTGCCCGTGTTTGCTAGACCACATGTCTGTGGTCAGATTTATCTTGGCACCGACACTGTGCCAGAGATACATTAAATTGCCGCTGAACGTGGCCATATATCGCTAGGATGCCCTTTTGGGAGAAATATGCACCAATGGCCACAAATATTCTAAAGGCCTCCAAGTCCACCAATTTATATGGCAGTAGTTGGCAGACTAGCAGTTCCGACAAGCCAGCGGCCAGACGCTGGGCAGGAGGTTTATCCGGCGTCATAATTTTTTTTACGCTTGAACATTTGGGCCACGGAAGCCTGTCTTGTGCCAGATGAACACGACAACGGCATGGTGGAAGGTGGAGTGGAGAACAAATGGGAGGAGAGAGGAGAAGGAGAAGAGGCAGGATGTGGAGCACCAGGAGTGTGGGTTTGTGGGTTCTGATGGCGTTGCTCCCACTGGGCTCGGTGATGGGAGACCAGGTGCCTTCTTAAGACGGTCGTCCCTAGGTGAGTGTTGGGTTTACTGAGACTTATGCGTTGACAGCACAGGCTGCAGATGGCAACATTATTATAAGCAGCTGACAAGTTAAAAAAAAAAAACACACTGCAGCGTCCTGAGAGCGCCAGATGTGACCGAACATGGTGGATGGCTCGCTCCAGATACATTTGCAGTCTGCTTTTCGCCTCCTATGCACTGCGAGATCTGCCTGCTTCTCCACTCTCTCCTTCCTATCTGCTGCTCCGCCTCCCTCTGAACTCCCGTCCTCTTCATCTTTTGTGGGCACTCACGTGATATCTATCGACATGTCATCATCATCACCTTCACCACCACTGACATTAGAGATCTCAGAGTAGGCAGCAACAGCGGGGACCACCCTCCTTGGGCAGATCTGGGTACTATCGTCAGACCACTGGGTGGCGGCCGTTGCTACCTCCTCTTCCTCATACGATGCCAAGAATGGCTGCGCATCGGTAAGGTCTTGGAATTGATGGGGAAATAATTCTTCTGACTCGAGTGGAGGGGCTATGGTGGTGATCGTGGTGTCTTTGGGGGTGCTCATAGCAGAGAGTGAGGAGGGTGCAGATACAGAGGATGAGGAGGGTGCAGGAGCAGAAGGCTGAGTGAGCCACTCAACCAAGTCTGGTGCGTCCTTTGACGTAACGCACCTTCTCCAACTTCCCACTTAGGCTCCAGCCTGGTGCATCTGCCCAACCCCTACCACCCCTGCGGAAAGGCCTACCTTTTCCTCTGCCTGCCATTTTCAAAGTGACCCTGTGACAATGTTCCTATAGAAGAGCAGTATTTGTGTATAGCTCCGTGAATGACAGCCAAGACCCGATGCGGACAGCAGAAGCACGGAGCAGTAACATGACTGATAATGCTCCGTGCCTCTCTGTGATCTCTTTACTACAAAATCACAGTGAGATAAAGTTGTCACTGTGATTTTGTAGTAAAGAGAGCACAGAGAGGCACGGAGCATTATCAGTCATGTTAATGCTCCGTGCTTCTGCTGTCTGCATCGGGTCTTGGCTGTCATTCACACAGCGGATGTCACGCACGGCATCCGCTCGTGTGAAACAGCCCTTATCCACACCCTCCATTACTTGCCCGGGAAGGGGGTTAGCGGAATGAGATGCAGAAGCTTTTACTATTCCTTCCTCAAGTGTGATGGCATTTGTACTCCATGGCATTATATATCTCACCAGCTAATGTTTGTATAGGTTCATCAGTCACCTACATTAAAAAGTACATTAAAGCTGATTTTTCATGACGTTTTTATTGAAATTATTGCAAACACTGCGGTTGGATATTACTTTAAAGTCTACAGTGTAATGCCGAATAGTCTGCAAGTCTGCAGACATTATTATTTATGGTGTTTTTGTGGAGTTTTGGGGGTCTGTGACATATTTTGTCAAAGCATAGCATGATTTGGATAGGGCATCTTTTCTTGCCTGCATAAAATGCATTGAAAATGTAAATATTTATTCAGTCTGGTTCACACAGTAAGGTCATGACATAGTGACTGCAGGGATTTTTTTAACCTTTATTTATCATTTTATTTAGGATCCAATTCTGCTTTAAAAGGGCATGCAGTTACAACTCTGCCTAACAAACAAAAGGACCAGTAAGCTCTTACACATCTGTTCTAGCAAACAGTTGTATTGCCCTACTGTGGAGCATCTTTTTCTTATAATTTTATGTTATGCCACTTCTCTCTTTCTCCTCCAAGCAATGTATAAACAAGTTAACAAATGAACGTTCCCAGTTGGGGAACAGTGTCAGACTATTTTTGGACACACAAGTGGTGTATATTTTAAAATGAACAAGCATTGATTGTTTGCTAATGATAAAACCAAACAGAGGAAGCAGTATAGTGTATCTGCATGCTGCAGAATTGTTGTAGAAATGTCTCTGTCTCATGCATCTGAAATACATTTTCTATAAATTGATATGCCTTCCTCCAAAACAATCCCATTGAGAAGGAACCAAATTTCTTGTTGAAATTCCTGAAACAGCAATGCTGGCTTTTTTTTTTTTTTTTTTTTTTTTTTTTTTTTTTTTTTAGAGGTTAAATTATGGGATAATTTTTTAGTTAGAATCAGCCAAGAGATTTTTTATTTTTTACAAAACAAATTCTTTACGTTATTCTTATTAGTCCCCCGAGGGACTTTGGTCGTTTCCATAAAGCACTATACTACTTATGTAATGTAGTACATTATACTTTCAGTAAGACACTGCTAGTCTGACAACACAGAGGGCAGGCCTGCAGGACTTCATTATATCTCCAGTTGCCATGTATGGGCATCAGCACCCCTTGATCTCATTTTTGGTGGTTCCGAAGGGTGGCAGTGGGAGCCCTCTCCTTCTGAAACCACTTAGATGCTGCGGTCACAGCATCTAAGGAGTTAAATGGGCTGGACTGGTGATTGTGATGATCCATACTGTTATAGCAGAAGCCCACCTGTCATAAGAGATCTGAGCTCCTACTCTTCCTCCTCTCTGTACGAGAGACCTGTGCATTGCCTAGACTAGACTTATTGGTGGTCACTAAGTGGTCAATACTAGAGGGCGAATACAACCATACCGTTGTGATGCAATTCAATTTGTTTTTCAACTTGCTCCTCCATTGCTTACCAGATGTATGCTATCTTTCCACCATTCTGGCCAATAGATAGAAAGGATAAAAACTGAGATTCCCCAATTGTTGATACCTTTTTAAGGCTAATTAAAAAAAATAACAAATCGGAAGCTTTTCAGCCTAGTCTGCTTCCAATGAAATGTGAATGAATAATGAAATGTGCAAAATAATTATATTTCATATTTTCTGTCTATGCTCCAATTAGCTCCAATTAATTCTACTAATATCACACTATTACTTCAACACATGGCATTTCATCTGTATTTCTGTAATTAGTACCTTTATGAGATAATCTTCCTACACTTTCTTTCATATTGTGAGGTATCCAGTAATACATTATTTGTAAGTCTATTTTTTTTTCAGTCACAGTGAACAGTTACATGTGTAAAGATGGCAGATGTGGATTATTTCTAGCGTGACAAACATTTTGTGCAATGTCAGAAAAGCAAATCCTAATTTACATGTATTTAATGGAACGCATATTTATCATAGTATGCATGAAGAAAGTATTGCTGTACTGTATTGTCTCTGGTGTTGTCGAAAAATATTAATGTGGTATATAAATCTCTCAGATCAAGTTACAAATATGGTGTAATCCATAATTTCTTAGGCTTAGTTCACATGCCAATTTTTCAAGCAGCGATAAGATGGCCCAAACTCTGAGGTGACAATAGGATTCATGCCTCAAACCAGAGATGATCCAGAAAATACTTTATTATTTCCACATATAACGCATTTAGGTGAAACACTCCCCTTCTTCAGATATAAATGGACCATTTATATCTGAAGAAGATGAGTGTTTCACGAAACACATTATTTGTGGATTTAATAAAGTACATTCCAGATCATCTCTGGTTTGATGCATGAATCCTTCTATTGTCACCTGAGAATCTTGGCCCTCTTATCCATGCCAGAAACTGACGTCCAGTTCCTTCTCTGTGTCATTTTGGTACCTCGCAGTCTGAGCATCTAGTGAGATCTGTTACATGCACTTAAAGGGGTTATGCAGGAGTGTTACATTGATGACCTATCCTCAGAATAGATCCTCAATATCTGATTGGCAGGGGTCTGACAACCGGCACCCTTGCCGATCAGCTGTTTCAAGAGGAGGTGGCGCTCCTTGTGAGCGCTGCTTCCTGTTTACTACAGTGCCTATCATCTTGGAAGTGAGTGTAATTACAGTGCTTGCTCCATTCACCATCTAAAAAGCCTTCAGGGCTCCTGTTTTTGCATTACATTACTACTCTTTGAGGGGTTCGGAGCTGTTTTTGTTCATTTTATATCTTATCATGTCAATGTTTCAGTCAGTGTTTAGTCAGTGATTTTCATTTGTGTTTGTGAGCCAAAATCAGGCAAGAGTCAAAAGCACAAAACAGGAGCAAATTTTGTAATTAGCTTATTTCCAAACTTTGCTCGAATTAAACTGAAATCTTTAATTATGTGTGTCTGGAAAACAACGTCATTATTAAAAGCAATGAGGTAGATTGTGATAATCAACAAGAGAGGTTTGAAAGACAGGCACTCAAGCAACTGGAATTTAAAGTAGTGTGATGCGGACAATCCTGGATGTGTTAAAATGTGTAAATATACACCTTTATTTTATATCACATTGTGGTAAGATAAGAGAATAAAAAATTAAAAAATAGATGACATAAAAAATCTTGCAAAAAATGTAAAAACAAAAAAAGACGGTGGTTAGTTATGGTGTCGACAAAGATAAAGATAAAAAATATAAAAAATGATAATCAGTACTGAGATGATACAAAGTGTCTTTAGTATATCCAAAAACATGCAATCTCCCCTTCTAATACTGAAGACGATCTCTGATTGTCCAAAGGGGGAGTATCCATTAGGCCTCATGCACACAACAGTATTTTTTAGCGTCCCGCAAAACCTGGTTCTGTTGTTCCGTGATCCGTGGCCGTTTTTGCTTCCGTTGCGCTTCCGTGTGTCCGTGTTGCCGTGTTTTTTACTGCCCGTCAGAAATCCTGGAATGGTGAAAAAAATGGCATTTTAATATCTCCACCCAGGATACTGGTATAAATCAGGGGCACCTGAGTATGCATTTGTGGCCATTTTCTGTAGTCTTTCCAGAGTACAGAGGTTATTTTGGCTGCTCTCTTTGCTGTATCACCATGTCGGGTTCAGAGGAAGAGGTCTTACTGCATTGGCTTGTTTCTCGGCAATGGGGTCCGTGCCCTCCTTTGTTGAATGATGAACCGACTAGAAGGCGACATTTTTGGGTCCATCTGATTGTTTCCCAACGCTACCGGAAAGGACACTTCCATACCCTCTACCAAGATCTGCGGCTGCATCCAGAGAAGTTCTTTTCCTTCTGTCGGATGTCAGTGGGTACATTTGATCGCTTGCTGTCGTCTCTACGTACTGTCCTTACCTTTATGGACACCAATATGAGGCGCAGCATTACTCCTGAGGAAAGGCTCATCGTCACGTTGAGGTAAGCAGTATACTACTTGTTAAGTTTCACCAGTAATGTGCAAGGCTTGTGTCAGGGGGAACATGTGCTAGAAAATGGCTGCTGTGAGCAGGGGCGTACTTAGAGCATTTGGCACCCGGGGCGAACCCTTTGTTTGCCCCCCCCCCCCCCAAGAAAGTTAAGAAAACATGCACAAACTTTTTTCAATGTTTTCAATAATATTTATTACAAATTTTCGGATCCGCATAACATGTGCGGACGTCTGAATGGAGCCTTACAGGGGGGTGATCAATGACAGAGGGGTGATCACCCATATAGACTCCCTGATCACCTCCGTCATTGATAACCCCCCTGTAAGGCTCCATTCAGACATCCGCATGTGTTTTGCGGATCCGATCCATGTATCAGTGAATCCGTAAAAATCATACGGACGTCTGAATGGAGCCTTACAGGGGGGTGATCAATGACGGAGGTGATCAGGGAGTCTATATGGGTGATCACCCCTCTGTCATTGATCACCCCCCTGTAAGGCTCCATTCAGACATCCGCATGTGTTTTGCGGATCCGATCCATGTATCAGTGGATCTGTAAAAATCATACGGACCTCTGAATGGAGCCTTACAGGGGGGTGATCAATGACAGGGGGGTGATCAATGACAGGGGGGTGATCAGGGAGTCTATATGGGGTGATCAGTGGTTCAAAAGGGGTTAATAAGTGACAGGGGGGGGGGTGTAGTGTAGTGTAGTGGTGTTTTGTGGTACTTTACACAGCTACCTGTGTCCTATGGTGGTCGATCCAAACAAAAGGGACACCAGAGGACCAGGTAGCAGGTATATTAGACGCTCTTATCAAAACAGCGTCTAATATACCTGTTAGGGGTTAAAAAAATCACATCTCCAGCCTGCCAGTGAGCGATCACCGCTGGCTGGCTGGAGATCCACTCGCTAACGCTTACCTTCCGTTCCTGTGAGCGCGCGCGCCTGTGTGCGCACGTTCACAGGAAATCTCGCGTCTCGCGAGATGACGCGTATATGCGTCGCTGTGCGCAGCGCTGCCACCTCCGGACCGCACATCTGCATTAGTCGGTCCGGAGGTGGTTAATAAAATAAAAACCTGCACCCCCTTAAAAAAAAATCACTTTCCATCTGCACCAAAAAGAAAAAAAATCCAAATCCCCATCAATAAAATGAACAACTCCTGCACCCCCCCCTTAATTACACCCTCTCTTCTCCCCTTAATTACACCCTCTCCCTTAATAACACCCCCCCTTAATTATGCTTCAACCATACCAACATACAAGACGTAGGGTCTAACTGGTTGAACTTCTTTTACGGCTAACTAATAACATGTACTGGTCCACAATTGAGCATGATGAGAGCAGTCATTCAAAGACGGCTGGTCAAGCCTAGAAGGAACATCATTTTAAACCAATTTCATAGGATTCAGGGTTTTTTTCATTGTACACGAACAAACCAAGGAATCAATGTTGGTCCTGGTGCCATACATTGAAAGCAATGTAAATGACGTGGGCAATACCAAATGGGTTTCAAATTCCGACATGTCAGTAAAAATAAAAGGTATCTATATGGGAACTATAAAAGCACCCGCTAATGTCAAAACTGATATACTAATCAGGACTCGCATCAAAACGGGAGACATGTACATTTTGAGGTATAAATGACCTATCCCTATGAAAAGTTCCAAAGATTATCGTGGTGCACCAACAGGAGCCAAACACGCAGAACATCTGTATGATGAGATAATGCGTGCAGAGCGCACGTGGCTTGTCGTTTGTGAAATCCTTACAATATTACAAACATCTATGTTCTGGGACCTGCCCAAATTTGCGGCAGCGGGAACCAAACAGAGAGGGGGGGTGCTATATGCGCACTACACGTGTCGTCTCATCATACAGCTCAGCAGCGGGATTGACTGGTGTGACTCTTCCACATAAAGTGATGGACACAACCTACCCCAGGCATGTGCAAACTGATGCCCACCATCTGATGCACAACGACAAGTCCAAGAAGGACTGGTTAACTTACAGCTATTCAGGCATGCTTGGCGTGTGCCTACAAAAAATGCGGGATTGAGTCATTTTGTACATGGCAGGCCCCCAGAAAGTATATGCCTTCCAAAGTACAACACAAATGAACCCATTACTTTCGTGTACACATTAGGTGAGGCATACACAATTGAAAGATTAAGCACAATGAGAAATGGAACAACAAATCATAAATTAATTACGGCCTCAAGTCCATAACGGGTTTGAGAAACTGCAACTGGGCAGTGTAGATATACGGTCTCTTCCGGGAGGTACCCTCTCCACTACGGCCCTTGCTAGAGACCTCACGCCGAAATTGGTCCCGGCAACTGGCCCACCGTGTTTTGGTTTGTTTCACTGTTCATAATGAAGCAAAAAAAATAATAAAAATTTTTTTTTAATGGAACCAAATAAACCAGCATAAAATGTCATTTTACAAAAAAGGGAGCAAATAGGGAAAAACAAGGTACCAACAAAAAAGGACAGAATAAACAGCACATGGTACAGTCCAGCAGGTGTCTGGATACTAATGCAGACGAACAAGATGGAGGATACTAGTCGTGTAAGCCTTGTGGCCCTAACTTTAAAAAAAAAAAGTGTAGGTCACAACTCTAAGATGCTCAAATACAAGGACATGTGTCTGGGACAAAAAGGGCACAAACATGTGATTATAAACATGAGAACTGTATGCTGGAGCAAAGGGAGGGACAGCCATTTACACTTAGAAATGGTGTTGTATGGTATGTAATAGACGTCACTTTAACAAAGCATGTGCAGCCCTTTATGGAAAATGAAGCTGCACCGCACAGAAAACACTATTGGGAACTCAGGGTTAAAAACAAAATCTGGCTGCCATCCAGAGGACAGGCACAGTCAACTACATTGCTTTCACTTACCTAAGTCGGCACGGCCTCTGCTATCTGCTTTGGCCCATTTGTTTCTGCGGAGGCTACGGGCCACCTGCTCCCACGCAGCATCTTTTCTGGTACGATCCATATACAGATTGCTGTGGGTATCCCAAATCTCAGGCCTCTCCTGGACCAGGGTGATTAATTTTTCAACATTCCACCTAGGCATTTTGTCTGGAAAATTAATGGCTGCCTCACCACACACAGAAGCTTCCAGACACAGGTGGCTAGAAATTAGCATAACCTGTGACCCTAAACTTCCTGTACATATTATATTTTTTCAATTTATTGCCACAACTTTTGTCAGACAGAGTGCCCATGGCAAATTAAATAAATAAAACGGACACGGACGCGGGTGTCAAACGGGTGTGCAACCGCGTTTTTAACGGCCCCATTGACTTGAATGGGGCCGCGATCCGTTAGCCGTTAGCTGAAAAAAATAGGACAGGTTATATTTTTTTTCACGGCCTGGAAACAGGTCACGGGCGCGGTGTAAAAACGGTGCAGAAGCCGAGTTTTCAACGGACCCTCAACGGTCGTGTGCATGAGGCCTTAGTACGGGATTCACTTTTATGGTGGGAACAGTCAGAGGAAGAATTGAGGGAAAAATGAGCCCCTTCAGAATAATACCTCTAAATTACACATTTAAGGTCATACAGTCTTTTTATTGTTTAAATGCTGAGCTTTACAATGGAGTTAATTAAGTGAGGGGGCTAGGCCCCTTTAGAGCTGTCGGCCCTTTAAAGTGTTCAGGGGGATACAACCCCTTTGGGGTGAACTGGTCTTCCTGTATCTGTTGATTGCAATCAAATGGCAGGGGTGTTTAAAGTGAGGGGCATAAGGTACCTTAGTGTGGCATCCCACACTGTAGTGGTGTTGTGCCTTAATATCTTCAAATCCCCCGCAGTCTGTCCTTGGTGATTCTGTGCTGTGGCTTGGCGGCTGCTCCTGAGCGGCTTGTGGGCAGCGTGCGTCTCCTCTGTCCGGCGTTCCACGTGGTGGTGACTTCACCAGATGTGATGATTTTTCGCGGTCAGCCGAGGGATGCTATCAGGTGGTGCTGTAGTCGCGGGTATCCGCTTAAACAGTATTGAGATTCCCTGTGGCTGGATCCTTGTGTGTGTTCATCCAATCTTAGTCCAGGATATGCAGGGTTATAAAATAACGAATTATCTCTAAAAAATAATCACCACAACAATTGACACTTAGAACGGATCCCAACCTATTGTTTACATCTCTTTTTTTATAACCTTTATTGATTAATCAAAAATAACTACTAGTCAGCTACACTCAAACAGATGGTTTTATAATATCCCATTTATCTCAGTATAGCCTTTATTGATTAATCAAATTGATTAGATAATTGTACTCAGCCAGACGGTATATAAAGCCCGAATTAGGAACATGCAGGTACCACTGATGAAGGGGAAGGACACTCCCCGTAACGCGTATGGTACCCAAGAAACCCTGCATATTCTGGACTAAGATTGGATGAACACACACATGGATCCAGCCACAGGGAATCTCAATACTGTGAAAGCGGATACCCGCGACTACAGCACCACCTTATAGCATCCCTCGGCTGACCGCGAAAAATCATCACATCCGGTGACATCACCACCATGTGGAATGCCGGACAGAGGAGACGCACACTGCCCACGAGCTGCTCAGGAGCAGCCGCCAAGCAACAGCACAGAATCACAGAGGACAGACTGCAGGGGATTTTAAGGTATTAAGGCACAACACCGCTACAGTGTGGGACACCACACTAAGGTAGCTTATGCCCCTCACTGTAAACACCCCTGCCATTTGATCGCAATTAACATATACAGGAAGACCATTCACCCCAAAGGGTTGTATCCCCCTGAACACTTTAAGGGGCTGATAGCTCTAAAGGGATACCCCCCCCCCCCCTCACTTAATTAATTCCATTGTAAAGCTCAGCATTTCATCAATAAGAAGACTGTAAGACCTTAAATGTGTAATTTGGAGGGATTATTCTGAAGGGGCTCATTTTTCCACTCAATTCTCCCTCTGGCTGTTCCCACCATAAAATCTGTACTAACGGATACTCCCCCTTTGGACAATCAGAGATCGTCTTCAGTATTAGAAGGGGAGATCCCATATTTTTGGATATACTAAAAACACTTTGTATCATCTCAGTACTGACTATCATTTTTTTATATTTTTTATCTTTATCTTTGTCGGCACCATAACTAACCACCGTCCTTTTTTGTTTTTACATTTTTTCCAAGATTTTTTTATATGCCATCTACTCTTTAATTTTTTATTCTCTTTAATTTTATATCTATTGTGATATAAAATAAAAGGTTTATATTTACACATTTTAACACATCCAGAATTGTCCGCATCACACTAATTTAATTTCCAGCTGCTTGAGTGCCTGTATTTCAAACCTCTCTTGTTGTTTATACTTTATCCTCTTCTGGTTTGGGTGAACTAATTATACAGTTGCACCTCATCCAATACACTAGTCAGGTGAGCCACCTCAATAGCTTGTTGCGTATAGATTGTGATAATGCCAAACCCCTTCATTTATTTTGCCTTTGGTACCTGATTTGGCTGAAATACAATTCCCTGAGTCCACTAACACTTCAACACTTCCATCTCAATTAACATATCCTAATGTATAACAGATATAAAGGCAGACAAATAGGTATGGAGTTTATGTTTGTCGTTCATAGGCAAACTACTTTTATTTTTTTCTACAAAATTGACTTTTTGCCACATTTTTATAACATGTTCTTTTTGCTATAATCCTCACTTTGTGTTTGGAAGGATGCCTTTCAAGTGGCCTTCCATCACTGATTGATTTCAGACATTACGTAAGAAAATAAATCAAACATAGAAGACTTGCTTAGTGCATAAACACATAGGGGGAATCCGTCAAATGATCTAAACCCCAGTTTTGCTTATTTCCCTGGCTCAACACATGGCTTATGAAGGAGATGTGGCCTCCACAGCCCAGCATATTTACAGTACTATCATTTACACCTGTCACGAGGGTATCGAGAACCACGCCTGACTCCGTTATACCCGGGGTCAGGAAGTCGCAGCGGTTGGCTGCACGCTCTATTTAAGATAGGGCTGTTTTCCTTATGGTAGCTTTCTGGGTTTGCTTTGCAAACCCTTTTGGCTCACTCAGGGACCCGTAGCTCCTTCTCCTCAGCTGTTCCTTGTCCAGCACTCCCAAACCTCCTTATATTCCTCTCTCACACTTCTCTGGTTGCCAGAGATAGAGCTTCCTGCCTGGACATCTATTCTGACCCACTGGAGCTGTGTTGCTGCGTTCTCGGATGGTTGTTTCAGAACGCTACCCTCCGGATCCCTGTTGGACCTTTGTGGACTGCTGTGGTCGCCCACCTGGGTGTTTGTGTTTGTTTGTATTTGTCTGTCCTCTCCCTGGTGTTTCCCTCTTAGTGCAGTGGTGCGAACTAGCGATCCCACCGGCCCGTTCACTATCTAGGGCTCATTTCAGGGAAAGCCAGGGTTTAGGCACGTGATCGCCGCACGGGTGAGGAACCTGTCTAGGGACGTCAGGGCAGTCAGGTGCCAGCCGCAAGGTGAGTTAGGGGTCACCACCTTTCCCTCTCCCTTGGGCAGGGCTTTCCCTGTTTTCCTCCCTGTGTGTGACGCCGGTCATTACAACACCTGAAACCAACAAGTGATAGCTTAAATTTACATCAGCCTATAGCTGCTATGGACTATTTTGTTGTACAGATGGCTAGAGTGGCATCTAATTAATTAAGAGACCAGAGCATCTCACTCCTGCATAAACCACATCAAGACTGACATATGAAATACCAGTTTTGATATCTTTCATCTAAATAAATGCTAAAACATTGCAAAAAAATAGTGTCAATTATAAAATTCATAACTAACCATAATTACTGTATATCTCAAAAGCCTAAATGTCATCCATATCTTGTTGTCTCAATTTTTTCAACTCATTTTTTGTACAGTAGTTTTTGTACAGCCAGACTTCACATAAAAACAGTAGTTTTTATGTGAAGTCTGGCCTGAAATCTTAAAGGAATTGTGAAGTTCTAAGTAAATAAAGATTATTCATTATATCATAATTAGAGTTGAGCGAACACCTGGATGTTCGGGTTCGAGAAGTTCGGCCGAACATCCCGGAAATGTTCGGGTTCGGGATCCGAACCCGATCCGAACTTCGTCCCGAACCCGAACCCCATTGAAGTCAATGGGGACCCGAACTTTTCGGCACTAAAAAGGCTGTAAAACAGCCCAGGAAAGAGCTAGAGGGCTGCAAAAGGCAGCAACATGTAGGTAAATCCCCTGCAAACAAATGTGGATAGGGAAATGAATTAAAATAAAAATTAAATAAATAAAAATTAACCAAAATCAATTGGAGAGAGGTTCCATAGCAGAGAATCTGGCTTCCCGTCACCCACCACTGGAACAGTCCATTCTCAGATATTTAGGCCCCGGCACCCAGGCAGAGGAGAGAGGTCCCGTAACAGAGAATCTGTCTTCATGTCAGCAGAGAATTAGTCTGCATGTCATAGCAGAGAATGAGGCTTCACGTCAGCCACCACTGCAACAGTCCATTGGCATATATTTAGGCCCAGCACCCAGGCAGAGGAGGGAGGTCCCGTAACAGAGAATCTGTCTTCATGTCAGCAGAGAATTAGTCTGCATGTCATAGCAGAGAATGAGGCTTCACGTCAGCCACCACTGCAACAGTCCATTGGCATATATTTAGGCCCAGCACACACACAGGCAGAGGAGAGAGGTCCCGTAACAGAGAATCTGGCTTCATGTCAGCAGAGAATCAGTCTGCATGTCATAGCAGAGAATGAGGCTTCACGTCAGCCACCACTGCAACAGTCCATTGGCATATATTTAGGCCCAGCACACACACAGGCAGAGGAGAGAGGTCCCGTAACAGAGAATCTGGCTTCATGTCAGCAGAGAATCAGTCTGCATGTCATAGCAGAGAATGAGGCTTCACGTCAGCCACCACTGCAACAGTCCATTGGCATATATTTAGGCCCAGCACCCAGGCAGAGGAGGGAGGTCCCGTAACAGAGAATCTGTCTTCATGTCAGCAGAGAATTAGTCTGCATGTCATAGCAGAGAATGAGGCTTCACGTCAGCCACCACTGCAACAGTCCATTGGCATATATTTAGGCCCAGCACACACACAGGCAGAGGAGAGAGGTCCCGTAACAGAGAATCTGGCTTCATGTCAGCAGAGAATCAGTCTGCATGTCATAGCAGAGAATGAGGCTTCACGTCACCCACCACTGCAACAGTCCATTGGCATATATTTAGGCCTAGCACACAGGCAGAGCAGAGAGGTCCCGTAACAGACAATCTGGCTTCATGTCAGCAGAGAATCAGTCTGCATGTCATAGCAGAGAATGAGGCTTCACGTCACCCACCACTGCAACAGTCCATTGGCATATATTTAGGCCTAGCACACAGGCAGAGCAGAGAGGTCCCGTAACAGACAATCTGGCTTCATGACAGCAGAGAATTAGTCTGCATGTCATAGCAGAGAATGAGGCTTCACGTCAGCCACCACTGCAACAGTCCATTGGCATATATTTAGGCCCAGCACACACACAGGCAGAGGAGAGAGGTCCCGTAACAGAGAATCTGGCTTCATGTCAGCAGAGAATCAGTCTGCATGTCATAGCAGAGAATGAGGCTTCACGTCAGCCACCACTGCAACAGTCCATTGGCATATATTTAGGCCCAGCACACACACAGGCAGAGGAGAGAGGTCCCGTAACAGAGAATCTGGCTTCATGTCAGCAGAGAATCAGTCTGCATGTCATAGCAGAGAATGAGGCTTCACGTCAGCCACCACTGCAACAGTCCATTGGCATATATTTAGGCCCAGCACCCAGGCAGAGGAGGGAGGTCCCGTAACAGAGAATCTGTCTTCATGTCAGCAGAGAATTAGTCTGCATGTCATAGCAGAGAATGAGGCTTCACGTCAGCCACCACTGCAACAGTCCATTGGCATATATTTAGGCCCAGCACACACACAGGCAGAGGAGAGAGGTCCCGTAACAGAGAATCTGGCTTCATGTCAGCAGAGAATCAGTCTGCATGTCATAGCAGAGAATGAGGCTTCACGTCACCCACCACTGCAACAGTCCATTGGCATATATTTAGGCCTAGCACACAGGCAGAGCAGAGAGGTCCCGTAACAGACAATCTGGCTTCATGTCAGCAGAGAATCAGTCTGCATGTCATAGCAGAGAATGAGGCTTCACGTCACCCACCACTGCAACAGTCCATTGGCATATATTTAGGCCTAGCACACAGGCAGAGCAGAGAGGTCCCGTAACAGACAATCTGGCTTCATGACAGCAGAGAATTAGTCTGCATGTCATAGCAGAGAATGAGGCTTCACGTCAGCCACCACTGCAACAGTCCATTGGCATATATTTAGGCCCAGCACCCAGGCAGAGGAGAGAGGTCCCGTAACAGACAATCTGGCTTCATGTCAGCAGAGAATTAGTCTGCATGTCATAGCAGAGAATCAGGCTTCACGTCAGCCACCACTGCAACAGTCCATTGTCATAAATTTAGGCCCAGCACCCAGGCAGAGGAGAGAGGTCCCGTAACAGACAATCTGGCTTCATGTCAGCAGAGAATTAGTCTGCATGTCATAGCAGAGAATGAGGCTTCACGTCAGCCACCACTGCAACAGTCCATTGGCATATATTTAGGCCTAGCACACAGGCAGAGCAGAGAGGTCCCGTAACAGACAATCTGGCTTCATGACAGCAGAGAATCAGTCTGCATGTCATAGCAGAGAATCAGGCTTCACGTCAGCCACCACTGCAACAGTCCATTGTCATAAATTTAGGCCCAGCACCCAGGCAGAGGAGAGAGGTCCCGTAACAGAGAATCTGGCTTCATGTCAGCAGAGAATCAGTCTTCATATCATAGCAGAGAATCAGGCTTCACGTCACCCACCACTGTAAGAGTCAATTTTCATAAATTTAGGCCCAGAACCCAGGCAGAGGAGAAAGGTCCCGTAACAGACAATCTGGCTTCATGTCAGCAGAGAATCAGTCTTCATATCATAGCCTAGAATCAGGCTTCACGTCACCCACCACTGTAAGAGTCAATTTTCATAAATTTAGGCCCAGAACCCAGGCAGAGGAGAAAGGTCCCGTAACAGACAATCTGGCTTCATGTCAGCAGAGAATCAGTCTTCATATCATAGCAGAGAATCAGGCTTCACGTCACCCACCACTGCAACAGTCAATTGTCATAAATTTAGGCCCAGCACCCAGGCAGAGGAGAGAGCTCCCGTAACAGAGGATCTGGCTTCATGTCAGCAGAGAATCAGTCTGCATGTCATAGCAGAGAATGAGGCTTCACGTCACCCACCACTGCAACAGTCCATTGGCATATATTTAGGCCTAGCACACAGGCAGAGCAGAGAGGTCCCGTAACAGACAATCTGGCTTCATGTCAGCAGAGAATCAGTCTGCATGTCATAGCAGAGAATGAGGCTTCACGTCACCCACCACTGCAACAGTCCATTGGCATATATTTAGGCCTAGCACACAGGCAGAGCAGAGAGGTCCCGTAACAGACAATCTGGCTTCATGACAGCAGAGAATCAGTCTGCATGTCATAGCAGAGAATGAGGCTTCACGTCACCCACCACTGCAACAGTCCATTGGCATATATTTAGGCCTAGCACACAGGCAGAGCAGAGAGGTCCCGTAACAGACAATCTGGCTTCATGTCAGCAGAGAATCAGTCTGCATGTCATAGCAGAGAATGAGGCTTCACGTCACCCACCACTGCAACAGTCCATTGGCATATATTTAGGCCTAGCACACAGGCAGAGCAGAGAGGTCCCGTAACAGACAATCTGGCTTCATGACAGCAGAGAATCAGTCTGCATGTCATAGCAGAGAATGAGGCTTCACGTCACCCACCACTGCAACAGTCCATTGGCATATATTTAGGCCTAGCACACAGGCAGAGCAGAGAGGTCCCGTAACAGACAATCTGGCTTCATGTCAGCAGAGAATCAGTCTGCATGTCATAGCAGAGAATGAGGCTTCACGTCACCCACCACTGCAACAGTCCATTGGCATATATTTAGGCCTAGCACACAGGCAGAGCAGAGAGGTCCCGTAACAGACGATCTGGCTTCATGTCAGCAGAGAATCAGTCTGCATGTCATAGCAGAGAATCAGGCTTCACGTCAGCCACCACTGCAACAGTCCATGGTCATAAATTTAGGCCCAGCACCCAGGCAGAGGAGAGAGGTCCCGTAACAGACAATCTGGCTTCATGTCAGCAGAGAATTAGTCTGCATGTCATAGCAGAGAATCAGGCTTCATGTCAGCCACCACTGCAACAGTCCATTGGCATATATTTAGGCCTAGCACACAGGCAGAGGAGAGGTTCATTCAACTTTGGGTAGCATCGCAATATAATGGTAAAATGAAAATAAAAATAGGATTGAATGAGGAAGTGCCCTGGAGTCCAATAATATATGGTTATGGGGAGGTAGTTAATGTCTAATCTGGACAAGGGACGGACAGGTCCTGTGGGATCCATGCCTGGTTCATTTTTATGAACGTCAGCTTGTCCACATTGGCTGTAGACAGGCGGCTGCGTTTGTCTGTAATGACGCCCCCTGCCGTGCTGAATACACGTTCAGACAAAACGCTGGCTGCCGGGCAGGCCAGCACCTCCAAGGCATAAAAGGCTAGCTCTGGCCACGTGGACAATTTAGAGACCCAGAAGTTGAATGGGGCCGAACCATCAGTCAGTACGTGGAGGGGTGTGCACACGTACTGTTCCACCATGTTAGTGAAATGTTGCCTCCTGCTAACACGTTGCGTATCAGGTGGTGGTGCAGTTAGCTGTGGCGTGTTGACAAAAGTTTTCCACATCTCTGCCATGCTAACCCTGCCCTCAGAGGAGCTGGCCGTGACACAGCTGCCTTGGCGACCTCTTGCTCCTCCTCTGCCTTGGCCTTGGGCTTCCACTTGTTCCCCTGTGACATTTGGGAATGCTCTCAGTAGCGCGTCTACCAACGTGCGCTTGTACTCGCGCATCTTCCTATCACGCTCCAGTGCAGGAAGTAAGGTGGGCACATTGTCTTTGTAGCGTGGATCCAGCAGGGTGGCAACCCAGTAGTCCGCACAGGTTAAAATGTGGGCAACTCTGCTGTCGTTGCGCAGGCACTGCAGCATGTAGTCGCTCATGTGTGCCAGGCTGCCCAGGGGTAAGGACAAGCTGTCCTCTGTGGGAGGCGTATCGTCATCGTCCTGCCTTTCCCCCCAGCCACGCACCAGTGATGGACCCGAGCTGCGTTGGGTGCCACCCCGCTGTGACCATGCTTCATCCTCATCCTCCTCCACCTCCTCCTCATCCTCGTCCTCCTCGTCCTCCAGTAGTGGGCCCTGGCTGGCCACATTTGTACCTGGCCTCTGCTGTTGCAAAAAACCTCCCTCTGAGTCACTTCGAAGAGACTGGCCTGAAAGTGCTAAAAATGACCCCTCTTCCTCATCCTCCTCCTCCTCCTCCTGGGCCACCTCCTGTTCCATCATCGCCCTAAGTGTTTTCTCAAGGAGACATAGAAGTGGTATTGTAACGCTGATAACGGTGTCATCGCCACTGGCCATGTTGGTGGAGTACTCGAAACAGCGCAACAGGGCACACAGGTCTCGCATGGAGGCCCAGTCATTGGTGGTGAAGTGGTGCTGTTCTGTAGTGCGACTGACCCGTGCGTGCTGCAGCTGAAACTCCACTATGGCCTGCTGCTGCTCGCACAGTCTGTCCAGCATGTGCAAGGTGGAGTTCCACCTGGTGGGCACGTCGCATATGAGGCGGTGAGCGGGAAGGCCGAAGTTACGCTGTAGCGCAGACAGGCGAGCAGCGGCAGGATGTGAACGCCGGAAGCGCGAACAGACGGCCCGCACTTTATGCAGCAGCTCTGACATGTCGGGGTAGTTGTGAATGAACTTCTGCACCACCAAATTCAGCACATGCGCCAAGCAAGGGATGTGCGTCAAATTGGCTAGTCCCAGAGCTGCAACGAGATTTCGCCCATTATCACACACCACCAGGCCGGGCTTGAGGCTCACCGGCAGCAACCACTCGTCGGTCTGTTGTTCAATACCCCGCCACAACTCCTGTGCGGTGTGGGGCCTGTCCCCCAAACATATGAGTTTCAGAATGGCCTGCTGACGTTTACCCCGGGCTGTGCTGAAGTTGGTGGTGAAGGTGTGTGGCTGACTGGATGAGCAGGTGGAAGAAGAGGAGGAGGAAGCCGAGAAGGAGGAGGTGGCAACAGGAGGCAAAGAATGTTGCCCTGCGATCCTTGGCGGCGGCAGGACGTGCGCCAAACAGCTCTCCGCCTGGGGCCCAGCTGCCACTACATTTACCCAGTGTGCAGTTAGGGAGATATAGCGTCCCTGGCCGTGCTTACTGGTCCACGTATCTGTGGTTAGGTGGACCTTGCTACAGATGGCGTTGCGCAGTGCACACTTGATTTTATGGGATACTTGGTTGTGCAGGGAAGGCACGGCTCTCTTGGAGAAGTAGTGCCGGCTGGGAACAACATACTGTGGGACAGCAAGCGACATGAGCTGTTTGAAGCTGTCTGTGTCCACCAGCCTAAATGACAGCATTTCATAGGCCAGTAGTTTAGAAATGCTGGCATTCAGGGCCAGGGATCGAGGGTGGCTAGGTGGGAATTTACGCTTTCTATCAAATGTTTGTGAGATGGAGAGCTGAACGCTGGCGTGTGACATGGTTGAGACGCTTGGTGACGGAGGTGGTGGTGGTGGTGTTGGTGGTACATCCCCTGTTTGCTGGGCGGCAGGTGCCAACGTTCCTCCAGAGGCGGAGGAAGAGGCCGAGGCGGCAGCAGCAGAATAGGCCGAGGCGGCAGCAGCAGAAGAGGTAGCAGGGGGAGCCTGAGTGACTTCCTTGGTTTTAAGGTGTTTACTCCACTGCAGTTCATGCTTTGCATGCAGGTGCCTGGTCATGCAGGTTGTGCTCAGGTTCAGAACGTTAATGCCTCGCTTCAGGCTCTGATGGCACAGCGTGCAAACCACTCGGGTCTTGTCGTCAGCACATTGTTTGAAGAAGTGCCATGCCAGGGAACTCCTTGAAGCTGCCTTTGGGGTGCTCGGTCCCAGATGGCGGCGGTCAGTAGCAGGCGGAGTCTCTTGGCGGCGGGTGTTCTGCTTTTGCCCACTGCTCCCTCTTTTGCTACGCTGTTGGCTCGGTCTCACCACTGCCTCTTCCTCCGAACTGTGAAAGTCAGTGGCACGACCTTCATTCCATGTGGGGTCTAGGACCTCATCGTCCCCTGCATCGTCTTCCACCCAGTCTTGATCCCTGACCTCCTGTTCAGTCTGCACACTGCAGAAAGACGCAGCAGTTGGCACCTGTGTTTCGTCATCATCAGAGACATGCTGAGGTGGTATTCCCATGTCCTCATCATCAGGAAACATAAGTGGTTGTGCGTCAGTGCATTCTATGTCTTTCACCGCTGGGGAAGGGCTAGGTGGATGCCCTTGGGAAACCCTGCCAGCGGAGTCTTCAAACAGCATAAGAGACTGCTGCATAACTTGAGGCTGAGACAGTTTCCCTGGTATGCATGGGGGTGATGTGACAGACTGATGGGGTTGGTTTTCAGGCGCCATCTGTGCGCTTTCTGCAGAAGACTGGGTGGGAGATAATGTGAACGTGCTGGATCCACTGTCGGCCACCCAATTGACTAATGCCTGTACCTGCTCAGGCCTTACCATCCTTAGAACGGCATTGGGCCCCACCATATATCGCTGTAAATTCTGGCGGCTACTGGGACCTGAGGTAGTTGGTACACTAGGACGTGTGGATGTGGCAGAACGGCCACGTCCTCTCCCAGCACCAGAGGGTCCACTAACACCACCACGACCATGTCCACGTCCGCGTCCCTTACTAGATGTTTTTCTCATTGTTATGGTTCACCACAACAACAAATATATTATTTGGCCCAATGTATTGTATTCAAATTCAGCGGGATATAAATTTGAGGCCTAGTATTTAGGCGCTGGGTGACCGGTATGGATTTAGTGACAGAATTAGACTTGGAAATGCACAGAAGCGTGTGTGTGAAGTTATTCTGAATGACCCTATGTGCACCTTCAATATTATATACCCTTTTAGGGATAGATTTCAAATAGCTCTGATATAGCAGAAACCACTAAATTATGAAATTGCTAAATTGGGAATTGTACTTCAACCCAGAACAAAAAATGTGCTTTGACGGACACTAAATATCTTGCCCAGCAACAACAGTACAGCGGTGGGTAACGAGAGATTTAGAGGGATTTAAATTTGAGGCCTAGTATTTAGGCGCTGGGTCACCGGTATGGATTTAGTGACAGAATTAGACTTGGAAATGCACAGAAGCGTGTGTGTGAAGTTATTCTGAATGACCCTATGTGCACCTTCAATATTATATACCCTTTTAGGGATAGATTTCAAATAGCTCTGATATAGCAGAAACCACTAAATTATGAAATTGCTAAATTGGGAATTGTACTTCAACCCAGAACAAAAAATGTGCTTTGACGGACACTAAATATCTTGCCCAGCAACAACAGTACAGCGGTGGGTAACGAGAGATTTAGAGGGATTTAAATTTGAGGCCTAGTATTTAGGCGCTGGGTCACAGGTATGGATTTAGTGACAGAATTAGACTTGGAAATGCACAGAAGCGTGTGTGTGAAGTTATTCTGAATGACCCTATGTGCACCTTCAATATTATATACCCTTTTAGGGATAGATTTCAAATAGCTCTGATATAGCAGAAACCACTAAATTATGAAATTGCTAAATTGGGAATTGTACTTCAACCCAGAACAAAAAATGTGCTTTGACGGACACTAAATATCTTGCCCAGCAACAACAGTACACCGGTGGGTAACGAGAGATTTAGAGGGAATTAAATTTGAGGCCTAGTATTTAGGCGCTGGGTCACCGGTATGGATTTAGTGACAGAATTAGACTTGGAAATACACAGTAGCGGGTGTGTGTGAAGTTATTCTGAATGACCCTATGTGCACCTTCAATATTATATACCCTTTTAGGGATAGATTTCAAATAGCTCTGATATAGCAGAAACCACTAAATTATGAAATTGCTAAATTGGGAATTGTACTTCAACCCAGAACAAAAAATGTGCTTTGACGGACACTAAATATCTTGCCCAGCAACAACAGTACAGCGGTGGGTAACGAGAGATTTAGAGGGAATTAAATTTGAGGCCTAGTATTTAGGCGCTGGGTCACCGGTATGGATTTAGTGACAGAATTAGACTTGGAAATGCACAGAAGCGTGTGTGTGAAGTTATTCTGAATGACCCTATGTGCACCTTCAATATTATATACCCTTTTTGGGATAGATTTCAAATAGCTCTGATATAGCAGGAACCACTAAATTATGAAATTGCTAAATTGGGAATTGTACTTCAACCCAGAACAAAAAATGTGCTTTGACGGGCACTAAATAACTTTCCCAGCTACAACAGGACAACGGTAACGAGAGATTTAGAGGGATTTAAATTTGAGGCCTAGTATTTAGGCGCTGGGTGACAGGTATGGGTTTAGTGACAGAATTAGACTTGGAAATACACAGTAGCGGGTGTGTGTGAAGTTATTCTGAATGACCCTATGTGCACCTTCAATATTATATACCCTTTTTGGGATAGATTTCAAATAGCTCTGATATAGCAGAAACCACTAAATTATGAAATTGCTAAATTGGGAATTGTACTTCAACCCAGAACAAAAAATGTGCTTTGACGGACACTAAATATCTTGCCCAGCAACAACAGTACAGCGGTGGGTAACGAGAGATTTAGAGGGAATTAAATTTGAGGCCTAGTATTTAGGCGCTGGGTCACCGGTATGGATTTAGTGACAGAATTAGACTTGGAAATACACAGTAGCGGGTGTGTGTGAAGTTACTCTGAATGACCCTATGTGCACCTTCAATATTATATACCCTTTTTGGGATAGATTTCAAAGAGCTCTGATATAGCAGGAACCACTAAATTATGAAATTGCTAAATTGGGAATTGTATTTCAACCCAGAACAAGAAATGTGCTTGAACGGACACTAAATAACTCGCCCAGCTACAGCACTAGGGACAGATTTAGCTGGATATAAATTTGAGGCCTAGTATTTAGGCGCTGGGTGACCGGTATGGATTTAGTGACAGAATTAGACTGGGATATGGCCAAAAAATGAACAGACTATTGCTGGTTAAATGCACTTGGTGTGACAGCTTCACCCTGATGTAGGCTTTAGCCAAAAAACAACCACACCATTGAGGGTTAAATGCACTTGGTGACAGGCGCAGCTTGCCCCTGATTTTGTATATGGCCAAAAAATGAACAGACTATTGCTGGTTAAATGCACTTGGTGTGACAGCTTCACCCTGATGTAGGCTTTAGCCAAAAAACAACCACACCATTGAGGGTTAAATGCACTTGGTGACAGGCGCAGCTTGCCCCTGATTTTGTATATGGCCAAAAAATGAACAGACTATTGCTGGTTAAATGCACTTGGTGTGACAGCTTCACCCTGATGTAGGCTTTAGCCAAAAAACAACCACACCATTGAGGGTTAAATGCACTTGGTGACAGGCGCAGCTTGCCCCTGATTTTGTATATGGCCAAAAAATGAACAGACTATTGCTGGTTAAATGCACTTGGTGTGACAGCTTCACCCTGATGTAGGCTTTAGCCAAAAAACAACCACACCATTGAGGGTTAAATGCACTTGGTCGCAGCTTGTGCTGGCGCACCACAAGACACAAAATGGCCGCCGATCACCCCAGAAAAATGAGACTGACAAACGGTCTGTGCAGCCTAAAAACAGTGAGCAATTGAGGATCAGCAGCTCAATGATCCACAGCTGCAGATCGATCAGTTAATCAAGTCCTTTGGAGGAGTTAATCTGCCTAATCTCGCCCTACTGTCGCAGCCGCAACCTCTCCCTACGCTAATCAGAGCAGAGTGACGGGCGGCGCTATGTGACTCCAGCTTAAATAGAGGCTGGGTCACATGGTGCTCTGGCCAATCACAGCCATGCCAATAGTAGGCATGGCTGTGATGGCCTCTTGGGGCAAGTAGTATGACGCTTGTTGATTGGCTGCTTTGCAGCCTTTCAAAAAGCGCCAAGAAAGCGTCACAAAAGCGCCAAGAAAGCGACGAACACCGAACCCGAACCCGGACTTTTACGAAAATGTCCGGGTTCGGGTCCGTGTCACGGACACCCCAAAATTCGGTACGAACCCGAACTATACAGTTCGAGTTCGCTCATCCCTAATCATAATATGTTATATATTGTACATTGTACATTGAGTCATTCATGAGATTCAAGATTATTATTTTTTTCACCTATTGCTGCTGACAGCTGGGAAATGGGCCCAATTAGCTAAAAGTCGTTATCCAATGATTAATGTAAAAAATGTAATCAGACATCATGAAATACATGACAATCTCTTTCTAACAAAGCTAGAACCAGTCCTGTACCTCACATGGATCCATAGATCTCCCCATTAATTGCTCAAATTGTTCTGCTGGACTTATATCAAACTGGCAGCTCAAGAGGAGTGTCTCAGCGGACGTGTCTTTCTTAGTTAGCTTTCTCCCACTCACAGCTCAGGAGACAGTTGCAGGATGAAACTGAGCATGGCCTTCTCAGTAAGTAGGACAAAGAAATAAGAAAAGAAGAGCAGGTGGTGCTATATAGATACATTTTCTTGAATAACTCGGTCACTATTCTAAATGTTTAATTACATGCAATTACAAAAGTATTCAGATCCAGGGGTGGTTTGAAAATTGTAGAATATTTTTCGTGGGACAACTAATTTAAAGGGGTATTACAGTTAGATTAATTTATCTGCTATTCACAGATTGGAGCCCCCGTTCTCATCATTGGTGGGGTCCCAGCAGTAGGACCCCCACCAATCTAATATGGGTGCATTTCAATAAGTTAGAATATCATCAAAAAAGTCAATTTATTTCAGTAATTCAATTCAAAAACGAAAATATATTATATAGATTCATTACACACAGAGTGATTTATTTCAAGTGATATTTTTTTTAAATGTTAATTATTATGACTTACAGCTAATGAAAACCCAAAAGTTGGTATCAAAGAAAATTAGAATATTATATAAGACCAATTAAAAATTATTTTTAATGCAGAAATATTGGCTTGCTGAAAAGTATGTACAGTATATGCAATACTTGGTCGGGGCTCTTTTATATGAATTACTGCGTCAATGTGGAGTGGCATCTTCCTCTTGACCCTTTATGGGGTTTAGATCAGGTGAGTTTGCTGGCCAATCAAACCAGCAGGTATTGGTACTTTTGGCAGTGTGGGTAGGTGCTAAGTCCAGCTGGAAAATTAAATCAAGATCTCCATAAAGTTTGTCAGCAGAAGGAAGCATGATATGCTCTAAAATATCCTGGTAGACTGCTATGCTGACTTTGGACTTGATATAATACAGTGGACCAAAACCAGCAGATGACATGGCTTCCCAAACCATCACTGACTGTGGAAACTTTACACTGGACCTCAAGCAACTTGGATTGTGTTACCCTCCACTATTCCTCCAGACTCTGGGACCTTTACTTCCAAATGAAATGCAAAATTTACTTTAATCTGAAAACATGACTTTGGACCACTGAGCAACTGTCACAATCCCTCCCATGACAGAGGTTAGAAGATCTGAGAGACTGGCTGCATGTGAGGTTTTCTGACAGCCTCTCAGTTTTCACTTGTTGCAGTGTTGTTGTTGGTAATGACCACACCTTTTGTCTCAGGTGTAGCTTGTGGTCATTACTGCTCCTCTATTTAGTCTGGACTTACACTTCTTACCATGTATAGCTTGGAAGAAAGACGAGACAGAGGGGATATGATAGAAACTTTTAAATACATAAAGGGAATTAACAAGGTAAAAGAGGAGAGAATATTTAAAAGAAGAAAAACTGCTACAAGAGGACATAGTTTTAAATTAGCGGGGCAAAGGTTTGAAAGTAATATCAGGAAGTATTACTTTACTGAGAGAGTAGTGGATGCATGGAATAGCCTTCCTGCAGAAGTGGTAGCTGCAAATACAGTGAAGGAGTTTAAGCTTGCATGGGAAAGGCATAAGGCCATCCTTCATATAAGATAGGGCCAGGGGCTATCCATAGTACTTAGTATATTGGGCAGACTAGATGGGCCAAATGGTTCTTATCTGCCGACACATTCTATGTTTCTATGTGGTTGATACTATCTGCCTGGAGTTGGAAGAACTGGTGTCTGGTTCTCATCCGAGTTCCTGCTCATCCATTTTCTATTGAAGATAAGTGTACTTCTCTTTGTATTTTGTTGTTCCTATTTGCTCATTGTTTACTAGGCCTCAGGAAGATGCTTGTTCGTTCATCTGGGAAGGAACCAGTAGTCTCAGACCCTGTCACTACTTCTAGGGATTTTCAGGGTTACTAGAGTTTCCGGTGTATGAATATTTCCACCTTCACGGTCTATTCATTCTGACAGGAGTCAGGGCTAGGTTTAGGGTTTCCTAGGTGGTTACTGCTTCCCTTGCCATCAGGCCTAGTTCCAGGTCATTTTCCTTCTGGTGTTCGCCCTCTCCACTTACATTGTGACAGCGACAGTGCAATCCTTTTTCTCCTTACCCCAGGTAAAATGCTTCTGATGTCTCTGGGTCATCAGTGGCTTGACACAAGGAACACAACAATTGGAGCCCATGTCTTGGATACATCTGTGTTGGGGCTCTTGAAGTACAGGCCCTGCGCTGGACAGAAGAAAGGGAGTCTGAAAGCTGGACTGTCCGGCCTAAAACCGGACCTCTGGCCACCCTAGGGACAGGCTGCTGTGGAGATCACAGTTAAGGGGGTGGGGTGTTCTGGAAATCACTGTTAAGGAGATGGGGTACTGTGGAGGTCACTAATAAAGGGGCGGCCGCTGTGGAGGTCACTGTTAAGGGGTCGAGATGCTGTGGAGGTCACTGTTAAAAGGTCAGGCACTGTGTAGGTCTTTGTTAAGAGGGAAGGGAACGGTGGAGGTCACAGTTAAGTGGACGGTCCACTATGGAGGTCAGTGTTAAGGGGCGGGGTATTGTAGAGGTTTGTGGAGGTCACTGTTAAGTGACACTTTGTAGCAGAAGGGTTTCAATGCCAGAGACATCTTTTTCCCAATAGTGAGAGGTGCTGCAGGAACTCCAGGGTCATTTGTGAGGGAAGCAGGAACAGCTCTTACAAGAGCTAGTGAACTGTGATATAGCGTTTTCCCCAATAAGAGACAGAACTCGGCATTGACAGTGAAGATGAACTTCCTTTATTGGTGCCACACTTGGCCATTGCAAGGGGACCTCCCATCTGGACCTGATGGGGAACTGCGTGACAAACACACAGAGCAATGGAAACAGGACACACAATCCCTCCCCTCTGCCTGGGCGATAATTAGGTCAGGGGGATAATTAGGACAGATACAATTACCCAACACAATTAACAAAATGCAATAGGCTCTGCCTGTAATACAATTACGAAACATAATGGGCTAACTTAATCACTCATAGGCAGAAAAAAAGGGTATAAAGTCAAATACATTACAGGAGCCATATAGAAAAGGGAACAGTGGGCATCCAATGAATAACCAGGTGGGCAAATGAATAGTGGTGAAATCTATAAGCAGAGAGTCTGTCACAGACACTATCAATGTTAGCGTCAGGTATAGAGAACCGTGCAGTGGCCCAAGATTCTACTATAGAGTGAAAGATTGCAGTCCTTTTACAGCATCTTTTTTACATTTAAAATGAACACACCCCAAAACTGATTATATCAGACAGCACTTGTGATTCGTTACCACAAAGCGCAAGGAAATTAGACTTTGGGACGAATCGATTCGCTCATCTCTAGTCATAATCATTGACATTAGAAGAAATAAACACTTGAAATAAATCACTTTGTGGTACCAAGCCTCATACATTGCTCTATCTTCTGTTCGTTCATTGACATGAATGCTATGTAACATTGTGTGGTTTAAGTTTGGTATTTGAAGTCACTTTAGATTTCATACACCAATACTGTTCATAATCATGTTATGTAATCATAAATCTTCTAGTGACTCATCCTTATTGTGTACTGTACTTATTATTGCACTGCAATTAGTCATTAAAGGAATTGCTTTAATGTAGCTTTTATCAGTAGTTTCCTTTATTACCACTGAACTAACAGTACAAATGCTACTTTCCCACTGACTTTCCGTGCTTTACAAACCTTTTTTTGTAAGAAAAAACATGATTTAAACTGTTTATATTGTTTTCAACATTTTATATATTCTAGTGTTACTATCTTACATTCTTTCCTTTATTTGGTATGGTTCAAACTCACTATAGGAACTTTGCCAGTAAACAGTTCATGAGATATAGTACAGTACATGTATAATGGGCATTTTTCTTATGATTGATTTGTTTATGATATTACTAGCATATATACTAGTGATAAGTAGAGTTGAGCGGACACCTGGATGTTCGGGTTCGAAAAGTTCGGCCGAACATCCCGGAAATGTTCGGGTTCGGGATCCGAACCCAATCCAAACTTCATCCCGACCCCGAACCCCATTACTAAAAAGGCTGTAAAACAGCCCAGGAAACGGCTAGAGGGCTACAAAAGGCAGCAACATGTAGGTAAATCCCATGCAAACAAATGTGGATAGGGAAATGAATAAAAATAAAATAAATAAAAATTAACCAATATCAATTGGAGAGAGGTCCCATAGCAGAGAATCTGGCTTCACGTCACCCACCACTGGAAGAGTCCATTCTCAGATATTTAGGCCCCGGCACCCAGGCAGAGGAGAGAGGTCCCGTAACAGACAATCTGGCTTCATGTCAGCAGAGAATCAGTCTTCATGTCATAGCAGAGAATCAGGCTTCACGTCAGCCACCACTGCAACAGTCCATTGTCATATATTTAGGCCCAGCACCCAGGCAGAGGAGAGGGGTCCCGTAACAGAGGATCTAGCTTCATGTCAGCAGAGAATCAGTCTGCATGTCATAGCAGAGAATCAGGCTTCATGGCAGCCACCACTGCAGCAGTCCATTGGCATATATTTAGGCCCAGCACCCAGGCAGAGGAGAGAGGTCCCGTAACAGAGAATCTGTCTTCATGTCAACAGAGAATCAGTCTGCATGTCATAGCAGAGAATCAGGCTTCACGTCAGCCACCACTGCAACAGTCCATTGGCATATATTTAGGCCCAGCACCCAGGCAGAGGAGAGAGGTCCCGTAACAGAGAATCTGGCATCATATCAGCAGAGAATCAGTCTGCATGTCATAGCAGAGAATCAGGCTTCACGTCAGCCACCACTGCAACAGTCCATTGTCATATATTTAGGCCCAGCACCCAGGCAGAGGAGAGGGGTCCCGTAACAGAGGATCTAGCTTCATGTCAGCAGAGAATCAGTCTGCATGTCATAGCAGAGAATCAGGCTTCATGGCAGCCACCACTGCAGCAGTCCATTGGCATATATTTAGGCCCAGCACCCAGGCAGAGGAGAGAGGTCCCGTAACAGAGAATCTGTCTTCATGTCAACAGAGAATCAGTCTGCATGTCATAGCAGAGAATCAGGCTTCACGTCAGCCACCACTGCAACAGTCCATTGGCATATATTTAGGCCCAGCACCCAGGCAGAGGAGAGAGGTCCCGTAACAGAGGATCTGGCTTCATGTCAGCAGAGAATCAGTCTGCATGTCATAGCAGAGAATCAGGCTTCACGTCAGCCACCACTGCAACAGTCCATAGGCATATATTTAGGCCCAGCACCCAGGCAGAGGAGAGAGGTCCCGTAACAGAGGATCTGGCTTCATGTCAGCAGAGAATCAGTCTGCATGTCATAGCAGAGAATCAGGCTTCATGTCAGCCACCACTGCAACAGTCCATTGGCATATATTTAGGCCCAGCACCCAGGCAGAGGAGAGAGGTCCCGTAACAGAGAATCTGTCTTCATGTCAGCAGAGAATCAGTCTGCATGTCATAGCAGAGAATCAGGCTTCACGTCACCCAACATTGAAACAGTCTATTGGCATATATTTAGGCCAGGGCACCTAGGCAGAGGAGAGAGGTCACGTAACAGAGAATCTGTCTTCATGTCAGCAGAGAATCAGTCTGCATGTCATAGCAGAGAATCAAGCTTCACGACACCCAACATTGGAACAATCCATTGGCATATATTTAGGCCCAGCACCCAGGCAGAGGAGAGAGGTCCCGTAACAGAGACTCTGGCTTCATGTCAGCAGAGAATCAGTCTGCATGTCATAGCAGAGAATCAGGCTTCATGTCAGCCACCACTGCAACAGTCCATTGTCAGATATTTAGGCCCAGCACCCAGGCAGAGGAGAGAGGTCCCGTAACAGAGGATCTGGCTTCATGTCAGCAGAGAATCAGTCTGCATGTCATAGCAGAGAATCAGGCTTCACGTCAGCCACCACTGCAACAGTCCATTGGCATATATTTAGGCCCAGCACACAGGCAGAGGAGAGAGGTCCCGTAACAGAGAATCTGTCTTCATGTCAGCAGAGAATCAGTCTGCATGTCATAGCAGAGAATCAGGCTTCAAGTCAGCCACCACTGCAACAGTCCATTGGCATATATTTAGGCCCAGCACCCAGGCAGAGGAGAGAGGTCCCGTAACAGAGGATCTGGCTTCATGTCAGCAGAGAATCAGTCTGCATGTCATAGCAGAGAATCAGGCTTCATGTCAGCCACCACTGCAACAGTCCATTGGAATATATTTAGGCCCAGCACCCAGGCAGAGGAGAGAGGTCCCGTAACAGAGGATCTGGCTTCATGTCAGCAGAGAATCAGTCTGCATGTCATAGCAGAGAATCAGGCTTCACGTCAGCCACCACTGCAACAGTCCATTGGCATATATTTAGGCCCAGCACACAGGCAGAGGAGAGAGGTCCCGTAACAGAGAATCTGTCTTCATGTCAGCAGAGAATCAGTCTGCATGTCATAGCAGAGAATCAGGCTTCAAGTCAGCCACCACTGCAACAGTCCATTGGCATATATTTAGGCCCAGCACCCAGGCAGAGGAGAGAGGTCCCGTAACAGAGGATCTGGCTTCATGTCAGCAGAGAATCAGTCTGCATGTCATAGCAGAGAATCAGGCTTCATGTCAGCCACCACTGCAACAGTCCATTGGAATATATTTAGGCCCAGCACCCAGGCAGAGGAGAGAGGTCCCGTAACAGAGGATCTGGCTTCATGTCAGCAGAGAATCAGTATGCATGTCATAGCAGAGAATCAGGCTTCACGTCAGCCACCACTGCAACAGTCCATTGTCATATATTTAGGCCCAGCACACAGGCAGAGGAGAGAGGTCCCGTAACAGAGAATCTGTCTTCATGTCAGCAGAGAATTAGTCTGCATGTCATAGCAGAGAATCAGGCTTCACGTCACCCAACATTGGAACAGTCTATTGGCATATATTTAGGCCCAGGCACCTAGGCAGAGGAGAAAGGTCCCGTAACAGAGAATCTGTCTTCATGTCAGCAGAGAATCAGTCTGCATGTCATAGCAGAGAATCAAACTTCACGTCACCCAACATTGGAACAATCTATTGGCATATATTTAGGCCCAGCACCCAGGCAGAGGAGAGAGGTCCCGTAACAGAGACTCTGGCTTCATGTCAGCAGAGAATCAGTCTGCATGTCATAGCAGAGAATCAGGCTTCACGTCAGCCACCACTGCAACAGTCCATTGGCATATATTTAGGCCCAGCACACAGGCAGAGGAGAGAGGTCCCGTAACAGAGAATCTGTCTTCATGTCAGCAGAGAATCAGTCTGCATGTCATAGCAGAGAATCAGGCTTCACGTCAGCCACCACTGTAACAGTCCATTGTCATATATTTAGGCCCAGCACCCAGGCAGAGGAGAGAGGTCCCGTAACAGAGAATCTGTCTTCATGTCAGCAGAGAATCAGTCTGCATGTCATATCAGAGAATCAGGCTTCACGTCACCCAACATTGGAACAGTCCATTGGCATATATTTAGGCCCAGGCACCCAGGCAGAGGAGAGAGGTCCCGTAACAGAGACTCTGGCTTCATGTCAGCAGAGAATCAGTCTGAATGTCATAGCAGAGAATCAGGCTTCAAGTCAGCCACCACTGCAACAGTCCATTGTCAGATATTTAGGCCCAGCACCCAGGCAGAGGAGAGAGGTCCCGTAACAGAGAATCTGTCTTCATGTCAGCAGAGAATCAGTCTGCATGTCATAGCAGAGAATCAGGCTTCACGTCAGCCACCAGTGCAACAGTCCGTTGTCATATATTTAGGCCCAGCACCCAGGCAGAGGAGAGAGGTCCCGTAACAGAGACTCTGGCTTCAAGTCAGCAGAGAATCAGTCTGCATGTCATAGCAGAGTATCAGGCTTCACGTCAGCCACCACTGCAACAGTCCATTGGCATATATTTAAGCCCAGGCACCCAGGCAGAGGAGAGAGGTCCCGTAACAGAGAATCTGGCTTCCTGTCAGCAGAGAATTAGTCTGCATGTCATAGCAGAGAATCAGGCTTCACGTCACCCAACATTGGAACAGTCCATTGGCATATATTTAGGCCCAGACAGAGGAGAGGTTCATTCAACTTTGGGTAGCCTCGCAATATAATGGTAAAATGAAAATAAAAATAGGATTGAATGAGGAAGTGCCCTGGAGTGCAATAATATATGGGTAAGGGGAGGTAGTTAATGTCTAATCTGCACAAGGGATGGACAGGTCCTATGGGATCCATGGCTGGTTCATTTTTATGAACGTCAGCTTGTCCACATTGGCTGTAGACAGGCGGCTGCGTTTGTCTGTAATGACGCCCCCTGCCGTGCTGAATACACGTACAGACAAAACGCTGGCCGCCGGGCAGGCCAGCACCTCCAAGGCATAAAAGGCTAGCTCTGGCCACGTGGACAATTTAGAGACCCAGAAGTTGAATAGGGCCAAACCATCAGTCAGTACGTGGAGGGGTGTGCACACGTACTGTTCCACCATGTTAGTGAATTGTTGCCTCCTGTTAACACGTTGCGTATCAGGTGGTGGTGCAGTTAGCTGTGGAGTGTTGACAAAACTTTTCCACATCTCTGCCATGCTAACCCTGCCCTCAGAGGAGCTGGCCGTGACACAGCTGCCTTGGCGACCTCTTGCTCCTCCTCTGCCTTGGCCTTGGGCTTCCACTTGTTCCCCTGTGACATTTGGGAATGCTCTCAGTAGCGCGTCTACCAACGTACGCTTGTACTCGCGCATCTTCCTATCACTCTCCAGTGCAGGAAGTAAGGTGGGCACATTGTCTTTGTACCGTGGATCCAGCAGGGTGGCAACCCAGTAGTCCGCACAGGTTAAAATGTGGGCAACTCTGCTGTCGTTGCGCAGGCACTGCAGCATGTAGTCGCTCATGTGTGCCAGGCTGCCCAGGGGTAAGGACAAGCTGTCCTCTGTGGGAGGCGTATCGTCATCGTCCTGCCTTTCCCCCCAGCCACGCACCAGTGATGGGCCCGAGCTGCGTTGGGTGCCACCCCGCTGTGACCATGCTTCATCCTCATCCTCCTCCACCTCCTCCTCATCCTCGTCCTCCTCGTCCTCCAGTAGTGGGCCCTGGCTGGCCACATTTGTACCTGGCCTCTGCTGTTGCAAAAAACCTCCCTCTGAGTCACTTCGAAGAGACTGGCCTGAAAGTGTTAAAATTGACCCCTCTTCCTCCTCCTCATCCTCCTCCTCCTCCTGGGCCACCTTCTCTTCCATCATCGCTCTAAGTGTTTTCTCAAGGAGACATAGAAGTGGTATTGTAACGCTGATAACGGCGTCATCGCCACTGGCCATGTTGGTGGAGTACTCGAAACAGCGCAACAGGGCACACAGGTCTCGCATGGACGCCCAGTCATTGGAGGTGAAGTGGTGCTGTTCCGCAGTGCGACTGACCCGTGCGTGCTGCAGCTGAAACTCCACTATGGCCTGCTGCTGCTCGCACAGTCTGTCCAGCATGTGCAAGGTGGAGTTCCACCTGGTGGGCACGTCGCATATGAGGCGGTGAGCGGGAAGGCAGAAGTTACGCTGTGCACCTTGAATATTATATACCCTTTTAGGGATAGATTTAAAATAGCTCTGATACAGCAGAAACTACTAAATTAGGAAATTGCTAAATTGGGAATTGTATTTCAACCCAGAACAAAAACTGTGCTTTGAGGGACACTAAATAACTTGACCAGCCACACCAGTAATGACAGATTTAGCTGGATATAAACTTGAGGCCTAGTATTTAGGCGCTGGGTGACAGGTATACGTTTCCTGACAGAATTAGACTGGGATATTGCCAAAAAATAACCACACTATTGATGGTTAAATGCACTTGGTGTGACAGCTTGACCAACCACACTACTGAGGGTTAAATGCACTTGGTGACAGGCGCAGCTTGCCCCTGATGTAGTATATGGCCAACAAATAAACAGACTATTCCTGGTTAAATGCACTTGGTGTGACAGCTTGACCAACTACACTACTGAGGGTTAAAAGCACTTGGTGACAGCAGCAGCTTGCCCCTGATGTAGTATATGGCGAAAAAATAAACAGACTATTGCAGGTTAAATGCACTTGGTGTGACAGCTTCACCCTGATGTAGGATTTAGCCCAAAAACAACACACCATTGATTGTTAAATGCACTTGGTGACAGCTTGCCCCTGATGTAGTATATGGCCAAAAAATAAACAGACTATTGCTGGTTAAATGCACTTGGTGTGACAGCTTCACCCTGATGTAGGATTTAGCCAAATAACAACCACACCATTGAGGGTTAAATGCACTTGGTGACGGGCGCAGCTTGCCCCTGATGTAGTATATGGCCAAAAAATAAACAGACTATTGCTGGTTAAGTGCACTTGGTGTGACAGCTTGACCCTGATGTAGGCTTTAGCCAAAAAACAACCAAACCATTGAGGGTTAAATGCACTTGGTGGCAGCTTGTGCTGGCGCAACACAAGATACAAAATGGCCGCCGATCACCCCAGAAAAAAGTGACTGAAAAACGCTCTAGGCAGCCTAAAAACAGTGAGCAATTCAATAGCAGCAGTTCAATCATCCACATCTGCAGATCGATCACTGGATGGAGTCTTTTGGAGGAGTTAATCAGCCTAATCTCGCCCTACTGTCGCAGCTGCAACCTCTCCCTACGCTAATCAGAGCAGAGTGACGGGCGGTGCTATGTGACTCCAGCTTAAATAGAGGCTGGGTCACATGGTGCTCTGGCCAATCACAGCCATGCCAATAGTAGGCATGGCTGTGACGGCCTCTTGGGGCAAGTAGTATGATGCTTGTTGATTGGCTGCTTTGCAGCCTTTCAAAAAGCGCCAAGAAAGCGACGAACACCGAAACCGAACCCAGACTTTTACGAAAATGTCCGGGTTCGGGTCCGTGTCACGGACACCCCAAAACTATACAGTTCGGGTTCGCTCATCCCTAGTGATAAGCAAAGTTTAAAAAAAAAACTTCATTTGGCTGCTTCGCTGAATTTCGCCAGGAAATTTGATTTGTTAAAAATTACTCCATAATGAATCGCATTCCCTTATATGAAGAGGATGCAATGACAGGAAATTGTGATTGTCTCCCACATCATTCAACCCCTCAAATGCTGCATTCAACCCTGAATGCGTCATCTGCAACATTCAGCCTATTAAGGGGTTAATCGGGGGTTAAAGCAAAAAATAAATAAATACATACTCAGCTCATCCTTTTGATTGTGACCATCTTTATTGGCGAAAACACACCAATTTTCTTGCACGTTGACATGTTAACATCACCACGTCATCATGCTGGTATGTTTGTTTGTTTTTACCACCATTTCAGGAAAAATGGATTTGTTACCACAAGAAATTCTGATTTGTGGCGAATCAAATTTTTCCTAAAACTCATATTGAATTCCACTTTGTAAACTTTGATTCGCACAACACTAATATATACCCAACATTGTACAGCGCTATGGAATGACTTGCGCTTTAATAATAAATAATAATAATAATAATAATAATAATAATAATTGGCTGGGTGCAAATCTATTTCAATATTGTCTAATGCTGTGTCTTTCCTACAAATTATCATTGCTGTCTTTGGCTCAAGTGGAGAGGTATAGAAAACATCCACCATTTAGTGTTTTTTCTTCAACCCTTCCGGACGTAGTAATTTTTCACCGTTCTGTCAGAGCCTATTTTTGCAAATATGACATGTAAGTTTATGCGGTAATAACTGTAATATTTATGGAATATGTAATATTGTTTTCTTATCTAACTGATTCTGAGATTAATTTCTTGGACAAAACGTATTTCATGTTAGTGGTAAATTCTGGTCAATATATTTTACCTATATTTATATAAAAAATTTACAGAAAATACCCTTATTTGTTGATGGACTGGAGGGTACAGACTGAGAGTGTGTTGTCTTCCTAGCCCCCCATGCTCAAGGCCTATGCTCTAAAAGTCCTCTGTGCATGGTTCAACTCTATCATCTCTGATAGGTGGTCCTTATGTATTTTAGGGTTGTATTTCCCTGCCCCTTTTAACGCATACCTAATAAAATTTGTAGTTTTAGCATCCTCACTCCCTATCCGTAAATCTATTGTACCATTGAGACGCAATATTTTTCATTTTCTGTTATCCGTGACCGTTATAGGGAGGAGGGCGCCGCAATATCGCTCTGTAATCCATTTATTTGCCTCTCTTTTATTGTTCTGCTTATAGCATTGTATACTACTGATTGAGAATTCCTTTTGGAGTCCTTTTAGCATTCTGAGTTATTTCTTGTTTTCCGGCTGTACTATGAGTTTTTGAATTATAATGTGGATTGTTGTGGCCAGATATTGTGGCGCCCCCTATATCCTCTGTTGGATATCTGGTTGCTGCCAACTGATGAACATTTTATCATTGTTTTAATCTAATTTTTGAACTATTGATAAAGTGTGTTTAAATATTGATTAAGTATGAGGTGTTGTTGATTTTGATGCAATAATAGGGAAAGACATGATAAACACTTATGTGTTAGGGACTGTGTTGCAGAAAGCTTCTTATTGTAGAATATTGGCTAGGGAGAGTTTTTAGATATTGTAGGGAGAACACTGTGTGCATCTTGTTGAACTGCTGCCACAATCCCATTTAATCTATGTCTGCATCTTGCTGATATGCTAGCACATTCACAGTTAGGCCTCATGCACACGACCGTTGTGTGCATCTGTGGCCGTTGTGCCGTTTTCCGTTTTTTTTTCGCGGACCCATTGACTTTCAAAAATGCACCGTTTTGTAGCCGAGACCGTGATCCGTGTATCCTGTCCATCAAAAAAATATGACCTGTCCAATTTTCTTGACGGACAACGGTTCACGGACCCATTCAAGTCAACGGGTCCGTGAAAGAACACGGATGCACACAAGATTGGCATCCGTGTCGGTGATCTGTGGCCGTAGGTTACTTTCATACAGACGGATCCGAAGATCCGTCTGCATAAAAGCTTTTTCAGAGCGCTGTTTCACTGAGATCCGAAAGTATATTCTAACACAGAGGCATTCCCATAGTGATGGGGACGCTTCAGGTTAGAATATACTAAAAGAACTGTGTACATGACTGCCCCCTGCTGCCTGGCAGGAGCTGCCAGGCAGCCCCCGTTCCCCCCCGTAGTTAACACATTAGTGGCCAGTGCGGCCGCCCCCCCTCCCTCCCCTGTAGTTAACTCATTGGTAGCCAGTGTGCCCCCCTCCTCCCTCCCCTGTAGTTAACTCGTTGGTAACCAGTACTCCCTTCCTTCCCTGTAGGTAACTTGTTGGAATCCAGTGGCCCCCCGTTCCTCCCCTGTAGTTAACTCGTTGGTGGCCAGCCCCCCCCTCCCTCCCCTGTAGTTAACTCATTGGTGGCCAGTGGGCCTCCCCCCTCCCTCCCCTGTAGTTAACTCGTTGGTGGCCAGTGGGCCCTCCCTCCCCCTCCTAATTAAAATCTCCCCCCCTATCATTGGTGGCAGTGGAGAGTACTGGTCGGAGTCACAGTTTAATCGCTGGGGCTCCGATCGGTAACCATGGCAACCGGGATGCTACTGCAGTCCCGGTTGCCATGGTTACTTAGCAATTTGCAGAAGCATCATACTTACCTGTGAGCTGCGACGTCTGTGTCCGGCCGGGAGCTCCTCCTACTGGTAAGTGACAGGTCTGTGCTGTGCATTTCCTAATGATCTGTCACTTACCAGTAGGAGGAGCTCCTGGCCGGACACAGACATCGCAGCTTGCAGGGAAGTATGATGCTTCTACAAATTGCTAAGTAACCATGGCAACCGGGACTGCAGTAGCGTCCCGGTTGCCATGGTTACCGATCGGAACCCCAGCTATTAAACTGGGACTCCGATCGGTACTCTCCACTGCCACCAATGATAGGGGGGGGAGATTTTAATTTGGAGGGGGAGGGAGGGGAGAGGGCCCACTGGCCACCAACGAGTTAACTACAGGGGAGGGAAGGGGGGGCCCGCTGGCCACCAATGAGTTAACTACAGGGGAGAGAGGGGGGCCCACTGGCCACCAATGAGTTAACTACAGGGGAGGGAGGGGGGGGGGCACTGGCTACAAATGAGTTAACTACAGGGGAGGGAGGGGGGGCCCACTGGCTACAAATGAGTTAACTACAGGGGAAGGAGGGGGGCTGGCCACCAACGAGTTAACTACAGGTGAGGGAGGGGGGGGCTGGCTACCAACGAGTTATACAGGGGAGGGAGGGGGGGGCTGGCCACCAACGAGTTACCTACAGGGGAGGGAGGGGGGGCTGGCCACCAACGAGTTAACTACAGGGGAGGGAAGGGGGGGCTGGCTACCAACGAGTTAACTACAGGGAGGGAGGGGGGGCCAGCCGCACTGGCCACCAGTGAGTTAAAAACAGGGGGGGCCTGCCCCCTGCTGCCTGGCAGCACCTGCCAGGCAGCAGGGGGCAGTCATGTACACAGTTTTTTAGTATATTCTAACCTGAAGCGTCCCCATCACCATGGGAACGCCTCTGTGTTAGAATATACTGTCGGATCTGAGTTTCACGATGTAACTCATATCCAACAGTATATTCTAACATACAGGCGTTTCTCATGGTGATGGGGACGCTTCAAGTTAAAATATACCATCGGATTGGAGAAAACTCTGATCCGATGGTATAAAGGGACTCCTGACTTTACATTAAAAGTCAACGGGGGACGGATCTGTTTGCAATTGCACCATATTGTGTCAACGTCAAGCGGACCGTGAAAAAATACTGTTGTGTGCTTGAGGCCTTAAACTCATAGTTTAGATATAGAATTACTGTGCTTCAGTATTAAAGGACAGCCTAATATATAGTCCTTTGCATCTTATTGAAATGCTGGTACATTCGCAGATAATCTTTTTGTTTGTATATAGAACTAACAGAAGGACCTGGCTTCGCATGGGTATATTTTATCTATTTCATTTAATGTTTGTGTGTGTTGTTAAAAGATATCGACAGTATCACCCATAACAGTGACTTCTACAGCACCCCCCCTTTAAGAGCAATCTCCACAGTCCCCCACCCCTTAACACTGACCCCCCCCCCCCACAGTGCCCTGCCACTTTAGAATGGGACCTCCACAGCAGCCTATCCCCTTAATTTTGACCTTCACAGTAGCCCGCCCCACTCCCTTGACAGTGACCTCACAGAACCCTGCTGCCTTAACAGTGACCTTCACAGCAGTTTCCCCTTTAAAAGTGACCTCCACAGTGGCCTGCCCCCTTAACAGTAACATCCACAGTGAACACCTCTTTAAAAGTGACCATTACAGTGCCCGTCCCTTTAACAGTGACCTCCAAACCACCCGCCCCTTTGAAAGTGACCTCCACTGTGTTCACCTTTTTAACTGTGACCTTCACAGTGCCTGCCCCTTTAACAGTGACCTTCACAGTGCCTTCCCCTTTAACAGTGACCTTCACAGTGCCCTGCCCATTTAACAGTGACCTTCACAGTGCCCTGCCCCTTTGACAGTGACCTCCACAGTGCTTGCCTCTTTAACATTGACCTCCACAGAGCCCACCCCTTTAATAGTGACCTCCACAGTGCCTGCCCCTTTAACAGTGACCTCCAGAGCGCACTGTGCTTTAACAGTGATCTCTACAGCGCCCGCCTGTGAGGAATATGGATTAATATTTGCTGTCCGCCATGTTCCAACACCAGCCATCAGCTGTCAGATAGCAGAGGTAGTGAACTCCACAGGAGGGTCCTGCTTCAAAGCTCAGCCATATGGCAGAGAACCTCTAGCAGGCCACCTTTGTTTACAATTTCACACATCCATTCAGCCAGCCAGGAACCCAGTTAATGGAACAGGAAAGACCTCTCTGCAGAGGGTCTAGGCCAGTCTCCAGTTCAATCAAATTTAGCAGACAGCATGGAACCGGCGATTTATAAGGTATTATGAATCGCCCAGCCATCCCAGACACAAACCAGATACATATTTGTGTCCCTGTGGCCATGATGAACATGCCCGTGGTCATAGTCTGGTGTTGGGAGGCCAGGGAAGGGAGATATACATATCTCCCCACAGAAACCACACAACGGTACCAGGTTTGGACTCACGACCACCCCCGCTTAATTCAGATTTATGACTACCAGGATGGCCCAGCGGGGAGAAAAGCCCAACTGGGGGTGGGCTGAGACAGTGGGAAGGTACAGAATTACCCAAACAGTCAATCCTGGATCCCCCTTATTTTCTGCTGCCACCACGTTCATGAGGGAACGACTCTGTAATTGTAGGGTTAGGGGTTCGGACCACTCACAGATCAGCCCCGATACCACGCTACAATCAAACACCAATCAAGTCACAACTTAGTTATGTCTCTAATACGAGTTGACTATAAAACAGCTAGGTCTCTTCAGGGCGTACAAGTACTTTGTTGCAGTGTGGCTTAGAGCAATAAGAGAGAGACAATTTAAAAGATATAAAAATATCTATTACTTTGAGTAACACAGAAGTAAGACAAACAATGCATACAAAAATTTACAGAAAAGAGTGCAATAGCAAGCTGGGAAGCATGTGTAAAATAAACAGGGATAAAAAGAGAAATTACTATCTTGGACCTTACCTATGCAAAATCCAGGCACAAACTTACGTTCCAACGGGCAGCCTATCGGTAGTGTGTCCACAGAGCAAAAAGTCCCCTTTTTTCTTGTGCAGGAATTTTTATGTACCATATTCTGGGATCGGCAGGGGTTTGGCCCGGTCAGTCACTAAACAGGGGAAGCTGTTCAGTGGGTGTTTCCTAAGGTGGGTCTGCTTTGCCTCACTGCCGCCCACGGCCAGAGTTTTCCCATTATTACCAAAAGGACCCAGAATTTCGCTTGTGCAATAGTTATGGAAAATCGGGCGCTTGGCTGGGTTCCCCATGATTTTATAAACAATTTCGTGGGTGACATGCCACCCCTCTGCCTTACAGGAGACTGGTACCCTGTTTCTCATATGAGGGGTGTCCTAGCTCTGTCATGTCTGGGTTCTGTCTGCTCCCCTAGATATAAGCTTCGTTTTGAGGGGCTCCCATGCCGGTACCCTAATTCCGGCCCGAGTTATGGCCAAATATGTTGTCCTGGGTGACTAAGAGATTGGCTCCCAGGCCCTCCCTGTGGACACCACATGCCATTCCTTTGACAGTGGAGGGAAGTTGGGAATAAGCATTCGTTTACCCTGGGTGGCTATGAAAGCCGTTGGGGGACACATGTCTGAAGGTTTCCTTTGAACTTACACTGAACCTGTATCCTAGGTTTCAATTCTCTCCTTTGAAGCTTGCCCTGACTGTGCAATACTCTCAGCAGGGGGGTAACAGAGTAATCATAGCTACAGGAACGGGCATATCTGGACATCCTGTTACCTGGCTAAGGTAGAACTCTAATTCTCCTTGGAAGTGGTTCATAATAAACGGACGGTCAATCGGACCTCAGTCATAAAGACATTTTTATGAGTAAGGTCTGGACAGTGGCGTGACATCGCGTCACAGACTATACTTGTAGCCGGAACACAGGTGGGTCCATTGGTCCCAGAAACACCTCCAAGCGACATTCTGGTCTGGAGCCATGATCCCTAATTGGTTTTGTGGCTCATGTGCTGCCAGCCCAGCAGAGGGAAGTGCACCCCTGGGAGGCTGGGAGGGGAGGGGCAAGCTACAGATTAAAAGGCTTGTGCCAGCAAGTGGGCGTGTCTTTACTCTGAAGGAGGGCCACATCGTGCCATGTGTTTAGTGGGACCTGCTGACATCACTGCCCTCCATGTGACTACAGCAAAGAACTCATCACCACCCAAAGGACTCCTAAACCTGGTAAACTGACCTTTGTTCTGTTTAAATCTGTTTGTACCATGCCATCTGTATTTGTAACCTCAGACAACTGTATATATCCTTGTGTGTATAGTGTATTGTCTAGATAGCCCTTAAGGTGATTAAATATATAATTTAATTTTGTGCTGTCTTGTATCTAGATCACAAATCCCCATGTCCGTGTTTCGACCTAGTAATACGCTACCACGGGTTGGTTTCTTACCCTATATAATCCCGTTAGCGGACCGGGCTAATGTCAAACAAAGAAATGGTGGCAGTCTTTCTGGGATGAGAATGCACTGTTTCACTGGGGCAGTGAAAAGTTTCTCTCAGCTTGTTGCTCTGTGCCCCTGTGGACAGGAAGAATCTGTGAAAACTGTACCAAGACGAACCTTACCCGCTCCTCCAGGAGGGTGTAACGTCATGCCTTGGTAACCCTTGAGCTCGATGTAGTTGACGTCCGGCATCAGTCGGGCTACGGTATTCGTCACACCGCCAGTGACCTTCACCCCTTTAATGCTAAGGATACACGACGACATGTGTCGCACAAAATTTTGTCTCAACAATTTTGATAATGATAGGCTATGGTGTCGCACTGCAAAATCTTACATTCTGCGAGTGTGACGCGACACTTGCAAAAAATCCATCCAAGATAGATTTTTCAGAGACTGTCAGGTCGCAGTCGTAAAATGTCACATGTCACAGTGCAACACCATGGAATATCATTCTAAAAATTGTTGTGCAACGTCAATGTCATGCGACACATGTAGCAGTGTAGTTGTGCCCTATGTGTCGTTCGACTTACTGTCGTACGACATGTCGTTGTGTAGCCCTAGCCTAAAGCTGACCTACAGAAGTGAAGAAAAATGGCTGGGTTCTTATGGAAATCTGGAGTAAAACTGTGTGGATGTAGAGACTAAGGGCCTGTGAGCTTCTATTGGCTGGTAAGGAACATGTGACCGTGTGTATGACAGTTGGGATATGAAGAAAAAGTCTTGCAGGCTTGTATTGGGTAATGCAGGTCATTTTGGGGGAATTTGTCAAGAAAAGTATATCCTAGAGAGCAGTGACCCCACACGATTTCTTTCCAGGTAGCAAGGGATGTGTATACGAAGTTTCGTTGATATCAATGGTTGCATTTTTGATTAATCGCGGAACATACACACACACATATATACGTCCTTCTTTATATATATATATATATATATATATATATAGATTACTCTGCCTCAGTATTAATGGGTAGTCTATCACTGTGTGCATCTTGTTGAGCTGTTGCCACCCTCCCCACTCTGTTAAAGGGCCACTACTGGAATCTTGGGGCACTGCACGCTTAAATTAGACCTGACAGTAACAGTAAGCTGAAATACTGATGCACAGTAAATCTACAGCTAACAGAAGAGATTAAAAAGCATGTATTTGGACTGCCACAATATGAATTAAAAGATCTTTTTTTTTTCTCTACTACTTTATCGGTGCTGCCTTCATTTATTTCTTCTTTTTTTCCATTGCAGGGGTGCACACAGGTTTTTGGCTTTACTAAAGGGTGCTGTATGCTTTCCTTTTTGTTTAACAGGAAGAATTAGCTATGAATCTTGGTGCACTGCACATTGATATAGATTAATTACACCTGTAATACTGACCGCACAGTACCTAAAGTACAGACTAACTATGAATGTAGGTGGAGTAGAATGTAATGCACCTGCACAAACACTCTGCCTGCAATATCTCTTTAGTTTGAGTACAAATATTTCACACTGAGATTTGGCCACCAAGTGGGATGAATATGATTAGGCGGAAGACTCAAGCACCGTGAGTTCTGTAGGCACGTTGACGCCGCGGCCACAGACATCACTACCGTGTCACTCCAAATATCGTGATGTTGACTGCATAATCTGTGGCATACATGTTTCACATTGAGGGAAATTCTTCAATCCCCCATCTGTTACGATTCAGTCGGGCTGATTCCTTGTTAGAACAACCGTGAGTAAGGTTATACTATCCAGCCTTATCGCCTACGTAATTAAAATCTATCAAGCCGGTATATGAAAATTGCTGGAGTTTAAGAAAACTGCAGAAATATATAAGGAATCTATATTGAGCAACAAATTTATTCCTATAGACTCATTCACAATGTTTATGTTACCCTATTTGGAGCAATGAAATGTTATATTGTTGCACATTGTTGCACAAACAGAAGTACTTCAACAAATAACACGGTCTTACAATAGATGAATGACTCACATCTATATACTTCAATAAACAACACAGTCTTTCAATAGAGGAATAATTTGCTGGATGAATTATTAAATTAAACACATTTTAAACCTTCTGCATTTTCACCCATTGCGGTCATACTGTGGATGAACTATTTGCTGGCGAATATTTTTTCTACAGGTGGAATTACTCTCTCTTTTACAGGTGGAATTATCCAGTTTATGCTTATAATTATCCTTCTTATAGGTGCAATATCCTTTTTATAGGCACAATCTTTTTTGCAAATGACTTTTTAATAGATTTTTCAACAGATCTGTTTACAAGTGGACTTCACTTTTGCACTGCGATATAATATATATAGTCCTTCAGTAGATGAAGTAGTCACTTTTTGTTTTGTTTGTCTACCACTTGCTGGATCAACCACATCCCAAGTGGATTGATGTTTACATTGTAATCTATTTGATGAGCCTATGCTTATTTGATGAGCAGCACATATGAATTATCATCTTCCTAAACCATCAGGGCATCATATGGCTATTTGAAGACTGTCCAGGATACCCATTGTGGTGAACCTCACCACCCCTTGGTCCACATCAACCACGGTCCCGGTTGCTGAGTATCTCAGACATTCTTCCAAAATAACTCAATACATATAAGATATTGTTTAAATTTGATCCAGATATTTTTTTTTAATTTGATCCTTATATTTTTATATGAAAATAAAACTATTTTATTATAGCAATCCGACTCATACTAATCTGACTCATACTAATACGTCAGATGAATTTTTCCAAATGAGGTGTGCACAATGCTTCTATATACTATAGGTGCCAGCTTAAACTGCTCCAGTGACTTACAGTTAAGTCTTAGCCTCTTCATCCACCTCTGGAGTGACAGTATTACCTGCCACCCCGCAAACAGAGGATCTGCCAGCAACACCACCACCTGGGTCACCGAGCATCGCCACAATTTCCCTTGGAAGCTTTCAACTCTCCATATCCCAAACGCTGGAGCGGAAGAGGAGGTACCCCACTACCCACACGCGATCCCTGGCCCTGAATGCCAGCATTTCAAAATACTGGCCTTTGAAATGCTGTCATTCCATCTGGTGGAGACGGGGAGTTTTAAAAGCCTTAGGTTGGTGGCTGTCCCACAGTACGTCATGCCCAGCCACCACTACTTTTCCAGGCGAGCCATCCCTTCCCTGCACAATCAAGTGGAGGACAAGTGGAGCCATCTGGGGCAAGGTCCACATAACTACGGATACGTGGACTAGTAAGCACGGTCAGGGACGTTATATCTCCATAACAGCCCATTGGGTAAATGCAGTGGCGGCTGGGCCTGAGGCGGATAGCAGTTTGGTGTATGTCCTTTCACCACTGAGGATTGCAGGGCGCTTCAGTTTGCCTCCTGTTGCTCCATCCTCCTACTCCGCTTCCTCATCCTCTACTGGCTCCTCAGCCGGTCAGCGTAAGTGATTAGCGGCAAGGGCAATATCCAAGATACCCATTGCGGAGAACCTCACCACCCCTTGGTCCACATTAACCACGGTCCCGGTTGCTGAGTATCTCTGACATTCTTACAAAATAACTCAATACAGATATTGTTTGAATTTGATCCTTATATTTTTATATGAAAATAAAACTATATTATTATTAGTACACTATAGCAATCCGACTTATACCAATCTGACTCATACTAATACGTCAGATGAATTTTTCCAAATGAGGTGTACACAATGCTTCTATATACTATAGGTGCCAGCTTAAACTGCTCCAGTGACTTACAGTTATATGTGCAGAGATATTTTTTTTTTTGTATAACTGGACATAAAGGATAAAACAAAAATCCCTTTTTGGTGGCAGACACCATCTTCTCTGTCTTCTTATTCGTAAAATGGTAGTTGCCATTTTGATCAATTTGTGCAGGACAAATTACAAAAGTTTCAGATACACTGAAATTGGATTTTCTTTGGAAATTCATAACAAATTTGTTTTATGTATAATTTGTTTGCTCAAAACTGTTTCTTCTAAACTAATCAAAATTGGCTGAACTGATTTGTAGGGTTGAGCTGTAAAGTTCGGGTTCGTTTAGGGTAGGGATAGAATGATGCTTCTATGAGGGGGAGAATAGGACAGAATCTTTAATCTGAAGTGCTTGTTAACTCAGCGATCTACCTAGATTATGTTTTGTGGGTGCAGTGCACAATTTTTTTACCCTGCCCTGAGCCCAGTGACCCAGAAAAATTACTTTTATCCGTCTGTTATTTAGGTGGGCGGCGGCGGCCATTTTATTCAAGTTATGTGCACCAGCACAGCATATGTGCATTTGTGACAGTCAAAGAAAAGCTTGAAATACTGCAATTATAGTCTAGGTTTAAAAAGATCACCCATTTTTGGCAAGACCCTACATCTGTGGCCTTAGCAGCATTTGTCTGTGTGCAAACTAAGCTTGAAATAATGCAATCATTTTCTGGGTTTTAAAAAACAACAATTTTTGGCAATACCCTCCATCTGGGGCATATGTCGCATTTGTCAGTGTGCAATTTAAAGGGAACCTGTCATGTGGATATTTGATTATAATCTAATTATATACAATCATTAACTACTAAAAAGTACCTTAGATGTATTCACACTGGTGTGACAGATGGTTACCTCATAATATACACACAAAGATGCTGCATGCCACATGCTAATTAGCTGATTTGAGTCCTGCGTGATGTCATTGAGTCCAGCGTATATTTAATTCAGAGCTATAGCCACTCCCCTGCCCACCTGCTACTGATTCATATGGAAAATTACTGTCAATCAGCAGCAGGTGGGCGGGGAGAGTCAGGAGCTCATGAATATTCAGGACTAGAGTTGAGCGAACACCTGGATGTTCGGGTTCGAGAAGTTCGGCCGAACATCCCGGAAATGTTCGGGTTCGGGATCCGAACCCGATCCGAACTTCGTCCCGAACCCGAACCCCATTGAAGTCAATGGGGACCCGAACTTTTCGGCACTAAAAAGGCTGTAAAACAGCCCAGGAAAGAGCTAGAGGGCTGCAAAAGGCAGCAACATGTAGGTAAATCCCCTGCAAACAAATGTGGATAGGGAAATGAATTAAAATAAAAATTAAATAAATAAAAATTAACCAAAATCAATTGGAGAGAGGTTCCATAGCAGAGAATCTGGCTTCCCGTCACCCACCACTGGAACAGTCCATTCTCAGATATTTAGGCCCCGGCACCCAGGCAGAGGAGAGAGGTCCCGTAACAGAGAATCTGTCTTCATGTCAGCAGAGAATTAGTCTGCATGTCATAGCAGAGAATGAGGCTTCACGTCAGCCACCACTGCAACAGTCCATTGGCATATATTTAGGCCCAGCACCCAGGCAGAGGAGGGAGGTCCCGTAACAGAGAATCTGTCTTCATGTCAGCAGAGAATTAGTCTGCATGTCATAGCAGAGAATGAGGCTTCACGTCAGCCACCACTGCAACAGTCCATTGGCATATATTTAGGCCCAGCACACACACAGGCAGAGGAGAGAGGTCCCGTAACAGAGAATCTGGCTTCATGTCAGCAGAGAATCAGTCTGCATGTCATAGCAGAGAATGAGGCTTCACGTCAGCCACCACTGCAACAGTCCATTGGCATATATTTAGGCCCAGCACACACACAGGCAGAGGAGAGAGGTCCCGTAACAGAGAATCTGGCTTCATGTCAGCAGAGAATCAGTCTGCATGTCATAGCAGAGAATGAGGCTTCACGTCAGCCACCACTGCAACAGTCCATTGGCATATATTTAGGCCCAGCACCCAGGCAGAGGAGGGAGGTCCCGTAACAGAGAATCTGTCTTCATGTCAGCAGAGAATTAGTCTGCATGTCATAGCAGAGAATGAGGCTTCACGTCAGCCACCACTGCAACAGTCCATTGGCATATATTTAGGCCCAGCACACACACAGGCAGAGGAGAGAGGTCCCGTAACAGAGAATCTGGCTTCATGTCAGCAGAGAATCAGTCTGCATGTCATAGCAGAGAATGAGGCTTCACGTCAGCCACCACTGCAACAGTCCATTGGCATATATTTAGGCCCAGCACACACACAGGCAGAGGAGAGAGGTCCCGTAACAGAGAATCTGGCTTCATGTCAGCAGAGAATCAGTCTGCATGTCATAGCAGAGAATGAGGCTTCACGTCAGCCACCACTGCAACAGTCCATTGGCATATATTTAGGCCCAGCACCCAGGCAGAGGAGGGAGGTCCCGTAACAGAGAATCTGTCTTCATGTCAGCAGAGAATTAGTCTGCATGTCATAGCAGAGAATGAGGCTTCACGTCAGCCACCACTGCAACAGTCCATTGGCATATATTTAGGCCCAGCACCCAGGCAGAGGAGGGAGGTCCCGTAACAGAGAATCTGTCTTCATGTCAGCAGAGAATTAGTCTGCATGTCATAGCAGAGAATGAGGCTTCACGTCACCCACCACTGGAACAGTCCATTCTCAGATATTTAGGCCCCGGCACCCAGGCAGAGGAGAGAGGTCCCGTAACAGAGAATCTGTCTTCATGTCAGCAGAGAATTAGTCTGCATGTCATAGCAGAGAATGAGGCTTCACGTCAGCCACCACTGCAACAGTCCATTGGCATATATTTAGGCCCAGCACCCAGGCAGAGGAGAGAGGTCCCGTAACAGACAATCTGGCTTCATGTCAGCAGAGAATCAGTCTGCATGTCATAGCGGAGAATCAGGCTTCACGTCACCCACCACTGCAACAGTCCATTGTCATAAATTTAGGCCCAGCACTAGTGTTGAGCGGCATGTCCCATATTCGAATTCGCGAAATTTTGTGAATATTCGAAAGAATATTCGTAAAATATTCGCGATTATTCAAATTCGTTATTATTTCGCATATGCGATAATTCGAATTATCGCATAATACATATGCTATGCAAAATTCACATGTGCGCTAATGAAATCGCCTTACGAAGATTCGCAACTCAATTCAATCACTAATGTATGAATGCAATGCCCTTTGCCTCTGTTCTGGGACAAGTGTAGATATTCGCATGTGCGCTAATAAAATCGCCTTACGAAGATTCGCACCTCAATCACTTTCTAGGGAATGTGAGACTTTTGGGAATCAATCGAGATACAGTGGGGGGTGATGACAGTAGTTGACAGAGTACAGATCAATGTAATCTGTAAGGTGGAAAGTAAAATAAAAAATACGAATATTCGTAAATCGACTTTTACGAAGTTCTACGTATTCGCGAATATGGTGCTATACTATATGAATGCACAGGCCTTTGCCTCTCTGTTCTGGGGACAAGTGTAGATATTTGCATTTGCGTTAATAAAATCGCCTTACGAAGATTCGCAGCTCAATTCAATCACTAATGTATGAATGCAAAGCCCTTTGCCTCTGTTCTGGGACAAGTGTAGATATTCGCATGTGCGCTAATAAAATCGCCTTACGAAGATTCGCAACTCAATTCACTAATGTATGAATGCAAAGCCCTTTGCCTCTGTTCTGGGACGTGCCGATATTCGCATGTGCGCTAATAAAATCGCCTTACGAAGATTCGCGCCTCAATCACTTTCTAGGCAATGTGAGTAAGATCTGAGCTGTTGGACCTTTGGGAAACAATCAATTATATGTGTACTGTAATTTTGTGGGGGGGGGGGGGAAACAAAAAACGAATATTCGTTTTTACGAATATATAGCACTATATTCGAAATATTCGCGAAATCGCGAAGTTGCGATATTCGCGAAAAAAATTTGCTTTTCGAATATTCGCGCTCAACACTACCCAGCACCCAGGCAGAGGAGAGAGGTCCCGTAACAGAGAATCTGGCTTCATGTCAGCAGAGAATCAGTCTTCATATCATAGCAGAGAATCAGGCTTCACGTCACCCACCACTGTAAGAGTCAATTTTCATAAATTTAGGCCCAGAACCCAGGCAGAGGAGAAAGGTCCCGTAACAGACAATCTGGCTTCATGTCAGCAGAGAATCAGTCTTCATATCATAGCAGAGAATCAGGCTTCACGTCACCCACCACTGCAACAGTCAATTGTCATAAATTTAGGCCCAGCACCCAGGCAGAGGAGAGAGCTCCCGTAACAGAGGATCTGGCTTCATGTCAGCAGAGAATCAGTCTGCATGTCATAGCAGAGAATGAGGCTTCACGTCACCCACCACTGCAACAGTCCATTGGCATATATTTAGGCCTAGCACACAGGCAGAGCAGAGAGGTCCCGTAACAGACAATCTGGCTTCATGTCAGCAGAGAATCAGTCTGCATGTCATAGCAGAGAATGAGGCTTCACGTCACCCACCACTGCAACAGTCCATTGGCATATATTTAGGCCTAGCACACAGGCAGAGCAGAGAGGTCCCGTAACAGACAATCTGGCTTCATGTCAGCAGAGAATCAGTCTGCATGTCATAGCAGAGAATGAGGCTTCACGTCACCCACCACTGCAACAGTCCATTGGCATATATTTAGGCCTAGCACACAGGCAGAGCAGAGAGGTCCCGTAACAGACAATCTGGCTTCATGTCAGCAGAGAATCAGTCTGCATGTCATAGCAGAGAATGAGGCTTCACGTCACCCACCACTGCAACAGTCCATTGGCATATATTTAGGCCTAGCACACAGGCAGAGCAGAGAGGTCCCGTAACAGACAATCTGGCTTCATGTCAGCAGAGAATCAGTCTGCATGTCATAGCAGAGAATGAGGCTTCACGTCACCCACCACTGCAACAGTCCATTGGCATATATTTAGGCCTAGCACACAGGCAGAGCAGAGAGGTCCCGTAACAGACAATCTGGCTTCATGACAGCAGAGAATCAGTCTGCATGTCATAGCAGAGAATGAGGCTTCACGTCAGCCACCACTGCAACAGTCCATTGGCATATATTTAGGCCTAGCACACAGGCAGAGCAGAGAGGTCCCGTAACAGACAATCTGGCTTCATGACAGCAGAGAATCAGTCTGCATGTCATAGCAGAGAATCAGGCTTCACGTCAGCCACCACTGCAACAGTCCATTGTCATAAATTTAGGCCCAGCACCCAGGCAGAGGAGAGAGGTCCCGTAACAGAGAATCTGGCTTCATGTCAGCAGAGAATCAGTCTTCATATCATAGCAGAGAATCAGGCTTCACGTCACCCACCACTGTAAGAGTCAATTTTCATAAATTTAGGCCCAGAACCCAGGCAGAGGAGAAAGGTCCCGTAACAGACAATCTGGCTTCATGTCAGCAGAGAATCAGTCTTCATATCATAGCAGAGAATCAGGCTTCACGTCACCCACCACTGCAACAGTCAATTTTCATAAATTTAGGCCCAGAACCCAGGCAGAGGAGAAAGGTCCCGTAACAGACAATCTGGCTTCATGTCAGCAGAGAATCAGTCTTCATATCATAGCAGAGAATCAGGCTTCACGTCACCCACCACTGCAACAGTCAATTGTCATAAATTTAGGCCCAGCACCCAGGCAGAGGAGAGAGCTCCCGTAACAGAGGATCTGGCTTCATGTCAGCAGAGAATCAGTCTGCATGTCATAGCAGAGAATGAGGCTTCACGTCACCCACCACTGCAACAGTCCATTGGCATATATTTAGGCCTAGCACACAGGCAGAGGAGAGGTTCATTCAACTTTGGGTAGCCTCGCAATATAATGGTAAAATGAAAATAAAAATAGGATTGAATGAGGAAGTGCCCTGGAGTCCAATAATATATGGTTATGGGGAGGTAGTTAATGTCTAATCTGGACAAGGGACGGACAGGTCCTGTGGGATCCATGCCTGGTTCATTTTTATGAACGTCAGCTTGTCCACATTGGCTGTAGACAGGCGGCTGCGTTTGTCTGTAATGACGCCCCCTGCCGTGCTGAATACACGTTCAGACAAAACGCTGGCTGCCGGGCAGGCCAGCACCTCCAAGGCATAAAAGGCTAGCTCTGGCCACGTGGACAATTTAGAGACCCAGAAGTTGAATGGGGCCGAACCATCAGTCAGTACGTGGAGGGGTGTGCACACGTACTGTTCCACCATGTTAGTGAAATGTTGCCTCCTGCTAACACGTTGCGTATCAGGTGGTGGTGCAGTTAGCTGTGGCGTGTTGACAAAAGTTTTCCACATCTCTGCCATGCTAACCCTGCCCTCAGAGGAGCTGGCCGTGACACAGCTGCCTTGGCGACCTCTTGCTCCTCCTCTGCCTTGGCCTTGGGCTTCCACTTGTTCCCCTGTGACATTTGGGAATGCTCTCAGTAGCGTGTCTACCAACGTGCGCTTGTACTCGCGCATCTTCCTATCACGCTCCAGTGCAGGAAGTAAGGTGGGCACATTGTCTTTGTAGCGTGGATCCAGCAGGGTGGCAACCCAGTAGTCCGCACAGGTTAAAATGTGGGCAACTCTGCTGTCGTTGCGCAGGCACTGCAGCATGTAGTCGCTCATGTGTGCCAGGCTGCCCAGGGATAAGGACAAGCTGTCCTCTGTGGGAGGCGTATCGTCATCGTCCTGCCTTTCCCCCCAGCCACGCACCAGTGATGGACCCGAGCTGCGTTGGGTGCCACCCCGCTGTGACCATGCTTCATCCTCATCCTCCTCCACCTCCTCCTCATCCTCGTCCTCCTCGTCCTCCAGTAGTGGGCCCTGGCTGGCCACATTTGTACCTGGCCTCTGCTGTTGCCAAAAACCTCCCTCTGAGTCACTTCGAAGAGACTGGCCTGAAAGTGCTAAAAATGACCCCTCTTCCTCCTCCTCCTCCTCCTCCTCCTGGGCCACCTCCTCTTCCATCATCGCCCTAAGTGTTTTCTCAAGGAGACATAGAAGTGGTATTGTAACGCTGATAACGGTGTCATCGCCACTGGCCATGTTGGTGGAGTACTCGAAACAGCGCAACAGGGCACACAGGTCTCGCATGGAGGCCCAGTCATTGGTGGTGAAGTGGTGCTGTTCTGTAGTGCGACTGACCCGTGCGTGCTGCAGCTGAAACTCCACTATGGCCTGCTGCTGCTCGCACAGTCTGTCCAGCATGTGCAAGGTGGAGTTCCACCTGGTGGGCACGTCGCATATGAGGCGGTGAGCGGGAAGGCCGAAGTTACGCTGTAGCGCAGACAGGCGAGCAGCAGCAGGATGTGAACGCCGGAAGCGCGAACAGACGGCCCGCACTTTATGCAGCAGCTCTGACATGTCGGGGTAGTTGTGAATGAACTTCTGCACCACCAAATTCAGCACATGCGCCAAGCAAGGGATGTGCGTCAAATTGGCTAGTCCCAGAGCTGCAACGAGATTTCGCCCATTATCACACACCACCAGGCCGGGCTTGAGGCTCACCGGCAGCAACCACTCGTCGGTCTGTTGTTCTATACCCCGCCACAACTCCTGTGCGGTGTGGGGCCTGTCCCCCAAACATATGAGTTTCAGAATGGCCTGCTGACGTTTACCCCGGGCTGTGCTGAAGTTGGTGGTGAAGGTGTGTGGCTGACTGGATGAGCAGGTGGAAGAAGAGGAGGAGGAAGCCGAGAAGGAGGAGGTGGCAACAGGAGGCAAAGAATGTTGCCCTGCGATCCTTGGCGGCGGAAGGACGTGCGCCAAACAGCTCTCCGCCTGGGGCCCAGCTGCCACTACATTTACCCAGTGTGCAGTTAGGGAGATATAGCGTCCCTGGCCGTGCTTACTGGTCCACGTATCTGTGGTTAGGTGGACCTTGCTACAGATGGCGTTGCGCAGTGCACACTTGATTTTATCGGATACTTGGTTGTGCAGGGAAGGCACGGCTCTCTTGGAGAAGTAGTGCCGGCTGGGAACAACATACTGTGGGACAGCAAGCGACATGAGCTGTTTGAAGCTGTCTGTGTCCACCAGCCTAAATGACAGCATTTCATAGGCCAGTAGTTTAGAAATGCTGGCATTCAGGGCCAGGGATCGAGGGTGGCTAGGTGGGAATTTACGCTTTCTATCAAATGTTTGTGAGATGGAGAGCTGAACGCTGGCGTGTGACATGGTTGAGACGCTTGGTGACGGAGGTGGTGGTGGTGGTGTTGGTGGTACATCCCCTGTTTGCTGGGCGGCAGGTGCCAACGTTCCTCCAGAGGCGGAGGAAGAGGCCGAGGCGGCAGCAGCAGAATAGGCCGAGGCGGCAGCAGCAGAAGAGGTAGCAGGGGGAGCCTGAGTGACTTCCTTGGTTTTAAGGTGTTTACTCCACTGCAGTTCATGCTTTGCATGCAGGTGCCTGGTCATGCAGGTTGTGCTCAGGTTCAGAACGTTAATGCCTCGCTTCAGGCTCTGATGGCACAGCGTGCAAACCACTCGGGTCTTGTCGTCAGCACATTGTTTGAAGAAGTGCCATGCCAGGGAACTCCTTGAAGCTGCCTTTGGGGTGCTCGGTCCCAGATGGCGGCGGTCAGTAGCAGGCGGAGTCTCTTGGCGGCGGGTGTTCTGCTTTTGCCCACTGCTCCCTCTTTTGCTACGCTGTTGGCTCGGTCTCACCACTGCCTCTTCCTCCGAACTGTGAAAGTCAGTGGCACGACCTTCATTCCATGTGGGGTCTAAGACCTCATCGTCCCCTGCATCGTCTTCCACCCAGTCTTGATCCCTGACCTCCTGTTCAGTCTGCACACTGCAGAAAGACGCAGCAGTTGGCACCTGTGTTTCGTCATCATCAGAGACATGCTGAGGTGGTATTCCCATGTCCTCATCATCAGGAAACATAAGTGGTTGTGCGTCAGTGCATTCTATGTCTTTCACCGCTGGGGAAGGGCTAGGTGGATGCCCTTGGGAAACCCTGCCAGCGGAGTCTTCAAACAGCATAAGAGACTGCTGCATAACTTGAGGCTGAGACAGTTTCCCTGGTATGCATGGGGGTGATGTGACAGACTGATGGGGTTGGTTTTCAGGCGCCATCTGTGCGCTTTCTGCAGAAGACTGGGTGGGAGATAATGTGAACGTGCTGGATCCACTGTCGGCCACCCAATTGACTAATGCCTGTACCTGCTCAGGCCTTACCATCCTTAGAACGGCATTGGGCCCCACCATATATCGCTGTAAATTCTGGCGGCTACTGGGACCTGAGGTAGTTGGTACACTAGGACGTGTGGATGTGGCAGAACGGCCACGTCCTCTCCCAGCACCAGAGGGTCCACTAACACCACCACGACCATGTCCACGTCCGCGTCCCTTACTAGATGTTTTTCTCATTGTTATGGTTCACCACAACAACAAATATATTATTTGGCCCAATGTATTGTATTCAAATTCAGCGGGATATAAATTTGAGGCCTAGTATTTAGGCGCTGGGTGACCGGTATGGATTTAGTGACAGAATTAGACTTGGAAATGCACAGAAGCGTGTGTGTGTGAAGTTATTCTGAATGACCCAATGTGCACCTTGAATATTATATACCCTTTTAGGGATAGATTTCAAATAGCTCTGATATAGCAGAAACCACTAAATTATGAAATTGCTAAATTGGGAATTGTACTTCAACCCAGAACAAAAAATGTGCTTTGACGGACACTAAATATCTTGCCCAGCAACAACAGTACAACGGTGGGTAACGAGAGATTTAGAGGGAATTAAATTTGAGGCCTAGTATTTAGGCGCTGGGTCACCGGTATGGATTTAGTGACAGAATTAGACTTGGAAATACACAGTAGCGGGTGTGTGTGAAGTTATTCTGAATGACCCTATGTGCACCTTCAATATTATATACCCTTTTAGGGATAGATTTCAAATAGCTCTGATATAGCAGAAACCACTAAATTATGAAATTGCTAAATTGGGAATTGTACTTCAACCCAGAACAAAAAATGTGCTTTGACGGACACTAAATATCTTGCCCAGCAACAACAGTACAGCGGTGGGTAACGAGAGATTTAGAGGGAATTAAATTTGAGGCCTAGTATTTAGGCGCTGGGTCACCGGTATGGATTTAGTGACAGAATTAGACTTGGAAATGCACAGAAGCGTGTGTGTGAAGTTATTCTGAATGACCCAATGTGCACCTTCAATATTATATACCCTTTTTGGGATAGATTTCAAATAGCTCTGATATAGCAGGAACCACTAAATTATGAAATTGCTAAATTGGGAATTGTACTTCAACCCAGAACAAAAAATGTGCTTTGACGGGCACTAAATAACTTTCCCAGCTACAACAGGACAACGGTAACGAGAGATTTAGAGGGATTTAAATTTGAGGCCTAGTATTTAGGCGCTGGGTGACAGGTATGGGTTTAGTGACAGAATTAGACTTGGAAATACACAGTAGCGGGTGTGTGTGAAGTTATTCTGAATGACCCTATGTGCACCTTCAATATTATATACCCTTTTAGGGATAGATTTCAAATAGCTCTGATATAGCAGAAACCACTAAATTATGAAATTGCTAAATTGGGAATTGTACTTCAACCCAGAACAAAAAATGTGCTTTGACGGACACTAAATATCTTGCCCAGCAACAACAGTACACCGGTGGGTAACGAGAGATTTAGAGGGAATTAAATTTGAGGCCTAGTATTTAGGCGCTGGGTCACCGGTATGGATTTAGTGACAGAATTAGACTTGGAAATACACAGTAGCGGGTGTGTGTGAAGTTATTCTGAATGACCCTATGTGCACCTTCAATATTATATACCCTTTTTGGGATAGATTTCAAATAGCTCTGATATAGCAGGAACCACTAAATTATGAAATTGCTAAATTGGGAATTGTACTTCAACCCAGAACAAAAAATGTGCTTTGACGGGCACTAAATAACTTTCCCAGCTACAACAGGACAACGGTAACGAGAGATTTAGAGGGATTTAAATTTGAGGCCTAGTATTTAGGCGCTGGGTGACAGGTATGGGTTTAGTGACAGAATTAGACTTGGAAATACACAGTAGCGGGTGTGTGTGAAGTTATTCTGAATGACCCTATGTGCACCTTCAATATTATATACCCTTTTTGGGATAGATTTCAAATAGCTCTGATATAGCAGAAACCACTAAATTATGAAATTGCTAAATTGGGAATTGTACTTCAACCCAGAACAAAAAATGTGCTTTGACGGACACTAAATATCTTGCCCAGCAACAACAGTACAGCGGTGGGTAACGAGAGATTTAGAGGGAATTAAATTTGAGGCCTAGTATTTAGGCGCTGGGTCACCGGTATGGATTTAGTGACAGAATTAGACTTGGAAATACACAGTAGCGGGTGTGTGTGAAGTTACTCTGAATGACCCTATGTGCACCTTCAATATTATATACCCTTTTTGGGATAGATTTCAAAGAGCTCTGATATAGCAGGAACCACTAAATTATGAAATTGCTAAATTGGGAATTGTATTTCAACCCAGAACAAGAAATGTGCTTGAACGGACACTAAATAACTCGCCCAGCTACAGCACTAGGGACAGATTTAGCTGGATATAAATTTGAGGCCTAGTATTTAGGCGCTGGGTGACAGGTATGGGTTTAGTGACAGAATTAGACTTGGAAATACACAGTAGCGGGTGTGTGTGAAGTTATTCTGAATGACCCTATGTGCACCTTCAATATTATATACCCTTTTAGGGATAGATTTCAAATAGCTCTGATATAGCAGAAACCACTAAATTATGAAATTGCTAAATTGGGAATTGTACTTCAACCCAGAACAAAAAATGTGCTTTGACGGACACTAAATATCTTGCCCAGCAACAACAGTACAGCGGTGGGTAACGAGAGATTTAGAGGGAATTAAATTTGAGGCCTAGTATTTAGGCGCTGGGTCACCGGTATGGATTTAGTGACAGAATTAGACTTGGAAATACACAGTAGCGGGTGTGTGTGAAATTATTCTGAATGACCCTATGTGCACCTTCAATATTATATACCCTTTTTGGGATAGATTTCAAATAGCTCTGATATAGCAGGAACCACTAAATTATGAAATTGCTAAATTGGGAATTGTACTTCAACCCAGAACAAAAAATGTGCTTTGACGGGCACTAAATAACTTTCCCAGCTACAACAGGACAACGGTAACGAGAGATTTAGAGGGATTTAAATTTGAGGCCTAGTATTTAGGCGCTGGGTGACAGGTATGGGTTTAGTGACAGAATTAGACTTGGAAATACACAGTAGCGGGTGTGTGTGAAGTTATTCTGAATGACCCTATGTGCACCTTCAATATTATATACCCTTTTTGGGATAGATTTCAAATAGCTCTGATATAGCAGAAACCACTAAATTATGAAATTGCTAAATTGGGAATTGTACTTCAACCCAGAACAAAAAATGTGCTTTGACGGACACTAAATATCTTGCCCAGCAACAACAGTACAGCGGTGGGTAACGAGAGATTTAGAGGGAATTAAATTTGAGGCCTAGTATTTAGGCGCTGGGTCACCGGTATGGATTTAGTGACAGAATTAGACTTGGAAATACACAGTAGCGGGTGTGTGTGAAGTTACTCTGAATGACCCTATGTGCACCTTCAATATTATATACCCTTTTTGGGATAGATTTCAAAGAGCTCTGATATAGCAGGAACCACTAAATTATGAAATTGCTAAATTGGGAATTGTATTTCAACCCAGAACAAGAAATGTGCTTGAACGGACACTAAATAACTCGCCCAGCTACAGCACTAGGGACAGATTTAGCTGGATATAAATTTGAGGCCTAGTATTTAGGCGCTGGGTGACCGGTATGGATTTAGTGACAGAATTAGACTGGGATATGGCCAAAAAATGAACAGACTATTGCTGGTTAAATGCACTTGGTGTGACAGCTTCACCCTGATGTAGGCTTTAGCCAAAAAACAACCACACCATTGAGGGTTAAATGCACTTGGTGACAGGCGCAGCTTGCCCCTGATTTTGTATATGGCCAAAAAATGAACAGACTATTGCTGGTTAAATGCACTTGGTGTGACAGCTTCACCCTGATGTAGGCTTTAGCCAAAAAACAACCACACCATTGAGGGTTAAATGCACTTGGTGACAGGCGCAGCTTGCCCCTGATTTTGTATATGGCCAAAAAATGAACAGACTATTGCTGGTTAAATGCACTTGGTGTGACAGCTTCACCCTGATGTAGGCTTTAGCCAAAAAACAACCACACCATTGAGGGTTAAATGCACTTGGTGACAGGCGCAGCTTGCCCCTGATTTTGTATATGGCCAAAAAATGAACAGACTATTGCTGGTTAAATGCACTTGGTGTCACAGCTTCACCCTGATGTAGGCTTTAGCCAAAAAACAACCACACCATTGAGGGTTAAATGCACTTGGTCGCAGCTTGTGCTGGCGCACCACAAGACACAAAATGGCCGCCGATCACCCCAGAAAAATGAGACTGACAAACGGTCTGTGCAGCCTAAAAACAGTGAGCAATTGAGGATCAGCAGCTCAATGATCCACAGCTGCAGATCGATCAGTTAATCAAGTCCTTTGGAGGAGTTAATCTGCCTAATCTCGCCCTACTGTCGCAGCCGCAACCTCTCCCTACGCTAATCAGAGCAGAGTGACGGGCGGCGCTATGTGACTCCAGCTTAAATAGAGGCTGGGTCACATGGTGCTCTGGCCAATCACAGCCATGCCAATAGTAGGCATGGCTGTGATGGCCTCTTGGGGCAAGTAGTATGACGCTTGTTGATTGGCTGCTTTGCAGCCTTTCAAAAAGCGCCAAGAAAGCGTCACAAAAGCGCGAAGAAAGCGACGAACACCGAACCCGAACCCGGACTTTTACGAAAATGTCCGGGTTCGGGTCCGTGTCACGGACACCCCAAAATTCGGTACGAACCCGAACTATACAGTTCGGGTTCGCTCATCCCTATTCAGGACCCATCATTATCAGCTGGAGCTTTTCAATACAAGATGCTGGCAGATTGACTGGGTCAATTATAAAAGTTACCCAGCAAGAGAATCAGTCACTTATTTATGTTACCCTTAGTTAGGACACCATAAAACTGGTGACAGGTTCCCTTTAAGCTAGAAATACAGCCATAATTTACTGGGTTTTTTAAAAACACCCTTTTTGGGCAAAATACAAAATTTTACAGCCCTTGCTGCATCTGTCACTGTGAAATACAAGCGTTATATACTGCGGTCATATTCTATTATTTAAAAAAACACCCATGTAGGGCAAAATCCTATTTTTGCAGTGTTTGCTGCATCTGTCATTGTTAAATACAAGCTTGAAATACAGCAATAATTTTCTGGATTTAAAATAGAACCTATTTTTGGCAATACCCTCCATCTGTGGCCTATGCCGCATTTGTCAGGGTGCAATTTAAGCTTGAAATACAGCAATAATTTTCTGGGTTTTGAAAAACACCCTTTTTGGGCAAGATACAACATTTTATAGCCCTTGCTGCATCTGTCAGTGTGAGATACACGCGTTAGATACTCGTGTTCTATTCTGTTATAAAAAAAACACTTATTTTAGGCAAAAAACATTATTTTGCAGCCTTTGCTGCATCTGTCAGTGTGATATACACGCGTTAGATACTGGTGTTATATTCTATTATTAAAGAAACACCCATTTTGGGGCAAAAAACAAAATTTGCAGCCTTTGCTGCATCTGCCAGTGTGAGATACACGCATTAGATACTGTTTTTCTATTCTGTTAATAAAAAAACACCCATTTTGTGCAAAATACTAAATTTGCAGCCTTTGCTGCATCTGTCAATGTGAGATACATGCGTAAGATACTGGTGTTCTATTCTTTTATTTTAAAAAAGAAAAAAAAACATTTTGGGGAAAATACTAAATTTGGGGCTTTGGCTGCATCTGTCAGTGTAATATTGCAATAATATTCTGGGTTTAAAAAAACACAAATTTTTGGCAACACCCTACATCTGGGGCCTATGCTGCATTTGATAGTGTGACAAACAAGCTAGAAATACTGCAATAATATTCTGGGTTTAATAAAACACCCATTTTTGGCAATACCCTACATAAGTGGCCTATGCTTCATCTGTCAGTGTGAAATACACACATTAGATACTGGTGTTCTATTCTGGTATTAAAAAAAACTTAATTTTGCAGCCTTTGTAGCATCTGTCAGTGTGAGATACATGGATTAGATACTGCTGTTTTATTCAGTTTTGCTTTTAAAATACATCCATTTTGGGCAAAATACTTAATTTGCAGCCTTTGCTGTATCTGTCAGTGTGAGATACAAGCTTGAAATACTGCAATAATATTCAGGGTTTAAAAAACACCCATGTTTGGCAGTACCCTACATCTGGGGCCTATGCAGCATTAGTCAGTGTACAATTTAAGCTTGAAATACAGCAATAGTTTTGAGGGTTTTACACCCTTTTTGGGCAAAATACTACATTTTACAGCCCTCGTGGAATCTGTCAGTGTGAAATACAAGCGTTATATACTGATATCCTATTCTGTTATTATAAAAACAACCATTTTGGGCCAGCTTTGGCTGCATCTGTCATTGTGAGATACAAGCTTGAAATAATGCAATAATATTATGGGTTTAAAAAAAAAACAATTTTTACCAATATTCTACATCTGGGGCCTATGCTGCATTTGTTAGTGTGACATACAAGCTAAAAATACTGCAATAATAATCTGGGTTTAAAAAAACACCCATTTTGGGCAAAATACTAAATTTGCAGCCTTTGCTGCATCTGTCTGTGTGAAATACACAATAATAAGAGTATTCTATTCTGTTATTTAAAAAACACCCATTTTGGGCAAAATACTAAATTTGCAGCCTTTGCTGCTTCTGGCAGTGTGAGATACATGTGTTAGTTAGTGCTGTTCTATTCTGTTATTAAGAAAACACTAGAGTTGAGCGAACACCTGGATGTTCGGGTTTGAGAAGTTCGGCCGAACTTCCCGGAAATGTTCGGGTTCGGGATCCGAACCCGATCCGAACTTCGTCCCGAACCCGAACCCCATTAAAGTCAATGGGGACCCGAACTTTTCGGTACTAAAAAGGCTGTAAAACAGCCCAGGAAAGGGCTAGAGGGCTGCAAAAGGCAGCAACATGTAGGTAAATCCCCTGCAAACAAATGTGGATAGGGAAATTAATTAAAATAAAAATTAAATTAAATAAATAAAAATTAACCAAAATCAATTGGAGAGAGGTCCCATAGCAGAGAATCTGGCTTCACGTCACCCACCACTGGAACAGTCCATTCTCAGATATTTAGGCCCCGACACCCAGGCAGAGGAGAGAGGTCCCGTAACAGAGAATCTGTCTTCATGTCAGCAGAGAATCAGTCTGTATGTCATAGCAGAGAATCAGGCTTCACGTCAGCCACCACTGCAACAGACCATTGTCATAAATTTAGGCCAAGCACCCAGGCAGAGGAGAGAGGTCCCGTAACAGAGAATCTGGCTTCATATCAGCAGAGAATCAGTCTGCATGTCATGGCAGAGAATCAGGCTTCACGTCAGCCACTACTGCAACAGTCCATTTTCATAAATTTAGGCCAAGCACCCAGGCAGAGGAGAGAGGTCCCGTAACAGACAATCTGGCTTCATGTCTGCAGAGAATCAGTCTTCATATCATAGCAGAGAATCAGGCTTCACGTCACCCACCACTGTAAGAGTCCATTTTCATAAATTTAGGCCCAGCACCAAGGCAGAGGAGAGAGGTCCCGTAACAGACAATATGGCTTCATGTCAGCAGAGAATCAGTCTTCATATCATAGCAGAGAATCAGGCTTCACGTCAGCCACCAATGCAACAGTCCATTGTCAGATATTTAGGCCGAGCACCCAGGCAGAGGAGAGAGGTCCCGTAACAGACAATCAGGCTTCACGTCAGCCACCAGTGCAACAGTCCATTGGCATATATTTAGGCCCAGCACCCAGGCAGAGGAGAGAGGTCCTGTAACAGAGAATCTGGCTTCATGTCAGCAGAGAATCAGTCTGCATGTCATAGCAGAGAATCAGGCTTCACGTCAGCCACCACTGCAACAGTCCATTTTCATAAATTTAGGCCAAGCACCCAGGCAGAGGAGAGAGGTCCCGTAACAGACAATCTGGCTTCATGTCAGCAGAGAATCAGTCTTCATATCATAGCAGAGAATCAGGCTTCACGTCACCCACCACTGTAAGAGTCCATTTTCATAAATTTAGGCCCAGCACCCAGGCAGAGGAGAGAGGTCCCGTAACAGACAATCTGGCTTCATGTCAGCAGAGACTCAGTCTTCATATCATTGCAGAGAATCAGGCTTCACGTCAGCCACCAATGCAACAGTCCATTGTCAGATATTTAGGCCCAGCACCCAGGCAGAGGAGAGAGGACCGTAACAGACAATCAGGCTTCACGTCAGCCACCAGTGCAACAGTCCATTGGCATATATTTAGGCCCAGCACCCAGGCAGAGGAGAGAGGTCCCGTAACAGAGTATCTGGCTTCATGTCAGCAGAGAATTAGTCTGCATGTCATAGCAGAGAATCAGGCTTCACGTCACCCAACATTGGAACAGTCCATTGGCATATATTTAGGCCCCGGCACCCAGACAGAGGAGAGGTTCATTCAAATTTGGGTAGCCTCGCAATATAATGGTAAAATTAAAATAAAAATAGGATTGAATGAGGAAATGCCCTGGAGTACAATAATATATGGTTAAGGGGAGGTAGTTAATGTCTAATCTGGACAAGGGACGGACAGGTCCTGTGGGATCCATGCCTGGTTAATTTTTATGAACGTCAGCTTGTCCACATTGGCTGTAGACAGGCGGCTGCGTTTGTCTGTAATGACACCCCCTGCCGTGCTGAATACACGTTCAGACAAAACGCTGGCCGCCGGGCAGGCCAGCACCTCCAAGGCATAAAAGGCTAGCTCTGGCCACGTGGACAATTTAGAGACCCAGTAGTTCAATGGTGCCGAACCATCAGTCAGTACGTGGAGGGGTGTGCACACGTACTGTTCCACCATGTTAGTGAAATGTTGCCTCCTGCTAACACGTTGCGTATCAGGTGGCGGTGCAGTTAGCTGTGGCGTGTTGACAAAACTTTTCCACATCTCTGCCATGCTAACCCTGCCCTCAGAGGAGCTGGCCGTGACACAGCTGCCTTGGCGACCTCTTGCTCCTCCTCTGCCTTGGCCTTGGGCTTCCACTTGTTCCCCTGTGACATTTGGGAATTCTCTCAGTAGCGCGTCTACCAACGTGCATTTGTACTCGCGCATCTTCCTATCACGCTCCAGTGCAGAAAGTAAGGTGGGCACATTGTCTTTGTAGCGTGGATCCAGCAGGGTGGCAACCCAATAGTCGGCACACGTTAAAATTTGGGCAACTCTGCTGTCGTTGCGCAGGCACTGCAGCATGTAGTCGCTCATGTGTGCCAGGCTGCCCAGGGGTAAGGACAAGCTGTCCTCTGTGGGAGGCGTATCATCATCGTCCTGCCTTTCCCCCAGCCACGCACCAGTGATGGACCCGAGCTGCGTTGGGTGCCACCCCGCTGTGACCATGCTTCATCCTCATCCTCCTCCACCTCCTCCTCATCCTCGTCCTCCTCGTCCTCCAGTAGTGGGCCCTGGCTGGCCACATTTGTACCTGGCCTCTGCTGTTGCCAAAAACCTCCCTCTGAGTCACTTCGAAGAGACTGGCCTGAAAGTGCTAAAAATTACCCCTCTTCCTCCTCCTCCTGGGCCACCTCCTCTTCCATCATCGCCCTAAGTGTTTTCTCAAGGAGACATAGAAGTGGTATTGTAACGCTGATAACGGCATCATCGCCACTGGCCATGTTGGTGGAGTACTCGAAACAGCGCAACAGGGCACACAGGTCTCGCATGGAGGCCCAGTCATTGGTGGTGAAGTGGTGCTGTTCTGTAGTGCGACTAACCCGTGCGTGCTGCAGCTGAAACTCCACTATGGCCTGCTGCTGCTCGCACAGTCTGTCCAGCATGTGCAAGGTGGAGTTCCACCTGGTGGGCACGTCGCATATGAGGCGGTGAGCGGGAAGGCCGAAGTTACGCTGTAGCGCACACAGACGAGCAGCAGCAGGATGTGAACGCTGGAAGCGCGAACAGACGGCCCGCACTTTATGCAGCAGCTCTGACATGTCGGGGTAGTTGTGAATAAACTTCTGCACCACCAAATTCAGCACATGCGCCAAGCAAGGGATGTGCGTCAAACCGGCTAGTCCCAGAGCTGCAACGAGATTTCGCCCATTATCACACACCACCAGGCCGGGCTTGAGGCTCACCGGCAGCAACCACTCGTCGGTCTGTTGTTCTATACCACGCCACAACTCCTGTGCGGTGTGGGGCCTGTCCCCCAAACATATGAGTTTCAGAATGGCCTGCTGACGTTTACCCCGGGCTGTGCTGAAGTTGGTGGTGAAGGTGTGTGGCTGACTGGATGAGCAGGTGGAAGAAGAGGAGGAGGAAGTCGAGTAGGAGGAGCTGGCAACAGGAGGCAAAGAATGTTGCCCTGCGCCAAACAGCTCTCCGCCTGGGGCCCAGCTGCCACTACATTTACGCAGTGTGCAGTTAGGGAGATATAGCGTCCCTGGCCGTGCTTACTGGTCCACGTATCTGTGGTTAGGTGGACCTTGCTACAGATGGCGTTGCGCAGTGCACACTTGATTTTATCGGATACTTGGTTGTGCAGGGAAGGCACGGCTTTCTTGGAGAAGTAGTGGCGGCTGGGAACAACATACTGTGGGACAGCAAGCGACATGAGCTGTTTGAAGCTGTCTGTGTCCACCAGCCTAAATGACAGCATTTCATAGGCCAGTACTTTAGCAATGCTGGCATCAGGGCCAGGGATCGGGGGTGGCTAGGTGGGAATTTACGCTTTATCTCAAATGTTTGTGAGATGGAGAGCTGAACGCTGCCGTGTGACCTGGTTGAGACGCTTGGTGACGGAGGTGGTGTTGGTGGTACATCCCCTGTTTGCTGGGCGGCAGGTGCCAACGTTCCTCCAGAGGCGGAGGAAGAGGCCGAGGCGGCAGCAGCAGAAGAGGCCGAGGCGGCAGCAGCAGAAGAGGTAGCAGGGGGAGCCTGAGCGACTTCCTTGTTTTTAAGGTGTTTACTGCACTGCAGTTCATGCTTTGCATGCAGGTGCCTGGTCATGCAGGTTGTGCTAAGTTTCAGAACGTTAATGCCTCGCTTCAGGCTCTGATGGCACAGTGTGCAAACCACTCGGGTCTTATCATCAGCACATTGTTTGAAGAAGTGCCATGCCGGGGAACTCCTTGAAGCTGCCTTTGGGGTGCTCGGTTCAAGATGGCGGCTTTCAGAAGCAGGCGGAGTCTCTTGGCGGCGGGTGTTCTGCTTTTGCCCACTGCTCCCTCTTTTGCTACGCTGTTGGCTCGGTCTCACCACTGCCTCTTCCTCCGAACTGCGAAATTCAGTGGCACGACATACATTCCATGTGGGGTCTAGGACCTCATCGTCCCCTGCATCGTCTTCCACCCAGTCTTGATCCCTGACCTCCTGTTTAGTCTGCACACTGCAGAAAGACGCAGCAGTTGGCACCTGTGTTTCGTCATCATCAGAGACATGCTGAGGTGGTATACCCATGTTTTCATGATCAGGAAACATAAGTGGTTGTGCGTCAGTGCATTCTATGTCTTTCACCGCTGGGGAAGGGCTAGGTGGATGCCCTTGGGAAACCCTGCCAGCGGAGTCTTCAAACAGCATAAGAGACTGCTGCATAACTTGAGGCTGAGACAGTTTCCCTGGTATGCATGGGGGTGATGTGACAGACTGATGGGGTTGGTTTTCAGGCGCCATCTGTGCGCTTTCTGCAGAAGACTGGGTGGGAGATAATGTGAACGTGCTGGATCCACTGTCGGCCACCCAATTGACTAATGCCTGTACCTGCTCAGGCCTTACCATCCTTAGAATGGCATTGGGCCCCACCATATATCGCTGTAAATTCTGGCGGCTACTGGGACCTGAGGTAGTTGGTACACTAGGATGTGTGGATGTGGCAGAACGGCCACGTCCTCTCCCAGCACCAGAGGGTCCACTAACACCACCACGACCATGTCCACGTCCGCGTCCCTTACTACAGGGAGTGCAGAATTATTAGGTGTAACGGCACCGTTTCAGCAGACAAGGGGTTAAAATCCGTTTTGGCGATAGGCCCCTTTCCGAGATGCAGGCACAGCTACTGCAGAACACCAACCTCCCGAACTGGATACAAAATAGCACTCCAAACTGGAACCTCGCAAATTGCTGTCAGTCAGACGAACAGGAAAAGCGTATCCGTCAGCTTACACTCCTGGCAATCAGTCTCCAACAGCATACAGGGAATCCCCCAATAACGAGACAAGGCTCCGTGTTGAGGGTCAAGCAGTGATCTGAAGTGCTGGCACACCCAGCCTGGTTTTTATTACAGTTTGTTGCAGATACAACATATCCCCACAATGCATCATGGTTTCCTCCCCTCTGTCCCGGAGACGACCAAAGACAATCCAATTATCTCTCAGGACAAAGGGGAGATCACCAATACACATGTGGAGACAACAGGACAGGAATCACCACCCAAACACACAATGGCACACCCCCACAGCAAACACAGACATTTAACATATCCCCAGATAGCTCAAGTCTGAGTGCATATCATTAGGTGAATGGCACTCAGAATACACAAATACAATAATATTAGCTATCTAGGTGCCCTCACATAACATACAATTTAACCGAACGCATAATAACATAAAATACAATAATACAGACAGATTTAAGCTGTGCGGCCGGTCTGTCTTCTCCTTTACAGTTACTATGGGCCATAATCCTGAGGCAAGAGGCTTTTAAACAGCCCTCTCCAAAACCCAGTGGCGAGGTTGGTTTCGCCACACATCTCCCCCCCCCCAGGGAAGACTAACCAGATACCTGACCTCACGCCGGTCGGTACCTGAGTTAGTCTGGCAGCCCACCCACAACCCAATACTGGACCTGCTGAATTTCGTAGCCTGTCTCTGTCCAGTAAGTCCACCAAGGTGATGTTGGAAGCTGGTACTCCCAGTCTCTGTGTTGCTCCCTGGTTTGGAGTGGAGGTTGCTTTGTGGGCAGGGATCAGCGGTACTCAGCCCTGGTGCCAGCGCTACCACGGAAGAAGCCTGGTTGGAGCCTGGTTGTTGGAGGGGGAGACCGACTGTCTCTACCCCCTGTGCTGTAAGTGCAGAGACCACGGTCCCATCTGCACTGTTGTGGGGCTTACTGTCTCCCCCTGGTGCGTTAAGCTGCCGCTGGGGAGAGGGCGTAACAAGCTCCTCTCCCATACATACTTCCAGCCGCTGGGGAGTGCAACCGACCGCCTCCGCTCCCAATACAGTGTCCTGCTGCTGGGGAAAGGAGACTGGGCTCTCTATTCCCTGAAGGACACTCTGCCGCTGGGGGACAGGACCGACTGTCTCTGCCCCCTGTAACTCCATCTGCCGCTGGGGAATGGAGACTCGGCTCCCAATTTCCAAAAAATCATGCTGCTGCTGGGGGGCAGGAACAACTACCTCTGCCCCCTGTAACTCAGCCTGCCGCTGGGGAGGGAGGCCGCTGCTCTCCCCCCCCTGCACTTCACACAGTCTCCAACAGCATACAGGGAATCCCCCAATAACGAGACAACGCTCCGTGTTGTGGGTCAAGCAGTGATCTGAAGTGCTGGCACACCCAGCCTGGTTTTTATTACAGTTTGTTGCAGATACAACATATCCCCACAATGCATCATGGTTTCCTCCCCTCTGTCCCGGAGACGACCAAAGACAATCCAATTATCTCTCAGGACAAAGGGGAGATCACAAATACACATGTGGAGACAACAGGACAGGAATCACCACCCAAACACACAATGGCACACCCCCACAGCAAACACAGACATTTAACATATCCCCAGATAGCTCAAGTCTGAGTGCATATCATTAGGTGAATGGCACTCAGAATACACAAATACAATAATATTAGCTATCTGGGTGCCCTCACATAACATACAATTTAACCGAACGCATAATAACATAAAATACAATAATACAGACAGATTTAAGCTGTGCGGCCGGTCTGTCTTCTCCTTTACAGTTACTATGGGCCATAATCCTGAGGCAAGAGGCTTTTAAACAGCCCTCTCCAAAACCCAGTGGCGAGGTTGGTTTCGCCACATTAGGCAAATTAGTATTTTGACCACATCATCCTCTTTATGCATCTTGTCTTACTCCAAGCTGTATAGGCTCGAAAGCCTACTACCAATTAAGCATATTAGGTGATGTGCATCTCTGTAATGAGAAGGAGTGTGGTCTAATTACATCAACACCCTATATCAGGTGTGCATAATTATTAGGCAACTTCCTTTCCTTTGGCAAAATGGGTCAAAAGAAGGACTTGACAGGCTCAGAAAAGTCAAAAATAGTGAGATATCTTGCAGAGGGATGCAGCACTCTTAAAATTGCAAAGCTTCTGAAGCGTGATCATCGAACAATCAAGTGTTTCATTCAAAATAGTCAACAGGGTCGCAAGAAGCGTGTGGAAAAACCAAGGCGCAAAGTAAGTGCCCATGAACTGAGAAAAGTCAAGCGTGCAGCTGCCAAGATGCCACTTGCCACCAGTTTGGCCATATTTCAGAGCTGCAACATCACTGGAGTGCCCAAAAGCACAAGGTGTGCAATACTCAGAGACATGGCCAAGGTAAGAAAGGCTGAAAGACGACCACCACTGAACAAGACACAAAAGCTGATTTTTCTAAGGTTTTATGGACTGATGAAATGAGAGTGAGTCTTGATGGGCCAGATGGATGGGCCCGTGGCTGGATTGGTAAAGGGCAGAGAGCTCCAGTCCGACTCAGACGCCAGCAAGGTGGAGGTGGAGTACTGATTTGGGCTGGTATCATCAAAGATGAGCTTGTGGGGCCTTTTTGGGTTGAGGATGGAGTCAAGCTCAACTCCCAGTCCTACTGCCAGTTTCTGGAAGACACCTTCTTCAAGCAGTGGTACAGGAAGAAGTCTGCAATGCATCCTTCAAGAAAAACATGATTTTCATGCAGGACAATGCTCCATCACACGCGTCCAAGTACTCCACAGCGTGGCTGGCAAGAAAGAGTATAAAAGAAGAAAATCTAATGACATGGCCTCCTTGTTCACCTGATCTGAACCCCATTGAGAACCTGTGGTCCATCATCAAATGTGAGATTTACAAGGAGGGAAAACAGTACACCTCTCTGAACAGTGTCTGGGAGGCTGTGGTTGCTGCTGCACGCAATGTTGATGGTGAACAGATCAAAACACTGACAGAATCCATGGATGGCAGGCTTTTGAGTGTCCTTGCAAATAAAGGTGGCTATATTGGTCACTGATTTGTTTTTGTTTTGTTTTTGAATGTCAGAAATGTATATTTGTGAATGTTGAGATGTTATATTGGTTTCACTGGTAAAAATAAATAATTAAAATGGGTATATATTTGTTTTTTGTTAAGTTGCCTAATAATTATGCACAGTAATAGTCACCTGCACACACAGATATCCCCCTAAAATAGCTAAAACTAAAAACAAACTAAAAACTACTTCCAAAAATATTCAGCTTTGATATTAATGAGTTTTTTGGGTTCATTGAGAACATGGTTGTTGTTCAATAATAAAATTAATCCTCAAAAATACAACTTGCCTAATAATTCTGCACTCCCTGTAGATGTTTTCCTCATTGTTATCGTTCACCACAACAACAAAAATATTATTTGGCCCAATGTATTGTATTCAAATTCAGCTGAATATAAATTTGAGGCCTAGTATTTAGGCGCTGGGTGACTGGTATGGATTTACTGACAGAATTAGACTTGGAAATGCACAGTAGCGTGTGTGTGAAGTTATTCTGAATGACCCTATGTGCACCTTGAATATTATATACCCTTTTAGGGATAGATTTCAAATAGCTCTGGTACAGCAGAAACCACTAAATTATGAAATTGCTAAATTGGGAATTGTATTTCAACCCAGAACAAAAAATGTGCTTTGACGGACACTAAATAACTTGCCCAGCCACAACAGTACAGCGGTAACAACAGATTTAGCGGGATATAAATTTGAGGCCTAGTATTTAGGCGCTGGGTGACCGGTATGGATTTACTGACAGAATTAGACTTGGAAATGCACAGTAGCGTGTGTGTGAAGTTATTCTGAATGACCCTATGTGCACCTTGAATATTATATCCCCTTTTAGGGATAGATTTCAAATAGCTCTGATACAGCAGAAACCACTAAATTATGAAATTGCTAAATTGGGAATTGTATTTCAACCCAGAACAAAAAATGTGCTTTGACGGACACTAAATAACTTGCCCAGCCAGAACAGTACAGCGGTAACAACAGATTTAGCGGGATATAAATTTGAGGCCTAGTATTTAGGCGCTGGGTGACCGGTATGGATTTACTGACAGAATTAGACTTGGAAATGCACAGTAGCGTGTGTGTGAAGTTATTCTGAATGACCCTATGTGCACCTTGAATATTATATACCCTTCTAGGGATAGATTTCAAATAGCTCTGATATAGCAGAAACCACAAAATTATGAAATTGCTAAATTGGGAATTGTATTTCAACCCAGAACAAAAAATGTGCTTTGACGGACACTAAATAACTTACAGTTACAGTACAGCGGTAACGACAGATTTAGCGGGATATAAATTTGAGGCCTAGTATTTAGGCGCTGGGTGACCGGTATGGATTTACTGACAGAATTAGACTGGGATATGGCCAAAAAATAACCACACTATTGCTGGTTAAATGCACTTGGTGTGACAGCTTGACCAACCACACTACTGAGGGTTAAATGCACTTGGTGACAGGCGCAGCTTGCCCCTGATGTAGTATATGGCCAAATAATGAACAGACTATTGCTGGTTAAATGCACTTGGTGTGACAGCTTGACCAACCACACTACTGAGGGTTAAATGCACTTGGTGACGGGCGCAGCTTGCCCCTGATGTAGTATATGGCCAAAAAATGAACAGACTATTGCTGGTTAAATGCACTTGGTGTGACAGCTTGACCAACCACACTACTGAGGGTTAAATGCACTTGGTGACGGGCGCAGCTTGCCCCTGATGTAGTATATGGCCAAAAAATAAACAGACTATTGCTGGTTAAATGCACTTGGTGTGACAGCTTTACCCTGATGTAGGCTTTAGCCAAAAAACAACCACACCATTGAGGGTTAAATGCACTTGGTGACAGGCGCAGCTTGCCCCTGATGTAGTATATGGCCAAAAAATAAACAGACTATTGCTGGTTAAATGCACTTGGTGTGACAGCTTCACCCTGATGTAGGCTTTAGCCAAAAAACAACAACACCATTGAGGGTTAAATGCACTTGGTCGCAGCTTGTGCTGGCGCACCACAAGACACAAAATGGCCGCCGATCACCCCAGAAAAAAGTGACTGACAAACGGTCTGGGCAGCCTGAAAACAGTGAGCAATTGAGTATCAGCAGCTCAATGACCCATAGCAGCAGATCGATCAATAATCAAGTCCTTTGGAGGAGTTAATCTGCCTAATCTCGCCCTACTGTCGCAGCCGCAACCTCTCCCTACGCTAATCAGAGCAGAGCGACGGGCGGCGCTATGTGACTCCATCTTAAATAGAGGCTGGGTCACATGGTGCTCTGGCCAATCACAGCCATGCCAATAGTAGGCATGGCTGTGACGGCCTCTTGGGGCAAGTAGTATGACGCTTGTTGATTGGCTGCTTTGCAGCCTTTCAAAAAGCACCAAGAAAGCGTCAAAAAGCGCCAAGAAAGCGACAAACACCGAACCCGAACCCAGACTTTTACGAAAATGTCCGGGTTTGGGTCTGTGTCACGGACACTATACAGTTCGAGTTCGCTCATCCCTAGAAAACACCCATTTTGGGCAATACCCTACATCTGAGGCCTATGCTGCATTTGTTAGTGTGACATACAAGCTAGAAATACTGCAATAATATTCTGGGTTTAGAAAACACCCATTTTGGCAAAAAACTAATTTTGGATCTGTCAGTGTGAGATACATGCATTAGATACTGCTGTTATATTCTGTTATTAAAAAAAAAAAAAAAAAAGATCCTAAATTTGAGAAATATGAGGAGAGCATCAAATAAGGGACATGGCCCCAGACGTGGTGCTGCTGGTGAAGCTCCTGTTGCAGGGAGGGGACGTGGTCGATCTGTGCCAGCTACACGCATAAGTGAAACACCTTCCTCAGGTGCGAGTAGGTGACAGAACCTTCAGCATTATTTGGTCGGGCCTAATGCGGCTCTACGAATGGTGTGGCCAGAACAAGTGCAGGCGATAGTAGATTGGGTTGCTGACAGGGCTTCCAGTTCCTTTACATTGTCTATCACCCAGTCTCCTGCTGAAAGATCAAAGTTGGCATCTGCAGTCGATGTCCATCAGTCTTTCACCTCACCCCCTTGCAAATCAGCAAAGCAGTCTGAGCCCCAAGTCATGCAGCAGTCTTTTCTGCTTTTTGAAGACTTTGCTAGCAGGGTTTCCCAGGGCCATCCACCTAGCCCTGCCCTAGAAGTGGAAGAGATTGAATGCACCGATGCCCAACCACTTAAGCTTCAAGATGAGCACATCTCGGATGATGACGAAACACAGGTGCCAACTGCTGTGGCTTTCGAAAATGTGCAGACCGACAAGGAGGGCAGGGGTGAAGACTGGATGGAAGATGATGTTGAGGAGATGATGTTGATGACAATGAGGTCCTCGACCCCACATGGAATCAAGGTCATGTGAGTAACCTGTGTAGTTCAGAGGAAAAGGCGGTGGTCGCACAGAGCCACTAGCACAGCAGAAGAGGAAGCAGGGTGCAAAAGCCGAGCGGCCATCCCCTATACAGTACGTCTGCTACTGCCCACCGCAGCAAGGGAGTTCCCTGGCATGGCAGTTCTTCAGACAATATGCTGACGACAAGACACAAGTGGTTTGCACGCTGTGCAATCAGAGCCTGAAGCGAGACATAAACTTTCTAAACCTGAGCACAACCTGCATGACCAGGAATCTAAGTGCAAAGCACAAGTTGCAGTGGAGTAGACACCTTAAAAACAAAGAAAGATCTCTGGCTCCTTTTGCTTCCTCTTCTGCTGCAGTCTTAGCCTCTTCATCCACCTCTGGAGTGACAGTGTTACCTGCCACCCCGCAAACAGAGGATCTGCCAGCAACACCACCACCTGGGTCACCGAGCATCGCCACAATTTCCCTTGGAAGCTTTCAACTCTCCATATCCCAAACGCTGGAGCGGAAGAGGAGGTACCCCACTACCCACCCGCGATCCCTGGCCCTGAATGCCAGCATTTTAAAATGCTGGCCTTTGAAATGCTGTAATTCCATCTGGTGGAGACGGAGAGTTTTAAAAGCCTTACGGTGGTGGCTGTCCCACAGTACGTCATGCCCAGCCACCACTACTTTTCCAGACGAGCCATCCCTTCCCTGCACAATCAAGTGGAGGACAAAATCAGGTGTACACTGCGCAAAGCCATCTGTGGCAATGTCCACGTAACTACGGATACGTGGACTAGTAAGCACGGTCAGGGACGTTATATCTCCATAACAGCCCATTGGGTAAATGCAGTGGCGGCTGGGCCTGAGGCGGATAGCAGTTTGGTGCATGTCCTTTCACCACCGAGGATTGCAGGGCGCTTCAGTTTGCCTCCTGTTGCTCCATCCTCCAACTCCGCTTCCTCATCCTGTACTGGCTCCTCAGCCGGTCAGTGTAAGTGATGAGCAATATTCAAATTCGCAATATTTCGCAAATATTTGGGCAAATATTCGCCATATATTCGAGGATTCGCAAACTCCAGGCATTATTTTCTTGATTGCGAAAATTAGCATAATAAATTGCATAAACCGGTATATCTTAAAAAAATATATTGTAAATATTTGCAAATTCTCGAAGTGCCGATATTCACGATTAAAATTCAAAATTTTAATATTCTTGATCAACACTAGTCAGCGTAACACCTTCACCACCAGCTTCAGCACAGCCAGGGGTAACCGACAGCTGGCAATTTTAAAACTTATCTTTTTGGGGGACAAACCCCACACCGTGCAGGAGCTGTGGATGGGCATGGAACAACAGACCGATGAGTGGTTGGTGCCAGTGAGCCTTAAGCCCGGTCCGGTAGTGTGCGATAATGGGCGAAATCTCGTAGCAGCTCTGGGACTAGCCGGTTTGACTCACATCCCTTGCCTGGCGCATGTGCTGAATTTGATGGTGCAGAGGTTCCTTAAAAATCACCCCGATATGTCAGAGATGCTAGAGAAAGTGTGGGTCGTTTGTGCGCGCTTTTGGCATTTTCACCCTGCTGCTGCTTGCCTGTCAGTGCTGCAGCGTAACTTCGGCCTTCCCGCTCACTGCCTCATATGCGATGTGCCCACAAGGTGGAACTCCACCTTGCACATGCTGGCCAGACTGTGCACTTTGCACATGCTGGCCAGACTGTGCGAGCAGCAGCAGGCAATAGTTGAGTTTTAGCTGCAGCACGCAAGGGTGAGTCACTCGGAGGAACAGCACCACTTCACTAGAGATGTCGCGAGCATAAAATTTTCCGTTCGCGAACAGCGAACGTGAATTTCCGCAAATGTTTGCGAATGGACGAACCGGGCGAACCGCCATTGACTTCAATGGGCAGGCGAATTTTAAACCCACAGGGACTCTTTCTGATGGACAATAGTGATGGAAAAGTTGTTTTAAGGGGACTAACACCTGGACTGTGGCATGCCGGAGGGGGATCCATGGCAAGACTCCCATGGAAAATTACATAGTTGACGAAGAGTTGGATTTTAATCCATAAAGGGCATAAATCACCTAACAATCCAATATTTTTTTTGAACAATGTGGTTTAAAACATCCAGTGTGTGTATACGATCAGGTATGATGTTGTATCGATCAGGTAGTGTAAGGGTTACGCCCGCTTCACAGACATTGACAGACCAAACTCCCCATTTAATGCTCCGCAAACCACCGCAAACAGTCCATTTGCCCAACCGCAAACTTCCCATTTGCACAAGGTTGGATACCAAGCCATATCCCGTTTAAGTCATTGAAGGTTTCTTCCTCCACCCAGCCATGTACAACACCAAGGGTCCCGGAAAGGTTAATTGAATTGATTTTTCGAATGGGGAAGATGGTATAAGAAACGCTGGCTCCCTCCCCTTTGTTTGAATCCACGGTCACTGCGTCTGCGCCGTGCAATTTACTGTCCCACCCGATATGTGCTATTTTCTATAGTTCTCTCTTCTCTTCAGTTTAATCCCTGTTACGTCCCCAATCTGGGGTCCATTTATTAAATTGATTTTTCGAACGGGGAGATGGTTAAAAAATTGCTGGCTCCCTCCCCTTTGTTTGAATCCACGCCACGGTCACTGCGTCTGCACCGTGCAATTTACTGTCCCACCCGATATGAGTGGTATTTCCTGTAGTTCTCTCTTCTCATCAGTTTAATTCCTGTTATGTCCCCAATCTGGGATCCATTTATTAAATAGATTTTTCGAACGGGGAGAAGGTAAAAAAATTGCTGGCTCCCTCCCCTTTGATTGAATCCACACCACGGTCACTGCGTCTGCGTCGTGCAATTTTCTGTCACACCCGATATGAGTGCTATTTTCTGTAGTACTATTCTCATCAGTTTAGTCCCTGTTACGTCCCATATCAGGGTGGGATTGCCTTTTGTGGAAAAAATGTTAGGCCGGGTATCTTCGACTGCCTTCACAGTGACAGACCAAACTCTGATACACCAAACTGAATTGATTTTAGGAACCGGGAGATGGAAAAAGCAGCTTGGTTGGTCCTCTTACTCCCAAGTTGGGGCACTGCGCGTGCACGGAGCAATGTGCTGTGACACCCTATATGAGTGGTGTCTTAACTAGTTCTATTCCTATCAGTTTAATCCCTGTTACGTCCCCTATCCGGGGACGTGTGTCGAATTGATTAACCATTGTCGAATTAACAAACCATTACGACATCCTGGAATAATTTAGTTCTGAGCTTTGTACTTGATTTGTATTGGAATTGTTGGAGATTTTTTAAATTGTCTGCATTATTTCTAATAAACTATTAAGAGACTTTATTATGATTTTTTTTATTTTATGTATTAAAAACCCACCCATACAACTTAAAAAAAGATAAATAAACAAATTTTATTTTTTTCTATGAAAAAACATCCAGCCGTCCCGATCGCTTTTGTTCTGATCATAATGAAGCAACGGCCTTATCATCTGGGGTGTGGCAACATTGCCAACACACTCATAGAGGTGATGATCGCTTCATTGTGATACGCAAGTCCATTCACCACAACAAGGTAATGATCACGAAAGGGGATTTGACACTTGTATGTGCCTTTTTTTGTTTTGTTTTTGCAGCCACAGTGCAGCACCAGAGGCCAGAAAAATTAGGCATGTACACATGCCTGAAAAAACAATGTTATTGTTGCAGCCGCTGTTGTAGCAGTGGACGTAAAAATTGATGTTTTCAAGGCAGGAAGGTGACTAAAACATTGCGGCTTGAACCCAAGTTGGTGTCGGAGAATTCACGAAAGTCATCCGGTATGCAGACATTAAATACAGCAGCGTAGGGACCATTTTGAGGCCAAGGCATGTCAGGCCTTTTGTTAGTTAAACGTATCCCCTACTGTCAGTCCCTTCGGGATCCATACCTCATTCATCTTAATGAAGGTGAGGTAATCAACACTTTTTTGACCGAGGCGACTTCTTTTGTCGGTGACAATGCCTCCTGCTGCACTGAAGGTCCTTTCTGACAGGACACTTGAAGCGGGGCAGGCCAGAAGTTCTATCGCAAACTGGGATAGCTCAGGCCACAGGTCAAGCCTGCACACCCAGTAGTCAAGGGGTTCATCGCTCCTCAGAGTGTCGATATCTGCAGTTAAGGCGAGGTAGTCTGCCACCTGTCGGTCGAGTCGTTCTCTAAGGCTTGATCCCGAAGGGCTGTGGCGATGCGTAGGACTGAAAAAGCTCTGCATGTCCTCCATCAACAACTCATCTGTAAAGTGTCCTGTCCTTGCCGCCGTGGTCGTGGTAGGAGGAGGATTACTTTCACCTCTTCCCCAGTTAAAATCCCGTTGTGCTGTGACATCCCCCTTATAAGCTGTGTAAAGCATATTTTTTTGTTTGGTTTTGAACTGCTGCATTCTTTCTGACTTCCGGTAATTTGGTAACATTTCCGCCACTTTCTGCTTATACCGGGGGTCTAGTAGCGTGGCCACCCAGTACAGGTCGTTCTCCTTCATCCTTTTTATACGAGGGTCCCTCAACAGACATGACAGCATGAAAGACCCCATTTGCACAAGGTTGGATGCCAAGCTACTCATTTCCCGTTCCTCCTCCTCACTGATGTCATTGATGGTCTGTTCTTCCCCCCAGCCACGTACAAGACCACGAGTCCCAGATAGGTAATAACAACGAGCACCCTGGGATGCCTGCTGTGGTTGGTGTTCCTCCTCCTCAAACTCCTCTTCCTCATACTCCTCTTGCAGCGTTGCCACAGGTCCGGCAAGCAATTATGACAAGGCTGTTTCTGGTGGTGATGGTGACCACAACTCTTCTTCTTGCTCTTCACGCTCATCTACAGCCTGATCCAGCACTCTTCGCAGGGCACGCTCCAGGAAGAAAACAAATGGGATGAGGTCGCTGATGGTGCCTTCGGTACGACTGACAAGGTTTGTCACCTCCTCAAAAGGACGCATGAGCCTACAGGCATTGCACATGAGTGTCCAGTAACGTGGCAAAAAAATTCCCAGCTCCGCAGAGGCTGTCCTAGCACCCCGGTCATACAAATACTCATTGACGGCTTTTTATTGTTGGAGCAGGCGGTTGAACATTAGGAGTGTTGAATTCCAACGTGTCAGGCTGTCGCAAGTCAAGCGCCTAACTAGCATGTTGTTTCGGCGCTGAATATCTGCAAAGTGCGCCATGGCCGTGTAGGAACGCCTGAAATGGCCACACACCTTCCTGGCCTGCTTGAGGACGTTCTGTAAGCCTGGGTACTTAGACACAAAGCATTGTACAATGAGATTCAACACATGTGCCATGCACGGCACATGTGACAACTTGCCCAAATTCAATGCCGCCAACAAATTGCTTCCATTGTCACACACCACTTTGCCGATCTCCAGTTGGTGCGGGGTCAGCCACTGATCCACCTGTGCGTTCAGGGCGGACAGGAGTGCTGGTCCGGTGTGGCTCTCTGTTTTCAGGCAAGTCAACCCCAAGACAGCGTGACACTGTAGTTTCCGGGATGTGGAATAACCCCTGGGGAGCTGGGGGGTTCAGTTGATGTGCAGCCAGACGCCGCAGCAGTAGAGGACTCAGCCGAGGAAGTTATGGAAGAGGATGGAGTAGGAGGAGTAGAGGAGGCGGCAGTAGGCCTGCCTGCAAGTCGTGGCGGTGTCTCCTACTCCGCTGCAGAGCCACGCATTCCATGCTTGGCAGCCGTCAGCAGTTTGACCCAATGCACAGTGTATGTGATATACCTGCCCTGACCGTGCTTTGCAGACCAGGTATCAGTGGTCAGATGGACCCTTGCCCCAACACTGTATGCCAGAGATGCCATGACTTCCTTTTCAATCACCGAGTAGAGGTTTGGAATTGCCATATTAGAAAAAAAAAATTGTCCGGGTACCTTCCACTGTGGTGTCCCAATAGCGACAAATTTTTTGAAGGCCTCAGACTCCACCAGCTGGTATGGTAAAAGCTGGCGGGCTAAGAGTTCCATCAAGCTAGCTGTCAGACACCGGGCAAGGGTGTGACTCTGTGACATTGGCTTCTTACGCTCAAACATTTCCTTAACAGACACCTGACTGTGGGCAGATGAGATGGAACTGCTCAAGGTGAGAGGCGGACTGGCATGTGGTTGAGAGGGGGCAAGGAGGACAGCAGTGGTTGACGTGGCTGAAGATGCTGGACCAGGAGGAGGATGGTGGCTTTGAGCTTGTGTGCTGCTTCAACTCGTCATCATGTGTTGATCCCACAGGCGTTTGTGATGTGCCATCATGTGCCTTCGCAAAGCAGTTGTACCTAGGTGGGTGTTGGATTTCCCACGACTCAGTTTCTTTTGGCACAGGTTGCAAATGGCATCGCTGTTGTCAGAGGCAGACACACAAAAAAAATGCCACACTGCTGAGCTTTGCAATGACGGCATTCTGGTGGTGGCAACAGCATGCGTTGATTGGCGTGCTGTCTGGCTTACCCCGGGTGCTGATACATGCTGTCTGACTGTGCCACTAGGTCCTTGCGACGACCTCCCCCTGTTTCCAACTCATCTGCTCCTTCTCTCTGTCTCCCCTTCTGAACTTTCCCCCTCTTCTTCTTCTAATCGAGCAGACACCCACGCAGCATCCACGGACACATCGTCATCATCAACCGCTTCACTTGTATCTGACACCTCAGCAAAGGAAGCATCAGCGGGTACAACATCATCATCACACTGTACATCCATGTGTGTAATGCTTCCTGACTGAGACATATCCCTGTTATCTACATCCTCTGGCAATAATGGTTGTGCATCACTAATTTCATCCAACTGATGTGTGAATAACTCCTCTGAGGGATCAAGTGAAGCGGCTGTGGTAGTAGTGGTGGTGGCGGCGGGCGGGAGAGTGATGACCAAAGCTGAGCTGGAGGAGGATGGTGCGTCAAGGTTCTTAGCGGAAGCTGTTGAAGATTGGGTGTCCTGTGTAAGCCAGTCAACTATTTTCTCCGAATTTTTGAGGTTCAGGGTACGTGGCCTCTGAACACTGGGCATTATTCCAGGGTCAGTGGAAATCACAGCACCACAAACACGACGGCCCCTGCGGTGTGGCCTGCCTCTGCCTGTCATTTTTTTATTAGATAAGTGTTACTATGCGTGCAAGATACTGTGCCATTCTATATAAGTGGTGGGCAGTGGGCACAGTATAGTCTATGTGGGCCTGGCTGACACCCACGGGCTTACAAATGTCATTAGATCACAGTTAAATTTAAAATAGATATTTTTTTATCTGAAAGGTATTTGGGTGAATGACACCCTGTAACGGTATGAGTGCAGGCCTAACAAGCCACTAGCCAGTGGACACAATAGAGTATGTATGGGCGCCTGACACACACGGGCTTGCAAATGTGATTAGATCACAGTTACATTTTATATAGAATTTAACGGTATGAGTGCAGGCCTAACCAGCCACTAGCCAGTGGACACAATAGAGTATGTGTGGGCGCCTGACACACACGGGCTTGCTAATGTGATTAGATCACAGTTAAATTTTAAATGTAATTTTTTTTTCTGAAAGGTATTTGGGAGAATGACACCCTGTAACGGTATGAGTGCAGGCCTAACCAGCCACTAGCCAGTGGACACAATAGAGTATGTTTGGGCGCCTGACACACACGGGCTTGCAAATGTGATTCGATCGCAGAAAAATAGTAAATAGAATTTTTTTTATCTGCAAGATATTTTCTGTCACACCCTGTATGAATGGTGTGCACACAGTGCTGTCTATGACTGAGCCTGCAGCCTCACACACACGGGCAGCCAGGCAACTGCATTATATATATATATATATATATATATATATATATGAAAAAAAAAAAAAAAGCTGACTGATGTACCAGGTGCTGTCTGGATGCTGTCCTTACAGCAGATAAGTCTGTGGACATAGAACAATGCCCTAGCGGTGGTCAAACTTATTAGTAAAATGATCGAAATATCGACAAAACAGCGATTTTTTTTTTTGAGAGCCAAATTTTTTAAACTTCAAATATATAGGAAGGTACATTATTATTTACTTCATAAGGGTATTCCTAACCATCTGAACATACCTTTCTCAATCCTCAACACTACATTTTCTTTCATTCCACAACGCTTCACCCTATAAGACGCACGTAGGTTTTAGAGGAGGACAATATGGAAAAAAAAATAATTCATTACACCTCAGGTCAGACCACTAATCAGAACCTCAATGTTAATAAGACCTCCCTGAGATCAGATGTCAGCTCAGACCCCAAAGTAAATGACCCCCTCAATCAGACCTCAGATAAGAGCCCCATGCCTCTCATCATCCCCATTATTAACCATGATGCCTCTCATCATCCCCATTATCATCCATGATGCCTCTCATCATCCATGATGCCTCTCATATCCCCCATTATGATTCTCATCACCCCATTGCCTCAGATCAGCCCCAAGTTTCATAAAATAAAAAAGCACTTACCTCTCCGGCTCCTGGATGCCGCTGCTCCTCACCACCCGCTCTCTGTGTTCCTCCTGCTGTCGGCTGTGCTGTGAACTGGTGTGCACAGCGTGACATCACAGAGCGCCTCACACTGTGCGCAGCCCTGCACAGCCTACAACCGAGGACCAGGAAGCGGTACAGAGCCTTCACCGCTTCCTGGTCTTCACCCTCCTACCTATTTTTGCTACGGGCAGCGAAAATGCTATCGCACTGTACATGTGAGCCCGCACCTGGAAGAGCCAATATCAGGGGGCTAAAGAGCCGCATGTGGCTCTAGAGCCGCAGTTTGCTGACCACTGCCCTAGCTAATGCTTTCCCTATTGAATCAGCAGCAGCTACACTCTCCCTCCTCTCTCTGTGAATGCAGACTCCGAATGAATCTAAAATGGATGCTGTCCTGGAGGTGGGAGGGTCTGGAAGGGAGGGTCTGCTGCTGATTGGCTGGAATGTGTCTGCTGACTGTGAGGTAGAGGGTCAAAGTTTACTCAATGATGATGTATAGGGGGCAGACCGAACATCGCATATGTTCGCCCGCATCGGCGAACGCAAACAAGCTATGATCGCCGGGAACTATTCGCCGGCGAATAGTTCGGGACATCACTACTCTACACCACCAATGACTGGGCCTCCATGCGAGACCTGTGTTCCTTGTTGCACTGTTTCGAGTACTCCATCAACATGGCCAGTTCCGATAACGCCATTCTCAGCGTTACTATCCCACTTCTATGCCTCCTTGAAAAAACGCTTCTGGCGATGATGGAAGAGGATGTGTTACAGGAGGAGGAGTAAGAGGGATCATTTTACAGGGAGTGCAGAATTATTAGGCAAGTTGTATTTTTGAGGATTAATTTTATTATTGAACAACCATGTTCTCAATGAACCCAAAAAACTCATTAATATCAAAGCTGAATATTTTTGGAAGTAGTTTTTAGTTTGTTTTCAGTTTTAGCTATTTTAGGGGGATATCTGTGTGTGCAGGTGACTATTACTGTGCATAATTATTAGGCAACTTAACAAAAACAAATATATACCCATTTCAATTATTTATTTTTACCAGTGAAACCAATATAACATCTCAACATTCACAAATATACATTTCTGACATTCAAAAACAAAACAAAAACAAATCAGTGACCAATATAGCCACCTTTCTTTGCAAGGACACTCAAAAGCCTGCCATCCATGGATTCTGTTTTGATCTGTTCACCATCAACATTGCGTGCAGCAGCAACCACAGCCTCCCAGACACTGTTCAGAGAGGTGTACTGTTTTCCCTCCTTGAAAATCTCACATTTGATGATGGACCACAGGTTCTCAATGGGGTTCAGATCAGGTGAACAAGGAGGCCATGTCATTAGATTTTCTTCTTTTATACCCTTTCTTGCCAGCCACGCTGTGGAGTACTTGGACGCGTGTGATGGAGCATTGTCCTGCATAAAAATCATGTTTTTCTTGAAGGATGCAGACTTCTTCCTGTACCACTGCTTGAAGAAGGTGTCTTCCAGAAACTGGCAGTAGGACTGGGAGTTGAGCTTGACTCCATCCTCAACCCGAAAAAGACCCCACAAGCTCATCTTTGATGATACCAGCCCAAACCAGTACTCCACCTCCACCTTGCTGGCGTCTGAGTCGGACTGGAGCTCTCTGCCCTTTACCAAGCCAGCCACGGGCCCATCCATCTGGCCCATCAAGACTCACTCTCATTTCATCAGTCCATAAAACCTGAGAAAAATCAGTCTTGAGATATTTCTTGGCCCAGTCTTGACGTTTCAGCTTGTGTGTCTTGTTCAGTGGTGGTCGTCTTTCAGCCTTTCTTACCTTGGCCATGTCTCTGAGTATTGCACACCTTGTGCTTTTGGGCACTCCAGTGATGTTGCAGCTCTGAAATATGGCCAAACTGGTGGCAAGTGGCATCTTGGCAGCTGCACGCTTGACTTTTCTCAGTTCATGGGCAGTTATTTTGCGCCTTGGTTTTTCCACATGCTTCTTGCGACCCTGTTGACTATTTTGAATGAAACGCTTGATTGTTCGATGATCACGCTTCAGAAGCTTTGCAATTTTAAGAGTGCTGCATCCCTCTGCAAGATATCTCACTATTTTTGACTTTTCTGAGCCTGTCAAGTCCTTCTTTTGACCCATTTTGCCAAAGGAAAGGAAGTTGCCTAATAATTATGCACACCTGATATAGGGTGTTGATGTAATTAGACCACACCCCTTCTCATTACAGAGATGCACATCACCTAATATGCTTAATTGGTAGTAGGCTTTCGAGCCTATACAGCTTGGAGTAAGACAACATGCATAAAGAGGATGATGTGGTCAAAATACTAATTTGCCTAATAATTCTGCACTCCCTGTATAGGGTTTCCGGCCAGTCATTCACAAGTGGCTCCGAGAGTGGGTTCCTGCACCCACAAACACCAGGTACACAATTGTCCAGCCAGGCCACAGTTCTGGAGGATGACGAGGTGGAGGATGAGGAGGAGGAGATGGAGGAGGAGGAACCATGTTCACAGAAGGCTTTCACCCAAACCAGCTCATGGCCATCACTGGTGCGTGGCTGGGGGGATACAGAGGACACAGACGATACACCTCCCACAGAGGACAGCTTTTCGTTGCCTCTGGGCAGCCTGGCACACATTAGTGATTACATGCTGCAGTGTCTCTGCAACGACCGCCAAGTTTCCCACATTATAACTTGTGCTGATTACTGGGTGGCCACGCTGCTGGATTCCCGCTACAAGGACAATGTACCGTCCTTAATTCCGTCACTGGAGTGTGATCGCAAGATGCGCGAGTACAAGTGCACGCTGGTAGACGCGATGCTGGTGGCATTCCCACCTGACAGCGGGGGGACAGTGTAAGCACAAGGCGAAGGCAAAGGACGAGGAAGAGGTCACCAACGCACCGCCAGCACCTCAGAAGGCAGGGTTAGCATGGCCGAAATGTGGAAAAGCTTTGTCAGCACGCCACGACAACCAGCACCACCAGCTGATATGGAACGTCTTAGCAGGAGGCAGCATTTCAGCAACATGGTGGAGCAGTATGTGTGCACACGCCTACACGTACTGAATGACGGGTCTGACCCCTTCAACTTCTGGGTCTTTAAATTGGGCACATGGCCTGAGCTTGCCCTTTACACCTTGGAGGTGCTGGCCTGCCCTGCAGCCAGTGTACTGTCTGAACGTGTGTTTAGCATGGCAGGGGGTGTTTTCACAGACAAGAGCTGCCTGTCCACAGCCAATGTGGAGAAGCTCACGTTCATTAAAATGAACCAGCCATGAATCCTATACTACAGGAGTTGTCCGTACCTTGTGCAGAATAGACATGTATACCAGCCTTACCCAGCCATTGTTACACTATAGCGCAATTGCTCATTGTTGTATTTTTTATATTTACGACTCTTTTGGAGTGTACCCTATTTAAAAAAAATATATAAATTAAAACCAAAAACCAATGTTGGTAACCTCGTCCTCCTCCACTGCCACTTCCACCTCCACCGCTAAGTCTACCGCCTCCTCAAACTCCTACTCCATATGGACCAACACCTAATAAAACAAGATTATTTTGTTTTTATTATTTGTACGTATTTTATTTGGTGTAATTTCACTAATTTGTCTGTTACCTATTTGGGTGAAATTCACCAATTTTGAGTTGTGATATACCCCTGCTTTACATAGTAGACAGGTTAAAAAAAAAACCTGATTCACCGATAACCATGATCAACATAGTAGGCGCAGAAAAGAACATCGAAAGTTGATAGAGAAGATATCCAAATGGATAGTAGACGTCACTGGGACGTGTGATCAGGCAGAAGTTATCTAGAGTCAACAAAGCTGCAGCATAGCCTCTCCTATCTAACGTTTCCAAATCCAAAATACCCTAGTGACATTCCCTATAATTTTTGAATAATCATTCCAATAACAGGGCATCCTATGAGTCCTGTATTGTTTTTTATCGTAACTACCTCCCTGAGTCGGGAGTGGGTAATTGGCGCGCCCCCTCCTTAACTTAGAAGCTTTTGCTTCAATACTTTGTCCCATATTTCCTCTCGATCATATTGAGTTTCATCCATTGACCTCCCTTGGATGTAGTATCCCTTTCTCACGCTCTCCCTCTGGCGTGGCACCCTGATTCACAGCATTGTAGGCTACCTCTTCATCCTCCACCGCCGCTTCCACGTACATCGCCACATCCACCGCCTCCTCAACCTCCTACTCCATATGGACCTCGTCCTCCAAGATTATAATTTTTTTATTCTTACGTATTTTATGTTATTTTAAGTCATTTCCCTATCCACATTTGTTTGCATAGCACTTGCTGTGCTCTTAACGACATTTTGCTGCCATTTGCAGCCCTCTGGCCCTTTCCATGACTTTTTTACTGCCATTTTAGTGCTCAAAAGTTCGGGTCCCCATTGACTTCAATGAGGTTCGGGGTCAAGTTCGGGTTCCGAACTCAAACTTTTTGCGAGGTTCGGTCGAACTCGAACATCCAGGTGTCCGTTCAACTCTACTGATTTGCTAATTTTTAATTGTAAAGTATAATAGTACGTTACAATTCATTTCATTCTAAACTGCATTAAGTCAGTATGTCATACAGGTCATCTTATCCCAATATTCTTACAGGAGAGACCACATTCCTTTTTAACTAGAACACATAAAGCACTGAGATAGATTTTGGTGTAACAGCTACACATGCAAATTCCATTATCTTAACTAAAATCAGAGGAAAATGGATTCAGACATTTTAAAAAATAAAACCTTTAAGCTTCATAGTTTTAATGAAGATGTAGGCAAGGATTGCATAAATAAACTAATCTGTGGGTCACATGTATTTTTCTCTAAAGAAGGATTGCAATTTATAAGAGCTGCTTAAAAGTCCAGATCAGAGATAAGAGGTAATGAAGATAAGGAATAAGCATTGACCAGTTTTGGTTACTCAGTTTCATATTTATTGAGATATCCAATTATTATGTAAATGTTGAATAGGGATTTTAAACAAGTTCTTTCCTTTAAGGGTCCTCTATACACAATTAAAAATGCTATACAATTGCATGCTTTTGTTCCTTATTAAATACATTCTTTATGGCTTTATGATTCTTTGTGTTTTTTTTTATTCACATGTGAATTGTATTTTTTTGGCATTTGTTTCCCTATTGAGAAGAGCATGGAAAAGCACCTGACATGTTATGTCATTTTCATGTTTAGGTCGTATGACCCTGAACCGACAGACACCACCAAACCAGCTGAAGAAGTGCAAGTGGCCCAAAAAAGACAGGCACCTGTGACTTTCACATGACAGGCCTGTCGCGGCCATGTCTCCCGTTCCCTTTCCTGGACAGGGAGGCTTCTGCATTTTTGGAAAAGGAAGGGCTGCAAGACCCCTGAAGTGCAAGATAAAGATGGATGAGTTGATCATCCACATGCTGGATCATCCTGATCAGGGGTGGACCTGTCTAGAAGCAGTTACTCACCTCTACTGTCTCCCCTACCACAAGCAGCAGAAGCTACAGCAGCCAGTTCAGCCCTACCTTTATTTTGGCTTTCCCCAGCACATACCATCTTCTCTGACCCAATGGACTTCTGGACAGGCAGATTATAATAGTGGCTGAAACTGGCCCAGCATGCTTCTCTCTGTACCGTAAAAATTAACTAGGCATGGAGTGCTCGAGATTTTCAGTCATCTTCGGCTGAGGCTGATGAATAAATCTTTCCTTGCTGACAGTGCCTCATCATGCCACTGCCGCTGTCTGCTTGTCTAACATGATGTTCTCTAAGGTATCGCTGCTGCCTCTTTAAAAAATAAAATGTGCTGTTGGATGTTTTATATAAAAAAATGGTGAAAAACATGTTGCTTTCTAGTGGCAAATGCCTGTTGGTGGGTATCCAGACATACGCCGCCAGGTATCATGTGATCCTTCTTCATCTTTCCTGTCTGCTGATCTGAAAAATGGCTGAGATCATTTTGATAAATTTGCCCAAACAAATTGTCCGAAAAATCAAGTTCGGAATTGACCCACATTTTTGGAAAATTTGATTTGTTTAGAATTGATTTGCTCATCTCTAATAACATGTTTGCTATGGAAAAGCTTTCTAGCCTGGATCAGCTCTTCCAGTAAACATTTGCATGGTCTCCCCAATTCAAACATTGAGTTATAATCAAACAATGGCTTGAGTAGAGAGACAAAGGGACATTCATCTGGAAGACAAATAACTTCTTCAAAGTCTTGCCGAGGGGAGAGAACAGAGATTCACAGAAATCTGAGCAGTTTGCTCATTTATATTCCTTATGTTTCATTAAGGCTTTAATAAATATAATGAATGCATCCTTGTTTTTTTATGTCTCACTGTTAAATGTATGCAGATGCTTCCCAAATTCATAGGTCAATTAAAATTCATTCTGACCATTTGTACTGGCATGTTTCACACAGAATACAATATTTAAGTTATATCCAGATGCACAATATATGTAAAAAGGTATAAACAGCTGTTTTGCCCAGATATTTGAAAATCTTTAACATATTTTCAGTATGCTCATGGATAGCACGACTTTGATAAATTACCCTATAAGCCCTCATGTTTTAAGGCTACTGTCTTAATTATTTTATTTTTTTGTGGTTGAGAGTGGCAGAGATCTTTAAGCAAGTCTTATGTCAAGTACATTGGCACTTCAAACTGAACACTGACTGATTGTCAATTAAGCTCTAACTAGGTGTTATAATGCCGTTCATTATTAAATGTCACTTATAATTGCCAGTATCAGGCCCATTGTATCCCACTGGCATCTTCCAAGGGGTTCACACACAGAGAAAATGCAGTGCCTCATACGTGGAGAGAAATATAATCTGTATTGATTGTAATGCAGTCATGCTATTTCCTTCACACATAGCTTTTTAGTGTTTTTTTTTTTAACCTGTATATATTTCATACAATACAATAGTAAATTTTAACCACTTTACACCAATATATTATCAGAAGTAAACATGTAGAAAAACAGTTGAAGTGGCACTGCACGCTGATTTCCTCTGCTCCCTTGTAAGTGTACTGGCGTTCACTTAATTAGAACAATGAGTGCATGACTTCGCAACCTGGCGGTGCTCAACTGTGTAGACTGTTGGTGATAACAGATGTATATAGCTTAAGAAAAAGGAGAAAGATCAGTGGCACTCACCATTAGTTGCCAACTAGCGGTGAGTGCCACTGATTTTTCTGATTTTTCTTAAGATATTATCAGAAGTAGACAAAATGAAATGTATTATTATATAAAGCTTAAAGGGGTTGTTCAGGATTAAACAAAAGCGCATAATTCCCAGAAACGGCACCATTCTTATCCATGGGCTGTGTCTGATATTGCAGCTCATCATTATTCAAGTATTTGTGGAGCTCTACATGCAGAAAAATGTTATAGCATATTTCATTCTTTAAAATTTAAAGCAGTATCTGGTTTTACATAGTACTTCACTTAGCTTCACCTAGAATTGAAATAGCTTTGCCAGCTTATTTCCTAATTTCAAAAAATAATAAGTGTGCAAGTTTGCTCAAAATCAGGATACAACAGAAGGTTATCTGTATGTGCACTGTAAAAATGTATTGTATCAGTTAATTAATCACTGTTGGATGTTAATAGTTTGACTTAGTTCTCCAGTTCAAGACTGGTGTCTGAAATCGAACCAAAAGATTGTTATTACCATTACAAATCATTGTAGACTGAAGTTTATACTGGTCAAGGATTGTTGTGTTTGGAAGGATGTATTGTGGGAGCCTGTAGTATCATTATTACTTATTTAAAACAGCCAGTTATTCCATGGCGCTGTACATCGAGAGGGGGTTACACATGCATAATATAAAAAATACAAATACAATAAACATAAAACTGTTATCAAACTGGTAAAGAGGGGAGAGGACCAGTCATGCGTCCTCTGACAATACAGTATATAACATTATATATTATCTATCCTAAGGGGGTGGGGGTATACCATTCAGGACCGTAAACTAAATTAAGGGAGAATGGCAGAATTTTGGAGGACCCAGCCCATGAACAAGCAATCACCCAAAGAACACACCTCAGGGCTCATGCACATGAACTTATTTTTCATCCACATCCGATCCACATTTTTTGTGGGTCAGATGTAGACCCATTAACTCAGCTTGCTTTTCACATCCACACATCAGTTCTGTGTTGTCCGCAAAATTATAAAACATGTCCTATTCTTGTCCACATTACGGACATAGGACTGTTCAATTAGAAGCCGGCCAATTACTCAAAATGCAGAATGTGTATGAGCCCTCAAAGTGAAAAAAAAAACTCCACTACAAAAAACATGTTTGTCCTGCATTTTTTTATTTTCCATAGGCTTCCAAGGACATCACAAGCAGACATTTTTTTCCTTATAAAAATGCCAGCCCAAAAATGCACCAAAAACCACAAAACCCCTAAATAATGCCAGAAAAAGCCTATGTATGATAGCTTAATGCAGGGATGCTGCACTGCAGTCCAATACTCATGTTGTGGTTCCCCACAGAATACAACTGGATATTCGAGCAGCAGTAAACATTGTGATCAGCTTATTTTTGGAGGGTTGTGCTAACATAATTAGTTCAAAACAGACAACTTTTACCTAAAAACACTACAAATAAAATTACATAATAAACTCACATGCAAAAGTCATATTATTAGTAGGAAAGGTCATATAATTCGTTCTACTGGGTTTTTCAAATGTTGTCTGGCCTTGATGTGTCAAAGTTTGGACCACCAACTGGTAAAATGGTCCAATGTGAAGCACTTTTTAAGTACTTGCATATTAAACTGTGCAGCATACAGCCAGCAAGATGTTCAATAATGTACATGATGTGTTAGCTCTGACCCACCATCCAGCCACTGATTGACAGTTTTTTCCATATTAAATGGGTTGCCTGGGTAAAAAGAAAATCCCCCACCCAGAAATTGAAATGAAGTGATGAAACAACTTCCCCATTTCACCCTCCAGTCTTCCCCAATTGCTTCATTTATTTAGCTGCAGCGAGGCCTGGAATACTCTATACAAATGAGGCCAGTGTGTCCTCAGTATGCAGCCAAGAAGGTGACACTGGGAAGCGGTTATTAAAGCAGTGTTTTGAGTATATGTTCTACCTGGCAGTTCCTGCTTAGGGACATTTATTACAAATTAGACAGCCTCTTTAGTAGGGAGAATGTGTAAGCCGTGTACCGGGTTGGGCTCCCCAGGATACAGCGAAGTCACAGACAAGGAAAGTGACACTGACACCAGGTAAATATGCAAGAACAGAAACTTTACTCATGCAAAAAGTAATATCACAAACATAACCAAAACAATGCAAACATGCATAGAAAAACGCTATATCCTGGATCCACAGTCAGTGTCCCTGCCCACTGGACAGGTCTAGCCGATGGCGGAAACAGCAGAGTAACAAGGAAGTGATCTCCATTTTGAGAAGACACTGGCCAGTACAAACAATGGACCCCGATCTAATGCAGGTGATTAGGGATTATCCCCAAGTGACCTACCAGAAAGAAAGGAGCTTGCAGGATCGCTTAGTTCACAGTGACTACGAGGGCCCCAAAAAGCAGGGCACCTGGCTAGACCGCAAGCCTCTGGGTGTTTTCAAATGCGGATCGTGTAAGGCTTGCAACTTTATCAATTCCTCGAAAACAGTGACCTGCTCCATTACACAACGCTCCTTTGCTATCTGGGATTTAGCAAATTGCAGAACCAAAGACGTTGTTTATATTTGCCAATGTAATTGTCCTATGGACTACATTGGTAAGGCAAAAGGAGAATTTCAAAGAAGGGTCTGCGAGCATATAAATGATATTAAAAAATTAAAAGATACACCTGTGGCCCACCATTTTAACGACTGCCATATGGGCGATGTGGGCTCTGCTCATTTCTCTGTCCTTGAGGTGGTCCCCCTACCCGAGAGAAAAGGTGATTGGGACAAGAAGATTCTTAAAAAAGAAACTTTGTAGATATATTGTTTCCAGTCCCAGTCCCCACTTGGTTTAAATGAAAGACTCAATTTTGTATGCTTCATCTAAAATCCCCTGTTCGTCTAATATGTACTTTCCTTCAGGAATAGTTTAAATATATTTGGTATGTTGCCCTTTAACTGGACTAATCGATGCGAGAAGCATCTTGTTGTCATGGTGAACAATTATCAGGTCACCTTATCTTTGTTAAGCTTGATGTCCTTCCCCTTTTCATATCGTCACTAGGGAGTAGACATAAGTGATTACTATCCCCTTCTATATTACTTCTCTATACCCCTTAGTAATGGGAAAAAACCTTTGTGTGTGTGAGGTCCCCCCTTTGATGTTTCTGGACTTATTGTGGTGGGCCACTACTAATTATAATAAAATATCGAGTCAGATGTTCCTCTGTATTATATTGGGGCTCTGATGCCTCCTTTATCATTGTTTTATAATCCTCTCGTCTGGCATCATCTTTGAAACACTCTGTCTGACGATGCTTTCCACTGATGTGTTCCATCAGGGAACCAGGAACTGATGTCCTAGTACTTCCAGTATCGGCATCAAGCCTTATGCGGCTCATGATGCGTCTCACGATGCCAGAAGTCACATGGACAAGAGGATTTGCGCTCCAGAATGTGGTCTGGACACCGGAAGGAGTTTGCGTCCGGAAGTTTGATCTGGGGAAGCGCTGGTTATAAATAGTTGGCCCCACCACTGCCAGAGTTAGCTTTGGCTCAAACTACTTGGTGTTTTTTGTGGGAAATCCACCATCCTCCCGCTTGTAAGTAGGACTTGGTTACCTTTTTTCTCTGGCAGATTTGATTGTTCTGTGTTTGTAGCATGTGGGCCTCGTATTGATACGCTTTTGTTCATATATTTTTTTATAGGCATCATTAGTGGGATACAGTCTCTCTCCTCTTTCCTTAGTAACCCAAAAAACCCGTTGTGTTGACATCTGGCTATAGAGCTAAGTATCACAATTGCATCATATGTTGTGTGTCTATCCTGATCATTTATTTACCCCCTGATGAGCCTGACAAGTTTTAGGTGAAACTCGTCGGGACTCTTGTTTTTGGTCTAGAGAGTGGTGGTGGTGTCCACTCCATAGGATAACCAGCCACTTTCTACCTTATTGTTATTATCTTTTCCCTGATTAGGGTTTACTAGGGACCGGATAGCATTAGGTTCGGGGACAGGGAACCTCCACCATCAGGGGGTTGCCCTGGGCTTAGCAGTCTTTAGGGCATTTAGGGTAAGTGGTCTGCCCTGCCCATTTTGACTAGACTTATATCCCTCCGCCTGAACCTGTGTGTCTATCCCGCCACCATGAATGTTTTTCTTTTTGGGGGCCACTACTCCCCAGTAAAAAAAATTGGCAACTGTAGTACACTACTGTTGATATATACATACCTATACCCGCTTGATCATAAATAAAGGTATTTTTAAAAGTCACATTTCCTTATTACATGTAATTTACGGACAAAGCAGAGCCTGCAAGTCGTACTGTGCCGCTACAGAGGACACCCCTAGCCGGTGGCAGACGCAGCAGAGCCTGCAAGTCAATAACTGCGCTGCAGTCCAGTACAGAAAAGCCTAGCAAAACGATATAATCCTAACTAAATAACTAACTAATGCGAGGCCTAGGCTAGTCTCTGTTACTTCAGGCGCCACACAATATATTACAATCTGTAACCGGGTGCACTGACCTGCGTCCGTTCTGGGCCCGAGGATGCAGCCTACCAGGGATGGCCACCAACCTCTCAGCAACCGTGCAGCCTTGCTTGATGATGAGGCCTTCTGTCCACACACTGAACTGGTCTTCCTGGGACAACCTCTCTTTCAAAAGAGCTGCATTCAGTAAGGGTATAACAGTTACTCTCCTTCTTTTGAGTGTTCATTAACTGCCGGCCATCTGCAAGCCAGGATGGAATCGGATTCAGTCCCTCACAGCACAATCCTTTCACCATGTCAGATCACCACTTCCTGTTCTGTCTGGCACACACAGCATGAGTCATCAGCATGAGCCATCATCTGTTTTGCATATTCAAATCCCAGAGTGTGCTGTCTGTAGCTGCAAAACAGGTGCCTCTAGTCCCCGGAATGCCAAATGACAGTTCCAGTACAAACATTATATAGAAATAGCTGTTTCACAATCTCACATGCCACCCCACTAGAAGTTGTCGCTCTTGGCAACTCTCCCTATACAAACTCATCCTGGGCATAACGCTGTGGAGGCACACCAGCATTGGGCCTCGCTGACCTTCTCAGATTGGGGGTTTCAGAAATACTGGGGACATCAGACATAGTTGACAAGAGAGAAGCTGTTGATTGCTCAGCATTGCATCTGGGTGGCAAACCTGCCACGGCCGGAACCTCTGTGGACACTTGAGAAGGGACTACCCACCATTCCTCCTCTTCCTCATCTGAGGGACTTTCCTCCATACCCTGAGCATGAGGAGACACCCCCTCTACGCACACCGGCTCATCAAAATTGCAACGTCTTAACATATTACGGTGTAAGTTCTGTGTGGGTCCCCCTGTCCCTACTAGCTCTACCTCATAGACCGGAATAGCGGGGTCTACCCTTCTCTTCACCGTGTATGGAACTGCCTCCCACCGTCCATCCAACTTCCCTGACGGCCGTTTGGCTTTGACCATCACCCGATCACCAGGGACATACCCATCTTTCTGCACTGGTCTTGGGTTAGGGTGTACCACCTGTCCCAGGCGCTCCCCCACAACCTCGTAAACCGCTCTCAGTCGGCGGTGGTGCTCCTGCACCCATGCGGTGGTACTTCTCGGTGGGGGCTCCATCAGGTTAGGCATGTGGAGATCTTCAATCTCCCGTCCGGCTCGTCCAAACATGAGCATATGTGGAGAGTATCCGGTGGTACTGTGTACTCTGTTATTATAGACCCACATCAACTCAGGTAGGTATGCGGGCCACTGGGCTTTTTGACTGTCTTCCAGAGTTCGCAGCATCTGAAGCAAGGTGCGATTGAAGCGTTCGCACGCCCCGTTTCCTTGTGGGTGATATGGAGTGGTTCGGGAGCGTTCAATCCCATACAATTGGTACAGTTCATTCATTAGAGTACCCTGTAGCATGCTCCCTGGTCAGAATGTATCTTCCGTGGACACCCAAACACCTGTATAAAGTGTTTACAGACAGCTTCCCTGGCGGCCTCCGGTCCCAACGACATGGGAATGACAATCTGTTGCCGGTACTGCAGCTCTGACTGTAAGTATATGATCCGGCACAGGAGGCCCTGGGTAACTGTCAGCTTGTCCCACTGCCTGAACAACTTCTGACCCTCTGGGGTCAGGAGGGCTTGTTCTTCTAGCCAAGGCCGGATCTTGCTCTGAACCCATTCTTTAACTTTCCACAAATCCCAGCAGCTATCCTGGACTCTCTCCCAATCAGTCAACGTTTTCCCCACACCAGCATCATTCCAGACGCCACCCCACTTGAATGTGCCACATCCCAAAACAGAGGAAGGTGACCAAGGTCAGGAGTTTCAGTATCCTCTAACTCCTCATCAGCTCTCTGAGTCGACTGTCCTACTGGAACTCAAGAGAGTGCATCGGCGTTGCCGTTCTCCCTACCAGACCGGAACTTGATGCGGTATTGGTACTTAGAGAGGCGGGCCAACCATCTTTGCTCGAGTGCGCCGAGCTTGGCATTCTCCAGGTGTGCCAATGGGTTGTTGTCCGTCATCACAGTCACTTCTGCACCAGTTAGATATTCTGCAAACCTTTCGGTCATGGCCCACACCAGTGCCAGTAGTTCCAGTTTAAAGGAGCTAGGGACCGGATCCTATAGGCGATGACTCTCTCTCGTCAATCCTGGACTTGGGACAATACAGTCCCCAGACCATATAGGCTTCCATCAGTATACAGCAGGAATGGGGTATCAAACCGGGTGTAAGAAAGGATCGGGGCATTGGTCAGCGCCTCTTTCACCGCTTCAAAGGCCTCTTGTTGTCGGGGGCCCCAGTTGACGGGGCGTTTCTTCGGGCCTCCAGCCGTGCCTCTTAGCAACTCATTTAACGAGCCCACCAGATGAGCGAATTTGGGTATAAACCTCCTGTAGTAGCCGGCCAGTCCCACGAATTCCCGTAACTCCCATAGCGTACTTGGCCGGGGCCACTTCTAAATGGCCTTCACCTTGCAGGGGGGACGGTTTTACCCCCTCCTGGGTGACCACATGTCCTAAGTACTCTATCTGCTGTCAGAACAGCTGGCATTTCTTTGGCTTGATCTTGAGCCCATGGTCTCGTAGCTGTCCCAAGATGTGTCGCAGCTTCTGGAGCTGATCTTCAAAGAAAGCCCCAAACACTACTATGTCATCCAGGTATATCAATACTGATTCGAAGTTGAGGTCCCCCAGACAGTGTTCCATCAATCGCTGGAATGTCCCCGGAGCATTGGAGAGGCCGAAGGGCATCTGGTTGAACTCGTAGAGTCCCATAGGTAGAATGAAAGCCGTCTTGGCTTTGTCCTTCTTGGCCACTGGCACCTGCCAGTATCCACTAGCCAGGTCAAGAGTTGAGAAGAACTTTGCTTGGCTTAGGGCTGATAATGACTCTTCAATCCGCGGAAGGGGGTACGCATCCCGGACGGTCTGAACATTCAGATTCCGATAATCCACACAGAACCAGAGACTCCTGTCTTTCTTCTGCACCAAGACTACCGGAGCAGCCCACGGACTTTGACTCTCCTGGATCACCCGGTTTTACAACATGCTGGCCACCATATCTTTCACCTCCTGATACATCCTAGGTGGGATCTGCCGGTAGCATTCCCTGATCGGCGCAGCATCGCCGGTTGGGATTTCATGTTCGATGGCAGTAGCACACCCAAAGTCCTAATCATGTCTTGAGAAGGCCTCCTGAAATTCCCAGAGGGTGTCTTCCAGCAGCTTTTGTTCCCCCGGGGTCAGGGTTCTGCAGTCCACCCCCATACGGGTCATGATCACTCGACCATTCCACTCCGCTGTCGGGGTTTCCCTTGAATGGGTCTCCACAGCATAGGTCCAGGCTGATCTCCTATCCGGCTGCAGCGTAAAGACCTTTCGTCGAGCGATACCCCCTTCGGACATATAAACTTTGCGGGGACGGTTAACTCGCAGTCCTCAACATTACAGCAGCGTATAAGCACACATCCATCTTTCACAAAGGCAAGGGCCCGGGCTACCAGTGGGCGAATCTGCGTCTCTTCTTGATAAGCGGGCTCGATCAGGACCTCCAGTCCATTCAGTCATCATCCAGCCCCCACTGGCAGCATCAATAATCGCTCCTGTCGAGGTGGGATCTTCAACAGAGTCCTCCGTAGCACCCTCACGTCTCCAATGGCCCGCCCGGACAGGTGACTATTTTGCAGGCTACATATCTGTAAAGAATAAATCAAGGCAACTGGACGTACTGTAGATTTCTTGAAAACGTTTCACTCGTTCTTCCAACGAGCTTTCTCAATTCTGAGTGATTGTACAAAAAATTATGGGAATAAATATGTAACTGAATCCACATCTGGTAATTAGACCCAGCATTGGGTCAAAGGTGTTGATTCCATTATCCTAATTGGAGTCAGTAGGTGATAAAGACTTCCCAGAAAAAGATGTCAAGACAGCATTATACCAGATATGGATTCAGTTTCATATTTATTCCCAGAATTTTTTGTACAATTACTTGAGAATTGAGAAAGCTCGTTGGAAGAACGAGTGAAACGTTTTCAAGAAATCTACAGTACGTCCAGTTGCCTTGATTTATTCTTTACAGATATATTCCATGCAGGCTACAGCTCCTCACCATTTGTTGCAAGACCTTCTGGGTAGGCCGGTGTGCGGTGGCCCGTTGCCAGTACTTCGGCCCTTCCTTGGCATAGAGTTAATGATCTAGGTCTTTCAGTATATTCATGCCCAGGGTCACATCCATTCCTTTCCGGGACGAATGGTCCACCAGCACGACCCCTTTCTTGCCAATGTCTTGCCCAAACAGTCGGACTCACATCCAGACTATCCCTCGAACATCCATCTCTCTATTTTCGTCAGCCGTCAGCCTGACAATGCTCCCGTCTTCGGGCTCCATCATATGCCCGAAGTGCCTCTCGAAGAACTCCAAAGGCATTAGAGTGCATTCTGACCCTGTATCATCTAGGCAGAAAACCTTTCGGCCCTCCAACTCGGCTTCTAATATGGAGCTGCTGGCATACAGATCACAGTTCTTCACGCACAGGGCTTAACTTCTGGTGCACCGCCGCAGGACGCAAAGCTATTGCAGCGGTCGGAAGTTATACGTCGGCTCAAACGCTACCTGTTCTGGGCAATCTCTGGCCATATGGCCGTATTTTCTGCAAACCCAACAGAGGGGCCCTCTTCTGCCCATGCCCCCTCACCGGGGTCGTTCTGGAGGGTGCGGGGACAGGTTCCGGAGGCCGGGACTGTTCTGCCATCATCTGGGACACTTCCAGCCAAAGCTCTTTCAATTCCGCCGCAGGGCCTGTACCATATCCTTTAAGGACTCTGATTCTTCAGATCCCGACCGGTCCCTTGTCACATGCGTGCTATTCACCACTCTCGCTGCCATAGGTATGGGCTCTTCCTCTCTCTCTAAAGCGGCTAAGTAAACGCTGTAGAATGTCATATCGGCCATTGTTCGGGTTATCTCTTGTAATTTATCTTGCAGGAATTTATTGGAGAGCCCCACTATGAACTGATCTCGTAGAAGCTGGTCCACCTCCCGGAAGGCGTCCATAGCCTCAGGGTCTCGTAGTTGTATCTCATTCAGTGTCTCCTGTAGAGCATTGGAATATTGCATCAGGGTCTCGCCCTCTCGCTGGGGTCGGTTAAAGGGACTCTGTACCCGCCTCCCTTGGGCTCTCTCTAGCAGGGAGAATATCTTCTCTAGGATATCTCTCTCAGAGTTATGTCTTACCATCACTGTCCACCTGACGTCATCCTCTAGGGCTCCCAATGCAACCTCAGCCCGCAGTTCGGGGGTCAGGTTACACATTTTAACCACACTTTTTTACCCTTTCAGCCCAGTCCTGCAATGTCATGTTGTTACCATCATACTTTAGCAGATGAGGCAGCAGTGCCCCTACAGGGATGTATCCTACTGGGGTAGCCATATTGTTGGAAGCAAGCTGGACTTGCGCCTGTGCACCCTTGGCTGGGTCCTGATCCGGCACCACTGGCACCGGGGGATGATCTCCCTCCGCGTTCCCGTCCATAATGGTCGCTGTATCCTGCCGACTATGCCAAGCCGTGTATCGGGGTGGGCTCCCTAGGAGACAGCGAAGTCACAGACAAGGAAAGCGACACTGACACCAGCTAAATATGCAAGAACAGAAACTTGACTTATGCAAAAAGTTATATCACAAACATAACCAAAGCAATGCAAACATGCATAGAAAAACGCTATATCCCAGATCCACATTCAGTGTCCCTGCCCACTGGACAGGCCTAGCCAATGGTGGACACAGCAGAGCCTGCAAGTCATACTGTGCCGCTACAGAGGACACCCCTAGCCGGTGGCAGACGCAGCAGAGCCTGCAAGTCAATAACTGCGCTGCAGTCTAGTACAGAAAAGCCTTGCAAAACGATATAATCCTAACTAACTAACTAATGCGAGGCCTAGGCTAGTCTTTGTTACTTCAGGCGCCACACAATATATTACAATCCGTAACCGGGTGCACTGACCTGCGTCCGTTCTGAGCCCGAGGATGCAGCCTGCCAGGGATGGCCACCAACCTCTCAGCAACCGTGCGGCCTTGCTTGATGATGAGGCCTTCTGTCCACACACTGAACTGGTCTTCCTGGGACAACCTCTCTTTCAAAAGAGCTGCATTCAGTAAGGGTATAACAGTTACTCTCCTTCTTTTGAGTGTTCATTAACTGCCGGCCATCTGCAAGTCAGGATGGAATCGGATTCAGTCCCTCACAGCACAAACCTTCCACCATGTCAGATCACCACTTCCTGCTCTGTCTGGCACACACAGCATGAGTCATCAGCATGAGTCATCATCTGTTTTGCATATTCAAATCCCAGAGTGTGCTGGCTGTAGCTGCAAAACAGGGGCCTCTAGTGCCCGGAATGCCAAATGACAGTTTCAGTACAAACATTATGTAGAAATAGCTGTTTCACAATCTCACAAATGCTGTCAATCAGCAGATAAAGGAGGGAATGGGGGAGCTCACATATCAATTGACTCCTTGCTGGCAATATGAAAGTACTCAAAACTACTTCACATTAAGGGCTCATGCACAGGAACATATTTTTTTTGTCCACATCCGATCCACATTTTATGTGGGTCAGATGCTGACCCTTTCACTTCAATGGGCCCACAAAAAATGCAGACAACACACTGCATGCTATCTGCATCCATATGTCTGTTACGAGGCACCTGCAAAAAAATGGAACATGTCCTATCCTTGTCCTCATTAAGGACAAAAAAAAAAAGATTGTTCTATTATCAACTTTATTAACGAGTCTTAAAATTAAAAAGATAGACAAAATATGTCATGGATTGCATATAATTGCACGTAGCAGGTATAGGTCGAATGGATGAGTGGATAATGGGGATGGGATCATCTATCCCTGATTCTCCCTATATATCCCTCAGCACAGAGATACCCCCAGATGGTAGGGGTTCCCTGTCCTCGTACCTATCCTGAAACTGCCCTATAGATACCCTATACAATGTCGAAGATAGTAAACTAATATCAATTAGAAGTTACCACACTCCAATGCTTTTCCCCCAAAGCACCGGATTCATCAGGAAGTTATAAGGGGAAAAAAACCAAAAAATAAATAAAATTAGATATAAGAATATAGTGTAAGTGGAATGGAGCTAATCAACAGGTTATATAATTGCTCCTGAAATATTGATCCAGCAAGGTATGGCTCCTGAAATATTTATCCAGCAAGGTATGCCCATGTGTATTGATAAGGGAAAAGGAAGTTCATTAGATACTTGCAATCACTTTCAAATTAAACAGGGTCTCGCCTAAACATAAGGTAAGTACTTACATGGGTGGACAGGGGGCTAGTAGGCTCCTGGACTGGCAAAAGCTGATGCAGCAGTAAAGCGGTGCCTGCTTTTAGTAGTTTAATAGTGGTGCCGCATCAAATTTTGCCCACTGGAGCTATCACTTCTGGTCGGGTGGAACACATATTTGGAACGCATATGCTCACTTCCTGGAGCTCATTGCTAAAGATGAATGGGCAAAAATACCTGTGGAGACATTCAAAAAGCTGGTCTGCAATCATAGGAAGCGTTTGATTACTGTAATAGCCAATAAAGGCTTTTCTATAGATTATTGAGAAGGGTATGAATAATTTTGGACTGGACACTTTTTGTTCAAATGTAAATAAAAGCTGAGAAATGTTTTTTTTTCACACAATAATGCCTCTTGTACATCGTCTTATTATCTTTTGGGAGACACCAATGTCATTTCCCGTCAGAAAATTACTTGCTGGTTGAATAAAAGTAACTTTAAGTCAAAATTTGCCAGGGGTATGAATAATTATGGGCAGCACTGTATATATATATATATATATATATATATATATATTAAAGAAAGTCCGCAGCACTCCTTAAAGTAAAAAATGTGCAGTTTATTCACACATGTCAAAAAATAGACAACGTTTCGGTTCTCTCGCAGAACCTTTCTCAAGTCAGGTGAAACATAAAGTGCAATAGTGCCAGTATAAATACATAGTAAGATTGTTCCCAATCAATTCATCAACCAATACAAGCATGGTACACTCCCCTCTTGTGGACTAATAACAATTCACTCATCTGTCTCAATTATCCGTGTCGACAGACTAACAAACTGATGTTACATGTGCCATAATATTCTTGTCCTCGCTATTGCGCATGTGCCAATCACTCACCAGCTGTTCGGCCGCACACACGCTATATGCGTCACCGATAGGCGGAGTTAAAGCGCTGTCTCCTCTGGCATGCTGCGTCACTCACGCGCCAACACATTGCGTGCCGGACCTTCGTGAACGCATCAGCCAGCGTCACTGCACTTCTCTTTTCCGCCATCTTACAGCAGGGCAATATTTAGGGCAACACATACTGTAACCGCAATTACCATCCCAGCAAGGATAGATAACAATGCTACTACACAATTAAATTAGTAACAAAATCAATGACATAATAATATAGATAAACAAAAGACCTTTCCACAGGGTTCACCCCATACAGCATTATGGACACCCAATAAACCATGGTTATTTAAGGACAGATGTTAACTGACCATTCCCCCTGTCACCCTGAATTAGACATTTAACCCTTTCGGTTTCAGAGTATCCAGTCGAAAGATCCATCTGAGCTCTGCTTTTTTTAAAATATTAAGTCGATCCCCCCCTCTATCCAAAGGTTTGACATGATCCAAGATCATAAATCTTAGATCATTTTCTTTATGATTTTTTTCCCAAAAATGTTTTGACACAGGCAGGTCCCTTCTCTTATTCCTAATGGATTGTCTATGGTTGTTCAACCTGGTTTTCATATCACATGTGGTTTCACCCACATAGAGCTTTTTGCAGGGGCACCACAATACATATATCACCCATGACGAGTCACAAGTGAGGTAATGTCTTATGTTAAAGGTTTCATCCGTGTCTGGATGTGAGAACACTGATCCCTTGCTCATCAGTTTACAGTTCACACATCCCAGACACGGAAAAGAGCCCGTACGCTTTGTCTTGAGAAATGTCTGTCTAAGTTGACCCTTTTCAGGCAATCTGGAGTGCACAACCTTGTCCCTGATGTTCCCTGCCCTCTTATAAGCCATCATGGGCGGATGCTTGAAGGCGGCTATGCTAGGGTGGCCACTACTGAGCAATCCCCAGTGTCGCCTCACTATCTTTTCTATGTCTGGACTCAACTCACTGTAGGATGACACAAAAGGCAGTCTATCGCTAGTCTGTCTAACTTTTGGGGTCAACAAATCTTCTCTAGGGATTCCTCTTGCTTTATCCGCATGTTTTTTTTACTAACCTTTTAGGGTAACCCCTATCAATGAATGATTGTTCCATATTGCGCAATGCAACTTTCATATTTTCATCTTTATCAACTATTCTCCGTACTCTGAGCATTTGACTGAAAGGAAGCAAATCAACCATCCTTCTCGGATGTCCACTGGAAAAATGCAACAATGTGTTCTTATCCGTAGGTTTGATATTCAAATCCATATGTATCTGGTCCTCCTCAATATACACCTGAGTGTCCAGATACTGCACCCGGTCAACCGATGCCGTTAACGTAAATTGGATCTCCCGATCAAGAGAGTTCAAAAATACGTGAAAGTCCATCAGCTGCTCCATGGTGCCTAGCCAAATGAGGAAAATATTGTCTATGTACCTCCACCACGTCAAAACTTGATTGAAGTGGGGAGATACATAGACAAGACGTTCCTCAAATGACCGCACAAAAATATTTGCATAAGTGGGCGCGGCATTGGAACCCATTGCCGCTCCCATTGCTTGCAAGTAGAACTGTCCCTGGAACACAAAGTAATTGTTCCTCAAGGACAGCTTTATCAGTGTAAGTACAAACTGTTGCACTGTGGCAGAATAATCCGACCGTTGGAGCATTTCTGCTACCGCTGACAACCCCTTTACATGATTAATAGAAGTATATAATGACACAATGTCAAAAGATGCCAGGATCGCTCCTTTCGGGATTCGCATCCCTTTAATCTTGGTGATGAAATCTCTGGTGTCCCTAACATAAGATTTAGCACCCATTGCATATTCCCTCAAAATTTTGTGCAAGAAGACATTAATATTCGAGAAAATCGAATTCCTGCCTGAAATTATTGGCCGCCCTGGGGGGTCGATCAGCCTTTTATGTATTTTGGGTAATACATATATAGTGGGAGTAACCGGAGATTTCACCACCAAGAATTCCTTAAATTGTTTGTCTATGATACCATCCTGTATCGCTCTGGTCAGTGCTGTATCAATTTTTCTGGCTATGTCGAATCTGGGGTTCCTGACCAAAGGTTCATAGACTCCAGGTTCTCCCAATTGCCTCTGTATTTCTTTTGCCAGGGGTATGAATAATTATGGGCAGCACTGTATATATATATATATATATATATATATATACTGCTGCTCAGTTGCCAGTTCATATACGCTATTCAGACATATAGATGCCAACAATGATACCTGAAAACACCAAAGTTTCATCAACAACCACTGATAGTGGCCAATATCACCACTATAAACTATTGATGCGGCTCCACTATTTAAGCCTGAAAGAGGTCACCGCTTTACTGCTACATCAACTTGTGCCAGTCCAGAAGCCCACTAGCTCCCTTTCCACCCATGTAAGTACTTACCTTATGTTTAGGTGAGACCCTGTTTAATTTGAAAGTGATTACAAATATCTAATAAACTTCCTTTTTCCTAGATGAAGGCTTGATTATCAATACACATGGCCATACCTTGCTGAATCAGTATTTCAGGGGCAAGTATAACCTGTTGATTAGCTCCATTCCAATTTCCCTATATTCTTATATCCAATTTTTTTTTCTCTTTTGTTCCCCCCCCCCCTTATAACTTCCTGATGAACCCAGTGCTTTGGGGGAAACGCATTGGAATGTGGGAACTTCTAATTGATATTAGTTTTCCATCTTTGACATCATATACGGCAGGCATGCTCAACCTGCAGCCCTCTAGCTGTTGTAAAACTACAACTCCCACAATGCCCTGCTGTAGGCTGATAGCTGTAGGCTGTTAGGGCATGCTGGGAGTTGTAGTTTTGCAACAGTTGGAGGGCCACAGTTTGAGCATGCCTGGTATAGGGTATCTATAGGGTGATTTTAGGATAGGTACGAGGACAGGGAGCCCCTACCATCTAGGGGTATCTCTGTGCTGAGGGATATATAATGTAGGAGGGCGAGGGGTAGGAGGGCGAGGAGCAGGAGCATCAGGACCAGCAGATGATGGGAAGGACAGAAAAGCTCCCTTCGGCTGAGGTGGTGGAGCCTTGACTGCCAGAAATCGGCTGCGTGCCACTGGGCGTTTGCTGCGGCAGGCTGGACCACCACATCGGAGTCACAGTTCTCCCAGGCCACATTATGGTGACGGTGTATATGTTGACTCAGGGCTGTGGTGCAAACACTGAAACACCCTGGCCACTCTTCACCTTCTGACCACAGATTCTACATATAGCCATGGTCACATTCTCCGGCAGCTTAACAAAAAACTGCCAACTGATTTTACCCCCAACACTATTCACTGACTCTCTGCTACCGCCGCTGCCTCCGTGAACCAGTGCTCCACTATTTCCCGGGCAGGTAGGCTCCTGATCTACCTCGGGCATGTTTGGCTCCTGACCTCCCACTGCTGCCACCATGCTGACTCCTGGTCATGATAGTGATTTTCTGGCTCCACCTCACGGGCAAGCTGCCACCCTCTTCTCCTGATGATGATGATTTGAAGCCCTTTCGTCACCCGGCTCCTAAGTGCAATCAGCTACATCATCATCATCGAGTACTGTCTGCACGTCACTGATGTCCTCTTAAACTGTCTCTGGGTCAGGAGCCTGACCGCTCGCAACACCAGATCCTACGCCACTCTCCTCATCACTACTTGCCCGCCTATTGGAGGAAGTGGTGGATGTCTCCTCCACATCGCTGTCTTCTGGTAGTTCGTCCTTACTGTATAGTGAAGCTGAGCCCACAGCATACAATACTTCTCTGTCTGAGGGAACAAAAGGACAGAGGCAGGTTGAGGACAGGTGAGGGCACAGGGCCTGCTCCCGGGCCATGCCAACTAAGGGTTGTGTCTAATGAAACCAGTGACATTTGGCTGGGGGTGTCTGATGTCACTTGCGACAAAGTCCAAGACGGAGTCAACCATTCAAGAACCGCTGGGTTGCTGGTCAAGACACGACTTCTAGCTGACACTGGAAGCTTAGGCAGGGGCATTGCTAGGGTCTGAAAACATCCGGGGCACAAGCCCACTGTGTTGAAATTGCACATTAACCACTTCAGCCCCGCTAGGTGAAACCCCCTTCATGACCAGAGCACTTTTTACACTTCGGCACTACACTACTTTCACCGTTTATCGCTCGGTCATGCAACTTACCACCCAAATGAATTTTACCTCATTTTCTTCTCACTAATAGAGCTTTCATTTGGTGGTATTTTATTGCTGCTGACATTTTTACTTTTTTTGTTATTAATCAAAATGTAACGATTTTTTTGCAAAAAAATGACATTTTTCACTTTCAGCTGTAAAATTTTGCAAAAAAAACGACATCCATATATACATTTTTCGCCAAATTTATTGTTCTACATGTCTTTAATAAAAAAATGTTTGGGCAAAAAAAAATGGTTTGGGTAAAAGTTATAGCATTTACAAACTATGGTACAAAAATGTGAATTTCCACTTTTTGAAACAGCTCTGACTTTCTGAGCACCTGTCATGATTCCTGAGGTTCTACAATGCCCAAACAGTAGAAACCCCCCACAAATGACCCCATTTCGGAAAGTAGACACCCTAAGGTATTCGCTGATGGGCATAGTGAGTTCATCGAACTTTTTATTTTTTGTCACAAGTTAGCGGAAAATGATGATGATTTTATTTTTTTTATTTTTTCTTACAAAGTCTCATATTCCACTAACTTGCGACAAAAAATAAAAAATTCTAGGAACTTGCCATGCCACTCACGGAATACCTTGGGGTGTCTTCTTTCCAAAATGGGGTCACTTGTGGGGTAGTTATACTGCCCTGGCAATTTAGGGGCCCAAATGTGTGAGAAGAACTTTGCAATCAAAATGTGTAAAAAATGACCGGTGAAATCCAAAAGGTGCACTTTGGAATATGTGCCCCTTTGCCCACCTTGGCAGCAAAAAAGTGTGACACATCTGGTATCGCCGTACTCAGGAGAAGTTGGGGAATGTGTTTTGGGGTGTCATTTTACATATACCCATGCTGGGTGAGAAAAATATCTTGGTCAAATGCCAACTTTGTATAAAAAAATGGGAAAAGTTGTCTTTTGCCAAGATATTTCTCTCACCCAGCATAAGTATATGTAAAATGACACCCCAAAACACATTCCCCAACTTCTCCTGAGTACGGCGATACCAGATGTGTCACACTTTTTTGCTGCCAAGGTGGGCAAAGGGGCACATATTCCAAAGTGCACCTTTCAGATTTTGCAGGCCATTTTTTACACATTTTGATTGCAAGGTACTTCTCACACATTTGGGCCCCTAAATTGCCAGGGCAGTATAACTACGCCACAAGTGACCCCATTTTGGAAAGAAGACACCCCAAGGTATTCCGTGAGGGGCATGGCGAGTTCCTAGAATTTTTTATTTTTTGTCACAAGTTAGCGGAAAATGATGATTTTTTTTTTTTCTCTTTTTTCCTTACAAAGTCTCATATTCCACTAACTTGCGACAAAAAATAAAAAATTCTAGGAACTCGCCATGCCCCTCACGGAATACCTTGGGGTGTCTTCTTTCCAAAATGGGGTCACTTGTGGCGATCACCACCCCTGTAAGGCTCCATTCAGACATCCGCATGATTTTTTACGGATCCATGGATACATGGATCGGATCCACAAAACGCATGCGGACGTCTGAATGGAGCCTTACAGGGGGGTTATCAATGACAGGGGGGTGATCAGGGAGTGTATATGGGTGATCACCCGCCTGTCATTGATCACCCCCTGTAAGGCTCCATTCAGACGTCCACATGTGTTTTGCGGATCTGATCCATGTATCCATGGATCCGTAAAAATCATGCGGACGTCTGAATGGAGCCTTACAGGGGGGTGATCAATGACAGGGGGGTGATCAATGACAGGGGGTGATCAGGGAGTGTATATGGGTGATCACCCGCCTGTCATTGATCACCCCCCTTTAAGGCTCCATTCAGACGTCCGTATGCTTTTTGCGGATCCGATCCATGGATCCGTAAAAATCATACGGACGTCTGAACGGAGCCTGACAGGGGGGTGATCAATGACAGGGCGGTGATCAATGACAAGGGGGTGATCAGGGAGTTTATATGGGGTGATCATGGGTGATCAGGGGTTTATAAGGGGTTAATAAGTGACGGGGGGGGTGTAGTGTAGTGTAGTGTGGTGTTTGGTGCGACTGTACTGACCTACCTGAGTCCTCTGGTGGTCGATCCTAACAAAAGGGACCACCAGAGGACCAGGTAGGAGGTATATTAGACGCTGTTATGAAAACAGCATCTAATATACCTGTTAGGGGTTAAAAAATTCGGATCTCCAGCCTGCCAGCGAGCGATCGCCGCTGGCAGGCTGGAGATCCACTCGCTTACCTTCCGTTCCTGTGAGCGCGCGCGCCTGTGTGAGCGCGCGCGCCTGTGTGCGCGCGTTCACAGGAAATCCCGGTCCTCGCAAGATGACGCGTATATGCGTCGTTGAGCGCAGGGCTGCCACCTCCGGACCGCACATCTGCGTTAGGCGGTCCGGAGGTGGTTAAACGCATGCTTAAAAGGGTGTTCTGGTTTACGCAAATGAAGTGCAGTACTGCAGACTGCAGTCATTATATAATACAACAGTCGGTAACTTTCTAATATATATTATGTTTTATTTCCTCACCACTGCAGAACCCCACAGATAATCCCCCCACACCCCTTGTACTTGTTCTGCTGATTTGCTACTTGCAGGCTGCACGGGCATAAGTTCAGTGACTTCAGTGCGCAATCCCATTATGCGGCGCGTGATCCCGCGAGACCTATGACCTCCCTTGGCAGGTCTTGCTGGATCACGCGCCGCAGGATGGGATTGCGCACCAAAGTGACTGAACTCATACCCGCGCAGCCCGCAAATAGTGGCTCATCGGAACAAGAAAAAGGGGGGATGATCTGTGGTGGGTTGCCCAGGTCCAATCAATATTAAAGGGCCCTGGAATAGACAAATAATAATAAAGGAATGAAATGCACCATTTTGCTAAAATGGTCCACCAACACCAGAATCACAGTCTTCCCCGAGGAATGAGGCAGGTCCGTAATGAAATCCATGGACAGATGTGTCCAAGGACGGGAAGGAATGGGTAAGGGAAGGAGAGGACCTGATGGCCGTGAATGAGGGACTTTGGCACGAGGGCAGGTCTTGCAGGCTGCCACAAAACCCTCAACCGACTTACGAAGCGCCGGCCACCAGAATCTCAGAGCAATGAGATCCACTGTGGCTCTTGCCCCCGGGTGCCCAGCAAGGACAGTATCGTGGTGTTCCTTAAAAATCTTGTGTCTTAAAGTGAGAGGCACAAACAACCTCCCAGGAGGACAAAGATCAGCAGCCTCTGACTGGGCTACCTGAACCTCTGCCTCCAATTCAGGATAAAGAGCAGATACCACCACACCTTCAGCCAAAATGGGACCCGGGTCTTCAAAATTCCCACCTCCCGGAAAACAACGTGACAGGGCATCCGCCTTCACATTCTTAACCCCAGGGCAGAACGTGACAACAAAATTAAACCTTGAAAAGAACAAAGACCATCTGGCCTGTCTCGGGTTCAGACGCTTGGCTGACTCCACATATGCCAATAAACACGGTAATAGGGTGTCTGGCTCCCTCTAGCCAATGGCGTCATTCCTCAAAAGCTAACTTGATGGCCAACAACTCCCTATCTCCCACATCGTAATTTCTCTCTGCGGAGGAGAGTTTCTTTGAGAAAAAGGCACACGGTCGCCATTTGGCAGGAGAGGGACCCTGAGACAAGACCGCACCCACACCCACCTCAGAAGCGTCCACCTCAACTATGAAGGACAGAGAAATATCAGGTTGTACCAAGATGGGCGCGGAAGCAAAACTCTCCTTGATATTAGAAAAGGCCTTACGCGCCTCTACCGACCAGGAGGAATATCAGTGAGTGGTTTAACAACAGAGCAATAATTCCAAATAAACTTCCTGTAATAATTGGCAAAACCCAAAAAATGCATCAGCGCCTTCTGATTCTCAGGAAGCTCCCACTCAAGTACAGCGCGGACCTTCTCGGGGTCCATGCGAAAACCAGAAGCGGAGAGAAGAAACCCCAGAAATTGAATTTCTGGAACCGCAAACACCCATTTTTCCAGTTTAGCGTACAATTTATTCTCCCGCAGGATGAGCAAGACCTGACGTAAGTGTTCCTTATGAGTTTTGAAATCAGGAGAAAAAAATCAAAATATCATCTAGATACACTAATACAAATTTCCCCATTAAATGGTAAAAAAATGGTGTTCACAAAATGCTGAAAGACGGCTGGAGCATTCATCAAACCAAAAGGCATAACCAAATTCTCAAAATGGCCCTCAGGGGTATTGAAGGCCATCTTCCATTCGTCTCCTTCTCTGACCCTGACCAGGTTGTATGCCCCTCTTAGATCCAACTTGGAAAAAACTTTAGCCCCAACAATCTGGTTAAACAGGTCCGGGATCAGAGGAAGCGGATAAGGGTCACGAATTGTGATACTGTTCAGTTCCCTGAAATCCAGACATGGTCTTAAAGAACCATCTTTTTTCTTAACAAAGAAAAAAACAGCAGCAACAGGTGACTTCGAGAGTCGTATGTGTCCATTTCTCAGACTCTCAGAGATGTAAGCACGCATAGCGACCCTTTCAGGTTGGGAGAGATTGTATAAACAAGATTTAGGCAGCTTGGCGCCTGGGGTGAGATTAATAGGGCAATTGTACTCCCTGTGAGGGGGCCAGTCCTGAACACCACTCTCAGAAAACACATCCGAAAATTCAGAGAGAAAAGATGGTACAGTCTTAGTAGAAACCTCAGAAACAGATGTTGTGAGTCAATTCTCTCTGCAAAAGTCACTCCAACTATTTATTTGCCTCGCTTGCCAATCAATGGTGGGGTTATGTTTAGTGAGCCAGGGTAGCCCGAACACTAGAGGAGTAGGCAACCCGCTTAGGACGAAACATGACACATCCTCAACATGAGCATCACTCACAATCAAACGGATATTGTGAACTATGCCCTTTAATGATTTCTGAGAAAGTAGAACGGAATCAATAGCAAAAACAGGTATATCCTTTCCCAAAGTGCATACCTGGAAACCATGAGTTATAGCAAATTGATTATAAATGAGATTGACAGCTGCTCCACTATCTACAAAAATCTCACAAAAAATGTTCTTGCTCTCTAGCGCCATCCTGGCAGGTAGGACAAAACGGGAACTACAAGCAAACGGAAAACCTTCAATTTCCGCATCAACCTTGCCAATAGTAACAGATGGAACGTTTTTAGAGGATTTTTTTTATTTTTGTTTCTTTATTACTCTCAAAAAACTGCCTGAATCTCCTAGAGGGACAAACATTTGCCAAATGATTTATACCTCCGTAACAGAAACAAACCTTCCTATGAGAGCTGAATCTTCTACTGTCAGAGGCAAGCAAACCCAGCTGCATGGGCTCCTACTCAGAAGGGATTGAGAGCGACTGAGACCCCTGTACACTGAATGAGACCGCCACACTGTCCTTGGACTGAGTCTGACAGGAAGGAGTGATCTCTCCTCTCTGTCTAAGAAGCCTGTCAATGCGAACGGCCCGAGACATGGAAGAGTCCAAGGAGGTAGGTCTCTCATGAAAGGCAAATGCATCTTTCAATCCCTCTGAAAGACCATGGCAAAATTGACTTAGGAGTGCAGCATCATTCCAACCAGTATCAGCTGCCCATCTCCGAAATTCTTAACAGTATATCTCTGCGGACTGTTTACTCTGGCATAAAAGACGTAGTCTAGACTCAGCCAGAACAATATGATCCGGATCATCATATATCTGACCCAGGGCTAAAAAAAAGTTCATCCACTGAACAGAGGGGCAGTGCCCCCACCGGCATCGAAAAGGCCCAGGACTGAGTGTTATCCCTGGGCAGCGAGATGATGATCCCCACCCTCTGCTCCTCATCACCAGAGGAATGGGGAAGTAGGTGAAAATGGAGTTTGCAAGCCTCTCTAAAACGAACAAAATTCTCACTACTCCCGGAGAACGTGTCCGGGAGCGAGATCTTAGGCTCAGAACAAACTCCATGAACGCAAGCTGAACTGGTCACCTGAAACTGAGAAACAGTTTTACGGAGTTCTGCTACCTCCAATGAAAGACCCTGCATGTGTTCAGTCAAAAGTGAAACCGGATCCATGCTTGAGACGGTTTTGGCGGTTTATAATGTCACGGAAGGTATACAGAAAACTAGAAGACACAAAATGAAGATACGACTGACTGGATCCAAAACTAAGGAACCAAAGGGAGAGCACTGCAACAGACCTGGCTCTTTCCCTAACTGCTCAGCCTAGCAAAAATCTCAATGGTAGATGATCGCATATCCTCGTTCCTCGACTGTATAACAACAGAACACCCTATAGTAGTGAGGAGACACGACCACCGGCTTCCTACACTTGATACGGAGGGAGTCAGGGTCACCTTGGATCCAGCAAACAGGAAAACACAAATGAATGAACAAAACTTATCTGTAGAAGACTCAGTAGTAGCATCCAGCATGCACACACTCCAGGAAGTTGTATAAACCACAAAGTGATGCAGTATGGGAAGGGATTTAAAGGGATGCAATCAGTGCAACTACATGACAGCTGAGAGAGGCTAACGAGATAAGAAAATGAAAGCAAATCAAAAGGAACCTCAAGGAGGAGGTTCTGAAGAACGTCTGTCAGAGCTTCTCAGATGTCTGGTGGTGACAATTTTACTTTTGCCATTAATAAACGCCACAAAAGGCTTTAGAACATATAACTGCACCGCTGAACGGCAAATATATATTTTTTTTGTCATTAATACACGCCATAAAAGTCTTTAGAACATATAACTGCACCGCTGAACGGCAAATATATTTTTCTTTTGCCACTAATACATGCCACAAATGGCTTTAGAACATATAACTGCACAGCTGAACAGCAAATATAGTTTTCTTTTGCCATTTATACAAAATTCTTTTGCACATATAAATGCACCGTTGAACGGCAAATATATATATTTTTTGCCACTAATACATGCAACAAAAGGCTTTAGAACATATAATTGCACCGCTGAATGGCAAATATATTATTATTTTGCCACTATTACACGAAAAAAAGGGCTTTAGAACATATAACTGCACTACTGAACGGCAAATATATTTTTCTTTTGCCACTAATACACACCACAAAAGAATTTAGAACATATAACTGCACCGCTGAATGGCAAATATATAGATATATTTTTGTCATTAACACACGCCACAAAAGTCTTTAGAACTTATAATTGCACAGCTGAATGGCAAATATGTTTTTCTTTTTTGTCACTTATACATGCCACAAATGGCTTTAAAACATATAACTGCACCGCTGAACAGCAAATATATCTTTCTTTTTCCACTTATACATGCCACAAAAGGCTTTAGAACATATAACTGCACCGTTGAACGGCAAATATATTTTTCTTTTGCCACTAATACACACCACAAAATATTTTAGAACATATAATTGCACTGCTGAACGGCAAATATATTTTTATTTTGAAACTATTACAAGCCACAAAAGGCTTTAGAACATATAACTGCAACACTGAACAGCAAATATATTTTTCTTTTGCCACTAAAATATGCCACAAAAGGCTTTAGAACATATAACTGCACCACTGAATGGCAAATATATATATTTTTTGTCATTAATACACGCCACAAATGGATTTAGAACATATAACTGCACCACTGAACTGCAAATATATATATTTTTTTACACTTATACACGCAACAAAAGGCTTTAGAACATATAACTGCACCGTTGAATAGCAAATATATTTTTCTTTTGCCACTAATATACGCCACAAAAGGCTTTAGAACATATAATTGCACCACTGAACTGCAAATATATTTTTCTTTTGCCACTAATATATTCAATAAAATGCTTTAGAAGATATGACTGCACCACTGAACAGCAAATATATATATTTTTTGTCATTAATACACGCCACAAAAGTCTTTAGAACATACACTCACCTAAAGAATTATTAGGAACACCATACTAATACGGTGTTGGACTCCCTTTTGACTTCAGAACTGCTCAGGTAGCCCGTGGCATTTAAACGATGGCCAATTGGCACTAAGGGGCCTAAAGTGTGCCCAGAAAACATCCCCCACACCATTACACCACCACCACTAGCCTGCACAGTGGTAACAAGGCATGATGGATGCATGTTCTCATTCTGTTTACGCCAAATTCGGACTCTACCATTTGAATGTCTTAACAGAAATCAAGACTCATTAGACCAGGCAAAATTTTTCCAGTCTTCAACAGTCCAGTTTTGGTGAGCTCGTGCAAATTGTAGCCTCTTTTTCCTATTTGTAGTGGAGAAGAGTGGCACCCGGTGGGGTCTTCTGCTGTTGTAGCCCATCCTCCTCAAAGTGGTGCGTGTTGTGGCTTCACAAATGCTTTGCTGCATACCTTGGTTGTAACAAGTGGTTATTTCAGTCAACGTTGCTCTTCTATCAGCTTGAATCAGTCGGCCCATTCTCCTCTGACCTCTAGCATCAACAAGGCATTTTCGCCCACAGGACTGCCGCATACTGGATGTTTTTCCCTTTTCACACCTTTCTTTGTAAACTCTAGAAATGGTTGTGCGTGAAAATCCCAGTAACTGAGCAGATTGTGAAATACTCAGACCGGCCCATCTGGCACCAACAACCATGCCACGCTCAAAATTGCTTAAATCACCTTTCTTTCCCATTCTGACATTCAGTTTGGAGTTCAGGAGATTGTCTTGACCAGGACCACAACCCTACATGCATTGAAGCAACTGCCATGTGATTGGTTGACTAGATAATCGCATTAATGAGAAATAGAACAGGTGTTCCTAATAATTCTTTAGGTGAGTGTATAACTGCACAGTAGTGTTGGTTGAGTACCAAAGTGCTTGGGTGCACGAGTAGAACATCTCGGGATGCTCAGGTGCTCTACCGAGCACCTGAGCACAATAGAAGTTGATGAGAGAACCCGAGCATTAAACCAGGCACCCCCTGCTCTTAAGAGTGGAGGGTGTCTGGTTCAAATGACAAGGTCAGAAAATGATGGAAACACCACTGAAATGGATCAGGAACAGCATGGGGAGGATGTCTGGATGCATCTTGGACTCCCAGGTCGCTGCTGGGAACTATGTTGTTCGGATAGAACGCCAATTTTAAAGACTGACAATAATACACCAAAAAAAGAAGATAAAATCGATTTCAGAGGAAAAAGTGTTACGAAACATTCTTTCCTGTATATTTACTTGTATATAAAGTGCTGCCAAAAATTATAAGGAAGAGGCACTCCGATACAACCTGTATAATCACAAAAAGGAGGGCCTCATTCACATTGTGGTACAATTGTTCAGGTAGTAGGACTCCTACACTCTTAAAGCCTATGCACTGAGTGAAAGGGCTGCCTAAGATTACAAGGAACCGACACTACAATACACCCTTTATTACACATAAATGAGGGCATCATGCACACCCTTGAAAAATTATGATTGAAGGCCTGCTGGTGCCCCTTAAAAACTATTGGAGCAAGGGCCTGCTGATCAGACCATCTAAAACATTTGGGGTGAGCGCCTGCTGCTGAGCTGACCCTCTTAATCATTGGGGGCGACTGCCTGCTGCTTATCTGACCATATAAAACATTAGGGGAGAGGGCATGCTGCTGAGCTGACCCTCTAAAACATTAGGGGTGAGTGCCTGCTGCTGATCTGACCATCTAAAACATTAGGGGCAAGGGCCTGCTGCTGAGCTGACCATCTAAAACATTAGGGGCAAGGGCCTTCTGTTGATCTGACTAAGGATCTACCGATTATCGGTTTTACCGATATTATCGGCCGATATTCAGGATTTTCAAAGTTATCGGCATCTAACCTTGCCGATATGCCGATAATGATTTGCGAACATGGATCGCGCTGCTGTCAGCGCGATCCATATTCCCTCAACAGTACAGGGACGAGAGAAGGAGTGCCTCCCCCCTGTGCCGCTGCTGCTGCTGCCACATATGAGAGGAGAGAGGAGAAGAGGAGGGGCTGTGTCCACTGAGCCACCAATGATGTTAACTCCCTCACTCATTCAAATTCAACAGGAGGCATGAGCTGGCTGCAGAATCATACAGTCGCACCCGACCTCTATGACAAGTAGCTGCGATCCGCGGCAGGTAACCCCTGCCGCACCTGAGGGGTTAACTGCCGCGGATCACAGCTAGTGCTCATAGAGGTCCTGCGCAGCTATATGATTCTGCAGCCAGCTCACGCCTCCTGTTGAATTTGAATGAGTGAGGGAGTTGACATCATTGGTGGCTCAGTGGCCACAGCCCCTCCCCTCCTCTTCTCCTCTCTCCTCTCATTGGTGGCAGCAGCAGCAGCGGCACATCCATATTCCCTCAACAGTACAGGGAAGAAAGAAGGAGTGTCTCCCTCCCCCTGTGCCGCTGCTGCCACTGCCACCAATGAGAGGAGAGAGGAGAAGAGGAGGGGAGGGTCTGCGGCCACTGAGCCACCAATGATGTTAACTCCCTTATTCATTCAAATTCAACAGGAGGCGGGAGCTGGCTGCAGAATCATATAGCCGCACCCGACCTCTATGACAAGTAGCTGCGATCCGCGTCAGTTAACCCCTGCCGCACCTGAGGGGTTAACTACCGCGGATCGCAGCTACTGCTCATAGAGGTCCGGTACGTATATATGATTCTGCAGCCAGCACCCACCTTCTGCATTTAAATTAATTGCCGAGTTATCTTCATTTGTAATGCAGTGCACCCCCCCAGCATTATAGACATTGGTGGTGCAGTGCGCCCCCCCAATAAAGCCCCCCAGCATTAGTCATTGTTGGCAGTGGCCACACGTTCTCCTCTCTCCTCCTCATTGGTGGTGAATGGTAGCTTCTGATCAGAGCCCCAGCAGTGTAAACCTGGGGCTCCGATCAGTTACCATGGCAGCCAGGACGCTACTGAAGCCCTGGCTGCCATAGTCAGCTCCCTGCTGTTATGTGCACAAAGCACAGAACAGCAGAGAGAGTGTAAAGTCCTATTCACCCTAATAGAGCTCTATTAGGGTGAATAGGACAAGGGTTCTAGCCCCTAAGGGGGCTAATAGTAAAAAAATTAAATAAAACACACAACACCAAAATATTAACCCCTTAGGGACTGGGCTCATTTTCACCTTAAGGACCAAACCATTTTTTGCAAATCTGACCAGTGTCACTTTGTGGTGATAACTTTAAAACGCTTTGACTTATCCAGGCGATTCTGAGATAGTTTTTTCATCACATATTGTACTTTATGACATTGGTAAAATGGAGTCAAAGAAATTCATTTTTATTTATAAAAAACCCCACCAAATTTGCAAAAAATTTAGAAAAATTAGCAAATTTCCAAGTTTCAATTTCTCTACTTCTATAATACATAGTAATGCCTACAAAAATTGTTATTACTTTACATTCCCCATATGTCTACTTCATGTTTGGATCATTTTGGGAATGACATTTTATTTTTTGAGGATGTTACAAGGATTAGAAGTTTAGAAGCAAATCTTAAAATTATTCCTTTCAGGTCTGAAGTCACTTTGTAAGGCTTACATAATAGAAACCACCCAAAAAAGACCACATTCTAGAAACTACACCCCTTGAGGTATTCAAAACTGATTTTACAAACGTTGTTAACCCTTTAGGTGTTCCTCAAGAATTAATGGAAAATAGAGATACAATTTCAAAATTTCACTTTTTTGGCAGATTTTCCATTTTAATATTTTTTTCTAGTTACAAAGCACGGGTTAACAGCTAATCAAAACTCAATATTTATGGCTCTGATTCTGTAGTTTACAGAAACACCCCATATGTGGTTGTAAACCGCTGTACAGGCACACAGCAGGGCGCAGAAGAAAAGGAATGCCATACGGTTTTTGGAAGGCAGATTTTGCTGGACTGTTTTTTTTTACACCATTGTCTGAGAGCCATAGTTTTTTCAGTTTTTGGGCGATTATCTTGGGTAGGGTATGATTTTGAGGGATGAGATGATTGTTTGATTGGCACTATTTTGGGGTGCGTATGACTTTTTGAACGCTTGCTATTACACTTTTTGTGATGTAATGACTATTTTTACACTGTTTTTATTTAAATTTTTTACGGTATTCACCTGAGGGGTTAGGTCACGCGATAATTTTATAGAGCAGGTTATTACGGACGTGGCGATACCAAATATGTATATATTTTTTTTATTTATGTAAGTTTTACACAATAATATTTTTTAAACAAAAAAAAATCTGGTTTTAGTGTCTTCATATTCTGAGAGCCATAGTTTTTTTTTAGTTTTTTGGCAATTATCTTAGGTAGGGTCTCATTTTTGCGGGATGAGATGACGGTTTGATTTGCACTATTTTGGGGTGCATAAGACTTTTTGATCGCTTGCTATTACACTTTTTTGATGTAAGGTGACAAAAAAATGGTTTATTTAGCACAGGCTTTATTTTTTACGGTGTTCATCTAAGGGGTTAGGTCATGTGATACTTTTATAGAGCCGGTCGATACGGACGTGGCAATACCTAATATGTATACTTTTACACAATAACAGCTTTTTTGAAACAAAAAAAAATTATGCTTTAGTGTCTCCATATTCTAAGCCATAGTTTTTTATTTTTTGCGCTAATTTAGGGGCTAATTTTTTGCAGGATGAGGTGACGGTGAGATTGGTAATATTTTGGTGGGCATACACCTTTTTGATTGCTTGCTGTTGTACTTTTTGTGATGTAAGGTGACAAAAAAATTGTTTATTCAGCACAGTATAAATTTTTTTTTTTTTTACGGTGTTCATCTGAGGGATTAGGTCATTTGATATGTTTATAGAGTCGATATGGACGCGGAAATACCTAATATGTCAACTTCTTTTTCCCCTATTTTTTCCATTTTTTTTTTTACTTTATTTGAGGAAAATTACATTTTTGTTTATTTTTACTTGAAACTTTTAATTTTTGGGGGGAAACTTTATTTTTTCAACTTTTTTTTAACTTTATTTTTTGTCCCACTTTGAGACTTCAACTGTTGGGGGTCTAATCCTTTACAATTACTTCTGTATTGGAATGCATTGTCTGTCGTACACAGTTTGTATTACTCATACAGCTTCCTGGCATGTGAGATCCAGGGGATGGATCTCACAGGCTCATCACAGGAAGGCAGCGCAGATGCCTCAGGAAGGCATTGCGCTGCCTTCCATGTCATCGGGTCCCCCTGAAGCCCCACGGGAACCCAATGGCACTGCCGCCCACTGCCGCCGCACCATAAAAAGCCGCAAACTGCAGGTCTAAATTGACCTGCGGTTTGCGGTGATTGCCGACCCCCTCCGCGCATTGACTCAAGGTTTCGGGACAACATGCCGTACCGGTAAGTCATGTGTCCGGAACAGGTTAAGTATAAATGAAAAAGAAAGATTTACAAAAAAAAAAAAAGCTAAACGCTATCAATAAACATGTTCATATTCAGCAGATTTGTGTAGGATATTTTTTTTTTTATATGAAAATGCACAGAATATCGGTATAAATTATTTGCTATCGGCCTTCACAGATTATTGGTATCGACTCTAAAAAATCTATATCGGTTGATCCCTAGATCTAAACATCTATAACATTAGGGGCGAGGGCCTGCTGAGCTGACCCTCTAAAACATTAGGGGTGGGTGCCTGCTGCTGATCTGACCCTCTAAACTATTATGGGTGAGGGCCTGCTGGTGACCCTTAAAAACATTTTGGTTTGAGGGCCTGCTGGTGACCCTCAAAAACATTATGGGAGAGGGCCTGCTGGTGACCCTCTAAAACATTATGGGTGAGGGTCTGCTGGTGACCCTCAAAAACTATTATGGGTGAGGGCCTGCTGGTGACCCTTAAAAACATTTTGGTTGAGGGCCTGCTGGTGACCCTTAAAAACATTATGGGCGAGGGCCTGCTGGTGACCCTCTAAAACATTATCGGTAAGGGCAGTGGCATACCTCCAATAGAGGCAGACCACGCAGCTGCTATAGGGCCCCTGGGGATAGGCCACGCCCACTAATTACACTTGTATGGCTACCTGAGAATGTAATAAGTAGAGAAGGACCTTTAGTGATATCATCATCATGTAACCAGTTCAGAGGACTGGTGAAAGACCTGTGGGATGTTGCAGTGATGGGGCAGAGTTTTTATGTGGTGCCTGAAGGAGAGGTTATTGGGTCCTGGGATAGCCCATATAACATCCTATAAATGCTGGGAGTTGTAGTTCTGTCCTATTATATCCCTCTCCATGTAATTTAAACGCATGCCCTAGTACAGTCTGTTAATCCTGGGAGTTGTAGTTCTTTTGTCCTATTGTATCCCTCAATTTCAACGTATGCCCTAGTACAGTCTGGTAATGCTGGGACTTGTAGTTCTCAACTCTTATACCTCCTCTCTGTAATGTATACTGATGCCCCATAATAAGTCTGGCCATACTGGGAGTTATAGTTATTTATTTTTAAAGCTATCACCTAGTACAACTAGATGATGTCCTATAATAATCTGGACATGCTGGGAGTTGTAGTTCTCTCCCTTTGTACCTCCTCTCTGTAATGTATACTGGTGCCCCATAATAAGTCTGGCCATGCTGGGGGTTACAGGTATTTCCTTTTAAAGCTCTAATCTAGTACAACTGCATGATGTCCTATAATAATCTGGACATGCTGGGAGTTATAGTTCTCTCTTCTTAGGCTGGGTTCACATCACCGTTTAGTTTTCTGTTTTTAAAATAACAGATCTGAGACAGAAAGGGCATAAACAGATGACAATTGTGCGGGACTGATGATGGAAGTACAGGATCTGTTTTTTCCTAATTTTTCTGTTCTTCTGACGGATCAGACATATAGAAAACTAAACAGTGATGTGAACCCGGACGTATACTCTCTCTGTGTAATATCCACTTGTACCCGATAATAACAGCCTGAGCATGCTGGGAGTTGTAGTTCTCTCCATTTTACCTCTCCCTGTCTTGCTCCCTAATTTCCAATAATAACAATCTGGTGATGATGAGAGTTGTAGTCTCTTGTCACTATTATAATGTTAGAGGTGTTTATTAGCCTTTGTTGACATCTGTGTTGGTGACGTTTGCTGTTCTGCCGCCATACCAGCAAATCAACGAAAATCACTGTAGTTCCGGATCTGGCACTTCATGGACGACAACACCCGACGGATCCCTCTTACTATGATGAGATCTGATGGGTTTCCATCTGCCAGGCTGTGTCCAGAATTTATAACCGGATCTGCGAATGAGGCCCCAACACAGATGTGACCAAAGCCTTTTATGTTCTAGCATCAGATTATGATGTTCTGCAGCAGCTGAGGTGTGTATTGTGAGGCTCTGCAGCAGCTGAGGTGTGTATTAGGAGGTTCTGCAGAAGCTGAGGTGTGTATTAGGAGGTTCTGCATCAGCTGAGGTGTGTATTAGGAGGTTCTGCAGCAGCTGAATTGTGTATTAGGAGGTTCTGCAGAAGCCGAGGTGTGTATTAGGAGGTTCCGCAGCAGCTGAGGTGTGTGTTAGGAGGTTCTGCAGCAGCTGCGGTGTGTATTAGGAGGTTCTGCAGCAGTCTGAGAAACATCAGTTGTGACTAGATAAAATCCTTTAGATTTCTGTTTCTACACTTTGTAAAATGTCCCTGTCCTGTTCCTCTGCCAACACGTGTCGCACTGCGACCTGACTGACCAGCTCCAGCAGCATCTCCAGTCAAGACTCGGTGAAGATCTGCCCCAGGCCCTGGCTCTGCCAGCAGCACAAACAGTAAGTCAGGAGGAGGAGGAGGTGAATCAGCAGCAGGTACAGTCCATGGGGGACGGATGACACACTATATAGAAAGACGCAGCGGGCACAGTTCATCGGGTAAGGCTAGGTAATGACTTGCAATCAGATTTTGATATTCTGCTCCAGCCACCAGCAGAATTGCATAATCACCAGATCCAGCAAATGCCAAACACTGCTGTCATCTGCCGGCTCCCATTCACGATAATGGGGTTATTCAAGATTGTTTTGCCTTTTGTTTTTGCCGGAATCTGCAATGGAGCCTTTTGCTGGCAGCCTAATAAGAAAGTTGATATAATGGAGGAGGAGGATGAGAAAAGGGAGATTGAACCATATACCGTTTTTAGTGGTGGAAGGGGTGCATGGGACTATAGTGTATTCAATACACCATAAAAGCCACATTTAGAGTGCCTTTATGTTCAGCTGCTTTCCTCTGGTGGCATAGAAAAGTCAGGGGCAGTCCAGGCCATGTTCATTTTTATAAGAGTCGACCAGCCAGCATTTTCCGTTGACAGGTCGATGACCCCAGCAGCACCTGCTCTGACAAAACGCTGGCGGCAGGCAGGCCAACACCTCCAATGCATAGAGCGCCAGTTCGTGCCACGTGTCTAACTTGGACACCCAGTAGTTGTAAGGCACAGAGGGATCACTGAGGACGCTGACATGGTCTGCTACGTACTCCTTCACCATCTTCCAAAATGTTTCCCTCCTTGTGACATCAGGTTGTGGGTGCTGGTGGGGTGTCATGAAACTGTCCCAGGCCTTGTGGAGTGTTGCCCTGCCTCTGTTGGAACTGCTGTGTGTTCCCCTTGTCTCCCCTCCTTGGTTGGCCAAGGAACTAAGCAATCTGCAGCCAGTGTTGTCAGCTGGAAATTTTTGTAGCAATTTTTCCACAAAGACCTTCTGGTATTGCACCATTTTGCTAGTCCTCTGTCGCATTCTGAAACATTTGTGCCATGACATGGTTGCCTTGCATGTTGTTGCCTGCGGCAATGTTTAGCTTTTTAAAGCTGGTGTGTACACTTCCCCTTTCAGTTGTTTCCTCCTCTGTCTGGTGCTGGAGGGTTTAACAACCTTGTTGGGCATGGTAGCTAGGTGCTTCATCTTACCTGTGGTTGATCTCAGTCTCCAAGCCAGACTATATAAGGAGATTTGAGACTACACCCAACTCACAACTTTGCTCCAGCCAGTAAATTAACCCCACACATACCACACAGCAGGGAGACACTACTTAATGGGGAATTGCACATACAAGCAAAAGGCAACAGGTTGCCGCAGACAACAGCATGCGTGGCCAGCAAGTCATGGTGCACACAGCAAAACCCGTGACACTGCCACAACATGCCAAAACAGCAACATGTTGCTACCGGCAACAGCGAGCGTGGCAACAGTGTCTCGGCGTACACCATAGGCTGTGACATCCTCTCCACCACAGGAATGAGAGATTAGAAGTTGTTGTTGTAGCGGGGGCTGAGAAGGGTGAACAACCAGTAATCGGTCCAAAATGCATACAACCAAAGGTCACCAGAGAGGCAGCCTAACATAAAGTCAGCGATGTGTGCCAGAGTACCAACAGACAAGACTTTGCTGTCCTCATCAGGAGGATGACTCTCAATCTCCTCACCCTTTTCCTCCTCTTCTACCCATCCACACTCAACAGATGGAATAAAACTTCCATGGGTACTACCCTCTGTAGCGGAGGCAACCATCTCCTACTCCTCCTCGTCCATCTCATCATCCTATTTGCGCTGAGAAGACGAACGGAGGGTGGTCTGGCTATCACCTTGTGTACTGTCTTCCCCCGTTTCCACCTCTTCCACATATAAAGCATCCACCTTAATTGTGAGAAGCAAGCATTTGAGTAGACACAGAAATGGAATGGTTACACTGATAATAGCGTTATCGCCGCTCACCATGTGTGTTGATTCCGCAAAATTGCGTAAAACCTCACAGACATCAATGCTCACTTGTTGCTTGTGAAGAGCGGAAGCTGACTAGAAAGGTGATGACCATGTTGCAGCTGGTATTCCACTACTGCCCTCTGCTGCTCACAAAGCCTGGCCAACATGTGGAACGTGAAGTTCTACTGCGTGCTCACGTCCCGCAACATTCGGTGAGCTGGCAACTGCAAGCGTTGCCAGGCCGGCGGAAGCTGTGGATGACTTGCAGAAATGTGCACACATGTGGCGCACCTTCACCAGTAGCTCAGGCAAATTGTGGTAGGTTTTGAGAAACTGCTGAACCCCTAGGTTGAACACGTAGGCTAGGCATGGTATGTGTGTGAGCTTGCCGAGCTCCAAAGCAGCCACCAAGTTACGGCCATTATCGGACACAACCATGCCTGGTTCTAGGTTTAGTGGCGAGAGCCACAGATCAGTCTGGTCCTTTATCCCCTGCCACAGGTGTGCTGTTTGTCACCTAAGCAGATCAGTTTAAGCGCGGCCTGTTGCCGCTTCCCCACTGCAGTGCTACACTGCTTCCAGCTACTGACTGATGTCTGACTGGTGTTGCAAGATGATAATTCAAAGGTGGAAGTGGAGGAGGAGGGGGAGAAGTGGGGGTTGCAGCCACTAACATAGGTGGTGGTGGAAACCAATCCTTGGCGTCTGTTGCACCTGTGCCATCCCAGGGTACGACTCGCTCTAAGCCTCCACAAGGTTCACCCAGTGTACCGTCAGGGAAATGTAGCCTCCCTGGCCAAAAGCAATTGTCCATGTGTCAGTCGTTAAGTGGATCTTCCCAATAACTGCGTTGGTCAGGGCACAGGTGACGTTACAGGACACATGCTAGTGTAAGGTTAGGACTGCACACCATGAAAAATATTGGCGGCTGGGTACAGAGTACCGTGGTAAAGCCGCCGCCATCAGGCTGTGGAAAGCCTCAGTGTCCACAAGCCTAAATGGCAACATTTCCAGGGGCAGCAATTTGTAAAGTTGTGCATTTAGTCCTATGGTCTGTGGGTGGGTGGCTGGGTATTTGCGCTTTTGTTTAAAGACCTGGGGTACAGACATCTGTACGCTGTGCTGGGACACAGAAGTGGATGTGCAAGCTGATGCTGCTTGCGAAGGTCTAGGTGCATGTCGGGAGTCATCCGGGCCTGCGTCTTGACAGAGGATTGGCCAGCACGCAACACAGGGGAAAAAGGCAGTGGTGTGACCCGCAGACACTGGTTGTGCACCCAGGCATTCGGCCCAACTAATACGGTGCTTTGATTCCAAGTGGCAGATCATACTGGTGGTGTTGAGGTTGTTTGTGTTCATGCCCCTGCTCGTTTTGGTACGGCACAGGTTGCGAATGACAATTCTTTTATCGTTCACACTTTCCTCAAAAAAGAACCAAACTGCGGAACACCTACCCTTTGGCAAGGGGTGTGCACCAGGGAACAGTTGCGGGCCTGTGTGATGTGGCCCGCCTTCTCGCTTTTGCCACCCCACTGCATCTTCCAGCCTGTTGCGGTGCTGCGGATCCCTCCCCCTCTGTACTGCTGTCCTCACTCGGCTTGCCACTTTCCCAGGTTGGGTCAGTGACTTCATCATCTAGCACCTCCTCTTCCACTTCCTCACTCTGGTCATCCTCCTGACTTGTTGACCTAACAACAACCTCAGTTATTGACAACTGTGTCTCATCCTCATCATCAACCTCTTGAAACACTAATTGCCTTTGACTTATTGGCAACTGTGTCTCATCATCATCATCCACCTCGTGAAACACTAATTGCCGTTCCCCACTGTCATCTTCTTCTGACTGTGGATGCTCCGGAGTTTGGGAATCAGGGCACAAAATCTCATGTCCCTCTTCAAGCGGGCTTGTCGAGAGGCCTAAATAAAGGAATGGCGTTGAAAAGAGCTCCTCGGAATATCCGAGTGTGGGATCACTTGTTTGCCAAGACTCTCCATGGTGGGTGGAAGGAGTATTAGAGTGAGGATTCTGTTGACCAGACTGATGGCTACTGAGACTGGACTTTGTGGAAGACAGGGTGGTGCTTAACCAACTGGAAGCATTATCTGCTGCAATCCAAACGACTACTTGGTCGCACTGGTGTGACTTCGAGAGTGGTGTCCTGCATTGCCCTGCAAACTGGGACATGAAGCTAGTTAGCGTGGATGAGTGTGTTTCTTGTGCTCTGGCAGCAAGCACAGTTTTACCGTGCCCAGGGCCACGGCCTCTGTGTGCACCATCAACAGCACAGCCACTTCTCCGTCCCTTACTGTTCGTCGTGCGCATATTAAATGGTATATATGCTTGCAAGTATGTCACACATACAGTAGCGCAGGTTTTGTAAGTGTATGCACAAATAAAGTACACAGAATATCAAAGATATTTTTAGGATGCACACACGTTAAACAGGAGCTGTAGTGAAAGTAATGTCACTGTCACCACTGCCTAATAAAAAATTACACTGAATGAATGACACTGATATTTAGGATGCACAAACGTTATACAGGAGGTATAGCGCAAGTAATGTCGCTGCCACGAGCGGCTAATAAAAAATTGCACTGAATTAATGTCATTGATATTTAGGATGGGCAAACGATATACAGGATATGTAGCACAGGTAATGTCGCTGCCACCAGCAGCAAAAAAATTACACTGAATTAATGTAACTGATATTTCTGATACGCAAACGTTATACAGGAGATGTAGCGCAGGTAATTTAACTGTCCGCAATGGACACCGTCTAAGGAAAAAGTACACTGGATGTCACAGACATTTTTAGGCTGAGCACACATTACACAGGAGATGTAGCACAGATAATGTTGCTGTCACCAGCAGCGAAAAAAATTACCCTGAATGTCACTGATATTTCGGATGCGCAGATAATGTCGCTGTCTGCAGCGGCCAAACAATTGTAAAATATATATTGCTGCCAGATACAACTATAGTCCCTAAAAGGACTTTTGAGTCTATAACAAGTATAAACGCTAAAATATTCCTATTTCACTCCCTACAATATCTCTGCCTTCTGCTCTCCAGCTCTCCCTGACTAAGACTGAGCCGAACAAGTGTCATCGGGTGCTATATAGCACCCGATGACGCGTTACGCCCAGCCAATATACTGTAAAACCAGTAGCCAATATGGCTATGGAATTACAGTGAATGGCAGTACTCACTTGCATGTTTATTGGCTGTGTAGCAGGAAAAAATCGTACGGGGAGGAGATTCGAGCATCGCGCTCGAGCACACGCGGTATTCGGCCGAACTCTGCCATGTGCAGAGCATCGCGATATTCAAGTAAAATTTGTGTTCGGCCGAGCATCCTCGCCCAACACTACTGCATAGCTGAACTGCAAATATATTTTTCATTTTACACTTATACATGCCACAAAAGGCTTTAGAACATATAACTGCACTGCTAAATGGCAAATATATTTTTCTTTTTCCACTTATACATGCCACTAAAGGCTTTAGAACATATAACTGCACTGTTGAACGGAAAATATATTTTTCTCTTCCCACTAATACATGCCACAAAAGGCTTTAGAACATATAACTGCACCACTGAATGGCAAATATATTTTTATTTTGCCACTAATACACCCCACAAAAGGCTTTCAAACATATAACTGCACAGCTGCAAGGCAAATATAATTTATTTTGCCACTAATACCCAACAAAAAGGCCTTTAGAACATATAACTGCACCGCTGAACAAAAAATATATTTTTATTTTGCCACTAATACATGCCACGAAAGGCTTTAGAACATATAACTGCACTGCTTAACGGCAAATATATATATTTTTGCCATTATTACATGACAAAAAGGGCTTAAGAACAAATTACTGCACCGCTAGACAGAAAATATAGCTTTCTTTTGCCACTAATACACGCCACAAAAAGCTTTAGAACATATAACTGCACCACTGAGCGGCAAATGTATTTTTCTTTTGCCACTAATAAACAACAAAAAGAGCTGTAATTTCAGCACTTCATCACACGACGGCTAATAAGCCCTTTTTTCCCCACTAATAAAAGCCAAAAAATGAATTAGAACATATAAGTGCACTGCACAAGGGCAAATAAGGGCTCTCTACACTTGCGTTCTTTTCTTCCGGCATAGAGTTCCGTCGTCGGGGCTCTATGCCGGAAGAATCCTGATCAGTTTTATCCTAATGCATTCTGAATGGAGTGAAATCCGTTCAGGATGCATCAGGATGTCTTCAGTTCAGGAACGGAATGTTTGCTTGGCCGGAGAAAATACCGCAGCATGCTGCGCTTTTTGCTCCGGCCAAGAATCCTGAAGACTTGCCGCAAGGCCGGATCCGGAATGAATGCCCATTAAAAGGCATTGATCCGGATCCGGCCTTAAGCTAAACGTCGTTTCGGCGCATTGCCGGATGCAACGTTTAGCTTTTTCTCAATGGTTACCATGGCTGCCGGGACGCTAAAGTCCTGGCAGCCATGGTAAAGTGTAGTGGGGAGCAGCATACTTACCGTCCTTGCGGCTCCCGGGGCGCTCCAGAGTGACGTCAGGGCGCCCCAAGCGCATGGATCTTGTGATCGCATGGCACGTCATCCATGCGCATGGGGCACTCTGACGTCACTCTGGAGCGCCCCGGGAGCCGCGCGGACTGTATGTATACCGCTCCCCCGCTCCCCGCTCCTACTATGGCAACCAGGACTTTAATAGCGTCCTGGGTGCCATAGTAACACTGAAAGCATTTTGAAGACGGATCCATCTTCAAATGCTTTGAGTACACTTGCGTTTTTCCGGATCCGGCGTGTAATTCCGGCAAGTGGAGTACACGCCGGATCCGGACAACGCAAGTGTGTAAGAGGCCTTAGAAGTAGAAATATTTCCTTGTAATAAACTATGTTAATGGCTTTAACACTCCAATAGCAAAAACGGTTTGCTCGAATCACAGAGCTGTATAATAGCAATTTGGATGCCCAGTCAGTGCAGTAAGGTGTAATAGTATTGTTCCTATTACCCAGGCTGTAACCTCTCCTACTGATCCCTATTCAACAAAAATGATGTGAAATGATATACATTCCCTACACCTTTAACAATCTTTCCTTGCACTTGTAAATCGTTTTTTTAATCACAATGAAGTTTTTTCTAGCACTGTCCCTAGCGCCTGCTGACGTCTCCCTGCACTAAGTACAATGGAAAGTGCAGAATCCAAGATGGCTGAGGCTATTTGTAGGGCTATGACATCAGAGGGCTGGCTGCTGATTGGCTGTATGCATGGCATTATGGGTGATCCCGCCTTCCCAGAGTTCCTTGCTCCATGTCCTCACACGTGCAGCATCCATTTTAGGAAAAAAGTGATTTGTTTTGACAAAGCATGAGGAAATTCGGATTCGGTGCAAATCGAATTTTTCCTGGAATTCGGATCGAATTCAGCTTTGATTCGCTCATCTCTAGTGATTTTCTTTTCTCAATGCCTCTGCTTTCAGTATTTGCATTATTCCTGTAGCTAGCTTTTGATGTGAAAAGCATCTTTATAGTTTATAGTGTTGATATCTAGTGTTGATCGGGTGTTCGGGTGGTCGAGCACAATGGAAGTCAATAAGAGAACCCGAGCATTAAACCAGGCACCCCCTGCTCTAAAAAGGGGAGGGTGTCTGGTTCATACAAAAAGGTCAGAAATTAATGGAAACACCACCGTAATGGTTCAGAAACAGCATGGGAGCATGTCTGGATGCATCTTTGACTCCCAGGTCGCTACCATGAACAATGTTGTCCGAGTAGTACGCTACTTTTATAGATTGACAATAATACGCACAAACTGAAGATAAAATCGATTCCAAGGAATCGGGACTCCAATACACCCTTTATTACACATAAAGGAGGGCATCATACACCCTTGAAAAATTATGATTCATGGCCTGCTGGTGACCCTCAAAAACATTAGGAGAAAGTGCCTGCTGGTTACCCTCTAAAATATTATGGCAAGGGCCTGCTGCTGAGCTGACCATCTAAAACATTAGGGGTGAGTGTCTGCTGCAGAGCTAACTCTCTAAAACATTAGGGGTGAGTGCCCACAGCTGATCTGAGCATCAAAAAATTTATGGGCCAGTGTTTGCTGCTGAGCTGACCATTGAAAAAATTATGGGCGAGTGCCTGCTGTTTAGCTAACCATTGAAAAAATTATGGGTGAGGGCCTGCTGGTGAGCTGACCCTCAAAAACATTATATGCGAGGGCCTGCTGGTGAGCTTTCCCTCAAAAACATTATATGCGAGGGCCTGTGTTAGGCTCTGGACTTGAACCTGGGACCTCTGCTGCGTCTGGCGGTACCTCTACTTGCTGAGCCACCTGTAGTGCTGGACAGTTCCTTAGACTATTCCTTGAATGATCTTGTCTTGAATCTTGTTTGCCTTGAACCTTGAACCCCTTGCTCCTCCCATGAACTTCCTGATTTAAGCCATGTCTCTGCACTTCCTGGTTGCCAGATTATTGTGCCTTTACCAGCCAATATCTTGCTCTTGTCTATACTGCTGCCGACCGTATCTCTGCTACCATCCGTTACTGACTTTTGGCTTGTTCCTCGACTACGCTCCTGCTTAATCCCAACCTGCACTATTTGTTACCGACTTTGGCTTGTTATTCAACCATGCTTCTGCTTGATCCCTGTCTGCTATATCTGCTACTGGACCTCGTCTTGCTCACCTCCTGCTGGGGCTATCCTGAGGACCGCGACCTGGTACTAACACGCAGCAAAGTCCATCTCCACCATCAGGAGCTCTGGTGAATACCGGTTAGTACTTAGACCCCGCACCTCAGGTGAACCCGTGTCATCAGCCAGGGTGACCAGTATGAATATCTGCTCCGCTGCTATAGCTACTGGCCTCCGAGCCCGACTCCAGACCGTGACAGACTGCTATTGAGCTGACTCTGTAAATCATTATGGTTGAGGGACTGCTGGTGAGCTGACCCTCAAAAACATTATATGTGAAGGCCTGCTGGTGAGCTGTGTCACGGATGAGCCGCGAGAATATTGAACTGTCCTCCCAATATTCTCAATATTACTCTGCCTTATTAAACAGTAATTATTTCCCTAGGCCCCAGAACCTACAATTTGATTATTCAGAGCGTCTTCTTCTGTTGTACCCAGAGAACAACATAGTCCTTTTGTTCAAGTCAGTCAATAGATGCCTAGCAGATAACGCAATTACAGCTGGCTTCCTATGGTTGACAAAAGAACTTCTCTTCCTGAAGAGATATCACAGCTAGGTGTGAAGACGGCACCTGGGGGGAGCCGATTGGTGTCGCTGCTATCAGGGTCTGTAAGCTGGCTTGCTGCAGACAAGCCGGCACCAAGGTTTCCCAGACTGCAACATGAATCTGAGATATGATTTTTACCTTTTCAAGAGAGACCATGCATCTTACGGACGTAAAAATTACATCATCGTGTCACTCAGAATTCACTGGACGTTTACATAGGACAAACATAACTCTAAGATGTGCCCAGGTAAAGTTATGGTGTTACCCCATCATAGAACCAGTTATAATAGTAATATTTGGTATCCCTGAACTCCATATTTTGTAGGGAATGTGAATATGTGCTTGTTACTTGTGTACAGCGGAGACATCCCACGATATGGCACATGCCATATTTCAGAACTGACATTCACCTCAGGAATACAGCCGGCCCCAGCAGGCGGACTCTCAATTCCCCGCCTTGATTCTGAGACCCTTTATAACACATCTAGAATCTGCTAAAGGAGTTCTCCACTTTTAACAACACCTAAAGAGGGCCTCAGCCAGAGAACCTGTGGGCTGTAGGCATATTACACTGGACAAAGGCTTCTTGGACTTGACCCCTGCAACGGACTATTTCCCCAACGGACATCTTTTCTGCGGAAACTAAGTATTTTCTTTCTTTTCTCTCTTTTTGTTTATTGGACTATACTCTCCTTGATTATTGTGTTAATAATTACTGTGCATCATGATAATTTGTATTGTATATAGATATATAATAAATGACCTCCAAGTCATTTCTCTAGCCATATGCCTGTTTTCAAACACTGCAAAAACTTACCCTAGCCTCTCCGAAGGGAAAGCTACTCGGTTGTGTTATCTAGATAGTGGGGTCCTCGCTCCCATAAATTGCAAGGTGGTGGCAGTTAAACTACCCTGTGTGTAGTTCCGGTCGCAGTTCGTCGCACGCTTACTTGCGGTCAATCGGAGGTCCACTCCCTGCGCTTTCAGCCTATCGACTGTACGGACTCAAGTTAGACTGTCGGTGTGCTGGAAGTGGCTGGGGGGCCTGTTTGCGGATTGACCACTAGGGGCGCTGTGACGTATTGTGGCCGCGGCGGTCGCAGTTCGTCACAAGCTGACCCTCTAAAACATTACATGTGAGGGCCTACAGGTGAGATGACCCTCTTAAAGATTGTAGGTGAAGTCCTGCTGGTGAGTTGACCCTCTAAAACATTATATGCGAGAGCCTGCAGGTGAGCTTACCCTCTAAAAGATTGTAGGTGAGGTCCTGCTGGTGAGTTGACCCTCTAAAACATTATATGCGAGAGCCTGCAGGTGAGCTTACCCTCTAAAAGATTGTAGGTGAGGTCCTGCTGGTGAGCTGACCCTCTAAAACCTTATATTCCAGGGCCTGCAGGTGAGCTGACCCTCTAAAAGATTGTAGGTGAGGGCCTGCTGGTGAGCTGACCCTCTAAAACCTTATATGCGAGGGCAGACTAATTAGCATATTGATATGATGGAAGAGGAGGAGGACGAGAAAAGGAAAGATTGAACCATATATCCTTTTTTTGTGGTGGAAGGGGTGCATGAAATACAGTGTATTCAGTACATTATAAAAAAACACATTTAAAGTGCCTTGATGTTCAGCATTTTCAGTTGACAGGCGGATGTGCTTATCAGTTATTATGCCCCCAGCAGCACTAAATACCCGCTCTGGCAAATCACTGGTGGAAGGGCAGGCCAGCACCCCCAATGCGTACAGCGCCAGCTCGTGCCACGTGTCCAGCTTGGACACCCAGTCGTTGTAAGGCACAGAGGGATCACTGAGGACGCTGACAGTCTCCTTCACCATCTTCCAAAATCTTTCCCTCCTTATGACATTAGGTCACGCATCAGGGTGAGGGTGCTGGTGGGGTTTCATTGAAACTGTCCCAGGCTCTGGAGAGTTCTGCCCTGTCTATGTTGGAACTGCTGTGTGTTCCCCTCGTCTCCCCTCCTCGGTTGCCCAAGGAACTACGTGCACTGCCGAGCCAACCCAAAAACAGAACCAATAACCCCAAGTAAAAGTGGGAGACACACATATAAAATATATGTAATTTATTGAGACATGATGACATAACAAACAATATATGAAACAAAAGGCACAAGTGTACAGGAGGGGGAGGGGGAGACCTCATGTAAGGAGGTCAGATACAACCCCTGTCCCAAACACCCAGCTGGCAGGGAAAAAGATGTCACAGCCCTAGGTATACATCAGCATGAAAATTGTGAGAACTGTAGGTTCACTCAAAGTAACATGTACTGATATGTATGTTGCATGCACAGAAAGATAAATGAAAAAATGTACAAATAGCACAAGGCAAACTAGCCCACCCAAAAACCTGGGGTGGCCGCATAAGATATGCACATAGCCATTGAACTGTACAATACAGACAGAGGCAAGTGTGCCAAGTGCAGGTGGTAATAGAGATATAAACATAAATGTAACAACTAACTGAGCAAAACAACAAAACATGTATTACCCAGGCACATCAAACAAATATAACGTCTTCCATTCCTCTTATTTTCTCTTCCCACACACTTTCTATGGAATATAAAAAAAACGCTCCCATAGTGAAGAATCGTTATAAAACGCAATAAATCTATTTTTATTATACTCACATGCGTAAGTTGTAAAATAAAACAAATCAGATGGGCAGAAGCACTAGGCTTGGCACATTTTACTTATTACGCATGTGAATATAATAAAATAGATTTATTGAGTTTTATGACGATTCTTCACTATGGGAGCAGTTTTTAATATTCCATAGAAAGTGTGTGGGAAGAGAAAATAAGAGGAATAGAAGACGGTATATTTGTTTGATGTGCCTGCATTCCACCTGCCTTTGTGAGTATATCAGCACAGAGTATGAGTCAATATTATCTGCAGTGCTTCACTATTGGTGCGGTTTTTGATGTCTCACAGGAGATGGGGGTGGAGGAGGATATCTATCTAATGGTGCTTGCGAAGGTCCAGGTGCAGGGCAGGAGTCATCTGGGCCTGCACCTTCGACAGGGGATTGGCCAGCACGTAACACAGGGCAGTGGTGTGACCCGCAGACACATAGACCCAGGCGTTTGGCCCACCTATAATGGTTGTTTGATGCCATGTGGTGGATCATGCTGTTGGTGGCGAGGTTGCTAGTGTTTACGCCCCTGCTCATTTTTGTATGGCATAGGTTGCAAATTACAATTCTTTTGTTGTCTGCACTTTCCTCTAAAAAGCGCCAGACTGCAGAACACCTACCCCTTGACAAGGGAGATTTCCGCAAGGGGGTGGTGTGGCCCGCCTTCCCCCTTTTGCCACCCCACTGTTTCTTTCAGCCTGTTGCGGTGCTGCCGATCCCTCCCCCTCTATACTGATGTCCTGGCTCGGCTTGCCACCTTCCCAGGTTGGGTCAGTGACTTAATCGTCCAGCACCTCCTCACTCTGCTCATGCTCCTGACTTGTTGACCTAACAACAACCTCAGTTATTGACAACTGTGTATCATCCTCATTATCAACCTTGCCATTGACTTATTGGCAACTGTGTCTCATCATCATCGTTCACCTCGTGAAACACTAATTACCATTCCCCACCGTCATTTTCTTGTGACTCTGGATGCTCTAGAGTTTGGGAATCAGAGCACAAGATTAGAGATGTCCCGAACTGTTCGCCGGCGAACAGTTCCCGGCAAATATTGATTGTTCGCGTTTGCCGCGGCGGGCGAACATATGCGATGTTCGGTCCGCCCCCTATTCGTCATCATTGAGCAAACTTTGACCCTGTACCTCACAGTCAGCAGACACATTCCAGCCAATGAGCAGCATACCCTCCCTCCCAGACCCTCCCACCTCCTGGACAGCATCCATTTTAGATTCATTCGGAAGCTGCAGTCTTAGTGAGAGGAGGGACAGTGTAGCTGCTGCTGATTTAATAGGGAAATCGATAGCTAGGCCAGTGTATTCAGTGTCCACTCGAGTCCTGAAAGACTCATCTGATCTCTGCTGTAAGGACAGCGTCCTGACAGCACCCCAAAAAGCCCTTTTTAGGGCTAGTACATCAGTCTCCTTTTTTCTTTTCCTCTGCAATCTAATTGCAGTTGCCTGCCAGCGTGTGTGTCAGGCTCACAGCCTATACTGTGCCAACTTGCCCAGTGCCACCACTCATATCTGGTGTCACAGTAGCTTGCATTTAAAAAAAATATATAGTTTTCTGCAAGCGTGTGTGTTAGGCCTACAGCGTCTACTCTGCCAACTTCTGCCAGTGCCACTCATATCTGGTGTCACATACAGTAGCTTGCATTTAAAAAAAAAATAATAATAATAATAATAATTTTATATATATATATATATATATATATAGTAATATAATAGCAGTTAGTTTTCTGCAAGCGTGTGTGTTAGGCGTACAGCGTCTACTCTGCCAACTTCTGCCAGTGCCACTCATATCTGGTGTCACACACAGTAGCTTGCATACATTTTTTTTTATACATTTTTGACTGTAATATAATAGCAGTTAGTTTTCTGCAAGCGTGTGTGTTAGGCCTACAGCGTCTACTCTGCCAATTTCTGCCAGTGCCACTCATATCTGGTGTCACACACAGTAGCTTGCATTTATAAATATAAAAATTTGACTGTAATATAATAGCAGTTAGTTTTTCTGCAAGTGTGTGTGTGTTAGGCCTACAGCGTCTGCTCTGCCAACTTCTGCCAGTGCCACGCATATCTGGTGTCACAGTAGCTTGCATTTAAAAAAAACAGCAACAGTTTTGACTGTAATATAATAGCAGTTAGTTTTCTGTATGCGTGAGTGTTAGGCCTACAGCGTCTACTCTGCCAACTGCTGCCAATGCCACTTACCGTATTTTTCGCCCCATAAGACGCACTTTTTCTTCCCCCAAAATGGGGGAGAAATGCCCCTGCGTCTTATGGGGCGAATGCTGCCACTTTTACATCGCAAGCTGCGATGTATGCGCAGAGCGGGGACTCGGGGAGGGACTGGGAGGAGCTGGGGGCCGGCAATAGCGGCGGGGCGGTGCAGTCAGTGTAGTATAGCACCGCCCCGCCGCTCCGGTATACTAATATACGATCTCATAGTGAAGTAATAGTTATTAAACATGCCCCCCAACTGCTATTACTATCTTACCTCCTAATCGCTGCTGTAGAATTCAGGCCAGGCGAGCGGGCGGGCGGCAGCGTAACTCGTGTCACGTGCCGCCCCCCCATAACAGTGTCCGTCATCCACAGATCCCCCCCATAACAGTGTCCGTCATCCACAGATCCCCCCCATAAGTGTCCGTCATCCACAGATCCCCCCCATAAGTGTCCGTCATCCACAGATCCCCCCCATAACAGTGTCCGTCATCTACAGATCCCCCCCATAACAGTGTCCGTCATCCACAGATCCCCCCCATAACAGTGTCCGTCATCCACAGATCCCCCCCATAACAGTGTCCGTCATCCACAGATCCCCCCCATAACAGTGTCCGTCATCCACAGATCCCCCCCATAACAGTGTCCGTCATCCACAGATCCCCCCCATAACAGTGTCCGTCATCCACAGATCCCCCCCATAACAGTGTCCGTCATCCACAGATCCCCCCCATAACAGTGTCCGTCATCCACAGATCCCCCCCATAACAGTGTCCGTCATCCACAGATCCCCCCCCCATTACAGTGTCAGTCATCCACAGATCCCCAGTAATAGTGCCATCCACAGACCACCATTAGTTCCAAACCCACCAAACACACAGCACACCTTTTGGTTAAAAAATCTTTTTTTCTTATTTTCCTCCCGAAAAACCTAGGTGCGTCTTATGGGCCGGTGCGTCTTATAGGGCGAAAAATACGGTATATCTGGCGTCACACAGTAGCTTGCATAAAAAAAATATATATATTTTTTGACTGTAATATAATAGCAGTTAGTTTTCTGCATGCGTGTGTGTTAGGCCTACAGCGTCTACTCTGCCAACTACTGCCAGTGCACAGTGCCACTCATATCTGATGTCACAGTAGCTTGCACGCATAGTACAACTAAACTAATCTAAAAAAAATGACAGGCAGAGGCAGGCCACCCCGCAGGGGCTGTAGTGGTCGTGGTGCTGTGATTCCCTTTGGCCCTAGAATAATGCCCAGTGTTCAGAGGCCACATACCCTGAACTCGAAAAGTTCTGAGTACATAGTTGACTAGCTAACACAAGGACACCCAATCTTCTACAGCTTCCGCTCGGAACCTTAACGCACCATCCTCCTCCAGCTCACAGGGATTAAACTGATAGGAATAGTACTACTTAACACACCACTCATATCTGGTGGCACAGTACATTGAACGGCGCACGCGCAGTGCCCCAAATTGGAATTAGTAGGATCAACCAAGCATCTTTTTTCATCTCCCGGTTCCTAAAATCTATTCCATAGACTGGCCCCTGATAGGGGATTAAACTGGTAGGAATAATACTCCTTAACACACTACTCATATCTGGTGGCACAGTACATTGCGCGGCGCACGCACAGTGCCCCAAATTGGAAGTAGGAGGACCAGCCAAGCATTTTTTTTCCATCTCCCGGTTCCTAAAATCTATTCCATAGACCGCCCCCTGATAGGTGACGTAACAGGGATTAAACTGATAGGAATAGTACTACTTAACATACCACTCATATTGGGATTGCATAGTACATTGCACGGTTCACGCCGCGCGCCCCAAATTGGAAGTGAGAGGACCGACCAAGCATCTTTTTCGAAAATTCGCGTTCGTCGTTTGCAAACTGAAAATTTTATGCTTGCAACAGCTCTACACAAGATCTCATGTCCCTCTTCAAGCGGGCATGTCGAGAGGCCCAAATGAAGGAGTGGCGCTGAAAAGAGCTCCTTGGAATATCCGAGTGTGGGATCACTTGTTTGCCAAGACTCTCCATGGTGGGAGGAAGGAGGATCAGGGTGAGGATTCTGTTACCAGATTCTTGGATACTGAGACTGGACTTTGTGGAAGACAGGGTGGTGCTTAACTGACTGGAAGCATTATCTGCTACAATCCAACTGACCACCTGGTTGCACTGGTCTGACTTTGAGAGCATTGTCCTGTGCCACCCTGCAAACTAGGACATAAAGCTAGTTAGCGTGGATTATTATTTTTCTTGTGCTGTGGCAGCAGGCACAGTTTAACATGCCCGGGGCCATGACCTCTGCATGCACCATCAACATCACGGCCACTTCCCTGTCCCTTACTGCTTGCCTTCTTCATATTTAAATATTATATATGCTTGAAAGTATGTCACACGTACAGTAGCATAGGATTTGTAAGTGTATGAGCAAAAATATTAAAAAAGGTATTTGGGATGTGGAAACATTACACAGGAGAAATACAGCAGATAATGTCGCTGATGTCACCAGTGGCTAATAAAAAAATTACAGGGAATGTAACAGGTATTTGGGATGTGGAAAAGTCACGCAGGAGATATACAACAGATAATGTCGCTGATGTCAGCAGCGGCTAATATAAAATTACAGGTAATGTCACAGGTATTTGGGATGTGGAAACGTTACACAGGAGATGTACCCCAGGTAATGCCACTGTCTGCGGAAAAAGTGCACTGGATGTCAATGATATTTTTTGGATGTGCACACGTTACACAGGAGATGTAGCGCAACTAATGTCACTGTCCACAGTGGACACCATCTACGGAAAAAGTACATTGGATGTCGCAGATATTCTTAGGCTGCGCCCACATTAGACAGGAGATGTAGTGCAGATAATGTTGCTGTAACCAGCGGCGAAAAAAATGACGCTGAATGTCACTGATATTTCGGATGCGCTAATGTTATTCTGGAGATGTAGCGCAGGTAATGTAACTGTCCGCAGCAGACACTGTTTTATGGAAAAAGTACACTTTATGTCACTAATATTTTTAGGATGTGCACACGTTACACAGGAGATGTAGCGTAGATAATGTCGCTGTCTGCAGCGGTCTAACTATTGCATGCTATTTAGCGCAGGATGCGCTAAAAATAGATATTGCTGCCACACACAAAAGTCCTTAAAAGGACTTTTGGGTCTGTAATCTTTGGATTACTCCTCTCTGACAGTGGAGCTCTGTTAGGCTGTGTTTACACGGGCATGACGGATTTGTTCAGGATGCATCCCGGGTGTATTGCAGCAAACCCACGCGAGTAGGTACCCAATTGCAATCAGTTTTAACTGATATTGTGTTCCGTTGTTCAGTTTTTATCGCGCGGGTGCAATGCGTTTAGCACGCACGTGATAAAAAACTGACTGTGGTACCCAGACCCGAACTTCTTCACTGAAGTTCAGGTTTGGGTTTGGTGTTGTGTAGATGTAATTATTTTCCCTTATATGGTTATAAGGGAAAATAATAGCATTCTTTAATACAGAATGCTTAGTAGAAGGCCATTGGGGGTTAAAAAATTTAAAAAGAATAAACTCACCTCCTCCAATTGATCGCGTAGCTGTCGGTCTCCTGTTCTTTCTTCGGGACCTGTCAAAGGACCTGTGGTGACGTCACTGAGCTCATCACATGGTCCAATCACCACAGTGATGGACCATGTGATGTGGCGTCACCACAGGTCCTTTAGCCGGCAGATCATGATTAAAGAAGTAAGAAGAGATCGGCAACTACACGATCAAGAGGAGGAGGTAATAAAAAAATAAAAAAATAAATTAACCCTCGATTGACCTTCTACTAAGCATTCTGTATTAAAGAATGCTATTATTTCCCCTTATAGCCATGTTATAAGGGGAAATAATACAGTGAATAGACTGTCATCTTAGCAACTATGTGTGAAAATCGCACCGCATCCACACTTGCTTGCGGATGTTTGCGATTTTCACGCAGCCCCATTCACTGTTATGGGGCCTGCGTTGTGTGATAAACGCACAATATAGAGCATGCTGTGATTTTCACGCAATGCACAAGTGATGCGTGAAAATCACTGCTCATGTGCACAGCCCCATATACGTGAATGGGTCCGGATTCAGTGCGGGTGCAATGCGTTCACCTCACGCATTGCACCCGCGCGGAAATCCTGCCCGTGTGAACTCAGCCTTAGTCTCTGTGTTGGGACCTGGGAGTTTGGGCCTGGATTAAGGCTTGCTACCTTGTTTGTGTGAAAGCAGGTGGATTCTCATTTCTCCAATCACTTCTTCTTTGCTGCACGGTCTGAACGAACACCAGAATCGCAAGGTGAATGTTTTCCTTGAAACTGACCTTTTTGTTTTGTCACTTACTTAGGGCTCATGCACACGACCGTATGGCTTTTTCAGTGTTTTGCGGTCTGTTTTTAACGGATCTGTTCCGTTTTTTTTTTTGTTTGTTTGTTTCCGTTTCCTTTCCGTTGTACCGTATGCCATATACAATATATAGCAATTTAAAATGTAGAATAATAGCGGGCAGGCACTCTATTTATGGGTTCATGGAAAGGCAGTTTTTATTATTTAAAATACCATAAAACAATAAATGATACCAATATAACAACAATGAAATAGCAATAAAATGTATAAAAATTCATCTCAATATAGCAGCAATTAATGACTATATCAATTGAAAAATGGCAATTGATGGATAGCAGCAATGTTCGCAACAATTATGATGAAAGATAGCAGAAAGTCTCTATGGTTGGTTTGATAAGTGTTGCAACAATGTTCTTAGTAATTACAAAATTAACTGCGTTCGATCGTTAGATATCTTCTTATCCTCCTTTCATATGTCTTCATATATCACTTGGAAAATGGCAGTTAATAGATAGCAGCAATGTTCGCAACAATTATGATAAAAGATAGCAGAAAGTCTCTATGGTTGATTTGATCACAAGTCCATATATCAATCTCCCTATATAGACCACTATCTAGTGGGGACCAGATATATAACAGTGTTGCAACAATGTTCTTAGTAGTTACAAAATTAACTGCGTTCGATCGTTAGATATCTTCTTATCCTCCTTTCATATGTCTTACAGATAATCAGTCAGTTTCCTTTTCGTCTAGGAAGTCTCTATTAAATGCATTCAATGCTTTGAATATTTTATTTTACTCACGGTTAGGCTGTTTTTCTAGTGCGGCGTCCCGCTCCTATTCTGACAAACAGACTGACCTTTACAGCTCGGATCCTTCAATCGCAGCTTATTCAGAAGTCGGCGTGCCACATGCTATGGTGGCGTCTCTCTTAGTCATTAGTTCAGCCCCTTCAGTGTTCAGGTCGCCTCTTGACTTCTTTGTTTCAGCTGCTACGGTTCCGCTTTTACAACTAACAGGTACATTTTTCGTGAGTGCTTTAAATTCGAATTTAAGCGCTCCAGCAGTGTAAATTCGTTCAAAGTATGCTTTTTCAATCAAACATGTTTCGGAGCTCAACTCGCTCCTTCCTCAGTGATCAAGCATACTTCGCATCCTGTCTTCCTTTTATTCTGTGCCGATCTACCAGAAAATCAGGAATCTGATCTGGAATTGTCTCTTTGTATGTTCCATTGTATACCTTCCATTTCTCTATTGTAGAGATATTTGAGTCATGTCTTATTAAACACCGCTGCTTATGAGTATTTTTAAAAATCTTTAAATATTCTTTGATTGCTTTCAATTTTTAATAAATAGTTGAACAAAATATATAAAAATATATATAAAAAATTCTGATTTTTTTTTTTAGAGAGGTATGTATAATATATAATATCAACATTACAACTATAAATACATATAATTAAAAATATATAATTTTACTATTATAAAACATCCTATTATAAAATAAATATTATAGAGACATCTGAAGAATATGTAGTTTTTTGGGGGCCCCCTCGTTAAGGGAAGACGGGGGTGCTGATATCAAACAGAAACCACTGTCGTCCATCAACCAGGGGCACCCCATTTTACAGGAAGCCAAAGATCTCGAGTTCTGCATTCAAACCATTTGGTTGAATGGAATCGAACTCAAAGATTCTTCTTGACTCCTGTCGAGACATCCTGGATATATGGTCGCCCCCTTCCCCTCCAGTGTCTATCTATTTTTTCAAATGCTATAAACACTAGACCTGAGGGGTTCTGATTGTGATAATGTTTAAAATGTCTCGACAGGACGTGTTTTTCATATCCTTTCTTTATGTTTCCAATGTGCTAGGCTATCCTGGTTTTCAGAAGTCTTTTGGTACGACCTATGTATTGTTTCCCACAAGGGCATTGGATCAAATGCAATACATTATCAGAGTTACATGTAAGTAGATAATTAATTTCAATTTTAAAATTATTTTGCATTTGTACTTCTAGTGTTTTTCTTGAAAAAGTGGTTTGTTTACAATTTGAGCATCTCCCGCACCTATAAAACCCTTTTAGATGGTTCCACTGTTGTAATATTCCTTTCTTTTTTGTTATGGTTTGTTTTGTCGTTGGCGCTATTTAGCATCCTAGATTTTGTGCTTTTGTGTACACAAATTGTGGGTTTTTTGATATAAGTGTACCTATAATTTTGTCTTACAGGATGTGATGCCAATAGCGTCTGATAATTCGTTCCACTTTCTTGTATTGGTTGGGTTGAAGGGCAAAATAATTCTTGGCATTTTATTTCAGGTTCCCACTCCCATTTTCTTTCTCATTTTCATCCCTAACTCTATTTTCATTTTTAGTGTAACCATTTTTAGGTTAAAAAAAGGTGTTTCTATCTTTTTCTCTTATTTTGGATAGTGATTTCTCTACTATATTTATTGGGTAATTTTTGTTCAAAAAACAAATTTTCATATTCTCAGCTTCTTTCTCAAACTGTTCCACTTTTGTACAGTTACGTTTCAATCTGCCAAATTGTCCTGTTGGCATATTCAGCAGCCATCTAGGGAGATGGCAGCTGCTGAATAGAATGTAGCTATTTCTCCATGTCGGCTTCTGGAAAGTGCTGCATATATATTATCCCTCTTCATTTTTAATTAATAAATCCAGAAATTCAGTCTCTATATTATTCACGTTGCTAGTAAACTTTAAGTTAAACATATTTACATTTAAACTTCTAAAAATGCTAAAAGTTCCTCTCTCCCGCCTTTCCATATAAAAATAACGTCATCTATAAAACGTTGCCAGAGCAGCAGGTCTGTCCCCAGTCTTGGCCCAATATGAATATCCTCCCAATCTGTCATATATAAATTCGCATAACTGGGGGCAAGCCTGGTGCCCATGGCAGTCCCCCTTGTTTGGAGATAAAAATCAGATCCAAAATAAAAATAATTGTGTGACAAAATAAAATTTACCCTCTCCTCCAGAAAACTTATCTGTTCAGTATGAAATCCACTGTTTTTCTCTAATTGGTTTTTCATTGCTGCGACTCCCTGTTCGTGACTTATAATTGTATATAGGGAGTTCACATCTAGCGTCCCCATAATCCAATCTGGATTGCACTCTAATTTTTCCAAGATTTTGATAATCTGGGCAGTGTCTTTTATATATGAGGCGCTCTTTTTTTACTGATGGCTGTAACAATCTGTCTATATATTGTGATTGAGTTTTTGAAGCTGTTTAATTGCCTGTCTTTCTTGATTCTTTATATATTATTTTTGGTGTTTCGTCCATTTTTTAATTTCCTTATATCAGAACTAACACATTGTCTAAAAGCTGCAATTTCCTCACTTATTTCTTGTCTGGGAAATTTTTTTGAGGTTTCTTTTAATTCTGTATGTGTATATTTATAATTTTTCTCCGCCTGTGCTGAAATCGTTTTTTTTTTTAAATACTTTTTCAAAAAAATTTCCTTATGAATTTTTCTACCCTAATGTAAGCCTCAAATTTACTAACCCTTGGTGTCGGTGCAAATTTTAACCCTTTGTTTAACACCCTAATTTGTGCATCAGACAATTTTATGTCACTCAAATTTACAATAGCATCCATTTCTTTTATGTCCTGTGATGGTGTTTTCTTTCGTCCTCTCCGTGTTTTCTTCTGTTTTTTTTGTTTTGTGTCTTTTCTTTGTGATAATGTGTTTCCCCATTGTCCCGTGTTGGTGTCAACCATTGTGTGTCCTGTGAGTGTTGTGCTCTGTTCGGTTGATAATTTCTGTAGTTCTGATATCTGACGTAAATTGTATTGGTGTCTCAATGGTGGGGGTGAGTAGTGTCTCCTCATTGGCGGTAAATGTTGGCGTTCTTGTGACTCTTGTGATCTGTGTGGTGTTCTTGTTCTGTGGTGAGGGGGGGGGGTCCCATCTAAAAAATGTTCATTAGAAAGGGTTTTTATATTTGTTTGTGACTGGTATAGTTTATCTAGTCTGTTGTATTTTTGGGGGATTTTCTTGAGGTCTTTCTTTTTCTTCTTTTCTGAGTGTTACCCCTATGTTCCAAATTTCCTTGTTCTTCTCTGGCAGGTTCTATCCTAGTGTTATAGTTATATTTTTTTAAATTTTTTAAGCAAAATTTCTTGTTCTATTTTGTCAAGGCTTCTACAGAACCTTTCTTGCCATCTATTGTATTCTTCATTTTTAGCAGCAACATGTAGGTAAATCCCCTGCAAACAAATGTGGATAGGGAAATGAATAAAAATTAAATAAATAAAAATTAACCAAAATCAATTAGAGAGAGGTCCCATAGCAGAGAATCTGGCTTCATGTCACCCACCACTGCAACAGTCCATTTTCATAAATTTAGGCCAAGCACCCAGGCAGAGGAGAGAGGTCCCGTAACAGACAATCTGGCTTCAAGTCAGCAGAGAATCAGTCTTCATATCATAGCAGAGAATCGGGCTTCACGTCAGCCACCAATGCAACAGTCCATTGTCAGATATTTAGGCCCAGCACCCAGGCAGAGGAGAGAGGTCCCGTAACAGAGAATCTGTCTTCATGTCAGCAGAGAATTAGTCTGCATGTCATAGCAGAGAATCAGGCTTCACGTCAGCCACCACTGCAACAGTCTATTGGCATATATTTCGGCCCAGCACACAGGCAGAGGAGAGAGGTCCCGTAACAGAGAATCTGTCTTCATGTCAGCAGAGAATTAGTCTGCATGTCATAGCAGAGAATCAGGCTTCACGTCACCCAACATTGGAACAGTCCATTGGCATATATTTAGGCCCCGGCACCCAGACAGAGGAGAGGTTCATTCAAATTTGGGTAGCCTCGCAATATAATGGTAAAATGAAAAAAAAAATAGGATTGAATAAGGAAGAGCCCTGGACTACAATAATATATGGTTAAGGGGAGGTAGTTAATGTCTAATCTGGACAAGGGACGGACAGGTCCTGTGGGATCCATGCCTGGTTCATTTTTATGAATGTCAGCTTGTCCACATTGGCTGTAGACAGGCGGCTGCGTTTGTCTGTAATGACACCCCCTGCCGTGCTGAATACACGTTCAGACAAAACGCTGGCCGCCGGGCAGGCCAGCACCTCCAAGGCATAAAAGGCTAGCTCTGGCCACGTGGACAATTTAGAGACCCAGAAGTTGAATGGGGCCGAACCATCAGTCAGTACGTGGAGGGGTGTGCACACGTACTGTTCCACCATGTTAGTGAAATGTTGCCTCCTGCTAACACGTTGCGTATCAGGTGGTGGTGCAGTTAGCTGTGGCATGTTGACAAAACTTTTCCACATCTCTGCCATGCTAACCCTGCCCTCAGAGGAGCTGGCCATGACACAGCTGCCTTGGCGACCTCTTGCTCCTCCTCTGCCTTTGCCTTGGGCTTCCACTTGTTCCCCTGTGACATTTGGGAATTCTCTCAGTAGCGCGTCTACCAACGTGCGCTTGTACTCGCGCATCTTCCTATCACGCTCCAGTGCAGGAAGTAAGGTGGGCACATTGTCTTTGTAGCGTGGATCCAGCAGGGTGGCAACCCAGTAGTCCGCACACGTTAAAATGTGGGCAACTCTGCTGTCGTTGCGCAGGCACTGCAGCATGTAGTCGCTCATGTGTGCCAGGCTGCCCAGGGGTAAGGACAAGCTGTCCTCTGTGGGAGGCGTATCGTCATCCTCCTGCCTTTCCCCCCAGCCACGCACCAGTGATGGACCCGAGCTGCGTTGGGTGCCACCCCGCTGTGACCATGCTTCAGCCTCATCATCCTCGTCCTCCTCGCCCTCCAGTAGTGGGTGGGCTGGCCACATTTGTACCTGGCCTCTGCTGTTGCCAAAAACCTCCCTCTGAGTCACTTCAAAGAGACTGGCCTGAAAGTGCTAAAAATTACCCCTCTTCCTCCTCCTCCTGGGCCACCTCCTCTTCCATCATCGCCCTAAGTGTTTTCTCAAGGAGACATAGAAGTGGTATTGTAACGCTGATAACGGCGTCATCGCCACTGGCCATGTTTGTGGAGTACTCGAAACAGCGCAACAGGGCACACAGGTCTCGCATGGAGGCCCAGTCATTGGTGGTGAAGTGGTGCTGTTCTGTAGTGCGACTGACCCGTGCGTGCTGCAGCTGAAACTCCACTATGGCCTGCTGCTGCTCGCACAGTCTGTCCAGCATGTGCAAGGTGGAGTTCCACCTGGTGGGCACGTCGCATATGATGCGGTGAGCGGGAAGGCCGAAGTTACGCTGTAGCGCAGACAGGCGAGCAGCAGCAGGATGTGAACGCCGGAAGCGCGAACAGACGGCCCGCACTTTATGCAGCAGCTCTGACATGTCGGAGTAGTTGTGAATGAACTTCTGCACCACCAAATTCAGCACATGCGCCAAGCAAGGGATGTGCGTCAAACTGGCTAGTCCCAGAGCTGCAACGAGATTTCGACCATTATCACACACCACCAGGCCGGGCTTGAGGCTCACCGGCAGCAACCACTCGTCGGTCTGTTGTTCTATACCCTGCCTCAACTCCTGTGCGGTGTGGGGCCTGTCCCCCAAACATATGAGTTTCAGAATGGCCTGCTGACGTTTACCCCGGGCTGTGCTGAAGTTGGTGGTGAAGGTGTGCGGCTGACTAGATGAGCAGGTGGAAGAAGAGGAGGAGGAAGTCGAGTAGGAGGAGGTGGTAACAGGAGGCAAAGAATGTTGCCCTGTGATCCTTGGCGGCGGAATGACGTGCGCCAAACAGCTCTCCGCCTGGGGCCCAGCTGCCACTACATTTACCCAGTGAGCAGTTAGGGAGATATAGCGTCCCTGGCTGTGCTTACTGGTCCACGTATCTGTGGTTAGGTGGACCTTGCCACAGATGGCGTTGCGCAGTGCACACTTGATTTTATCGGATACTTGGTTGTGCAGGGAAGGCACGGCTCTCTTGGAGAAGTAGTGCCAGCTGGGAACAACATACTGTGGGACAGCAAGCGACATGAGCTGTTTGAAGCTGTCTGTGTCCACCAGCCTAAATGACAGCATTTCATAGGCCAGTAGTTTAGAAATGCTGGCATTCAGGGCCAGGGATCGAGGGTGGCTAGGTGGGAATTTACGCTTTCTCTCAAATGTTTGTGAGATGGAGAGCTGAACGCTGCCGTGTGACATGGTTAAGATGCTTGGTGACGGAGGTGGTGTTGGTGTTGGTGGAACATCCCCTGTTTGCTGGGCGGCAGGTGCCAACGTTCCTCCAGAGGCGGAGGAAGAGGCCGAGGCGGCGGCAGCAGCAGAAGAGGTAGCAGGGGGAGCTTGAGTGACTTCCTTGGTTTTAAGGTGTTTACTCCACTGCAGTTCATGCTTTGCATGCAGATGCCTGGTCATGCAGGTTGTGCTCAGGTTCAGAACGTTAATGCCTCGCTTCAGGCTCTAATGGCACAGCGTGAAAACCACTCGGGTCTTGTCGTCAGCACATTGTTTGAAGAAGTGCCATGCCAGGGAACTCCTTGAAGCTGCCTTTTGGGGTGCTCGGTCCCAGATGGCGGCGGTCAGTAGCAGGCGGAGTCTCTTGGCGGCGGGTGTTCTGCTTTTGCCCACTGCTCCCTCTTTTGCTACGCTGTTGGCTCAGTCTCACCACTGCCTCTTCCTCCGAACTGTGAAAGTCAGTGGCACGACCTTCATTCCATGTGGGGTCTAGGAACTCATCGTCCCCTGCATCGTCTTCCACCCAGTCTTGATCCGTGACCTCCTGTTCAGTCTGCACACTGCAGAAAGATGCAGCAGTTGGCACCCGTGTTTCGTCATCATCAGAGACATGCTGAGGTGGTATTCCTATGTCCTCATCATCAGGAAACATAAGTGGTTGTGCGTCAGTACATTCTATGTCTTTCACCGCTGGGGAAGGGCTAGGTGGAAGCCCTTGGGAAACCCTGCCAGCGGAGTCTTCAAACAGCATAAGAGACTGCTGCATAACTTAAGGCTGAGACAGTTTCCCTGGTATGCATGGGGGTGATGTGACAGACTGATGGGGTTGGTTTTCAGGCGCCATCTGTGCGCTTTCTGCAGAAGACTGGGTGGGAGATAATGTGAACGTGCTGGATCCACTGTCGGCCACCCAATTGACTAATGCCTGTACCTGCTCAGGCCTTACCATCCTTAGAACGGCATTGGGCCCCACCATATATCGCTGTAAATTCTGGCGGCTACTGGGACCTGAGTTAATTGGTACACTAGGACGTGTGGATGTGGCAGAACGGCCACGTCCTCTCCCAGCACCATAGGGTCCACTTACACCACCACGACCATGTCCACGTCCGCGTCCCTTACTAGATGTTTTCCTCATTGTTATCGTTCACCACAACAACAAAAATATTATTTGGCCCAATGTATTGTATTCAAATTCAGCTGAATATAAATTTGAGGCCTAGTATTTATGCGCTGGGTGACCGGTATAGATTTACTGACAGAATTAGACTTGGAAATGCACAGTAGCGTGTGTGTGAAGTTATTCTGAATGACCCTATGTGCACCTTGAATATTATATACCCTTTTAGGGATAGATTTCAAATAGCTCTGATATAGCAGGAACCACTAAATTATGAAATTGCTAAATTGGGAATTGTATTTCAACCCAGAACAAAAAATGTGCTTTGACGGACACTAAATAGCCCAGCCAGAACAGTACAGCGGTAATGACAGATTTAGCGGGATATAAATTTGAGGCCTAGTATTTAGGCGCTGGGTGACCGGTATGGATTTACTGACAGAATTAGACTGGGATATGGCCAAAACATAACCACACTATTGCTGGTTAAATGCACTTGGTGTGACAGCTTGACCAACCACACTACTGAGGGATAAATGCACTTGGTGACGGGCGCAGCTTGCCCCTGATGTAGCATATGGCTAAAAAATGAACAGACTATTGCTGGTTAAATGCACTTGGTGTGACAGCTTGACCAACCACACTACTGAGGGTTAAATGCACTTGGTGACAGGCGCAGCTTGCCCCTAATGTAGTATATAGCCAAAAAATAAACAGACTATTGCTGGTTAAATGCACTTGGTGTGACAGCTTCACCCTGATGTAGGAATTAGCCAAAAAACAACCACACCATTGAGGGTTAAATTCACTTGGTCGCAGCTTGTGCTAGCACACCACAAGACACAAAATGGCCGCCGATCACCCCAGTAAAAAGTGACGGACAAACGGTCTGGGCAGCCTAAAAACAGTGAGCAATTGAATTTCAGCAGCTCAATGATGCACAGCTGCAGATCGATCGATTAATCAAGTCCTTTGGAGGAGTTAATCTGCCTAATCTCGCCCTACTGTCGCAGCCGCAACCTCTCCCTATGCTGATCAGAGTGACGGGCGGCGCTATGTGACTCCAGCTTAAATAGAGGCTGGGTCACATGGTGCTCTGGCCAATCACAGCCATGCCAATAGTAGGCATGGCTGTGACGGCCTCTTGGGGCAAGTAGTATGACGCTTGTTGATTGGCTGCTTTGCAGCCTTTCAAAAAGCGACGACCCCGGACTTTTACGAAAATGTTCGGGTCCGTGTCACGGACACCCCAAAATTCGGTACGAACCCGAACTATACAGTTCGAGTTCGCTCATCCCTATACATGAGCCCTTAATGTGTGAATAAACACTGAACTGCTTAATTTAAAGACTTTGTTGTTGCCTCTATTCTGCGGCTATATCGGCAGATTTTTGGATCTATGACTATAATCAGGCTTCACTATAAATAGTTTTGGGGGCACCTAATTGATCTATGCCACCTTTTGGATCCTCCTACAGTGCCAGATTATGCATGTGGAATGCATTATTTATGCTATGTATTCCACTGCGCCGGTAGAAGAGCGATCCAACTAGCAGATGCATAGGAAGTGAACACATGCGTTCCAAATATGTGTTCCACCCAACCAGAAGTGATGACTGGGTGGAATTTTGATGCAGCGTCACTATTTTAGCCTGAAAGTGGGCACCGCTTCACTGCTGCATCAACCTGTGCCAGTCCAGAAGCCTACCAGCCCCCTGTCCACCCATGTAAGTACTTACTTTATGTTTAGGCGAGACCCTGTTTAATTTGAAAGTGATAACAAGTATGTAATGAATTTCCTTTTTCCTCATTGTAGGCTTGATTATCAATACAGTATTGATAATGAGTATTTCAGGAGCAATTATATAACCTGTTGATTATCTCCATTTCAATTGCCCTATAGTCTTATATCCAATATTTTTTTTATATTTTTCCCCCCTTATAACCTCCTGGTGAACCCAGTGCTTTGGGGGAAACACGTTGGGTACTTCTAATTGATACTGTATTCGTTTTCTATCTTTGACATCGTATAAGTATCTATAGGACAGTTTTAGGATAGGTACGAGGACAGGGAGCCTCTACCATCTGGGGGTATCTCTGGGCTGATGTGTGTGTATATATAGGGTAATTCAGGGATAGATGATCTCATCCCCCATTAGCCACTCATCCATTAGACCTACTGGATACCTGCTACATGCAATTATATACAATTCAAGGCATATTTTGGCTATCTTTTAACTTTTTTGTTGAAGTAAGTAATAGGGATGAGCGAACCCGAACTGTATAGTTCGGGTTCGTACCGAATTTTGGGGTGTCCGTGACACGGACCCGAACCCGGACATTTTCGTAAAAGTCCGGGTTCGGTGTTCGTCCCTTTCTTGGCGCTTTTTGAAAGGCTGCAAAGCAGCCAATCAACAAGCGTCATACTACTTGCCCAGAGAGGCCGTCACAGCCATGCCTACTATTGGCATGGCTGTGATTGGCCAGAGCACCATGTGACCCAGCCTCTATTTAAGCTGGAGTCACATAGTGCCGCCCGTCACTCTGCTCTGATTAGCGTAGGGAGAGGTTGCAGCTGCGACAGTAGGGCGAGATTAGGCTGATTAACTCCTCCAAAAGACTCCATCCAGTGATCGATCTGCAGCTGTGGATCATTTAGCTGCTGATACTAAATTGCTCACTGTTTTTAGGCTGCCCAGACCATTTGTCAGTCACTTTTTTCTGGGGTGATCGGCGGCCATTTTGTGTCTTGTGGTGCGCCAGCACAAGCTGCGACCAAGTGCATTTAACCCTCAATGGTGTGGTTGTTTTTTGGCTAAAGCCTACATCAGGGTGAAGCTGTCACACCAAGTGCATTTAACCAGCTATAGTCTGTTTATTTTTTGGCCATATACTACATCAGGGGCAAGCTGTGCCTGTCACCAAGTGCATTTAACCCTCAGTAGTGTGGTTGGTCAAGCTGTCACACCAAGTGCATTTAACCATCAATAGTGTGGTTATTTTTTAGCCATATCCCAGTCTAATTCTGTCAGTAAACGTATACCTGTCACCCAGCGCCTAAATACTAGGCCTCAAGTTTATATCCAGCTCAATCTGTCGTTACTGCTGTACTGTTGTGGCTGGGCAAGTTAGTGTCCGTCAAAGCACAGTTTTTTTTTTTGGGTTGAAATACAATTCCCAATTTAGCAATTTCCTAATTTAGTGGTTTCTGCTGTATCAGGCCTACTTTAAATACATCCCTAAAAGGGTATATCAGAATCAAGGTGCTGATAGGGTCATTCTGAATAACTTCACACACACGCTACTGTGCATTTCCAAGTCTAATTCTGTCAGTAAATCTATACCTGTCACCCAGCGCCTAAATACTAGGCCTCAAATTTATATCCAGCTAAATCTGTCGTTACTGCTGTACTGTTGTGGCTGGGCAAGTTATTTAGTGTCCGTCAAAGCACAGTTTTTATTCTGGGTTGAAATACAATTCCCAATTTAGCAATTTCCTAATTTAGTGGTTTCTGCTATATCAGAGCTATTTGAAATCTATCCCTAAAAGGGTATATAATATTCAAGTTGCACATAGGGTCATTCAGAATAACTTCACACACACGCTACTGTGCATTTCCAAGTCTAATTCTGTCAGTAAACCCATACCTGTCACCCAGCGCCTAAATACTAGGCCTCAAATTTATATTCAGCTGAAATTGAATACAATACATTGGGCCAAATAATATTTTTGTTGTGGTGAACGATAACAATGAGGAAAACATCTAGTAAGGGACGCGGACGTGGACATGGTCGTGGTGGTGTTAGTGGACCCTCTGGTGCTGGGAGAGGATGTGGCCGTTCTGCCACATCCACATGTCCTAGTGTACCAACTACCTCAGGTCCCAGTAGCCGCCAGAATTTACAGCGATATATGGTGGGGCCCAATGCTATTCTAAGGATGGTAAGGCCTGAGCAGGTACAGGCATTAGTCAATTGGGTGGCCGACAGTGGATCCAGCACGTTCACATTATCTCCCACCCAGTCTTCTGCAGAAAGCGCACAGATGGCGCCTGAAAACCAACCCCATCAGTCTGTCACATCACCCCCATGCATACCAGGGAAACTGTCTCAGCCTCAAGTTATGCAGCAGTCTCTTATGCTGTTTGAAGACTCCGCTGGCAGGGTTTCCCAAGGGCATCCACCTAGCCCTTCCCCAGTGGTAAAAGACATAGAATGCACTGACGCACAACCACTTATGTTTCCTGATGATGAGGACATGGGAATACCACCTCAGCATGTCTCTGATGATGACGAAACACAGGTGCCAACTGCTGCGTCTTTCTGCAGTGTGCAGACTGAACAGGAGGTCAGGGATCAAGACTGGGTGGAAGACGATGCAGGGGACGATGAGGTCCTAGACCCCACATGGAATGAAGGTCGTGCCACTGACTTTCACAGTTCGGAGGAAGAGGCAGTGGTGAGACCGAGCCAACAGCGTAGCAAAAGAGGGAGCAGTGGGCGAAAGCAGAACACCCGCCGCCAAGAGACTCCGCCTGCTACTAACCGCCGCCATCTGGGACCGAGCACCCCAAAGGCAGCTTCAAGGAGTTCCCTGGCATGGCACTTCTTCAAACAATGTGCTGACGACAAGACCCGAGTGGTTTGCACGCTGTGCCATCAGAGCCTGAAGCGAGGCATTAACGTTCTGAACCTTAGCACAACCTGCATGACCAGGCACCTGCATGCAAAGCAGTGGAGTAAATACCTTAAAAACAAGGAAGTTGCTCAGGCTCCCCCTGCTACCTCTTCTGCTGCTGCCGCCTCGGCCTCTTCCTCCGCCTCTGGAGGAACGTTGGCAGCTGCCGCCCAGCAAATAGGGGATGTACCACCAACACCACCACCACCACCACCTCTGTCACCAAGCGTCTACCTTCACCACCAACTTCAGCACAGCCCGGGGTAAACGTCAGCAGGCCATTCTGAAACTCGTATGTTTGGGGGAAAGGCCACACCCCACACAGGAGTTGTGGCGGGGTATAGAATAACAGACCGACGAGTGGTTGCTGCCGGTGAGCCTCAAGCCCGGCCTGGTGGTGTGTGATAATGGGCGAAATCTCGTTGCAGCTCTGGGACTAGCCAGTTGCTTGGCGCATGTGCTGAATTTGGTGGTGCAGAAGTTCATTCACAACTACTCCGACATGTCAGAGCTGCTGCATAAAGTGCGGGCCGTCTGTTCGCGCTTCTGGCCTTCACATCCTGCTGCTGCTCGCCTGTCTGCGCTACAGCGTAACTTCGGCCTTCCCGCTCACCGCCTCATATGCGACGTGCCCACCAGGTGGAACTCCACCTTGCACATGCTGGACAGACTGTGCGAGCAGCAGCAGGCCATAGTGGAGTTTCAGCTGCAGCACGCACGGGTCAGTCGCACTGCGGAACAGCACCACTTCACCACCAATGACTGGGCCTCCATGCGAGACCTGTGTGCCCTGTTGCGCTGTTTCGAGTACTCCACCAACATGGCCAGTGTTACAATACCACTATCAGCGTTACAATACCACTTCTATGTCTCCTTGAGAAAACACTTAGGGCGATGATGGAGGAGGAGGAGGACACGGAGGAGGAGGAGGAGGAGGAGGAGGAGGAGGACACGGAGGAGGAGGAGGAGGAGGAGGACACGGAGGAGGAGGAGGAGGACACGGAGGAGGAGGAGGAGGAGGACACGGAGGAGGAGGAGGAGGACACGGAGGAGGACACGGAGGAGGAGGAGGAGGAGGAGGAGGAGGAGGACACGGAGGAGGAGGAGGAGGACACGGAGGAGGAGGAGGAGGACACGGAGGAGGAGGAGGAGGAGGACACGGAGGAGGAGGAGGAGGAGGACACGGAGGAGGAGGAGGAGGAGGAGGAGGAGGACACGGAGGAGGAGGAGGAGGAGGAGGAGGACACGGAGGACACGGAGGAGGAGGAGGACACGGAGGACACGGAGGAGGAGGAGGAGGAGGTCACGGAGGAGGAGGAGGTCACGGAGGAGGTCACGGAGGAGTGGCACCCAACGCAGCTCGGGCCCATCACTGGTGCGTGGCTGGGGGGAAAGGCAGGAGGATGACGATACGCCTCCCACAGAGGACAGCTTGTCCTTACCCCTGGGCAGCCTGGCACACATGAGCGACTACATGCTGCAGTGCCTGCGCAACGACAGCAGAGTTGCCCACATTTTAACGTGTGCGGACTACTGGGTTGCCACCCTGCTGGATCCACGCTACAAAGACAATGTGCCCACCTTACTTCCTGCACTGGAGCGTGATAGGAAGATGCGTGAGTACAAGCGCATGTTGGTAGACGCGCTACTTAGAGCATTCCCAAATGTCACAGGGGAACAAGTAGAAGGCCAAGGCAGAGGAGGAGCAAGAGGTCGCCAAGGCAGCTGTGTCACGGCCAGCTCCTCTGAGGGCAGGGTTAGCATGGCAGAGATGTGGAAAAGTTTTGTCAACACGCCACAGCTAACTGCACAACCACCTGATACGGAACGGGTTAGCAGGAGGCAACATTTCACTTACATAGTGGAACAGTACGTGTGCACACCCCTCCACGTACTGACTGATGGTTCGGCCCCATTCAACTTCTGGGTCTCTAAATTGTCCACGTGGCCAGAGCTAGCCTTTTATGCCTTGGAGGTGCTGGCCTGCCCGGCGGCCAGCGTTTTGTCTGAACGTGTATTCAGCACGGCAGGGGGCGTTATTACAGACAAACGCAGCCGCCTGTCTACAGCCAATGTGGACAAGCTGACGTTCATAAAAATGAACCAGGCATGGATCCCACAGGACCTGTCCATCCCTTGTCCAGATTAGACATTAACTACCTCCCCTTAACCATATATTATTGTACTCCAGGGCACTTCCTCATTCAATCCTATTTTTATTTTCATTTTACCATTATATTGCGAGGCTACCCAAAGTTTAATGAACCTCTCCTCTGTCTGGGTGCCGGGGCCTAAATATATGCCACTGGACTGTTGCACTGGTGGCTGACGTGAAGCCTGATTCTCTGCTATGATATGAAGATTGATTCTCTGCTGACATGAAGCCAGATTCTCTGTTACGGGACCTCTCTCCTCTGTCTGGGTGCTGGGCCTAAATATCTGACAATGGACTGTTGCATTGGTGGCTGACGTGAAGCCTGATTCTCTGCTATGACACGCAGACTGATTCTCTGCTGACATGAAGACAGATTCTCTGTTACGGGACCTCTCTCCTCTGCTTGGGTGCCGGGGCCTAAATATCTGAGAATGGACTGTTCCAGTGGTGGGTGACGTGAAGCCATATTCTCTGCTATGAGACCTCTCTCCAATTGATTTTGGTTAATTTTTATTTGTTTAATTTTTATTTTTATTCATTTCCCTATCCACATTTGTTTGCAGGGGATTTACCTACATGTTGCTGCCTTTTGCAGCCCTCTAGCCCTTTCCCGGGCTGTTTTACAGCCTTTTTAGTGCCGAAAAGTTCGGGTCCCCATTGACTTCAATGGTGTTCGGGTTCGGGACGAAGTTCTGATCGGGTTTTTAGGGCTCACGCCTTGGGAATAAGTGATTTATGAGATTTGCGTGACTCAAGTTAGGTATTGTGTAATATCCGTTTTTTTTCTTTGTTCTATTATGGGCCTGATGTTCTACTCCGCTAAATGTGTAATGCACGTGGCTGGTATCCGTGTTTTGCGGATCCGCAATTTATGGATCGCAAAAACTGCTATGGCTGTGTGCAAGAGCCTTAAATGGCAGACCACTGAAACCAGTGGTTTAGTCACTATGCTAGGGCAACATAAGTATCCGACAGGTACCTGTTAAAGGCCTTATTCGTACAAATGTGTTTAATTTCCATGTGCTTTCCATTCTATTAACAGACAGCGCAAGGACCCCTATAATTAATGGGAATATACACACGTCCCTTTATTTCAATGGACTGTGTGTCTGTTGCGAGAAACTCCCTGCACTATTTAGGTCAATTTTTAAACATGAAAAATCACTCGCCTAGAAATCACACTCATCAATCATGTGTATTCCATTTTCCATGCACATGTTGCAAAGCAATACTGAAAAAAATGTAGAAGCCAGAAAAAACTATTTTTTTGCAAAGGCATAAAATATAAGACGTGGAAAAAATAAATAAAACAGAGACGCAGACATTTATGGATGCACAACGGTCACATTTTTGCGGACAAAATTGGATACATTTGTGTGAATAAGGCCTATGGTGCAAGATACATATCTTAATGTAATGTACTTGAGATGAGAGCTCTTATCCTTTCACATGGAGCGCCAAATCCCCTGCTCCACCACGTACAAATTCTTGCAGCTGGCAAACAAATTGAGGCAACATAGTGAAGACTGATTAATATTAATTCAATTTTTATGTTTAAACATGCTGCTTGAGATCCATTTGACAGAAATGTAGCTCGAGCCAATAATATATGATGAAAAGGAATGTTTTTTTTCTTCATCGCAATTATGGGAAAACAGTTTTAAAAATTCAGAATATTGTTAAACTGGAATTATATCCCAGTGCACCAATGGCAATTTAAGACTGCAAATGTAGTGTCATATGGCAAAGAAGAGAAAATCACATAAGACTTATGGAAAACTCTAAAGGGGATTGGCAGAGGCAAAGTTATGGAGTAATACAGTGTTCACAGAATTAAAGTTTATAACTGCAGCATGTGTATAAAATCCATCCTGGGTTATGTCGGGTAAGAGAAAGTCCACCGTATAAGGCCCCCTGCACACGAATGTGTGCACCCTGTGGTCGTGCTGAGGCCCGCAAAGCACAAACACGGTCCGCGGGACAGCCGCAGCGAATCGCGGACCCATTCACTTGAATGGGTCCGCGATCCGGCGGTTCCGCAAAAAGATAGGACATGTAGTGCTTTCTTAGGACTCCGTTCCGTGCTTCCGTTCCGCATCTCCGGATTTGCTGACCCATTCAAGTGACTGGGTCTGCATCCATGATGCGGAATGCCCACGGAATGGCACCCATGTATTGCGGATCTGCAAACGCGGTCCACAATACGGCAACGCGGTCCACAATACTAGCCACCAGCAGGGCCGTATTTCCCACAGGATGGCACTTTGTATATATATTTACATTTGCCTTCCACTGATCTAAAAGGGTTATTCCCATCTCGTACATTGGGGGCATTTTGCTAGGAGCATAGAAGTCCCACGATATGCCACCAATGTCTGAGATGGGAATAACCCTTTTAAGGCCTCTTTCACACTTGCGTTGTCCGGATCCAGCGTGTACTCCACTTGCGGGAATTACATGCCGGATCCGGAAAAACGCAAGTGTACTGAAAGCATTTGAAGACGCATCCGTCTTCAAAATGCTTTCAGTGTTACTATGGCACCCAGGACGCTATTAAAGTCCTGGTTGCCATAGTAGTAGTGGGGAGCGGGCGAGCAGTATACTTACAGTCCGTGCGGCTCCCGGGGCGCTCCAGAGTGACGTCAGAGCGCCCCATGCGCATGGATTATGTGATCCATGCGATCACGTCATCCATGCACTTGGGGCGCCCTGACGTCACTCTGGAGCGCCCCGGGAGCCGCAAGGACGGTAAGTATGCTGCTCCCCACTACACTTTACCATGGCTGCCAGGACTTTAGCGTCCCGGCAGCCATGGTAACCATTGAGAAAAAGCTAAACGTCGCATCCGGCAATGCGCCGAAACGACGTTTAGCTTAAGGCCGGATCGGGATCAATGCCTTTCAATGAGCATTCATTCCGGATCCGGCCTTGCGGCAAGTGTTCCGGATTTTTGGCCGGAGCAAAAAGCGCAGCATGCTACGCTATTTGCTGCGGCCAAAAACGTTCCGTTCCGGAACGGAAGACATCCTGATGCATCCTGAAGGACGGACTGTCCATTCAGAATGCATTAGGATAATCCTGATCAGTATTCTTCCGGCATAGAGCCCCGACGACGGAACTCTATGCCGGAAGAAAAGAACGCAGATGTGAAAGAGCCCTTAGTAAAGATGTCATCCCTTGATGGGGGGTAGGGACTAAGTCCATGGCAGGAGAGAGAGGTGAACAGTGCTCCTCGATTTCCTTCTCAAAGTGAGTGCTGATTGGTGGAGCTGCAGGGCTTCCGTCTCCTGCTGCACTAATCAGCGCTAGACTTATACACATTGCTACACTTCCAAGGACTCGAGAAACTCCTTCTCCCTGTGCTCTGGCTGATCCTGGACCAATATGCAGTGAAAGATTACTTGAAGGATCAACTTGAAGGATAACAGGCCGAGCTGGAGGGACAAGTGTCTTTTTTGGGCCTTATATACTATGTTACTATGTTATTTCTTATGAAGAACAATATTGTGCAGATTGTCAGCTGAAGCGGGGGAGAGGACACAATTAGCTGGCAGGCCTAATGTACTGTATGTGTCGGCAGTATACAAGTGCCGACACAGCAGTCACCTGCTCTGCGAGTAATTTACAGGTTTCATCTCATGGGCTCATGACTTTTGAAATATACTGCATGGTTGATTGCTTCTGTTCCATCCTGCAGGAGTAGCTGGCCCCTGTCTCTTCCCCTGCTGTCTCACACCAATGGAAAGTTGACAGGGGGGAAAGCTGCCCATCATCTAAAGACCCAGTGCACAGAAAAGACATATGTAGAAGATATGTCTAAGGCTACATGCACACGACCGTTGTGTGCTTTGCGGTCCGCAAAACACGGATGGTGTCCGTGTGTGTTCCGCAATTTGCGGAACGGCATGGACAGCCATTAATACAACTGCCTATTCTTGTCCGCAAAACAGACAAGAATAGGACAGGTTATATTTTTTTTGCGAGGCCACAGAACGGCGCAACGGATGTGGAAAGCACACGGAGTGCTGTCTGCATCTTTTATGGCCCCATTGAAGTGAATGGGTCCGCATCTGAGCCACAAAAACTGCGGCTCGGATGCGGACCAAAACAACAGCGGTGTGCATGAGGTATAAAAGGAAATGGTGCATATTGTGCAATGAATTTGTGAGGTATTGGATGTAATAGGTATGTGGTGCTGTATAGCCCCCTATATTTGGTTGTGTCCATCGGCAAGTAAAATATGTCATTAGTGTTAGGCCTCTTTCACACGACCGTATGGCTTTTTCAGTATTTTGCGGTCCGTTTTTCACAGATCTGTTGTTCCGTTTTTTTGTTCAGTTTTGTTTCCGTTCCGTTTTTCCGTATGGCATATACAGTATACTGTAATTACATAGAAAAAATTGGGCTGGGCATAACATTTTCAATAGATGGTTCTGCAAAAACAGAAGACATACAGATGCATTTCCGTATGTGTTCCGTTTTTTTGCGGACCCATTGACTTGAATGGAGCCACGGAACGTGATTTGCGGGCAATAATAGGACATGTTCTGTTTTTCAACGGAACGGAAATACTGAAAAACGGAAACAGAATGCATACGGAGTACATAATTTTTTTTTTTGTGTAACCAATGGAACGCAAAAAAAACGGCCCATAAACAGAAAAAATAAATGGTCGTGTGAAAAAGGCCTTGTATTTGCATGAGGTGGGGGCACACTTACAGAACTACACATATATGCAATGGGGCTTGGGCCCTGGATCTTTTGAATCCATAGCACCCTATCACCTCTGTTGTCAAGTATTGAGAGGACTGGATTTGCCTACATGCTACAGTAAGTCTATGCCTATAGGTGGTCTGATGCTGAATGGAAAAAAAAAAAAAAAAAAAAATATATATATATATATATATATATATATATATATATATAGAAGAACCCAATGTCCCAATGTCAAAAATTTGTAGCCACTGAAATCCTTAAAATGCCACCTGAGAGAATTGCTAGGCTTGGTAGGTCCCATAGTAAGGTCAAACAGGGGGTACCAGTATATTTTGGTCTTAGTGGATCGTGCCACTCGTTAGTCTACTTTCACACTGGCATTTTGACTTTCCGTTTTTGAGATCCGTTCAGGGCTCTCACAAGTGGTCCAAAAAGGATCAGTTTTGCCCTAATGCATTCTGAATGGAAAAGGATCCGCTCAGAATGCATAAGTTTGCTTCTGTTCCATCTCCATTCCACTTTGGTGTCCGCCTGATGATGCAGAGCCAAACGGATCCGTCCTAGGCATAATGAAAGTCGATGGGGACAGATTCATCTGTAATGGCTCTGCTTGAGCGGATCGTTACCAAAACGTTTTTAGCGCACTGAGCATGCTCAAGAATTCCCCCCTCCCATAGCAGCTATAAGAATCAGCCATCTTTGCAAACAGTCTTTGCAAACAAACTGGTAAGTATGGGAAGTTTTAATGTCTGTCTATCTACCTTTATTTCTTTATCTCTTTCTTTCTATCTGTCTATCTCTATCTCTTACAGGGGGGTTGATGGCACTTGGGGGCAGGGGGCACTTGGGGGGACAAGTGGCACTTGAGGGTCAATATGGAACTTGTGGGGGGCAGGTGACACTTGGGGGCAAGTGTCACTTGAGGGGGCAGGTGGCAATTGAGGGGGCAGATGGCACTTGAGGAGGGACAGGTGGCACTTGTGGGGACAGGTGGCACTTGTGGGGACAGGTGGCACTTGTGGTGGGCAGGTGGCACTTGTGGGGGGCCAGGTGGCACTTGGTGGGTTTTATGGCACTGGAGGGTGGCTGAAGGCACTTGCTTATCCTATCCCATCTTCTCATCAGCCGCCATCTGCTTCTCCTCAGCCGACGTGCCACACTTTTTCAGCCATGCCTCTCATCCGCCAACGTGTCTTACATCTGTCGCTGTTCTCACATCCACACTAATTTTATTTAGTTGAACTTCCACAACATGACCATGGTAATATTTATCCCTTTTTTTTCAGCATTTTCCCAAAAAAGTTTAAAAATAAGATTTAAAGGAATTTCTGGGGTGGGCAGGAAACAATTTATCTACTCCAAAGTAAGTTATTTAAATAAATATTTAATACATGTTTGATCCTTTAAACATGTTCATATACAGTTTTGAATGTGTATTTGGTCTGGTATTATGTCTTGTACAGATGTCTACAGAATTTGACTGTAGAGACCAACCAAGAAGGTGCCGCCACATTCAGCGTCCTGTAAGTAAATTTTTGGAGTTGAAAATATTATTTGATTCATTGCATTGATCAGTATGTTCTTTATTCTAGTCGTCTCCATCATCTACAACATCCGGCACACCTGCTGAGGCCAGCTCACCCGCTGTGCCTTCATCGTCACCAAGGGGAGGTGGACAAAGCAGGGACCAGGGCCGGCAAGAAGTGTGTGTGTGTGTGTGTATATATGTATATGTGTATATATGTATATGTGTGTATATATATATATATATATATATATATATATATATATATATATATATAATATATTCTCTTAAAAAAATTCCTTCGCCTCGAGCTGCCAGGCAGGATCCCCAAGTTCCCTCCAGAGCTCGTGGGAAAGCATGTGGCAGTTGGGGACGTGTAAGTTTCTAAAACATAGTTTTATTTGTAATTTTTTGTTTATAGACTTTTAATAAAATTAGTTTTTCTTTTTCTTACAGGGTTCCAGACACTCCACCAGGGAAGATGAGGGGTTCGTTGTCCCTGAAATCGATGGTGAACTCCTTATCCAACTGGTGGAGGCGGGTACCGCTTTATGGGATCGCCACCATGCCTCCCATCAGCGGACCCAGCGTCTCTGGAGGGAGATAACTTCCCAATTTGTTGACACCTGGGGGGATCTCTCAGAGGTGGCTCAAAGGAAATGTGGCAAGTAAACCAATATATATTTTTTACACATTCATATTGTTGTTAAACTAACCGCATGCTCAATTTTTTTTATATATTTTTTTTTTTTCACAGTTAAAAAGGTTATCACTGGCAATCGATCCGGGACCGCTTCATAAAGGGAGTACAACCTTAAGGCCTCAATATATGTAAAATGGATCCAGAGCAACCTCAAGGCCTCCATATATGTACTGTATACTCAGGCCTTGGGGTTCTTAAGAGGGACGCTAACGCTGAGAAGGTAACTTTAAAAAAAAAAAAAATTAAATAATGGAAATAGCGTTTGCTTTCCTCTCCCTCTGAGTATAAGGGGCTGTCTGAGACAGATGAGCGTTTGGCTCCCCTGTTTTGTAGTCGCAGGGACAACTGTTCTGTCCCTCTGAATGTAAGGGGCTGTCTGAGACAGAGGAGCGTTTTGCCCCTCTTTTTCGGGCAGTCTCCATAAGGTAGAATGTAGCCATAGCATAGATCCTGGATGCTGTATTTGAAGGAAAATTATTTACTTTCCTTTTTTTTCCAACAGAACTGCCAGCAGTACTCGGACACCTAAGCCACCTCTTGAGGCGGAACCGGAAAGGATCGCTATCCCCAGCCCTCTTGTCCCTCATGCACCGGCTCAGGTGTCCCCTACCTGATCCCTCCACTCAATAGAAGCTCTTCAGTTTTTTTTGTCCAAATTTGAGAGCCCTGTTGAGCAGGTAGAGATCAGGTAGGAGCAGTCGAAGTGATTATGTGGACCTGATAGAGGTCGTTTCCGACTCTCTTGAAGATTTTGACGAACATCAAAAGGTAGTCAGTGATGAATTGATGCGCCGCTCACAGGGGGCGGAGTCGGCGACTCAACTCAGCCCTAACTACCATTTTGGACTAAGCCTAATCACTTTGATGGACAAAGTTATGCACCGCACCCAATCCTAACCCCCATCCCAAACCTACCCCTCATCCCACACCTATGCCCATTCCCATTCCCACCAACCTTCCCATTCCCCCCCCCCTGAGCATGTGTTCCCTTCTGTTTCGTTTTCTACTTCTCCTCCCCACTATTTTCCTCCCACTTCGCTTCAAACTCCCTCCTCCACACATGCTCTGGACCCCTCCACCTCCGACCCTTCCACACTACACACCCCACAAATTCACCCTGCATCTTTTCCTGGGGCCTGTAATGTTTATGCCTATTAAGAGGACAGTTGGGCTAGCACTGCCAGCCCCAGACATTCCACCTCCCCTTCATGATATCATCAATTTATTTGTATTTTTTTACTGTTATTTATAAATATATATTTCATGTTATTTTTTCTGCAAATAAACACAAATTATAGTTTACTTGATGTGTGTGTGTTTTTATTGTCTGGAATAGGGGATTAGTAACCTTTTGGCACTACAGTTGCAGTGAAATCGGCTCACTATTCTGCGTTTATTATAATGCCCTTGGTAGTTTTGGTTTTAAAGCGGCCGTAGTGCCAAAGGTGGCTGAACCATGAACGTGTCATGTAGCACCATCAATAATAAGCTATCTTTTGCCTCCTTATTGATTGTGTTCCCTCTGATTGGCACATGAACAAGCATATGCTTGATCATCGGTCAATCTTGTGCCCTTTCACATGAGCCCTTGTGGAAGTTACGGTTTATGCAAATCAGCATCATCATGAATTCATTAACTAAATAGCACTACATTGTAATTTTAGTGTTTAGTTAAGGATTTCCAGATGAAGCCTTCACATAACTAGCGTAATTATCACAAGGGACATGCAAGGGACATGCTGCAGTTAAGGCCTCTTGCACGCAACCGATTCCCTCCAACATGCGGTCCATATGTCCCGGAGCCACATTGATCATGCGCACGTGAGTACACAGTATCATAGATTACAAAGATGCTGTGCACGTCCAGCTGTCTGCAGGGCTATAGTCCTGCACTCATAAGATCATATGAGTGAGGGACAATAGCCCAGTGTGCAGCGCAACATGCAGAGCATCATGGTGCTATGTACTCCCGTGCGCAAATGCCACCACTGATGATCTGGACCTTGTGCATATTCACAAGAGTAATGCTGCAGTGATGCTATAATATATCACCATTTTAGAAGCATTCTTGGGGCTGAGTAAACAAAAGACACAAGTTGTATACCCAAAAAATGTAATAGAAGACCAAACATTTTAATTGTCTTCGTCCTCGCCTTCTCCTTGTGCCCGGATGCATTTCCTGGTATTGACTCCTGCTTAGACTTTGACTTGTTCACGCCTTCTCCCTGTGTCTAGTTGCTTCTCCTGGTATTGACTCCTGGTTTGTGTTCTGACTTGGCTTCCGCTTGCTCCCTGGTACTGCCTTGACCTCCTGGTTTGCTTGACTACTTTGTGTTTGTCTGTCTTGTTTGTCTCTCTTGCACTTACTCAGGTTAGTGTTGCCCAGTTGCGCTCCGTTACCTAGGACAGGTAAGTGCAAGTAGGCAGGAACAGAAATGTGGGTGGAGTCAGTTTGCACCTTTCCCCACCCCCTACTCGTAACAACGCCCTTTCGCAAATAAAATGCCAAAAGCGCATTCCACAAGTCGTCTAGCTCGTGACAGTCTGTAGTTTAAAAGAACTTTGCAAGGTTTGGGTGGCTAGAGTACGGTTTGATAAGGTTTTTGCACACTTGGAACGCCTCGTCCCCTACTACCATAAATGGCATTGGAGGTCCATCAGTCCCTGGCAAAGGTCTTGGTGCTGGCAATCCAAAGTCTTTTGAATACAGGAGGTGTCCCATTGCAGATTTTTTTAAAAGTCATAGAGTCATTTGTCCGCCCATAAGCTCCAATGTCAACACTGACAAACCGATAATTGACATCTGAAATGGCCATCAAGATAATTGAAAAGTTTTTCTTGTAGTTATAGAATTCTGAGCCACTTCCTGGAGGTTTCACAATCCGTATATGTTTCCCATCCACAGCTCTGACACAATTCGGGAATTGGCAGGTTTGCAGAAACTTGCCTGCAATCTGAAGCCACTGTTCAGTTGTAGGATTTGGGATGTAATTCTCATGCAGTACCTCCTACAAGGCATGACAAGTATCATGGACTATACCGGAGATCATTGAAATCCCCATCCAATACTAGTAATGCAGCGATGAAAGACTTTGTCCAGTAGCAAGAAACCTGTGACAAAAAATTAAATAAAAAAATTACATAAATATTCAAAAATAAATTTATAGAGCTGTATAAAAATAAAAAATAGGACAAATCCTTAACTTATTGTTACCATTAGTCACTCTGCTGGAATAATTGCCCTTCTGAAGCAGGTATCCTGTCTTTCAAGGCTTGTCGAAATGCGCTGCAGTAGCTGGCCAAAACTCTCGATAGTCATGCGCATATAATTTAAAAAAAAAATCAGGATTACCACGAAGCTCCAAATACAGGACGGAAAATAAGCCTCTGGTCATGCGTTTGGAAGTTATCGGGTGAACCCATTACCGGCGGCGTCTTCTTTCCTGGGCACGACTTCTCCATGTCGCTTTCAGGATAAGTAAACTCAATCGCAGATGTATGTGTGCAGGCAACATGTTCCCAATATAAAAAGAGCCTAAATGGATTAATCTGTACTTAAATACACTGTAAAAGAGGGTAGACGCTTTAAGACACGCCTTCTCATTACAAAACGGATCCGCTTTACAGATGGATACATTTGAATAGATCTATCTGATTGGGTTCCGTTCATCTCCGTTTTGTCAGTTGTGTGAAGGATCCGTTTCAAATGAAACTGTGAAATGTGAGTGTGAAAATAGCGGTGCCATTAAGAAGCTAAATCCTCACTGACCAGAGTACACCCCTGATAAAAAGGTCATTAATAAAAAGTTTAAAATGACACCCATACAAGCCACTGGGTGTCAGCCAGATGAGTTAAAAGAAAAGTTTGCCAAGACCCTGAAGCAATAGAAAAAAGTGGTTGAGAAGGATGGTCTTGAGTGGGACTACCTGTTACTGTATTTAGTGTTTCCATCAGAGAGGTGTCCCAGGAGTCTACAGGGTTTTCTCCCTTGGAATTCTTCTATGGTTGTGATCCCAGGGATGTGTTGGACGTTGTCAAAGAGACATGGAAGGTGCAGTCTACTCCATATAGAAAAGTTATATAGTTATAGAGAATGTAGCCCCGATGCACAGACGTCTAGCTGCTGTCATACCTATTTTTTAAAAGAGCATAAACAGGGAGTACAAGAGGCCTGGAACATAATGCATAATTGTGGAAATGGTGGGTTATTTTAGTTAAAAAGTGCACCAACACGATAGACGAGAGCCTGGGCAGGTTTATCAGTTGAACCAAGTTCTGGAAGAACCGGGAATCATTAGTTGCCACACATAACATGATTGAGAATGTGCCGCAGCCAATTCCCTCTGTGAAACTAGGAGAGGCATTGTCAGTGCACCAACACCAGGAAGTTAACTGTAAGCCATACTGGATACCAGAAGCATGCAGAAAGTTGGTGTCCTCTGAGGTCAAGCACATGCTTCAGGTGAGTGTTATTGAAGAGTTTAAAAGTAAGTGGTTTAGCCTAATGGTACTGGTCCCAAAGCTAAATGGCACATCGGGTTATGTAATGCCTTTACTGTCACGAACTAGCAGGTATGAACCCACTGTGCCACTTTTCCTACCTCCTCTAAGGGCATTGTCTAAGTGAAGCCCTCATTCTTCACAGTACCCCTGATGGTGGGGTAGACTTTCCCGAGGGGAACGCAAGGTCAGTAACTCTTGGAGGATTGGCACACAAGGCAGCTCATCCAGATGGACCAGGAGTTACCAGAGCAAGGTACCGGGGGTATAGACGTAGTCAGCAGGCTGAGTCGTAACCAGGAGCAACAGTGCTGGCCACTGATATACAAGCAGGATGGCTAGAATTGGTCAGCGAGGTCACATGATCTAACCCATAAAGTTAAGAAAGGGTGGCAGTGAACAAGCATCACGTATGCTGTGGTCAGGGCTGAAAGGAAACTGTGGAACAGATCCCAGAACAAACAGTACCTACAAAGACAGAGCCCAGAACTGCAGTGGTGAATGGGGAAGCACTAGCAGCAGATCACTGCTTAACACAGCGTCTGGGACCACAACGGTAAGCAGGGGAACAGCGTCACACAGTGTTACATATACAAAATTGAATGAAGTGACAAAATGTGGTGTACCCCAATGCCCATGGTAAATAAATTGATTGAGAGGCTTGGTAAGGCAAGATATATCACCATTCTTCATATCAGGAAGGGTTATTGGAAGATACCATTAACTGATAAGGCCAAGGAGAAAACTGTGTTCTCTGCTCCAGAGGGGTTGCTTCCACATTAGAGAGATCAATGGATCTGATCTATGATTCTGCGTCAACTGCCTGGATGATAAGGTTGTTTTTTTATTCAGACTGGAAAAGTCCCAGAGAAGTGTGTAGTGGGCTTACAAGAAGCAAAGTACATGTGCTGCACCGTTGGCAAGGAATGGTTTAGCCTAAACAGCTAACCAAGAAACAGGTCAGGGTGTTTCTCAGTGTCACTGGTTAATACCAGTGGTTCGTGACAAAATTTGTCTCAATGGCAGCTCCATTGTCTTACTTAAGGATCAACACAAATGTATTCTTTGTCCGTGTCCATTCCACTTTTTCTGCGGCCTGTATGCGTAACCATTTACTGCAATGGGGCAGCAAAAAACTGAAATGACGTGTGTTCCGTGTCCATATGTGCTCCAAGAATGAGGTCAACTGACTACCTGAACATACTGAATGACCAGGTTATTTCATCAATGGATTTTTTCTTCTCTGATGGCATGGGCATATTACAAGATGACAATGCCAGGATTCATCAGGCTCAAATTGTGAAATAGTGGTTCAGGGAGCATGAGTGTCATGGAAGGTGTGCAGGAAACTAGAAAACACAAAATAAATATACGACTGACTGGATCCAAAACTAAGGAACAAAAAGGGAGAGCCCTGCATTAGACCTGGCTCGCTCCCTGACTGCTCAGCCTATGCGAAAATCCCAATGCTAGATGATCGCATATCCTCGTACCTCGACTGTATAACACCTGAACACCCTAAAATAGTGAGGGGACACGACCACCGGCTCCCTACACTAGATACAGAGGGAGTCAGGGTCACCTGGGATCCAGCAAACAGAAAAACACAAATAAATGAACAAAACTTATCTTGTAGAAGACTCAGAAGTAGGAACAGCATGCACACACTCCAGGAAGTTGTATAAACCGCAAAGTGATGCACTATGGGAAAAGGATTTAAAGGGATGCAATCAGTGCAACTACATGACAGCTGAGAGAGGCTAACGAGATGAGAAAATGAAAGCAAAACAAAGGAACCTCAAGTAGGAGGTTCTAGACGTCTGTCAAAGCTTCTCAGATGTCTGGTGGTGACAGTACCCCTCCCTCTACGAGTGGACTCTGGACACTCAGAGCCCACCTTCTCAGGATGGGACCTATGGAAAGCCCTGATGAGACGAGTGGCCTTAATGTCCGTCACTGGGACCCACATCCTCTCCTCAGGACCATAACCCTTCCAATGAACGAGGTACTGGAGAGAACCATGGACAACATGAGAATCCACAATCCTAGAGACCTGAAATTCAAGATTACCATCAACCACAATCGGAGGAGGAGGCAAAGACGAGGGTACAATGGGTTGGACATAAGGTTTTAATAAGGACTTATGAAAAACATTATGGATCTTCCAAGTCTGAGGAAGATCAAGACGGTAGGCAACAGGATTGATGACGGACAAGATTTTGTAAGGCCCAATAAACTTAGGACCCAACTACCAGGATGGAACCTTCAATTTGATATTCTTAGTAGACAACCACACCAGATCACCAACATTCAGGTCCGGACCAGGCACACGTCTCTTATCCGCCACACGCTTATCTCTCACTCATGCTCTTTAGATTATCCTGAATCTTTTGCCAAATAGATGACAAAGACGAGGAGAATCTGTCCTCATCAGGTAAACCAGAAGACCCCTCTCCAGAGAATGTCCCAAACTGCGGATGAAACCCATATGCACCAAAAAATGGTGACTTATCAGAGGACTCCTGACGACAGTTATTTAAAGCAAACTCAGCAAGAGACAAAAAAGAACACCAATCCTCCTGATTCTCTGCCACAAAACAGCGCAGATATGTCTCCAGATTCTGATTGACGTGCTCTGGCCATTCGACTGCGGGTGGAAAGCAGAAGAGATTGACAACCGAACCCCCAAGCGAGAACAGAAAGCCTTCCAGAATCTGGAAACAAACTGCGTGCCCCTATCAGAGACTGTGTCTAAAGGAATACCATGCAATTTGACAATGTGATCAATAAATGCCTGTGCCAGCGTCTTAGCATTGGGCAAGCCAGGAAAAGGGATGAAATGCACCATTTTGCTAAAACGGTCCACCACCACCAGAATCACAGTCTTCCCCGAGGAACGAGGCAGGTCCGTAATGAAGTCCATGGACAGATGTGTCCAAGGACGGGAAGGAATGGGTAAGGGAAGGAGAGGACCTCATGGCCGTGAATGAGGGACTTTGGCACGAGCGCAGGTCTCACAGGCTGCCACAAAACCCTCAACCGACTTACGAAGCGCCGGCCACCAGAATCTCCGAGCGATGAGATCCACTGTGGCTCTTGCCCCCGGGTGCCCAGCAAGGACAGTATCGTGGTGTTCCTTAAAAATCTTGTGTCTTAAAGCGAGAGGCACAAACAACCTCCCAGGAGGACAAAGATCAGGAGCCTCTGACTGGGCTACCTGAACCTCTGCCTCTAATTCAGGATAAAGAGCAGAGACCACCACACCGTCAGCCAAAATGGGACCCGGGTCTTCAAAATTCCCACCTCCCGGAAAACAACGTGACCGGGCATCCGCCTTCACATTCTTAACCCCAGGGCGGAACGTGACAACAAAATTAAACCTGGAAAAGAACAAAGACCATCTGGCCTGTCTTGGGTTCAGACGCTTGGCTGACTCTAAGTAGGCCAGATTCTTATGGTCAGTAAACACGGTAATAGGGTGTCTGGCTCCCTCTAGCCAATGGCGCCATTCCTCAAAAGCCAATTTGATAGCCAACAACTCCCTATCTCCCACATCGTAATTTCTCTCTGCGGAGGAGAGTTTCTTCGAGAAAAAGGCACACGGTCGCCATTTGGCAGGAGAGGGACCCTGAGACAAGACCACACCCACACCCACCTCAGAAGCATCAACCTCAACTATGCAGGGTAGAGAAATATCAGGTTGTACCAAGATGGGAGCGGAAGCAAAACTCTCCTTTTTATTAGAAAAGGCCTTACGCGCTTCTACCGACCAGGAGGAAAAATCTACCCCCTTTCTAGTCATATCAGTGAGTGGTTTAAGAACAGAGGAATAATTCAAAATAAACTTCCTGTAATAATTGGCAAAGCCCAAAAAACGCATCAGCGCCTTCTGATTCTCAGGAAGCTCCCACTCAAGCACAGCGCGGACCTTCTCGGGGTCCATGCGAAAACCAGAAGCGGAGAGAAGAAACCCCAGAAATGGAATTTCTGGAACCGCAAACAAGCATTTCTCCAGTTTAGCGTACAATTTATTCTCCCGCAGGATGAGCAAGACCTGACGTAAGTGTTCCCTATGAGTTTTGAAATCAGGAGAAAAAATCAAAATGTCATCCAGATACACTAATACAAATTTCCCCATTAAATGGTAAAAAATGGTGTTCACAAAATGCTGAAAGACGGCTGGAGCATTCATCAAACCAAAAGGCATAACCAAATTCTCAAAATGGCCCTCAGGGGTATTGAAGGCCGTCTTCTATTCGTCTCCTTCTCTGACCCTGGCCAGGTTGTATGCCCCTCTTAGATCCAACTTGGAAAAAACTTTAGCCCCAGCAATCTGGTTAAACAGGTCCGGGATCAAAGGAAGCCGATAAGGGTCACGAATTGTGATACTGTTCAGCTCCCTGAAATCCAGACATGGTCTTAAAGAACCATCTTTTTTCTTAACAAAGAAAAAACCAGCGGCAACAGGTGACTTCGAGGGTTGTTTGTGTCTCTTTCTCAGACTTTTAGAGATATAAGCACGCATAGCGACCCTTTCAGATTGGGAGAGATTGTATAAATGAGATTTAGGCAGCTTGGCGCCTGGGGTGAGATTAATAGGGCAATCATACTCCCTGTGCGGGGGCAAGTCCTGAACACCACTCTCAGAGAAGACATCCGAAAATTCAGAGAGAAAAGATAGTACAGTCTTAGTAGAAACCTCAGAAACAGATGTCGTGAGGCAATTCTCTCTGCAAAAGTCACTCCAACCATTTATTTGCCTCGCTTGCCAATCAATGGTGGGGTTATGTTTAGTGAGCCAGGGTAGCCCCAACACTAGAGGAGTAGGCAACCCGCTAAGGACGAAACATGACACATCCTCAACATGAGCATCACTCTCAATCAAACGGATATTGTGAACTATGCCCTTTAATGATTTCTGAGAAAGTGTAGTGGAATCAATAGCAAAAACAGGTATATCCTTTCCCAAAGTGCATACCTGAAAACCATCAATTATAGCAAATTGATTATCAATGAGATTGACAGCTGCTCCACTATCTACAAAAATCTCACAAAAAATGTTCTTGCTCTCTAGCGCCACCCTGGCAGGTAGGACAAAACGGGAACTACAAGCAAACGGAAAACCTTCAATTTCCGCATTAACCCTGCCAATGGTAACAGATGGAACGTTTTTAAAGGATTTTTTGTTTCTTTCTTACTCTCAACTGCCTGAATCTCCTAGAGGGACAAATATTTGCGAAATGATTTATACCTCCACAACAGAAACAAACCTTCCCATGAGGGCTGAATCTTCTATTGTTAGAGGCAATCAAACCCAGCTGCTAGGGCTCCTTTTCAGATGGGGTTGACAGCGACTGAGACCCCTGTGCACAGAATGAGGCTGCCGCACTGTCCTGGGATTGAGTATGAACGGTAGATGATTGCATATCCTCGTACCTCGACTGTATAACACCTGAACACCCTATAATAGGGAGGGAACATGACCACCGGCTCCCTACACTAGATACAGAGGGAGTCAGGGTCACCTGGGATCCAGCAAACTGAAAAACACAAATAAATGAACAAAACTTATCTTGTAGAAGACTCAGAAGTAGGAACAGCATGCACACACTCCAGGAAGTTGCATAAACCGCAAAGTGATGCACTATGGGAAAAGGATTTAAAGGGATGCAATCAGTGCAACTACATGACAGCTGAGAGAGGCTGACGAGATGAGAAAATGAAAGCAAAATAAAGGAACCTCAAGGAGGAGCTTCTAGACGTCTGTCAGAGCTTCTCAGATGTCTGGTGGTGACAATGAGACATCATTTTCACACATGAGTTGGCCACCACAGATTCCAGACCTTAACCCCATTAAGAATCTTTGGGATGTGCTGGAGAACACTTTGAGCAGCAGTCTGACTCTACCATCATCAATGCAAGATCTTGGTGAAAAATGAATGCAACACTGGATTGAAATAAATCTTGTAACATTGCAGAAGCTTATCGAAACAATGCCACAGCGAATGTGTGCCGTAATCAAAGCTAAAGGCTTTTTTTTTTTGGTGGCAACTTTTTTTTGGGACAGGTAGTGTATATTTTTAATGAACAGCAAGTTTTAGCCATCAAGTGGGCACTGGTGTCATTCAGATGCTGTTTGGTGGGTAGAAGTTTTTCTTGTTGTTGGACTATGCCCTTGTGCAGTGGATGTGGTGAAACAAAAAGAGAAATGTGAGGGTGACCAAGTGGGTCAGGTCTTTGAGACATTTACATTTTTCTGTGCAGCACAGGTCAGGAAAATTACATAAAATGGCAGACACATCTTCCAGGTGACATGGTATGATGAAAAAAAAAAGAGTCCAGACCTCTGGACAAGAAGGGATAAGGAAATATGTAGCAAGATGTGTGTGTCACCACCAGACATCTGAGAAGCTCTGACAGACGTCTTTCAGAACCTTCTCCTTGAGGTTCCCTTTGTTTTGCTTTCATTTTCTCATCTCGTTAGCCTCTCTCAGCTGTTATGTAGTTGCACTGATTGCATCTCTTTAAATCCCTTCCCATACTGCATCACTTTGCGGTTTATATTACTTCCTGGAGTGTGTGCATGCTGATGCTACTACTGAGTCTTCTACAGATAAGTTTTGTTTGTTAATTTGTGTTTTCCTGTTTGCTGGATCCCAGGTGATCCTGACTTCTTCCGTATCAAGTGTAGGAAGCCGGTGGTCGTGTCCCCTAACTATTATAGGGTGTTCAGGTGTTATACAGTCGATGTACGAGGCTATGCGATCATCTACCATTGGGATTTTCACATAGGCTGAGCAGTTAGGGAGAGAGCCAGGTCTGATGCAGGGCTCTCCCTTTTGTTCCTTAGTTTTGGATCCAGTCAGTCGGATCTTCAGTTTGTGTCTTCTAGTTTTCTGTACACCTTCCGTGACAGTGTGAAAATGTTCTGTATAGTTAGAGCCCAGACAGGCAGGTGTTCATTTCATGTTTTTGTGTTATGCATTATGTGCTGTGGCTTCATCCAAGTAATGGTTAACTTTGATGCCCTGTATTATGTTGTGCAGGATAAAAATACATTTACTGCAAAAAATAGGAACTCAAACATTACCGCCATGCACACTCCTTTGGGAACTGAACAGGGCTGCACATGAAGAGGGAGTTGTTGGGTTAGGGTGGGGGGCCAGTCACATAATTTACTGTGGGGCCCATAACTTCATCCGAAAAAGCCTGTATCATTAAAATATAAAAATATTTATCCCATGCAGTGAATGGCGTAACAGAAAAAAAAAATATCAAAATAGCCAGTTTCCCATTTTTTTATTGCTTCACTTACTAAAAAAAATGGAATAAAATGTGATGCACTCGACACACTCTATAAGGAGAAATAGTACCCCGACGAAGGCCTCTCAGGTAGCCAAGTTCGTTTTCCTTGCTCTCTTCTATTAAAGGGTAGTTACCCAGAAAGAGCTGAGTTCCTGGTATGAGACACTTCGTTTGTGAGTCTGTTTCTCATTCTTACATTTCTTTGTATAGCTGTAAGACAACTGGCTAAAGAAGAAAAATGTAGGTACTTCCCCTGCTCTGCTTGCAATAGGATCATTAGCCCATCCAGCTGATTAATGAGGAACTGAATCCCTGTATTTGCATATGATTTCTACAAGCCTGTTTCAAAAAATCCTAATAACTAACAAACATTGGGCACTAGTCTTTCTAATGTTTACTTACATCATACATTCTAGATGCTGACTTGGCTGAACGTCATGAAGTCTTTTCTTTTCAAGGTTAAATTGTTTCCAAGTTTATAAAACTTTAATATATTGGCTTTTCCATGCCGCACTGCAAGTAATTGCGTTTTATTTTTCCCTGTGATCAGTTAACATTGGTTGTTTCATTTTTGGCTTTAGATACAGCTGTTTCTAGATCATTTTGTTATAACCTAGAGCAACAAAAATATACTCCATTAATCCCAAACGTATAAATTACTCAGCCATGTCAGATGGTACATTTTTGCTAGCAGTTTGCAAATTGTAGAAAGAAATAATATGAGACAGCCATAACTTCTGTAAATGTTCTCTGCTGCCTCAGTTGCTCACAATTGCTCACACTGGATAGAAGCTGCACGCCTTAGATAGAAGCTCACTAAACTGCTGCAGGCCTTAGCTCTGTGCTGACGTCATCATAATAAGATAATGAAGGTGAAGGTGAAACTGCAGGCTGGATAGTAATTACTGCTATACTCAAGATGGCAGGAGATAGAGTGGTAGTCACTAAACCTGAGGAAATAGGAGAAATAGAGCTGCTGCAGGAGAGATGGACATACCTTCCCACAAGCTCGTATAACAATCAGAAGATGCCATATAAATATTATTTATCTAGCAGTTAACATTCAGTTGAAATTCTCTGTATAGATAAATGCATTAGCATAAATATATTAATAATACAATTCAATACATCTATTCATGCAATAATAATATATAATAACAATATTGTGGGTCATTTACAATAAAAAATTGATCTATATTAGGCCAAGTCTAAAAAGTGTGCATGGTGTGGGCGGAAAAGAGGACAGGCCTGTAGGCCCGTCCCATTTATAATTTTCTACACTTGTTTTAGATGTAGAAAATGGTCTAAATGTACGTCAGCTCAGAAGATGTCTTACATTTAGAGCGGTGCTGGGTACGCCAAAGTTATATAACTTTGGCAAATCCACTGCTAGTGCAGGGGCTTATTAAGAGCTGCATCTAAAATGCCGGTTTTAATAAATGAGCCCCATTGTTTCTAAATTAAGCAAAACATGCTTTTTGTACCATTAATAAATCTGTTTTCTACAAGAAATCACAATGTGAACAATGTATAATGCTCTTTAATCATTTCCTCCTGTACAATTCTGTTATTATACTTTGAAACTGTCCCAGTAGCGTTCAGCTTTTCTCAGAGGGCAGCATGCTTATCTAAATGTCCTTGCATGAAAAAAAAAAAAAAAAATCTTCAGACAATATACAAAGGTATACAAATTAAAAAGCAGAAATGTGATTACTAGCAACATGTTTAACCTTCATTACTTTGAACTGGCTTTCATCCAGATTAGGCCCCTATTCCAAATAGTAAAAAGATAAAAATGGATTGTTATATTTGCCAATAGAATCATCCAGATCAAGAAAATCTGTTGCAAGGAAACTGAGTTTTGAGGCAGCGATATTGCACTTTCTGCACCTAGAGACCAGAAGAAGTTAAATCTGTTCATTTAACTATAACTCCTGCTCCTCCTTTGGTCTCCAATCAGTTTATTTTTTTTTTAGGTGGGACATAGAAATAGATGAATGTCTATTTTTTTATTTATTTTTTAGAAGTTTGTATCCATTTCTATATACATAACTATAGTCTAAATATGAGTTTGAATAACTTTATGAATACAATCTTGTACTGATCCAATACTGTAGTTCAGAGTTGAATTTGTCAGGATTCAAAGGTGAAATCTTCCAGCATACCTTGTTGTCTCACGGCTTACACAAAGCTACCTCATCAGCAGGTGTTATTGAAATTTTGTTGGTACCAATACCAATTCAATGCATGCATATAATTTGTTGAAGGGCACCACTGGTTCTGACCACAACTTGTTTTGGTATCACAGCGGAATGATCAAAGTTCATTTTGGTATCTCTGTGGGGTGGTCACAAGCAAGAGGCTTTTTTGTTTGCTTACAGTATATGCTTTTACAAATATTGGGGGTCATGTACTAATTTGAAATACACCTAAATTAGGTATATTTAAGGCGCAGGTGGCAGCGCCTCTTCACAATTTCAGTGAATTCACCTCCAGCTATGGTTTTTTTTAAGATCGGCGTCTAAAATGCTCTGCTCCCACAAACTGGCAGTAAAATGTATTATGAGGACTATTCTTTGAGTCGTCTCCATTATGTGCATGAGCTTGGTTTATTTGTGGACAGCATCAGAATGCAAGAAAGTTGGAGGATAAAAATTACATAACTAGACTTGCCGTTACTTACACTATACATAGCTTAAAGGGAGTCTGTCACCTCCATATGGCCATATACAGTGCTTACATGGCTCTGTAGCACACCTATACAGGATTGTAACGGTACCTTTGTTCTTTTCTTTAGACTTGCACCAGCAGGAAAAACGAAGTTTAATTCATATGCAAATGAGCACTCGCAAGTGCCCAGGGAGGAGTTCAGTGTGTAAGTGCCCAGGCTGCTCTGCCTTCTTTTCACTTTACTCCTCCCCAGTCTCTGCCTTTGCCCGCCCTCCAAGTCCAGACCCATCGATGAGGCAAGAGACTTGGAGGGTGTACAAAGGAAGAGGCTGGGGAGGAGTAAAGTGAAAAGAAGGCAGAGCAGCCTGGGCACTTACACACTGAACTCCTCCCCTGGGCACTTGTGAGTCCTCATTTGCATATGAATTAAACTTCGTTTTTCTAAAGTCTAAAGAAAAGAACAAAGATACCATTACAATCCTGTATAGGTGTGCTACAGAGCCATGTAAGCGCTGTATATGGCCATATGGAGGTGACAGACTCCCTTTAATCTAGTTTGCAGGGTATTTTGAAGCAAACAGATTCCCTTTAAAAATAAAAGAGGATATATTTACAGTACCTCCACCAATGTCCCTCTGCTGCTGTTCTTACCCTGCCTGGGTCTCTGCGATTCCTACTTCAAGCTATTTTCTCAACATGCAATACATGCCCTCTTAGTCAATTATTGGCTGAGGCAGATTACCAGTCTATAACTGAGAGGGTACTTTGAGGCATTTTCTCTGTGTTGAAAGAAGCAGAGACACTGACAGTGGCAGGGGATGGGGGAGATTGACTATCTGTTCTTTTATGTTATTATGCCCTCTAACCTCGATAATATGTAACAAGCTTAATAATTGTTATTAGTGTTGCAAATATTTTCCCTTGCAAGGTGACCCTGGATCATTTATCTCAGGCCACATTCTTACTTCAATTTTTTGGTCAGTTATTTCCATCATTTATTGTCAGCGAAAACTAGGTGCGGGTCAAAAGCACAGAATAAGTGCAGAGCTTTCCATAATACCTTATCTGTGAGTAGACCTCATTACTGGTTTTGGCTCAGAATAACTGATGGAAATAACTGAGCAAATAACTGAAGTGTAGTGATGAGTGAACCCGGACCGCCCTGAACTTGGCCATAGCTGTATTTCTCTTGTCTAGACATGGATACATGAGTTTTCATGATTATTATTTTTTTACTTATTTCTAAAACATTAAAAAGATCTATAAAAGGAAAGCTATTTTGTTTAAAGATGTCTGTCTGGGAAATCTGTACCCTTATGTCCTACACAATTGACCTATTTTATTAATTTCCATTCTACAAAGAGAACATACCATGCAGATTTGTCTACCTTTACCTTATCTTGAATATGGCTAAGGGCTCAAATTTCTCATTAAACCCATTCAATCCAATATTGTAACATGCTAGCCAAACCCTTGAGAGCATGCAATTCGTGTCACAGTCGACAGGTGGTCACACAAACTTATGTAAGATAGAAATCTCATGGGAAAATATCCTAATTTCATTTTGCTTAGAAAAGCTAGTCATCTGACATAACACATATCTGGACATGTGCAGCCAAGAGGAAAGACAAGGAATAGCATATCTGTATATTCAAATTTTACAGAGGATTTTCAGATACTTATTGATATTTTACGGTATTGAGATCCATCCTAGGGTCTCAATACTGGAAAAAAACACTTCCGCTTTGTCCCCATTCCCATTGTCAATGGGAACAAAACTGAACTGAACAGAACGGAATGCTCCAAAATGCCATTCCGTTCTCATACCGGAGAGCATGACTTTTAATGGAGTTCATTACTGATCCGTCTTGGCTATGTTAAAGATAATACAAACGGATCCTTTCATAATGGATGCAGATAGTTGTATTATTAGTATGATATGTGTTTTTGCTGAGCCCTGCCGGATCCAGCAAAAATGCTAGTGTGAAAGTAGTCTTAGTCTGTTTAAACCTTTTGTATACAGTACAAAATTTGTAAGAAAAGCAGACCAGACTATGACTGAGTAGGAGCTGTGGCCAATAAGATTAAAGGGTATTTATCATTAGTACCGATGAAACTGTCCCGTTGCATGTGCACTTGACAGCTGAAGGCATCTGTGTTGGTCCCATGTTCATATGTGCCCGCATTGCTGAAAAAAATAATGTTTTATTATACCGTAGGTAAATGAGCCTCTGGGAGCAACAAGGGTGTTGCCAGGGCCGTCTTTACCAAGGGGCAAAAGGGGCAGCTGCCCCGGGCCCAGTTGCTCCTGGGGGCCCAAGGCAGCTGCCTCTTGAGCCCTGCTAGCTACTGCCCCGGGTGTCAAGCTGTCTGTGTTAAAGTTGTGATCTAGGACCTTAGATGACATCATCACCATGTGACCAGTAACCTAGCAATTACTGGTCACATGGCTATGAGGTCATCACAGGTCCTAGCAGGAGTGTTTCAGAAGTTAACTGTGGAGCTTTTTTGTGTGAAGATTACATCAGAAAAAGGTGACAGGGGCTGTTATGTTAATATACTGTAAACTACTGTATAGTGGAGGCCTGTATACTGTGGGGGGCAGTATATTGTGTGGGACTGTATACTGTGTGTGGGTCTGTATACTGTGGTGGCTGTATACTGTGTGGTGGGCTGTATAATGTGTGGGGGCCTGTATACTGTGGGGGGCCTTATACTGTGTGGTGGGCTGTATACTGTGTGGGGGGCTGTATACTGTGTGGGGGCTGTATACTGTGGGTGTGGTATAGTGTGGAGTGCTATACTGCTGTACTATATACTGTGGGGTACTGTATAGTGTGGGGTGCTATACTGCATACTGTGTGGTGCTGTATACTATAGGGTGCCATACTGTATACTGTGGGGTGCTGGGGTGCACTGTAACACTAGGGTGAGCAGAGCCCTGGTCTCCTTCCTGCAGAGCGGTGCCCACTTCCAGCCTGAGCCCAGCTGCCCAGAACATGATCCTGAGCCGCTCGAGTCTTCAGAACTGGAAGTATTTACAGTCATTCACTGGACTCTACCAGATGTGTGGATTTTTTGTGTGTGTGTCGTGGTGGAGGGCGTGATTGCCTGCTAAGGTGTGGGAAGGCGGGATCCAGGGGGCCCAAGTAAATTTTTGCCCAGGGTCCAATCAATATTAAAGACGGCCCTGGGTGTTGCCATTACAACAAGAGGCTCAGCCCTCTCTGCAACTTCCATGCCCTATGCACCTTGGTTGAAAGGGCCAGACAGTGATAACATCATCATGCTGAGCCCCGTCAATAAAAGTGGATAATGTGGAGCAGTTGGTATGCATTGATAAAATCTTAGTCTTAGGGTATTTTCACATAGGCATCTTTCTTCCCATAATCAGCATTGATTGACATTTGTTTAATAACCTGCATAATAACTAAATGAATAAACAGCTGCAGGAACAATCTCTCACTACTTATCATTAGTGACGAACGAACATCGGCCGGGACGGTTCGCGAACCGTAAGTTCGCTGCAGGCCCCATTCAATTTAATGGCAGGCGAACCTGAAAAACCTTCAGCTCATATTTGCAGCCACCCAATACTTAGTAGAAGTGCACAAATAGTCCCACAACAAGGACAGTGACAAAAATTCCAACCAAAAATATGTATCTTAATCAGGAGACATTTTTATGCATCTTAAAGGGAAATTCTCTGAAATGTGTCCTGTTGGAGCCTAGAATTTTTTTTATTTTAGGCCATGGGAAAACCGGCCTTAAAAATTAGGCATTCACCTGACATAAAAAAAATTCTGATTATGTGGCTCGAGGTACATTATTTGGCCAATGGATAAAAATTTTACTGTAGGCCACTGGACTACAGGCCCCAAACATTAGGCATTCACCGGACAAAAAAGATCAAATGATTATGTGGCCGGAGCTATATTACACGGTCAATGGATATACATTTTACTGCAGGCCAGTACAAATACAGGTCAAATACATATGTTTAAAAGAACTAAAAATATAAAATTGGATAAAAAAACATGGCTAGCAAAATCCCCCCTTTTAAAAAATACTCTAATGATAATAGTTAAAATTCGATAACACGTGGTCGTCACTGGTGTTGAATTTCTCTGAGACCCCAACTATTAGGCATTCACCGTACAGAAAAGAACAAGTAAGTATGTGGCTGGAGGTAGATTACACGGTCATTGGATATCAATTTTACAGTAGCAAAACCGCAAACAAACGCTGCACTATATAAAAAGTATGTAATTAGTATATAACACCCCTGCTTCAATCATTTTTTGGGGGGCAACTGGTATATCACACCAGTAGAAACTATTTGTTCCAATGTCGTTTGCCACTCTGTGTAGCTGAGGTAACGCAGCAAAACCACAAACACATGCTGCACTACCCAAATGCACTATGAAGAAAGTATGTAATTAGTATACAACACCCCTGCTTCAATCATTTTTGGGGGGGCAACTGGTATATCACACCAGTAGAAATTATTTGTTCCAATAGCGGTTGTCACTCTGTGTAGCTGAGGTAACGCAGCAAAACCACAAACACATGCTGCACTACCTAAATGCACTATATAGAAAGTATATTTTTGGTATATCACACCCCAGGTTCAATCAGTTTGTTCGGGGGGCAACTGGTAAATCACACCAGTAGAAATTATTTGTTACAATAACGTTTGGCGCTCTGTGTGGCTGCAGTATCGAAGCAGAACCGCACACAACTGCTGCACAATATAAAAGCACTATAATACACTTTCTATGTTAGAAAGTATATTATAAATATATCACACCCCTCAGTATGTCACACCTATCGATAGCACACCTATACCAGTCCTTAAAAGTACTTTTGTAGCCCTATTAGCTAGTGTTTTGTATCCTTAACAGTCTGTCCCTGCTTCACACAGCAACCTCTCCCTACACTGGCAAAATACTGAATGTAAAATGGCAGCCAGATCAGGTTTATTTATAGGGTAGGGGGTATGTCCATGTGCTGAAATGTCTCAATTGGCTGTCCTGTACCACCTGATGGATGTGTCATCGGTCAAAGTTCTTCACAATGTAAAAGAATATGGTAGGCGCGAATATCGCCATATGTTCGCATATTCGGCGAACCACAAACGAGCAAAGTTCACCACAAAACGACCACCGGGCGAACCGCAAGGCCATCTCTACTCATCATTTGTGCAGCCTTTAATTTCCATTATTGTCGACAATACATCCCAAGTTTACACAGGGCAATATGCTGCTGTTAAGCGATCAGGTAACAAAAGCACATTTGCTGGTTTGTTGACAAATTACTGGGCACCTTCAGGTTATGGCCATGCGTTCAAGTGGCCATACCGTTACATGGGGCAATGAACAGGAACAAGTCTTTGCCTATTTATCTGTCTATGTAAAAGGCCCTGTTACAAAGCATATCGGGAACCGTTGTGTATAATGAACACATTTAACATGGGGGTACTCCTAAGGTTATCTAAGTGGCCACCATTGTCTTTGCCCTTTAAACCCTATACAGAGATCTGGACTTTCCTGCACGGAAGCCACCAGGCTGCTCCAGTAGTTTCTGTTCAGTAGACTGCAAACCCTTGGGGGTCAAGAGACCTTGGTTCAAAACACAGAGGGAACAGGCAAAAACAGTCAGGGAAAAGGCAAGGTCTGGGCAGGGAGAGTTGATGCAATCCATAGTCAGTTCCAGGGCAGTAGAGTAAGGGCAGGAAGCTCAAGGTATAGCAGGCCCTTTATACAAACACCATGAGAAATTCTCAAACTTCAATTTACATCCTTTCTGAGGTATAAACCAGTGGCCAAACATTTTAAATTTGATAAAATTTTAACCCAGTGAAACATCTTCATTGATCTGAAATAATCACGTGGACACAGGTGCACTATTACTTTAACCCCTTCTTTGAGTTAAAAAGAGTGACTTAAGGCCATTTAATCTGTGACATGGGCAACAGCAATGAGCTTTTGTGAGTTAAACCTCTGAAGCACAATGAATCACACTATTCAAATCAAAAGTTATAGAAAAGATTCTATATAATAACCAGCTGTTGCCCAATCACAAAATGCTTTAGTTTTCTGTTAACTCAAATGGTTGTTTTACATGCCCTGTCTTATGGTTATTTATTAGTCACTGCTCAGTCAGGCGCCAGCTTCATCTACAGTATATACATGTGGGGTCCCTTGGTATATTCTATTCAACAACTTATCACCTCCTATTGACTATATGAATTATGATAATAGCTGATGTAAAGACACCCAGGTTCATGAAAATCCCTTGAATACGTTTCCTCAAAGTAGCTTTGTGAGCCACATAAATGCCAGCTGTTTTGTGTCATGTATTGTACATCGAACACACTCTCACTCCCCTGCTGGAGTTGAGAAATGAAATAGCATTGCACACATTTCTTACAGATTTTATGTCGCTATTCATGAGATTAGTATTAGCACCTCTTAGACTTTGCTGAATTCCCAGAGATAAAAAGACTAAACTTGCAACTGTTGTGTACCACTCTTTAAAAGAGCTGAGAGCACTCTCTCTATCCTGGTATTCTTTTTTTCTGAAATGTTTAGCTCATTAGGATAATGTGGACCCTTTTTAATGTATAAAGCTTATTCATGCATTATCCTGTCTGCCATCATGCATAATCAAATGCCCCAATTTATTCTTTTAATCCAAATTAATCCTATAAAAAGGTTCCATCTTTACTTGGCCATACAAGCTGAAATCAATTCTTTGTAGGAGCTGGAAATGTAATTTGCTTACATATAATTGCAGAACTGGTTGTTTTGTAGTATGAGTTCCTGGGTAGTGATGATGGAAATTCAATTTGGATTCAATTTGGCCGAATCATTTGGGCATTTTGATTTGTTTCTGAATAAATTTGACCCAAGCAAAATTCCCCTTAAAAGTTTTGGATGACATTCTGGAGTCCCCTAGAATTGTATTCCACCCCTTTCAAGCTCTTTATGCCAAGCCAGTATTAGTAATCTTAAAGTAACAGTGACATGTATGGCTATGGGTAAATGCATGACTGCTGGTGGTAACAATCTGTTTAAAAAACAAATTCCACTTCAGGATTTTTTAAGTTTAAAATAATTGGTCCAAAAATGTTTTGCTTTTTGTGACAAATGCCTTCTGGTCTGCATACATACACACTGCCATTTGATTCTCCTTCTTTATCTCTCGTCCTCTGATCTGAAAAGGGCCAATATAATTTATAGAAATTTGCCCAAATTGCCAAACATTTGTATTCAGATTTGACTCCAACTTTTTGGAAAATGTGGATTGAGTTTTGAATTAGTCAATTTGCAAATCAATAGTCCTGTATTTTAATCAGATGTATAACTAGAGGCCCAGCACAATGTGTGTGTGTGTGTATCTGTGAGTGTGTGTGTAAAAATGCAGCTGGGAGGTGCTGCTGGGACTTCTCATTGCAGTGTGGTGCTCGCCATATTAACTCAAAATAATATCCGTTTTGAGATTATATTTCACAACAGAATCATAAGGGCTAACTGGCAAGTATGTGATACATATAGAGGCGGTCTGAGACCTTGAAGTGATTTTTTGAAAAAAAAACTAAAATTGGCTTTATGTTTTAGCTGGGTTCAAATTGGTATCAGATGGCCAACACAAGTGGGCAGGTTCAGCAAATTGTTAGTTATAGCCACTGCAGGTGGGACAATTTGAAAATACAACCTCCCTGAAAAAACATAGACATCAGTATAAAACTACCCAGACATTGAGTTACCTGCATTAGATTTGTAGTTACATTTGGCATCATTCATCAAGTCCCGATTACATGATAATAGAGATCTGTAAGACTGAAGTTTTGCAAGCAGTACTTACACCAGAGAGAAATATTAACGGGGTTGTGCAGACAGTATATATTAATGACCTATCCTCAGGATAGGTCATCATTATTTGATCTGCGTAAGTTTGGCACCCGACACTCCCAGGCATGTGATTGCTGATTGGTGATCATTACACTACACATCATCTCCTGTGGAGTGGTGGCATAGTGTAATTATAAGTTCTCACTACATTCAAATGAATGCAGCAAGTACTTGTAATTACACTTCACTGCTGAGACATCCAAGATGATGGGCAGTGTAATGAGGAGGAAGCAGCACTTGCATGGAGCATAGCCGCATCTTCAAACAGCTGATTGGTGGGGTTGACCACCCTAGACCCGATATTGATGACCTATCCTAAAGATAGGTCATGATTATATATTACCTGCACAACCCTTTTAACTTCAATAGAATTTTAACTTTCAGCATGTCGGGCTACTCAGCTTTGCTATAAAAGCCATGACACATGTTGCAGTCAAACTATGCAGCCAATGTGTCCTACTGTACCTTCAACCTCTTGCAGCCTGCTCAGAGTCCTGACAATGATGACCATATGCTTGTGAGATGCTTGTTGTCAGTGACCTCCGCAGATCACAGGACCTGGGCAGCTCATTAGATCACATTTCACAAAGTTGCCAATGGTCCTTAATGTGCATGGACTGTCCCTAACTTTCTATCCAGGGTTACAAACTAGTAGGTCTTCTCAGGAGGGTTTAGGGGCATTTCTGAGGTAATGCGTTTACATGTGCCAAATTTACCAACTACAATGTGGCTATGCATATCATGACCCCTTATTATATACTATATGTTCCTGCTGTATAGTTACCTCTATGTGCATATGCTCAGCAGCCACTATGTTTGAAATGGGCTTATTTACACCTACGTCACTGCTACAATGTCCACCTAGCTAAACACAATGACCGTATTTCATTTCATCTCCTTTCACTGATATTTTATGAAAAAGTGAATCTTGTCACAAAAAGCCTTAGGTCCACTCAAAGAATGTCTGTTTATAACCAACCAGTAGCAAAATCTGCATGATGTTTGTGTGTACTTGTATTTGGGATTTGGTTAGGTTTCCTTCCACAATCTATAAAAATGTAATAGATAAAAATATTGATATGTATATGGGGAGCATGGTGGCTTGAAGCTCTTCAGTACTGGGTTTTAATCTGACCAACGACAACATCTACATTGAGTTTGCATGTTCTCCCCGTGTTTGCGTGAGCTCCATTGGTCACAAGGTCTGATATCAATAGAATATCTATTCACTTAAGCTTCTTAATAGGTTTCTCCTGGGCCAATAGGCTCCAAAGTTGGCCATATTACTTTATAGTAATATAGTCTACTTTCTCTGCATACAGGAGTTTGGTTGCCAGTGGTCCCCAACTGCTATTGGCAATTCTTCTAAAACATCAAATTATAATATTAAAAATGATACTAGTACAAATGGATAAGGGAAGCTTTTTACTTATAACAGTGTGAAATAAGTCAATTGCAATTATGTCAAGTAATATCTAATGCTTGCTTGTACTGTATTATTAAATAGTTTTAATATTGACAACCATTTGGATTTTATTTTTTATGCTAGCCTCTTTTTTACACACAGTAGTCTGGGTGATACATTTAGTGAGAGAGAAATCAGTGATGTACCATGCTTATATAGTATAATAAAGCTGGTTAAGTTGCTATGTACAGATCACTTCTAGCTACATAAGAATGTTCCATAGGGGATGCAGCAGTTTTAAAATAATATTTAGACTTTATCTAGTGGCTCAAGGTAAGTGTCTGTTGAAAGAAAAAGCAGAACTGGTTTACTTGGTGAAATATTCTTATTTAAATAATAATGAGTATACATAAATTGCTTTCTAAGCACTCAATGCAGGAGAGCAAGCTTAGTAGGAAGGTCATTTCACATGTATTTCATGGAGACTGATGTATGTCTGAAAAGTGTTTTATGGTAAAACAGATATAATTGAAAACATATCAATAACATATCAATAAGGGCAACTTTGTAATGGAGTTTGTATGTTCTCCACATGTTTGCATCTTTTTCAGGTTTCTCCCATACTCTAAAAACGTTCTAAAAGATTATTTGGCTTTCAATGGTTTGCAAAGGGTGTATTAGACACCCTGATGCTGCAATCGTTCCTTCCCAGCAGTCATCAGATAGCTAGCAGAGGAAACCGCCGCTATTCCATGCAGTGATGTCCTCTGCAGCATGGGGAGGAGCGATCGTTATGCCATTGGAGGTATCACTAATGATAGTTCATAGGAACGCTTGTTAGAGATTGTCGGGAAGAAAATCTGCCCTTCTAATATACCCTGAAGTTTGTGTCTGACATTGGGATAGAGATATGTTGGCTATATATAAGTAAGGAAAACAAAAATCAATAATTTAGAAGGCACCAATTTTGATAATCTTGCTGAATACAATGATAGTGAAAAGGTAAATAATATCATACAGAATTTTGAAACAATTGAAGACAATCACTTTAGAATACAAAGCTTTAGTGTTGCTTTTCTGAATTGTGTTTACCAACATACTATACAGCTATGCACCCACAAAGGGCAACTTCACATTGCACATTATATGACATATATTGTGGCCTGACAATTCTCTTTTTAGTATTTTATTGCATGTCCTATGCAACAACAATTCTGGAACTAGAGCAGCTTTTCATATAGCCGTATGTTTTTCTTTTCCTCACTTATCGCTACTAGAAGTTCACGAATAAAGGTACAACTGTGTTTTACCAGAGGAAGTTGTGTCCCTGCCCTTTGTGTCAAACTTGCAGCCCTGACTGATCAATATCCGACTGTGCAGTGACACACTCCCCATTGGTGACATCCAGTTACAGAATTATCAATAAGCCTCACCAGCAAGAACTGGGTAATGGAACAACATATGCAGTGAACTGCAGGGGAAGCAGAGAAGATGGGAGTAGCTGTATGCATGCTGGCAGTCCTTTCTATGTCACTCCCGAGCCGTGCAGTGATATGAAGGGCATACTGAGAGCCAGTAAGCCTCAAAGTTACTTCAGATCTGTTGGATGGCTTGGGTGGACCTGCGCACCTAGATCAATATCATTAGGGAGACAAAAGGTTTTCTGATTTCCTAACATAATATTCAATAACCTTTCTATACAGTTTTGTCATGTAAAAACGAATTTGCATAAACATGGACATAGGGAAAAACATGCAAATGAGTAGAATCTGCCTTGTTTTTCAGCTGATCATTTGCATGAAAAATTAGCGATCTACACTACTCATGAACAGCACTATCTATTGGTTTCATAGTCTTATGACAAGATAATTAGTGTAGCCTTTTTCATAGAAAATAAAAAAACTTTTAGTTTCCGTAATGATATTGATCTAGGCGTGCAGGTCCACCCAAGCCATCCAACAGATCTGAAGTTACTTTGAGGATTACTGGCTCTCAGTCAGATGACAGCTGGTTTGGAATTTATCATAGTGCACAAGGCTGCCACTGTAAGGTATGCTGACTAAGCCTGTTTTCTGTCTTATGGATAGATTGATGTCTTGCACATACATGGCTTTTGGCAAATAGCCTTTGTGTGGTTGTCTATTGTATGTCATAGATAGTAGGAGTCCAAGACACATCCAGCTATCCTCTTAATGTTGTTTCCAAACGATTTTAATGGTGTTTCCAACTTTCCATCAGTTTCTAACCTTTTTTTGTGAACCAGACACTCTCTTCTCTTCTGAGCAGGGGGTGCCTGGGGTTCTCCCATTGACTTCCATTGTGCTCGGTAGAGCACACGAGCATAACGATGTGTTTGGCCAGAGCACCCGAGCACACAAGCACTTTGGGATCTATAACAAGCTATCATCATATTGCTTCTATCATACACTCCAATGAATTAGCATTGGAGTGTATGAGAAATACACTATGGAGGTGATTTATTAAGACGGGTGTTTTAGATGCCGCCCTTAAAGGGAGTCTTTCATCTAATCTGAGCGTTTTGGACCGCTCAGATCAGGTTATAGCCTCTTTTTGACCCTCATTACAATCGTACCTTTCTCTTCTGTGTCCCTCGTCCAGATCATGAAAATATTTTTTTTTTTAAGTATGCAAATGAGCTTCTGAAGGTGCCCAGGGGCGGCATTACTAGGCGATATGCCCAGAAAAACACACCTCTTTAAGCCCTGTGGCCCGCCCTTCTGTCCTATTATTACCTACTCCTCTGCCTCCAGCCGGCGGACGTCACGAGCGGCAAGAGAAGAAGTCAGGCGCTTTTCATATTGCACATGCGCTGGCCAGATATGTTTAGTTGGCAGGCGCATGCGCAATATAATAAGCTGTTCCTCTGCCCATAATGGGCAGAGCAGTGTGGAGGTGGCCAGTTCCCAGCCTGTCTTTTTCTATTGCAGCTCGTGACATTCGCTAGCTGGAGGCAGAGGAGGAGGTAATAATAGGACAGAAGGGCAGGCCATATGGCTGAAAGAGGTATGTTTTTCTGGGCTTCAGAAGCTCATTTCAGAAGCTCTTCAGAAGCTCATTTGCATATGTTTAAAAAGTGTTATTTTCATGATCTGGACGAGGGACACAGAAGAGAAAGGTACGATTGTAATGAGGGTCAAAGAGTCTAAGTATAATCCAACCTGAGCGGTCTACAATGCTCAGATTAGGTGAAAGACTCCCTTTAATAACCCCAATAGCTGGCTGCACCAGCCTCTACATAACTTTGGTGTATCCAGCACCAGTCTAAATGTAAGTCAGCTTCCTTGCTGGTTTATATTTAGACCATTTTCTATGCCTAAAACAGGTGTAGAAAATCATGAATGAGATGAGCCTGCCGGCCCATCCCCTTCCCCTACCTCTTTTTTAGATCTGGTGTAAGCGGGGAAAAATTTCAGAAATATAGGTGCATTTCTGGATAGTAAATGACCCCCTATGTTCCTATGGAGCCCCTGCCTAATACTGTATGTGGTATCTTGTTATTCAGGAGGACAGAGGCTGCCGCATACTGCATCCGGCTCCCCCTATCCTTGCTTGGGGGGAGTCGGAGCACATGTTAAAGCGGGTGCTTCTGGGTTTTTGCTTTTTCAGATGCCGTGGTAACTTATGGCCAGGGCATCTGAAGGATTAAAAGTCCTCAATCTGTGTTACTGCTGGTCGTGGATATTAGTTCTAAAAGGAGGAGAGTCTGTCTTCAGTCTCCAGTCTTTGTGTAACAAATCAGATGGGCTGTGATAGAGTACATGAACACAGTTAGGGACTGGGGTAGTGATAAGGGGCAGGCTGGAAGCCTCTGTATGTGTCACGGACGTCCCGGTGACAGTGAGTGGCAGGAGATCTGTGAGACTGGAAACACATGGTTTGATCTGACAGGTTTCCTTGTGGATCAATAGGCGTCTGTGTTGTTTCTGGTAATGGCCACACCTCTTGCCTCCAGGTGTTTCTATTTTGGTCATTTTACCTTCCTTATTTATTGTTGCTTCTCCCACAATGCTGTGCAGTTTATAGTTTCTGTTAGACCTGTGGATAGTTGACGGTTGGATCCCGGCTAAGTTCCTGGTGCTTCCTTTGCTCCTTTGAAGTTAAGTCTTTCCTTTCCCTTTTGTATTTTGTTTTCGTTATCTGTGTGTTGCATTTCCCTATTGTTTGAATTAAGCCTGAGTTTAAATTTGTTAAAGAATATTGAATCAACAAAGTATTGCAAATTTTCTGCAACATACTGGCATTCACACAATGATCTGGGTAACATTACTTATTCTGTTTCCAGGGCCATTTTCACTGTCTGTGAAATTCTTTTTCCTAGTACACAAAATTATATCTTAAAAATATTTTTTAGTCACAACTTTGGATTGTCATAAGGACCATGGATTTGCAATTTACTCTTAAAAAGTCATTGGATTTTCACATGATTTCATTTAATAAAGAATGGTATAACATTTCATAATGACTTCATTTAAAAGAAAAATATGCCTGCATCTATCTGAAGAAGCTGTAAGGTCTGACTCACCTAAATTTAAGTCTACTGCCTATTGTCAGACAAGACCCATCAATGCTAACAGAGACACAGAAAACTGCTGAGAGAAAGTGGGGGCATGTCAGAGCTAGCTAATATCCTGAGCCTGATTAAACTACTGGTTGTACACTGCTTCTGAACACCACAGGAGTCTCCTGTGTGTTTTGTAAGTGTGATTATTTTTTTTTTTATCCCTCCTTATCTGTTCTGTGAGCTCTGGAGCTAAATAACAAATATAGTGGGAAGTAAGGGAAAGGATATCACACCAGTATAGTACTGGCAGAAGGGAGACACACCTGCTTATGAGTGAAATGCATCTAGCTGTGCAGCTGAAACAGGGAATAATAATAAAACATTTTTTTTTAATTCAGGTACGCTTTAATGAGTCATTCTCATCAATTTGTCTCATGTTTGAATTTGAGATTCTAGTGAGTCAAGCCATAGAAAGAATTACTTTGTCGGCACTAGGCAATCCAACAGATGTCAGGACCTACTGTACTGTGGAGTACTCTGCAACATGTACCATGTTTTATGGGTGTCAAGCAGAGGGTTGACAGAGGCCAACATATACCTGGAGTTGGGCCTAATTGTGAGATCTCTTAAAGTCCCTGTGCCCATAGTTTTAACTCTCTAGAACTCCCTCCCAGGAAAACAATAGGAAAATAACAAATGTGATCCATTTTGCTTTAAACCTTAGAAATTCAGAATAAAGGTGCAAATTAATTTCTCCTTCACCTAAACATTCAAGGTTTTAGTATGAAATTTGGGTCTTTCTAGCCTCATGCCATGTCTGTACTTATTCGGGATTTGCTAGAGAATAATCAGGACAGGGCCCATGTGGTTTCTACAGAGCCAGTCCAGTTCTAATTTATACAAAATTGCAACACCTAGTGCATTTTTGTAAGTTATATAGTTAATACTACTGTAGGTGAGTGAACATAGTACTACTGCTATTGATTATTGCTATAAGTATTTAACAAAAAGTAGGCTGATAGGTTCTCTTGGTGTATTACAATAAAAACATATATTGGTGGCTGAGAATGCCTGATGCTGAATTTAAAGTATGGCACTTACAAAAACAGCTATTGTAAACGTGGTTCAGAAGGCAGGACCTCAAAAGTTGGAACCCAATTCTTTTAAAGGGGCTCCTGTCAGAATGGGAACTTGATAATCATAGAATTCTTATTTTTTTCAATAATTTTTCAATAATTTCATTTAATTTTCATTGTGGCAGTACTATACCATTGAAAATTAAATATAAAATATTTTCCTTCTGTCGCATTCAGTACAGAGAGATAAACTCCTATATAGATAGAAAACCCATTGTTATTTTACTGCTGTAGAGAAGGTGTTATCTACTAGTATAATAGTAGATGTAGAATTTGGATAGCAATATGACAGCTCTATTATTCTTGATGGACCTAGATAAAGATGCTCACAGAAGAGCATTTTGTCAATTAGTGTGATAGGTTATGGTCTAAATGAATCACCCATCCTTCATTTCCCCTTCTGGTCAGAATGAATGGTCAAGCAAGGCTGTTTACAGTGCTAAAATTAGAAATAAAGGAAGAAGTTAAAGAGCCAATATGGGAATATATGTAGTTACGAAAGAAAGAAATTAAAAAAATGCTGATAGTAATGTCTCTTAAACGTGTCTCGTGGCTATAATACCATTTGAATAAACAAAACAAATAATGTAGGAAAGTGGTATGATAAACTGGTCTGTTTTTAGTTGTTGTGTGATAATCGATATGAGACTATATCCTATATCTTATATTGCAATAAAAACTATGAGAACTATTTAAAGAATTATTATATATTGGGCCTTGACCAATGCTCTCATTCTTTCTTAATAACAGATATAGCTACAACCATTTTTTTTTATCTTTTGACATGTCTAAATCAAATTTCAAAACATAAATAGAGGTGAACACTTAGATTAATTCTTTAGTGCATTAGGTTCCACTGAATTAAGCTTCATTTCATCAATGTTTAATATACTGGCCCTTGTTTTGCAAGTAACTGTTCCTTTTCTCTTTGAATAGATGCTTAGAAGAGTATTAAACTCAAATCATACAGTTAAAAATGTCTAAATTTATGTCAAGGCTGGAATGTTCTTTGAAGTACCTCTCCCGGTGTGCTCCCACCAGTCTTGCTTTTCAAGTACAAACCCTGTGGGCATTAGACTGAAAAACAGCTAGTGGTTTAAAAAATAAATAAAAAACATAGCTTAAATTTAGTGTTTGTGGAGTCCAAATTCAGAATCTTACTAATTTTACTCCAAGTGTCCACACTTTCTTAATAAATGACTCTTGTAGATATGATTGAACCAGTCAAGATTTGGTCCGTTTGAAGTTCACCAAATAAAAACAAAACAAAAAAAAGCTAATATACCAATGTGTGTTCCTCAACAATATAATATTTTTGGCATTATTGTACTTTATCTGATTTGCAGGGTGCTGCAGCATTGTCTTTTTTTTTTTCCTCTTGGTCTTTGCCATGGCAGCGTGCACCTGCGCACTGGGAGTACTAACCCCCTTTTTTTGCACCTCAACAATATAAGCCACATTAAGATATGCAATTTGTATATTGTGTATTGAAACCAGGAGTAGTGTATTTTTTGGTGTCCCTTTTGATAAAGAGCACACCAAAGAGTACCCCCAAGACCAGTAAACCAAGTAAGAAAAGTTTGTCTTGAGATGTTCTGATTGTCTTGTTCTAGAAAGTGAACCAGCATGCATGTTTTATTGAGAGTGTTATAAGCTTTGAGGGATGTTGTGATTCTCTTGTCTCACTTTTAGTTGACTGTTACTTTGGAGGTTTTTCCGCTTCAACTATAGTTGATCCAAAATGGTGAATTAAAACTGCTAACGGTGTTGACATATCCTCAGGTAAATAGCAATGAGCTGTTGGAGTGAGACAGCAGGAGCTCTATGCATATTTTCTGCTGAACAGCAAGTAGGTAAACAGTAAAAAGAACACTGCAGCAATATGAGTACTACATTTGATGCAGTGGACTGGCAGATATGCCTTCCTGAATTTTAAACACGTGTATGTAGCAAAGCTAGTAAAATAGCTAAGCCAGCCTCACATCTGCAGCTAGCTCTTTCAGGACAAAATCCCTGTGGTCATGCAGGTGGAATACTGGTGGAAGGAAGGTATATTTCACCCAGATTTCTCACCTGGGTGAAGTAAGTGTAATCCAGGGAGTATTGTGGCCTGAACAAACTTGGTTGTTTAGGCAGGATTCTTTTTGGAATACGTGGGGCCTGGATTATGCGGAACGATTGTTAAGGTTGGTAGAGGGAGCAACCATTCCCTTTCTTCCAGGCCAGTTTGTTGTTATGCTCTGAAACACCTTAAGGCAGTTAACCTCGTTAGATTACTATATACAGAGTGCTGTGGCTCACTTAGGTGGAAGCCTGCAAGGACAGCACACAGTGCTTTGAATACTGAGGACCAGAGAACAGACTACATGCTGTGTGAACGTCAGCTTACCAACCGTAGCCTAGGTGAGAAAAACTCTTTGTGTTATTAGTTAGTCCCAGACGGGAAAGCTTTTGTTTTGTGATTTGTTACTGCTATACTTGAAATCCTGGGTTCCACTAAAAAGCACTTACTGAAATCGGACCCTAAATAAAAAGTGATGTGAACTTTATATAATCTGTGCCTCCGTGAATGAACAGAACCGCACGCTGCCCCCCTTGCAGGCTTACACCTTTTATCAAAGTAAAGCAGATAAGAACAGTTTTTCAAGTTGCAAGGCCTTGGGAGGAACCTCTGGGTGGGTACTATTTCTACTATGGAGAACAGTTGATATACGTGATGACTATTCTAGGCTAGAAAATGCTTGACTTGATTTCTGGGGAAAATATATGCAAATGATCATATCTAACATCCCCTGGCATCAGATAGGTTTAGGAAAGCTAATTTGAATGTTTCCCAGAAACCTATAGGGGCATCGCTTGGCCTACAACATTGTGTACATGCACTCGGCATTCTAGGTGTTCTCAATAATGAGAAAGAGTATCCCTTAGAGAACATACAGTGGATATAAAAAGTCTACACACCTCTGTTAAAATGTCAGGTTTATGTGATGTAAAAAAATGAGACAAAGATAAATCATTTCAGAACTTTTTCCACCTTTAACCCTTTCATGACCAAGGGTCATTGATGCCCTAGTGTCCAGGTCAAAATGTACAAATCTGACATGCGTCACTTTATGTAGTAATAGCTTTGGAACACTTTTACTTATCCAGGCTATTCTGAGACTGTTTTCTCGTGACACATTGTACTTCATGATAGTCATATATTTGAGTCAATATATTTCACCTTTATTTATGAAAAAATCCAAAATGTACCCCAAATTTGGAAAAATTCACTATTTTCCAAAATTAAATTTATCTGCTTCTAAAACAGAAAGTAATACCTAATAAAATATTTATTACTTAACATTTCCCATATGTCTACTTTATGTTGGCATCATTTTGTAAATGTCATTTTAATTTTTTAGGACGTTAGAAGGCTTAGACGTTTAGAAGCAATTGTTAAAATTTGGCAGAAAATTTCCAAAACCCACTTTTTAAGGACCAGTTCAGGTCTGAAGTCACTTTGTGAGGCCTACATAGTGGATACCCTCATAAATGACCCCCATTGTAGAAACTACACCCCTCAAGTTACTCAAAACTGATTTTACAAACTTTGTTAACCCATTAGGTGTTCCACAAGAATTAAAGGAAAATGGAGATTAAATTTCTAAATTTCACTTTTTTGGCAGATTTTCCATATTATTACATTTTTTTCTTTAACACATTGAGGGTTAACAGCCAAACAAAACTCAATATTTATTACCCTGATTATGTGGTTTACAGAAACACCCCACATGTGGTCGTAAACTGCTGCACGGGCACGCGGCAGGGCGCAGAAGGAAAGGAATGCCATATGGTTTTTGGAAGGCAGATTTTGCCGGATTGGTTTTCTGAACGCCATATGTTTTTTTATTTTTCTGCCGATCGTCTTGTGCAGGGGCTTGTTTTTTTCAGAAAGTGTTGAGGTTTTTATTGGTACCATTTTTGGGTACATAGGATTTTTTGATCATTCATTATTACACTTTATGGGGCAAGGTAACCAAAAAATGTTATGTTTTGGAATAGTTTTCATTTATTTATTTTTACAGTGTTCATCTGAGGAGTTAGGTTATGTGATAGTTTTATAGAGAAGATCGTTACAGACGTGGTAATACCTAAAATGTATACTTTTTATTATTTATTTAAGTTTTACATAATAATAGCATTTCTAAAACCAAATTATGTTTTAACGTCTCTATAGTCTGAGAGCCATAGCTTTTTATTTTTTGGGTGATTGTTTTAAATAGGGTATCTTTTTTGCGGGTTGAGGTGAGGGTTTAATTGGTACTATTTTGGGAGTCATAAGCCTTTTTGATTGCTTGCTGTTGCACTTTTTGTGATGTAAGGTGACAAAAATAGATTTTTTGGCACTGTATTTTTTTATGGTGTTTATCGGACGAGGTCTATCATGTGATATATTTATAGAGACGGTCGTTACGGATGCGGTGACACCTAATATGTGTATTTTATTTTTTCATTTTTTTATAGGAAAAGGCAATTTTTTTTAAATTTACATTTGTATTTATTTTTTCATTTTTATAATTTTCACTTTCTTTTTTTATCAAGTCCCTCTTGGATCATCAAGATCCAGTGGGGCTTATGGCTGTACTATACTTTGCAATGCTCTTGCATTGCTAAGTATAATACTATTAGATGCCCTGTAGGTGGCAACAGCGGACGCTTTTGCAAAGCGTCCGGTTGTCATGGCAACCATTGGGCGCTGCCATCACAGCACGGCAGCCCCGATGGTTGAGAGAGGGATCTCCCTCTATTAACCCCATGGATTCCGCAACCGCGGCATCTATGGTGTTACAGCAGAGTGTCAGCATAGAGCTGACACTCGCTGCTGATGGCGTTGGCTCAGGAATGGAGCCGCCGCCATCACACACAGCAGGGGCAGATCAGAGCCTGAAACCGGCATTTTTTTCACTACCGCAATCCGATTGGTTAGTCTGCACAGACTAACCAATCGGATCGATTGCTGGCAAGGGGCCACTCTGATTGGTCCCTTGCCTGCATTACTGCACTGTATGCTGTCCGTGACAGCAGCAGGTCAGAGGCAGAAGCTTTAATCCAAACGCTTTGCATCGCTTTGTCACGGCTGTAAGTGAGCAACAAGAGCCTACACAGTGAATAGCAACTGACCGGACCCAAACTAGGGAGGATAAAGGGTGACCCCTGTCAGAGCCTAAAAGCTCTCCCTAAGCTGCTATGCACATGTCCAGATCCATATGGTGGATCGAGACATGCCCACGTACATTAGGCTGATGACCACTGAAACCCCTACAATAGTGGAAGGGGCACGGCCACTGGTGCCCTGCTCAGTATATGGACGGAACCAGGGTCGCCTCGGATTCAGTCAGCAAAGAAACAGAAACACACAAAGTCTGAACACTTAACTGAAGGAGCTGCGGCTGCAGTGAAAACCAATCCAAAGTCAGCAGACAATATCCGAAGTACTTGCTTCAGCAGAACACAGATCCAGTGAAAAGATATCACACAGGTGAAGTTACTCAAGCGAGAGATACAGCTCAAATGAAAAGTATAATCCACACCTCTACAAAGGAGGAGGGGTGATTTAAAGGCAGCAAAATCAAACACAGGAGAGACAGCTGGGAGGAAGGAAACAGAAAGTAAAGACCTCATCACAGGGCGGAGAAACAGGGCAGAGGGAACTCCTCCAAGCTCTAGTAGTGACATCATCACAGGGGTGGAGAAACAGAGCTGTGAGAACGTCTCAAAGCTCTGGTAGTGACACGCTTGGATTAAAGAGCTGGTTTGATGTTTATAGAAGTGATAGCTGCATGGGGCATGTGCAAATATCGCATATATAAACGTATTGCAGTCGTGAAGGGGTTAATGTGACTTATAAACTGTACAACTCAATTGAAAAACTAACTGAAATCTTTTAGGTAGAGGGAAGAAAAAATAATATGGTTACATAAGTGTGAACACCCTTAAACTAATACTTTGTTGAAACACCTTTTGATTTTATTACAGCACTCAGTCTTTTTGGGTATGAATCTATCAGCATGGCACATTTTGACTTGGCAAGATTTGCCCACTCTTCTTTGCAAAAACACTAAAAATCTGTCAGATTGCGAGGGCATCTCCTGTGCACAGCCCTCTTCAGATCCCCCCACATATTTTAAATCGTATTCAGGTCTGGGCTCTGGCTGGGCCATTCCCAAGCTTTAATCTTCTTCTGGTGAAGCCATTCCTTTGATGATTTGGTTGTATGCTTTTGGTCGTTGTCATGCTGAAAGATGAAGTTCCTCTTCATGTTCAGCTTTCTAGCAGAAGCCTGAAGGTTTTGTGCCAATTTTGACTGGTATTAGGAACTGATCATAATTCCCTCTAGCTTAACTAAGGCCCCAGTTCCAGCTGAAGAAAAACTGCTCCAAAGCATGAGGCTGCCACCACCATGCTTCACTGTGGGTATGGTGTTCTTTTGGAATTATGGCCAAACAGTTTAACCTTGGTTTCATCAGACCATAACACCTTTTCCCACATGCTTTTGGGAGACTTCAGATGTCTTTTTGCAAAATTTAGCCTGGCTTGGATGTTTTTCTTCGGAAGAAAAGGCTTTTGTCTTGCCACTCTACTTCATAGCCCAGACATATGAAGAATACGGGAGATTGTTGTCACGTGTACCACACAGCCAGTACTTGCCAGATATTCCAGCAGCTCCTTTAATGTTGCTGTAGTCCTCTTAGTAGCCTCCCAGACCAGTTTTCTTCTTGTCTTTTAATCAATTTTGGAGGGACGTCCAGTTCTTGGTAATGTCACTGTTGTGCCATATTTTCTTCACTGTGTTCCATGGCTTTTGCTGTGGGATGCGACTAAGAAAATTTCAGGAAAGACCAACTAGAGCAGCTGAACTTTGGGGTTAATCAGAGGAACAAAATACTACAACAAGGTATCAGAGGTGCACGTCCCTAATTATCAAACAGAACAAATATTATGAAAAGGACGTTAAAAGGGAGCAAAAATAATAAAATGTTTATTGGTGCTCTAAAGGGAATAGGGGTGAAAACCTACAAAAATCATAGGACACTGAATCAAAACCGTCTGTCCAGATGGTACCACCTATACATGTGTTGGCAGGATACCTTCCACCTAGGGTATGTTGGAGGCCTGCTGACGTGTACCAAACAGACAGACGGACTAATATATATAAAATACGTATATATCACCACTGCACTATAATTCGGATATGATCCTCCCAAAAGATAGGAACTACCTATCAATATATTAAATCTGTGCTGGTGGGGTATAATGAGAGTGGTATGCCCTATCCGACTGTATCAATGTTGAATATCAACATCCATATAGGAAATACCACCCGCAGCAAACTGTTACAAGTGGTCAGTGAACCGTGATGTCACTGGGCAGTAACGGCTAGTGCAGGAAACGGCAGTACGCTATGCCGTCTTTCCAACACTAACCACAAGTGGGTGCATCAATGGCGCAAGTGGATGCTGCTACTGACGAGGGTACATTCAGCAGACAGCCCCCCTGCATGTACTCAACTGCGGCTCTACGCGTTTCCGTGCACATTAACAGTGCACTTCATCAGGAGCCTGCATAGTAATTGACTACACCTACACTGCCTAACCCGATACCCTAGTCTGGGGATCGGCGTATTAAACAACAATGTTAGTGAGTGACACCGAGTCCTGGTGTGGAACACGGTGCACTGCTTTTGACCAACAAAACCTCGGCACTGTGATGGCCGCGAAGCGGCCAGCCAGACGCCGCGATTTAAAGGGCAGACACCCCGCCCCCATGGACACACCTCCAATCAGCAGCCAATCCACCACGTGAGTCATTCATATTGGGCTGGTTCGCTGCCGACAATGGAGGAATACGGATGTATCCAGGAGGTCAGCGCACACACGCTGAAAAATGACAAGGTAACCGGGAATATAAACGGCGGCCTTATAAATGAATAGGCAGCAGTATCAAGGAGCAAGAAAAAGGGGGGATCGAGGAGAGGCAAATGATAATAAATCAATCAAATGTGACACAATGTGAAAAGTGGCAACTGAGTTGCAGGATAATGTACACAAAAAATGCACACACTTCCATCTGATCACATATCGATCAAAAATGAGTATATATGTGCAGTAGCCCATATATAGTACATCATCCCGCCACTAAGCATATATATTTACAAGTACATAAGCGTGTAATGCTAATCAAATAAATGATCAGCAACACAGTAACATATGAAGCTGGTCTAGGTGATGGAAAACCGCTTCCTATATCTAAATCTAATCTGACAACCATGACCCTCTGTGGTCCAAATAACCGGAGGAAAGGGATGACCCCAAAGCACGTAAATGGATCATGGATATATTAAATAAATGGAACAAACGAAATTGCTTCATTGAGACCATTAGGTTTAGTGGTCCCCAATCTAAAGATCCATTGTGCCTCCTTTTGTAGGAGAATGCGGTCTAAATCACCTCCTTGTGGTGTTCTCTTAACCATATCAATGCCCTGAAATTTAATACAAGAAGCATTGCCACTGTGGCATTCAACCACATGACGGGTAATCGGGGTATCTTGGGACTTGTTGATGTCAGATACATGTTCCCCAATACGCCGTCTTAGCTCCCGTATCGTTTTACCGATATATTTGAGGCCACATATACAAGTCATCAAACAGACCACGCCAGTCGATTTGCAGTTCACAAATGGTCTAATGAAAAAAGTTCTGTCAGATATACAGAATGATTTGTTTTTATTGATGTAGACACAGAACTTACAATTCCCACAGGAAAAAGTACCTGAGACCGGATTGTGTAACCAGGTTTGTTGTCTGGGGCTCTGGTACAGACTGTGAACTAGAATGTCACGTAAATTCTGGCTACGACGGAAAGTAATTGCTGGTTTATCAGGAATGAGGTGACCTATATCTGAGTCGGATCTGAGAATATCCCAATGTTCAGACAGTACCTGACGTACTTGGTCATGAGCACTATCAAAAGTGCCAATGATCCGCACAATGTCGCTCCCTTGAAGGTTTTGCTTAGGGGATAATAGCGAATCTCTGTTAAGGCTCAATGAATGTTGGTAGGCCTGTTTGAGTAAGTTAGGCGGATATCCTCGAGATCAAAATCTCTCTTGAAGGTCAGCCGCGGCCTTTCTGAAATCCGACATTTGGGAACAGTTCCTACCGGCTCTTAAATACTGGCCCTTAGGGATACCTCTTTTGAGAGCTGTTGGATGGCCACTTTCCCATCTTAATAAACTGTTCGTCGCCATGGATTTTCTGTACATACTTGTAACAATGTCACCAGTGGTGTTAAGTGCAATGGTCAAATCCAAAAATGAGATCTGACTCTCGTTAATTTCTGAAGTGAAAAATAAGCCCAACTCATTGTTGTTCAACACAGCCACAAATTCCTGGAACAGTCTAGTGCTGGCCCCCCATAGGATCAGCACATCATCGATGTATCTAATCCATAGGGGGACAGCACCAGTGAACTGCTCCATATCATCTTAAAAAAACAGTTCTCTTTCCCACCAACCCAGGAAGAGGTTCGCAAAAGTGGGGGCACAAGGACTGCCCATTGCGACTCCCCTGAGCTGGTGGAAAATCTTCCCGTCAAATAAAAACACATTGTGTGTAAGAATAAACTCAAGGAGCTCCATAATGAAAGCATTGTGCCCCAGAAGATGTTCACCCCTCTGTTGTAAAAACGAGAGGACCGCTCTACAGCCAAGATGGTGAGGAATGGAACTGTAGCGGGCCTCAACATCTAAACTGGCTAACTGTGTACCTTTGTCACAGTGGATGCCATTTAACCTAGCTAACACATCCATCGTGTCTCTCACATAGGAAGGCAGACTGATGACAAACGGTCTCAAAATGGCATCCACATATGTACTGATGTTTGCAGTAAGACTACCGGTACCAGACACAATTGGCCTACCTTTCAAGGGATCATAGCCCTTGTGTATTTTTGGTAGGCTGTAGAAGGTGGCAAGAACTGTATAGTCAGGAAGCATGAAGGCCAATTCAGCTTTGTCAATAAGTTTGTTGGTAAAGGCCCGTATCAGGATCTCACGTAGTTCAAGTCTAAACCCCACAGTGGGGTCTGCAGGGAGTTTTCTATATGTGGATTCATCACTAAGGATATTCAGACACATCTTGTGGTATTTTTCATGTCCTAACACCACTATATTCCCCCCCTTATCAGAAGGCTTGATAACCAGTTCTTTGTCACTCTGTAATTTCTTCAAAGCTTCCTTTTCGGCTTAATCAGAGGAACTTTAAATGATGGCAGTTGTATGCAGACTCCTATTTAACATGATTTTGAATATAATTGCTTAATTCTGAACACAACTACAGCAGTTATAAGAGGGTGTGCACACTTATGCAACCATATTATTTTAGTTTAGTTTTTTTTCTTCCCTCCACCTAAAATATTTCAGTTTTTTTTTAATTGAGTGGTACAGTTTGTAGGTCACATTAAAGGTGGAAAAAGTTCTGAAATGATTTAACTTTGTCTCATTTACAGCCCAGAAACCTGACATTTTAACAGGGGTGTGTAGACTTTTTATATCCACTGTATGTATGTTATTGAGGAACACACATTTGTTTACTAGTAGCTCTGAACTTTTTCAAAAATTTGAACAGGTAGAACTAGTTCGCTCATTGTTAGATGATAGCGCGAACCGCAAGTTCGCGGCGGGCCTTATTCACTTTAATAGCAGGCGAACCTGAAGAACCTTCAGCTCATATTTGCAGCCAGCAAACACTTACTAGAAGTACACAAATATTCTCACAACATGGACAGTGATACACCAGAGGGGAATGAATCATTGGCAAAAATTCCCACACAAAATATATATTTTAATCAGGGGCCATTTTTATGCATCTTAACCGCCTCCGGACCGCCTAACGCAGATGTGCGGTCCGGAGGCGGCAGCCCTGCGCACGACGACTCATATACGCGTCATCTCGCGAGGGCCAGGATTTCCTGTGAACGCGCGCACACAGGCGCGCGCGCTCACAGGAACGGAAGGTAAGCGAGTGGATCTCCAGCCTGCCAGCGGCGATCGCTCGCTGGCAGGCTGGAGATCTGATTTTTTTAACCCCTAACAGGTATATTAGACGTTGTTTTGATAACAGGGTCTAATATACCTGCTACCTGGTCCTCTGGTGGTCCCTTTTGTTAGGATCGACCACCAGAGGACACAGGTAGCTCAGTAAAGTCGCACCCAAACACTACACTACACTACACCCCCCCCCCGTCACTTATTAATCCTTTATGAACCCCTGATCACCCATGATCACCCCATATAAACTCCCTGATCACCCCCCTGTCATTGATCACCCCCCTGTCAGGCTCCGTTCAGACGTCCGTATGATTTTTACGGATCCACGGATACATGGATCGGATCCGCAAAACACATGCGGACGTCTGAATGGAGCCTTACAGGGGGGTGATCAATGACAGGCGGGTGATCACCCATATACACTCCCTGATCACCCCCTGTCATTGATCACCCCCCTGTAAGGCTCCATTCAGACGTCCGCATGATTTTTACGGATCCATGGATACATGGATCGGATCCGCAAAACACATGCGGACGTCTGAATGGAGCCTTACAGGGGGGTGATCAATGAAAGGCGGGTGATCACCCATATACACTCCCTGATCACCCCCTGTCATTGATCACCCGCCTGTCATTGATCACCCCCCTGTAAGGCTCCATTCAGACGTCCGCATGTGTTTTGTGGATCCGATCCATGGATCCGTAAAAATCATACGGACGTCTGAATGGAGCCTTACAGGGGGGGTGATCAGTGACAGGGGGGTGATCACCCTGATCACCCCCTGTCATTGATAACTCCCCTGTAAGGCTCCATTCAGACGTCCGCATGTGTTTTGCGGATCCGATCCATGTATCCATGGATCCGTAAAAATCATACGGACGTCTGAATGGAGCCTTACAGGGGGGGTGATCAGTGACAGGGGGGTGATCACCCTGATCACCCCCTGTCATTGATAACCCCCCTGTAAGGCTCCATTCAGACGTCCGCATGTGTTTTGCGGATCCGATCCATGTATCCATCGATCCGTAAAAATCATACGGACGTTCTGAATGGAGCCTTACAGGGGGGTGATCAATGACAGGGGGTGATCAGGGAGTCTATATGGGTGATCACCCTCCTGTCATTGATTACCCCCCTGTCATTGATCACCCCCCTGTAAGGCTCCATTCAGACGTCCGCATGTGTTTTGCGGATCCGATCCATGGATCCGTAAAAATCATACGGACGTCTGAATGGAGCCTTACCAGGGGGGTGATCAATGACAGGGGGGTGATCCGGGAGTCTATATGGGTGATCACCCCCCTGTCATTGATCACCCCCCCCCCCCCTGTAAGGCTCCATTCAGACTTTTTTTGGCCCAAGTTAGCGGAAATTTTTTGTTTGTTTTTGTTTTTGTTTTTTCTTACTAAGTCTCATATTCCACTAACTTGTGTCAAAAAATAAAATCTCACATGAACTCACCATACCCCTCACGGAATCCAAATGCGTAAACATTTTTAGACATTTATATTCCAGACTTCTTCTCACGCTTTAGGGCCCCTAAAAAGCCAGGGCAGTATAAATACCCCACATGTGACCCCATTTCGGAAAGAAGACACTCCAAGGTATTCTGTGAGGGGCATATTGAGTCCATGAAAGATTGAAATTTTTGTCCTAAGTTAGCGGAAAGTGAGACTTTGTGAGAAAAAAACAAATAAAATCAATATCCGCTAACTTATGCAAAAAAAAAAAAATTTCTATGAACTCGCCAGGCCCCTCATTGAATACCTCGGGGTGTCTTCTTTCCAAAGTGGGGTCACATGTGGGGTATTTATACTGCCCTGGCTTTTTAGGGGTCCGAAAGTGTGAGAAGAAGTCTGGGATCCAAATGTCTAAAAATGCCCTCCTAAAAGGAATTTGGGCACCTTTGCGCATCTAGGCTGCAAAAAAGTGTCACACATCTGGTATCGCCGTACTCAGGAGAAGTTGGGCAATGTGTTTTGGGGTGTCATTTTACATATACCCATGCTGGGTGAGAAAAATATCTTGGTCAAATGCCAACTTTGTATAAAAAAATGGGAAAAGTTATCTTTTGCCAAGATATTTCTCTCACCCAGCATGGGTATATGTAAAATGACACCCCAAAACACATTCCCCAACTTCTCCTGAGTATGGCGATACCAGATGTGTGACACTTTTTTGCAGCCAAGGTGGGCAAAGGGGCACATATTCCAAAGTGCACCTTTCGGATTTCACAGGTCATTTTTTACACATTTTGATTGCAAAGTTCTTCTCACACATTTGGGCCCCTAAATTGCCAGGGCAGTATAACTACGCCACAAGTGACCCCATTTTGGAAAGAAGACACCCCAAGGTATTCCGTGAGGGGCATGGCGAGTTCCTCGAATTTTTTATTTTTTGTCGCAAGTTAGTGGAATATGAGACTTTGTAAAAAAAAAAAAAAAAAAAATAAAAAATCATCATCATTTTCCGCTAACTTGTGACAAAAAATAAAAAGTTCTATGAACTCACTATGCCCATCAGCGAATACCTTAGGGTGTCTACTTTCCGAAATGGGGTCATTTGTGGGGTTTGTCTACTGTCTGGGCATTGTAGAACCTCAGAAAACATGACAGGTGCTCAGAAAGTCAGAGCTGCTTCAAAAAGCGGAAATTCACATTTTTGTACCATAGTTTGTAAACGCTATAACTTTTACCCAAACCATTTTTTTTTTTTTGCCCAAACATTTTTTTTTAATCAAAGACATGTAGAACTATAAATTTAGCGAAAAATTTATATATGGATGTCGTTTTCTTTGCAAAATTTTACAGCTGAAAGTGAAAAATGTCATTTTTTTGCAAAAAAATCGTTACATTTCGATTAATAACAAAAAAAGTAAAAATGTCAGCAGCAATAAAATACCACCAAATGAAAGCTATATTAGTGAGAAGAAAAGGAGGTAAAATTCATTTGGGTGGTAAGTTGCATGACCGAGCGATAAACGGTGAAAGTAGTGTAGTGCCGAAGTGTAAAAAGTGCTCTGGTCATGAAGGGGGTTTCAGCTAGCGGGGCTGAAGTGGTTAAAGGGAAACTCTCAGAAATGTGCCCTGCTGGAGCCTATAAAATGTGTATTTCCTATCAGTTTGATGTATGCAGATGTGCAGTTCTCCACATTTTTGTATCCTGCAGAGTCTATTAAAAAAAATTATACGTTAACGTACATTTTTTTTCTACTATGGAACTGTATGGCATCAGTCTGAGGCATCTGTTAACGCATACATTTTTGATATGCATAAAATGGATGGCAGAAATAGGATGTGAACCCAGACCTAGTGTCAGAGTAAGCACCAGTACATATCAGAGCAGCATGGCGGAGAGGGGAGGCCGCCATGTACTGACAGAGCACTAACTGGTCCTGGTGGTCAGTGATGAGGACTGTGCTTCCCAAGGATCATTTTCTACTGGAAAATACAGGGCACAATACAGTATAATACACTAGAAGCTATATAATATAGCCCTACCCCCGAATGATAATTCAATTAGGTGATCATTTATTATATAGAAATACATCTATGTTAGGCATATTTCTGACACAGATTGTGGCGCAAAGGTCTTTAACACCGCAATCTGCATATTTTTCCCGCTCATGCCAGGTCTAAAAAAGGATGGCGTTGGTAGGGAAAGGAATACAGCATTGGATACCACCTTACATTGACCGGATAACACCTCCGTATAGTGACCGGACAACACTGCCATAGCATGGCCAGATAAAAGGGTATAAGAGGGCACAGTACAGGGAATGACTAGGGGCACTGCACAGAGTGTGGTAGGAGGGCAAAATGCAGGGTAAAAAGGGGCACAGTACAGGGTAAGGGGCATAGTACAGGGTGGGGGGCACAGTACAGGGTCGGAGGCACAGTCACATGACCCTGTGACATTAGAAGGTCCTTATGGTGAATGCGGTTCATACGCCACCATAATGAGAGGCAGAGGAGTGAGACAGGGGTGTGATTATGTGGCTAGAGCCCAAAAAATTTAACTGTTGGCCAGTTCCGGGCCCAAAAATTAGGCCATTGGCATTTACCTGACAGCACAGAACTTTGGATTATGTGGCTGGAGGTACATTAGGCGGTCACATGATAAAAATGTAACTGTCGGCCAGTACAGGCCCCAAAAATTAGGCAATAGGCATTCACCTGACAGCAAAGAACTTTGGATTCTGTGGCTGGAGGTGCACAAATACTGTACTTCCTAAATGCACTATATAGAAAGTATATTATTGGCATATAACACCCCTGCTTCAATCAGTTTTTTTTGGGGGGGGGGCAACTGGTTAATCACGCCAGTAGAAATGATTTCTTCAAATAGTGTTTTTCACTCTGTGTAGATGCGTTAACGCAGCAGAACCACAGACAAATGCTGCACTACCTAAATGCAATATATAGAAAATATATTGTTGATATATAACACCCCTGCCTCAATCAGTTTTTGGGGGGGGCAACTGGTATATCACATCAGTAGAAATTATTTGTTCCAATAGCTTTTGGCCTCTCTGTGGCTGCAGTATTGCAGCAGAACTGCTGCACAATACAATTGCACTATAATATACTTTCTATGTTAGAAAGTATACTATAAGTATATTACACCCCTCTGTATGTCACACCTATCGATACCACACCTATATTAGTCCTTAAAAGGACTGTTGTGGCCCTATCAGCTAGCGATTTGTGTCACTAACAGTCTGTCCCTGCTCCACACAGCAACCTCTCTCTACACTGGCAAAAGATTGAATGTGAAATGGCGGCCAGATCAGGTTTATTTATAAGGTCCTTGTGTTGAAATGTCTCAATTGGCTGTCCTGTACCACCTGATGGATGTGTCATGGGTCAAAGTTCTTCACAATGTAAAAGAATATGGCCCGTGTGAATATCACCATATGTTGACCCGTTCGTCGACCAGCGAACGAGCAAAGTTTGCTACGAAATGACCGCAGGGCGAACCGCAAGGCCATCTCTATTCTTTTATTTATTTATTTTTTTTTTGTTTAAAAATGTTCTCTTTATTCATCTCAAGAAACACTTACAAAAATAGGAAAGACAAAATGCATACATTCCCACTCACCCATCCATCTCCCTCCCCCACAATGCCGCCACCTCTGAGGAAAAAAAAAAGGAAAAAAAAGTTATTTAAAATACCAGAAAAAGTCACCTTAAGATATTTTCCAATTATTCCTTCACCCATTCCATGCTGCCCAAACCCTAAGCCATTTATCGTATGAGCCTCTCTGCCTATACAAGATGGACTCATAGTCTTTGATTTTATTGACTATTTTCAGGCACTGGTTGAAGTGAGGAGGGGTAACTGCAAACCAAGACCTGGAGATCAGGAGACGGGCCAAAAACAACACCCTAATCAAAAAGCATTGTTTTGGCTTCTGGCAGTTTAAAGCCAACAGATCCCCAAGGATCCACAGCTAGGGCTGGCGAGGGAGCTCTATCTGTAATCTTTGAGCGAGAAATTCTTGTATTGCTCCCCAATATCCATCTAGAAGGGGGCAATCCCAAAACAGATGAAGATAATCTGCATTCGGGCTCCCACAACGTGTGCCGTTGGAGTTATCACGTAATCATCGCCTCTGAAGCCACACCGGCGTTACATATATAAAAATTAATAATATTAAACTGAACAACTATGTGGTTAAAACCTTATAGAAACTAAACCCATATTCTTCAGTACACTTTCCCAAACCTCAGAAGATAAGTTGGGGTAAGTGAGTCTTCAGGACTTTTGTTCAGGCGAGAGACAATCCAAGAAGCATGCCCTAATTAAGTGTTTATAACGGTGAGTTATCTTAACCTTTTCATGGTTCTTTTTCTTTATTAGACTGTGCAAAAAACTGGACGGATCTATACTTAATAAAGTTTTATTCACGGTACTACAGAGTGCCAATCGTAACTGAAAATATCTAAACCAAACAATTTTACCTGTGTTTTCCTTCTGCACGATCTCCTTAGAAGAGAGGCTCCGCCCATCACCAACTACTTGTGCTATATAGTGAATATTCTTAGCCCTCCAATACTGCTGACAATCAAGGTCCCCAAGCATTGGAAGTCTTTGATTTTGCCATAGTGGGGTGCAGACCAGGTGAGGATGCAATAGAAAGCCAGCTCCTGATCAATGTCCAGGCCTTGGTAACCAGCTTAGCAAAACTTCTAAACTCCTGTCTCAGACTCAGTAGACATCCTGACTCTAGTAGAGTAAAAAAGTTATGAAAGCCAAATTGGTCCACAATTTATTTTTTACATAGGGGGCTGGTTTCCCACTCATGAAAACGGCATAGCTGAGACACAATAAAATATCCACTGTAAACCGGTCAATATGTGGCCGTACACTACTGTACGGCCACACAGCGGGGCGTAGAGTGAAAGGTGCGCCGCTTGGTTTTTGGAGGGCTGATTTTTATGGACCGGTTTATTTACACAGTGTCCTGTTTCAACCCCCCTGATGCACCCCTGGAGTTGAAACTCCCTAAAAGTGACCCCATTTTGGAAACTACGGGATAAGGTGGCATTTTTTGGGGGAGTATTTTTAGGGTAAATATAATTTTTGGTTGCTCTATATTACATTTTTGTGAGGCAAGGTTACCAAAAATTGAAATTCTGATATTTCATCTCCATTTGCCATTAACTGTTGAGGAACACCTAAAGGGTTAATAAAGTTTGTATAATCAGTTTTGAATACCTTGAGGGGTGTAGTTTCTTAGATGGGTTCAATTTTAGGGAGTTTTTACTCTAGGGGGGCATCAGGGGGGATTCAAAAGGGATATGGTGTCAATAAAAAAGGCCATCAAAATCGGCCTTCCAGAAACCATGTCGGTCCTTTCCTTTTGCGGCCTCCCTTTTACGGATACAGCAGTTTACGACCACAAGTGTGGCGTTTCTGTAAACTGCAGTATCAGGGTAATAAATTTTAACTTTTGTTTGGTTGTTAACCCTTTTTTTGTTACTGGAAAAAACGGACTGAAATGGAAAAGTGCCAAAAATAGCGGTTTTGGCACCGTTTTTTTTTTTTTGACCGTGTTAATCTGGGTAGTTAGGTCATGGGATATTGTTATAGAGGAGATTCTTACGGACGCGGCAATATCTAATAAGTCTACTTTTTTTTTACAATTATTTAGGTTTTTGACTATATTATCTTTTTTGATACAACATTTTTTTTTGGGTATCTCTAAAGTCTAAGAGTCATTTTCTATTTTTTTTTTATTTGATTATCTTATGTGGGGGCTCATTTTTTGCGGGATGAGATGACGGTTTTATTGGCACTAATTTGGGGGCTATATGACTTTTTGATTGCTTGCTATTAAACTTTTTATTATGTAAGGTGACAAAAAAAAAAATTTTTGCACCATTATTTTTTTTTTTTCTGGACCGTGTTAATCTGGGGGGTTAGGTCATGGGGCATTTTTATAGAGGAGATTATTACCGACGCGGCAATACCTATGTCTACTTTTAATAAATTATTTTAGTTTTTTTGGGTGTCTCAAGTCTGAGAACCATTTTTTTTTTAATCCGATGTCAGTGCTAAATTGGGATATAAATTTAGTACTCCATGGAAGTGTGATACTCCCTGAAGCAACCGTCAATGCAGAGGCCCGGATGATCGGGGCATGTGTCGCACTGAGTAGTCGTGTCCTTCCGTATCCCCCTCCTGCAACACACTCTGCACTTTTTTTGGGTTCGTACCTTCTTTCCAGTATGGGGGACCACACCTGGAAAGTGTTGGCCAGGGACGATCCGGGCGCCTACAGTTCCCGAGGTACTCCGGCCTGCTCTTTCCCGGTCCGAAAAGATCAGGGCCTTGAGGACTGCCTCATAGAACTGGAGGAATGTCCCTGTGCTGCCAGCGCTTCGGGATAGTACAAAAGAGTTGTACATGGCAACCTGTACCAAGTAGACCGCAACTTTTTTGTACCATGCCCGGGTTTTGCGCATGGCGTTATATGGCTTGAGGACTTGATCCGAGAGATCAACTCCTCCCATATACCGATTGTAGGCGACGATACAATCGGGCTTGAGGACCGTTGCCGCGGTACCTCGCACAGGGACAGGGGTGATGCCGTTACCATGAATTGTGGACAGCATAAGGACATCCCTCTTGTCCTTATACCTGACCAGCAACAGGTTTCCAGTGGTAAGGGCACGGGTCTCACCCATGGGGATAGGTACCTGGAGGGGGTGGGCAGGGAGGCCGCGTTGATTTTTCTGCACGGTCCCACAAGCGGACGTGGATCTGGCGGCAAGGGACTGGAACAAGGGGATACTGGTATAAAAGTTATCCACGTACAAGTGGTAACCCTTATCCAGCAGTGGGTGCATAAGGTCCCACACAAGTTTCCCGGTAACACCCAGAGTGGGGGGACATTCTGGGGGTTGAATCCGGGAATCTCGCCCCTCGTATACACGAAATTTGTAAGTGTACCCTGAGGTACTCTCACAAATTTTGTATAGCTTCACGCCATACCTCGCCCGCTTGGAAGGCACATACTGGCGGAAAATGAGTCTCCCCTTGAACGCAATGAGAGACTCATCAACCACGACCTCCCTTCCAGGTACATAGGCCTCCACGAATTTGGCCCCAAAGTGATCGATGACCGGCCGTATCTTATACAGACGGTCATGGGCAGGATCACCTCGGGGTGGACATGCTGCATTATCAGAATAATGCAGACATTTCCGGATGGCCTCAAACCGGGAGCGTGTCATAACCGTACTGTAAAGTGGGGTCTGATATAGGACGTCCCCACTCCAGTACAGCCTGGCACTGGGTTTCTTGACCAGGCCCATATGCAGCACGATGCCCCAAAATGTCCTCATTTTGGCTGCACTGACCGGCGTCCAGCCACCGGGCCTGGCCAAAAAGGAGCCCGGGTGTTGAGCGACGAACTGTTGGGCGTACAGATTCGTCTGCTCCACCATCAGATTTACCAGTGGGTCACTGAAAAAATGACAAAAAAAGTCATATTCAGTGTAGCCCACTGTGGAAATCTGGATTCCTGATTGGCCTACGAAATCAGGAATCACGGGCTCGTATCGCTCTGGGCTACACCAGACAAGTTCACCGGCAGGGTGCTCCGGTGGATTTAACTGGTGGGCCGGGAAACCAGTACGAGCCCCAGAGCTGCTTGTACTAGTGTGGGCCACAGGGTCCCTAACATGGCGGTCCCCTTGCTCCGCCTGGCGGCGTCTCCGCCGCCTTGGGGGCTCATCATCATCGCTAGATGATGAGGAGGATGCGGATGACAACAGGAATGTGGGGTCATCCTCATCCTCACTGGGACTCTCGGACTCGGAGGCAAGCTGGGCGTATGCCTCCTCGGCCGAGAACGTCCGGCGGGCCATAGGGGAGTGTGTGTCTGCGTGTATATGTGCGTGTGTGTAACTCTTTATTTGGTGTGCGTGTGTGAGGGGGCACGGGTGTTCACGAACTCACCCTAAAACTAACAGAAAAAATAAATAAACTAACTAAAAAAAGGGCAAAAAATGTGGGGGGAAAAAATTCTAAACTGCTGATCAACCTTCCGAAGTTAATCAGCGGTGGGGTGTGCGATGCGCTAACAGTGGCCGGACGCTAAGTGCCGGCCACAGTCAGCGTACGCAAAAAAAAAAACCACCAAAAAAGGTGGGGGGGGGGCAAGTGGCAGGGGGAGGGGGGCAAGTGGCAGCACCCCTGGGGGGTCTAGGGTCACACAGCTGTGCTGTGGACCCCAGACACCCTAACTGGGGTGATGCAATAAAAGTTCAAAAAAACTACCTTTCCCTTTTTTTTTCCCTGCCTAAACCAAACTTTCCCTAGCTGTCCCTTATGTACCTGATGGGGTGCTGGGGGCAGAGATCGGGTCCTGGGGGCACAGATCGGGTGCAGGCAGCGGTGCAGCGGTGGCAGCAGACACGTGCAGGCAGCTCCTCTCTCCTCCGGCTCCGGAACACGAAAGGAGGAGGAGAGGGGCGCCTGCCTCTTTTGAATCTGCCGCCGGACCGCCCACAGACCAATCAGAAAGCGATCCTGAGTGGTGATGTCACCATCACTACTCAGGATCGCTGGATGGTGATTGGTGGAGTGAAATCACACCACCATCACCATCCTGTTCCGGGTTATCGGGTCTTCAGAGACCCGAATAACCCGGAAACGCAGAAAACCGCAGGTCTGAATTGACCTGCGGTTTTCTGCGATTGCATACATGGGGGGGTCACCGGACCCCCCGGCGCATTTTCCCCAAGTGCCTGCTCAATGATTTGAGCAGGCACGGGGTTCCGATTGCCGCGGGCCGCGCGGCGGTGATTGAAAATACACAGGGCGTACATGTACGCCCTGTGTCCTTAAGTACCAGGGCACAAGGGCGTACCTGTATGCCCTGTGTCCTTAAGGGGTTAAAGAATGTATCCTCTATCCAGACTGTAGAGTTTCGGAGAACATAAAGCAGTTGGGGAAGGACTATCATTTTCACCAAGGAGACCCTATCTCCTCTCGAAAGGGTAAACCGATGCCATTAAGATTAAGTTGAACATAGTCCTGGATATTAGCAGAGACAGTTATCCTCAAGTACTTCATGGAATCCTCAACCCCAAGGTCCAGAGGTGGATTCTCCATTTACCATTGTGGTTTATCTATAGGGAGGAGGGTGGTTTTGGACCAGTTGACCTCCAGGCCCGAAAACCTGGAGTACGATTCTACAATCTCCATAACTTTTGGCAGGGTAGTATTGGTCTGTTACATGAAGAACAGAATATTGTCTGCATATAAAGAAATCCGATCCTAATCTCCCGCAATCCTAAATCTAAGAATGCCAGAGTCCTGTCTGATTTTTATAGCCAAAGGCTCAATGTATATATTGAATAGGAGTGGCGTGAGAGGACATCCTTGGCGGGTACCTCTCTCCAACATAAAACTCCTGGTCAAGGTCCCATTGATCCTGAGCTTGGCTGAAGGGGATTTGCAAAGCAGACGGACCATGGCTATAAACCTTGGACCAAATCCCATTCTTCCCATCACCCTCCAGAGGAAGCTCCACTCGACCCTGTCAAAGGCCTTCGTGGCATCTAACGACAGGATCGAGCGGGCAGTCCCCCCCCGGAGGATTTAATGTGAGCAAACAAACAATGTATATTACAATGTGTACCCCTCCCAGACATAAACCCATTTTGGTCTGGGCGAATTAGCGATGTGATCACCTTGGAAAGTCTATTGGCCAGGACCTTGGAGAGCAGCTTAATATCAGTGTTAAGTAAAGAAATAGGTCTATAAGCACCCATCTCCAACATATCCTTATCTTTTATTTATTTATTAGAACATGGAGGTAGAAAGGCCCTCTCCCTGCAACGCCTTTGTAAATACTTCTAAAAGATATAGGAAGACTATATCCCCATATTTCCTGTAGAATTCATACGGAAGGCCTTCCAGCCTCGGGGGCAAACTACCTGATATTGACCCAAGGACCAAATCAATCTCCTGGATGTTCTGACAGAACAGGAAAATAAATACCGTGCAGATATGCATCCACGAGGCTGTCCGGCGCAGGAGGAGCCGCCCTATAGACCGTGGCAAAGTATTCCCAAAAGACCTCAGCTATATCCTCCAAATCTTGCACGATCATACCATCAGGCCCACGAATGCTGTTTTTTTCCTTCCTCCTATTCTCTTGTTGCTTAACTCTCCTAGCTAAGAGCCTACCTGGTCATCCTGACTCCGATAAATATTCTGTCCCTTAAAGAACAAGCTATGGTGGGCCTTATCAAGGAGAACATTTTTGAGGTCCTGACTGGCTTTCTGCATTTTTTCTCTATTTTCTTCTGTCTTCTGGATGATAAACTGCTCTGTAGTACTAGCTACTAAATTAGTTAATTTATTCTCTCTTCTCTTAAATGATCCTCTCAATGCAGAGATGTTACTGATAAACAACCCCCTCTTATAGGCCTTAAAAGTATCCCATACACAACCAATACCAGCTGAGGGGTAATTCATCTCCCAAAAGGAAGTTATCTGTTTTTTAATAAGCTGATGGTCATCCATTATAGCCAAACAATATGGGTTCAATCTGAATAGCGAATCTGATTTGACCTGACCCGACCCTACCAGAATTTCTATGGAAAGGGGAGAGTGATCTGAGAGAGTTCTCAATCCATATTTAACGGATTTAATGTTTCTAATATTATCTTTATTGGTCAGTGCCAGGTCAATCCTGGACATTGACCTTCCTCCATTACTAACACACGAGAAGACACTCTTTCTCCTCCACATGTACTCCTACACATCCACAAAACCCATCTCCCGGCAGAATTGTGACAGCAGCATCTCAGTCCCACTAATTGTGGTGCTGGAATCTCCTGTCAGTCTGTTTCTACTGGGATCCATCACATTGTTAAAGTCACCTATCAGAACAACCCGACAGGCTGGCCATCATTCCACAAAGGACAACAGGCAATTGAGGGGGTGAATAGAGAATGGATGAGGTATGTAAAAAAAAGCAAGAATATATGGCTGACCCCAAAGTCTGCCATAGAGAAAAACAAATCTTCCCTGATCATCTATCCAGGAGTCAGTCAGGACAAAGTCCACTGTGTAGTGTATCAAGACTGATACACCCCTGGAGTAACTGTTAAATTTTGAATGGTAGATCTGTGCTGCCCAGCCCCCCCCCCCCCCCAAATGGGGGGTCACCGTCTCTGAAAAATGAGTTTCAACTAAAAAAAAAAAATATGTGAATCCCCCCCAAATAATAATAATAATAATAATAATAAACTCTCCCGTCTTAAATAACTCTCCACTTTTACAAAAATAGGGGAGAGAGGGTCCTAAATTAGGAAGTCAACATTCTCAAATCCCATTTTGCTCCATCCATTTAGAAGTTGCCTCAGGGTTCTCGGAAAAAATGCATCTTCCCACCGTGAATAACTCTCAGCTTTGTGGGATAACTGAGGGAGTACTTAATGCCCTTAGCTGCTAGCCTCTTTTTAACGGCTTGGAAGCTGCGTCTCCTCTCCTGCGCCTCCTTAGCGAAATCCGGGAAAAACATCAGTCTACTATCCTCATATACAATTGGAGGGCTTTCGTCTGAGGATTGCATCTCTATCTTTAGATGACAATACTTTAATCAGTATGGATCGTGGTGGTCTCCCAGGAGCCAGTTTACCCCCTGGGACTCTATGAGCACTCTCTAACATGAATAAAGCACCTACTGTGTCCTTCTCCCATACCATGTAGATTGTAAGCCCTCACGGGCAGGGCCCTCTCTCCTTCTGTACCAGTTTGTAACTCATATTGTTTATGATTAGTGCAATTGTCTGTATTATGTATGTGCACCCCTTATGATATGTACAGCGCTATGGAATGAATGGCGCTTTAATAATAAATAATAATAATAATAAAGAGGAAAAGTGTTCCCTACCAAAGTTATCAATAATTAACAACTGAAGTTTGTCAATTAGGGATCCACCTTCCAGGCCCTCTGGGAACCCCACAATTCAAGATCCAGAACTTTCAACTGTAGCCGCTCATTTTTGTCCATAAGTGTCCATATCTTGGTTTGTAACTTCGGGGTTTCACCCTCTAATGAATGAACCAGCCCCTCCATATTGGAAACCTGCTCCCTTATCTTCGCCAAATGCTCCCGTATCAGGGAAATGTCCGTTTGAACTGAGCCCAGCTGTAGAGCCATGTTTTGTATAAGCGCACCATTTTTTTTAATGACACACTATATCTCCTGAATTGGAGTTGAGTTACCGGTAGAGGAGGTAGCGGCCCCTTCCTCATTACTGTCTGCCCCATCTCTGAGTATCATATACTCGGGGGATCCCTCCTGGAATGAGTCAATAGCATTTTTCTTCCTGTTCGGGTTTGCTTTTCCTTTAATAGTTGTTTTAACTTGCGGAATGGGGGATTTTAAGTACTGTTCCATCTTATTAACCTAAGCACTTCTCATCCCACTTTTCACAGAAATGTCTACGGAGCGGCGTTTGGGAGCCATGCTTTCATTTTTTATTTAATTTTTTTTATTTCCCATTTTTTTCCCTTCTCTCCTTTCTTTTTCTTCCTTCTTTCCCCTTCTCCTTTCTTTCTCCCTTCCCTCTCTTCTCTCTTCCCTCTTCCCCTCTTCTTTTATCTTCCCTTCTTCTTTCTCTTCTTTCCCCCTCTCGCTCCTTCTACCCTTTTCTTCTTTTTCTTTTTTCTTTTCCTTTTTTCTCCTTTTTTTCCCCCTTATTTTCCCATCTCTATTCTTTAATATTATAAGGTTCCTTGCTCTCACTAACTGTTTCCATTTTTCAGATCCTACAAAGAAAAACCCTTTCCATATAGGGTCTGATACTTAAAGACTCTCGATGAGCCACAGTGGAAAGCAACTAAAAACATTGACCCTCACTCTGGCATACTCAAGTCCCTGTGCATGCTGAAGAGGAAATATATAGCCAGCAGATAAATAGCCAGCAGTAATTTAATCCAGAAAAATGTTCTGTTTGTCTAGGATGTGAGAAGTTGGAACTGCAACTTGAATCTGAAAATGGAAATATAGTTCAAAATATTGCATGATTTTTTTTTTTTCCTGTTTGCTTCAATATGTTACGCTTGGAGAGTCCAGTAGTGTCTGGAGATTGGGTCATTGTGCAGAAAATAAAACTCCTATCACTTATAGTTGCTAAGATCTCAAAGCAAGTAGAACTTTTATGGTTCTCTAGACTAGAGGATTAAGACAAACTCTACCTGAAAATAAGCATTCAGTTCATCATTTAATTTCCATTGAATCTATTTTATTTGATGAGCATTTTTTTCTGATAATTCAAAATTGTTGCTAATTACTAAAAGACTAATTTAGAAAATGATACCTCTATCTGGTGTAGAAAATTCCTTTCCCTTTTGGAAAGCCATAAAGACAAAATACTTGAGGTGCTTATGAATCATGTTAAATACATATTTATAATACTTGGTGTGAGAAACCTATATGGATTCTCACTCATGATCTCTGCATAGGTGGCTTCAAAAGCATAATGCAACACCTGACTGACATCCAATCATAAAACCACATTAAGGGGTTGATATTGGAAAATGCCACTGTACCATAATGATTAGTCTGTTTGCTCTTTTAAACTGTTGTTAGTGTCACAATCCATTAAACGCAACTGAACAAACACTACAGTCACTTTTACACTTCTGTTTAATGGAATGAAATATAATCTAGATAGGTTACAGTATATTCCGCAGCTGGAAATTAAGGTGCTTATTTTTTGGCTCAGAATCTGACTGCCATCATTCAGTCTCTGGTAAAGGCAACCAGGTCAAAAAGTCCTTTAACACCAATTCTCATTAAAGATCAAAAAATTGTTGCTTTTATTTAAAAGGCTTCCTCCAGAGTCTCTATGTAGAGATTGATTGTGTCATAATGCTAGTCTATGGACTACCGAAGAAGATTTAGTTTTGGTTAAATTTAAATAAATATAATTTAATCAACAATTGGAAGAAATGATTAAAAACATAGTAGCATATCAAATATACGGGTAATAAAATTGACAAGCTGATATTCAGCTGGGAATTGTTAAAGAACTTATGTGTTGCAGAATTTTATTTTATTTTATTATTATTGCTTCTTTTCTTTTATAGCCAGTAAGTCTTTAAATAAATAATAAAAATGATATAAAATACTAAACTATTTCATAACATAGAATAGGAATACAATAATGAGGAAATCATCTGTGATGCTAGTAGAGCCTAAAAAAGATGAAAGTTCCTACCTTCATTGTAAGTATGGTGAGGGTAGATTGGTTGAGGGGAGAAGTGGTTTAGGAGATGATCCAGGTATTGAAATTCCCAATTCTCTTCCCTAGAATCTCCTTGAAAAGAATGGCACATCCGTATGAAAGACTTGTCACTTTGCCCAGAAGGAGCGTACTGCTCTCATACTGCTCACTGCAGCTCCTGCTTTCACAGACATGCAAGCACTGCTCTGAATATAGAGTGACTCACACAGGCAGAAAAGAGAGGTGGGAGGGATTTTTATGCTCTGTAATCTCACAGGCAAACTGTATTATTTGGCAATAGCAACCCTCTGCACAAGAGCATAGCAGCAACGTGCCTCTGTATCTGGTAATTTCCAATATGTTATGAATAGTGTTGATCGAGCACCAAAGTGCTTGTGTGCTCTGGCTGATCACATCGGTTTGCTCGGGGGCTCTACCGAGCACCAGAGCATAATGGAAGCCAATGGGAGAGCCCCAGGTACCCCCTGCTCGGAAGAGAAGAGGATGTCTGGTTCACAAAAAAGGTTAAAAATGGATAGAAACTGGTTTGGAAACAGCATTAAAAGGATGCCTGGAAGCGTCTTGGACTCCTATTATCTATGACATACAATAAACAACCACACAAAGGTGACATTCCAAAAGCCAGGTATGTGGAAACCAAAAATCTATCCATGAGACAGATGACAGTCAGTATACCTTACAATTGCAGCCTTGTGCACTATAAGACATCCCAAACCAGCTCTCATCTGACTGAGAGCCAGTAAGCCTCAAAGTTGCTTTGCATCTGTTGGATGGCTTGGGTCGACCTTCACACCTAGATCAATATCATTAGGGTGACAAAAAGTTTTCTGATTGTCCTAGCATAATATTTAATAACCTTTCTATACAGTTTTGTCATGTAAAAACTAGTTGCATAAACATGGATTTGTGGGAAAGACATGCAAATGAGCAGAATCTGCCTTGTTTTTCAGCTGAAAAACCATTTTCATGGAAAATACGCAATCTACACTACTCATGAACAACACCATCTATAGGATTCATAGTCTTGTCAAAGGAGGGCGCTGTTCATTAGTTTATTAGATCATCTCTATCTGTTCTGAGTCAGTAACTCGCTCTTGCTGCGCCTATGTTCATTTTGATATCTAGACAAATAATAACTACTACTTAAACATGCATGTATTAGGGCTTATGTTCCTTATATGGATTTTTTTTTTTTATGGAAAAAGTACTAAAGATACAAACCAGTAGAAAAGCCATCAGGTAAGTAAAAACATAGGGTAAGAAAGGAAAGGGAAAGGGCAGAGCAGAGGGGAATCAGGAATGGTAATAAGAAAAGTGAAGTCAACAGTAAGACATATAATGTGCAAAGTATAGGCACTCAAAGATACATTTTACTGTACAGGCAAATTACAGTTAATTTATGTGAATAAGCAAATTATGCAAACAATAACCAATAGAAGGGACATCTACTGCTAAGAAAAAAATAGATTTAGGAATGGTATGCAAGTTTGCTTAATAGAAATCAGTTAAAATCAACTGTAAAAGTATACATAATGTAAACAACGTCTGTAGAGGAAAACACCATAGGAAACATACGTGTAAACAATATGTCAGAGGACATCCATCCACATATGTGGCTTTACAAAATAATGATGCATGGAATCATCAATCACAATTAAGAGCTATGCGAAGGACAACTAACCATTAGTGATGATTGAGCATGCTCGGCCGAACACCTGTTTGGCTCGAGCATCTCGATGCTCCACACATGGTGGTACTCAGCAGAGTACTGCATGTGCTCGAACGCCATGCTCGAGTCTCCTCCACGACCATGGTGATGCTGATGGTGCATGCATAGTCCGCGGCTCTGGGCGCAGAGAAACTGTGCCTGCTGCCAGAGCACAAAAAAAAAAAAAAAAACAATCATTCACGATTCCTAGCTTCAAGTCTCAGTTTGCAGGGTGGTGCAGGACACCACTCTTGAAGTCAGACCAGTGCGACCAGGTGGTCGGTTGGATTGCAGCAGATAATGCTTCCAGTCAGTTAAGCACCACCCTGTCTTAAACCATGTCCAGTCTCAGTATCTAGAAGTCTGGTCAACACAATCCTCACCCTGATCCTTCTTCCTACCACCATGTACAGTCTGGCCAAACAAGTGATCCCACACTCAGATATTCCGAGGACCTCTTTTCATCGCCATTACTTGATTTGACCTTCTCGCCAAGCACGCTTGAAGAGGGACATGAGATCTTGTGCCCTGATTCCCAACCTCTTGAGCATCCACAGTCACAAGAACATGACGGTGGGGAAGGTCAATTAGTGTTTAATGAGGTGGATGATGATGAGACACAGTTGCCAATGAGTCAACCGCGTTTGCTGTTGCAAGAGCTTGATGAGGAGAATGAGACACAGTTGTCAATAACTGAGGTTGTGGTTAGGTCAACAAATCAGGAGGATGATCAGAGTAAGGAAGTAGAAGAGGAGGTGGTGGACTATGAGGTCACGGACCCAACCTGGGAAGGTGAAAAGCCAAGTGAGGACAGCAGTACAGAGGGGGATCTGTAGCACCGCAACAGGCTGGAAGAGGCAGTGGGGTGCCAAAAGGAAGAATGCGGACCACACCAAACAAGCCCGCAACACGGAGCACCGCCTTGCGGAAATCTCCCTTGCAGAGGGGTAGATGTTCCGAAGTATGCCGCTTTTTTAAGGAAAGTGCGGATGACAAACGAGTAGTAGTTTGCAACCTATGCCATACGAAAATGAGCTAAGGCGTGAACACTAGCAACCTCACCACCACCAGCATGATCTGCCACATGGCATCCAAACTCCATAATAAGTGGGACGAACGCCTGGGTCCACAATCTGTGTCTGCGGGTGACACCACTGCTTCTTCTTCCCCTATGTTATGTGCTGGCCAATCCTATGTTGAAGGCACAGGCCCAGATGCCTCCTGCTCTGCACATGGACCTTCGCAAGCACCATCAGCGACCGCATCTGCTTCCATGCCCCAGTGCAGCGCACAAATGTCATTACCCCAGGCCTTTGAACGCAAGCAAAAATAGCCAGCCACCCACCCACAGGCCATAGCACTAAATGTGCATATTTCCAAATTATTGGCCCTGGATATGTTGCCATTTAGGCTTGTGGACATTGAGGCCTTCCACAGCCTGATGTTGGTGGCCGCCCTGCGTTACGCAGTCCCCAGCCGCCATTATTTTCAAAGGTGTGCCGTGCCCGCCTTACACCAACATCACATGTGCCCTGACCAAAGCAGTTATTGGGAAGGTCCACTTAACCACGGACACATGGACAAGTGCATTTGGCCAGGGACACTACATTTCCATGACGGCACACTGGGTAAATGTTTTTGAGGCTGGGATCGAGTCGTACCCTGGGATGGCACAGGTGCTCCGACGCCGAGGATTGCGGGCCCTACCTTTCCACCAGCACCTACGTTAGTGGCTCCAAACCCTACTTCTCCTTCTCTGTCTGCTCCTCTACTTCCACCTCCGATTTATCAGCGTGCCGCACCAGTCAGTCATCAGTCGGTAGCTGGAAGCAGTGTAGCACAGCAGTGGGGAAGCGGCAACAAGCCTGCTAAAACTGATCTGCTTAGGGGACATACAGCACACCACCGCAGAGCTGTGGCAGGGGATAAGAGACCAGACTGATCTGTGGCTCTCGCAACTCAACTTACAACTAGGCATGCTTGTGTCTGATAATGGACGCAACTTGGTTGCTGCTTTGGAGCTCGGCAAGCTCAGACACATACCATGCCTAGCCTGTGTGTTCAACCTTGTGGTTCAGCAAATTCTCAAAACCTACCCCAATTTGCTACACTGGTGAAGGAGCGCCACATGTGTGCACATTTCCGCAAGTAATCGACAGCTTCAGCCGGTCTGTCAACACAGCAGCAGCGCTTGAAATTGCCAGCTCACCAAATGTTGTGCAACGTGAGCACGCGCTAGAACTCCACGTTCCACATGTTGGTCCGGCTTTATGAGCAGCAGAGGGTAGTAGTGAAATACCAGCTGCAACATGGTGTCACCACCAGACATCTGAGAAGCTCTGACAGATGTCTTTCAGAACCTTCTCCTTGAGCTTCCCTTTGTTTTCATTTTCTCATCTCGTTAGCCTCTCTCAGCTGTCATGTAGTTGCACTGATTGCATCCCTTTAAATACCTTCCCAGACTGCTTCACTTTGCGGTTTATATTCCTTCCTGGAGTGTGTGCATGGTGATCCTACTTCTGAGTCTTCTACAGATAAGTTTTGTTCATTTATTTGTGTTTTTCTGTTTGCTGGATCCCAGGTGACCCTGACTCCCTCCGTATCAAGTGTAGGGAGCCGGTGGCCGTGTCCCCTCACTATTATAGGGTGTTCAGGTGTTATACAGTCGAGGTACGAGGATATGCGATCATCTACCATTGGAAATTTTGCATAGGCTGAGCAGTCAGGGAGAGAGCCAGGTCTGATGCAGGGCTCTCCCTTTTGTTCCTTAGTTTTGGATCCAGTGAGTCGGATATTCATTTTGTGTCTTCTAGTTTCCTGTACACCTTCCGTGACATTATAAACCGCCAAAACCGTCTCAAGCATGGATCCAGTTTCACTTTTGACCGAACGCATGCAGGGTCTTTCATTGGAGGTAGCAGATCTCCGTAAGACTCTTTCTCAGTTTCAGGTGACTGGTTCAGCTTGCGTTCATGGAGTTTGTTCTGAGCCTAAGATCTCGCTCCCAGATACGTTCTCCGGGGGTAGTGAGAATTTTGTTCGTTTTAGAGAGGCTTGCAAACTCCATTTTCGCCTACTTCCACATTCCTCTGGTGATGAGGAACGGAGGGTGGGGATCATCATCTCACTGCTCAGGGATAACGCTCAGTCCTGGGCCTTTTCGCTGCCAGTCGGGGCATGGCCCCTCCGTTCAGTGGATGAATTCTTTTTAGCCCTGGGTCAGATATATGATCCGAATCGTATTGCTCTGGCTGAGTCTAAACTACGTCTTTTATGTCAGGGTAAACAATCCGCAGAGATATACTGCTCAGAATTTCGGAGATGGGCAGCTGATACTGGTTGGAATTTGCCTTTCATGATAGACCTACCTCCTTGGACTCTGCCATGTCTCGGGCCGTTCGTATTGACAGATGTCTTAGAGAGAGAGGAGAGATCACTCCTTCCTGTCATACTCAGTCCCAGGACAGTGCGGCGGTCTCATTCCGTGCACAGGGGTCTCAGTTGCTCTCAATCCCTTCTGAGCAGGAGCCAATGCAGCTCGGTTTGATTGCCTCTGTGAGTGGAAGATTCAGTCCTCATAGGAAGGTTTGTTTCTGTTGTGGGGGTATAAATCATTTGACAAATGTTTGTCCCTCTAGGAGATTCAGACAGTCTATTGAGAGTAATAAAGAAACTAAAAGAAAAAAATCCTTAAAAAATGTTCCATCTGTTACCATTGGCAAGGTTGATGCGGAAATTGAAGGTTTTCCATTTGCTTGTAGTTCCCGTTTTGTCCTACCTGCCAGGGTGGCGCTAGAGAGCAAGACAATTTTTTGTGAGATTTTTGTAGATAGTGGAGCAGCTGTCAATCTTATTGATAATCAATTTGCTATAACTCATGGTTTCCAGGTAAGCACTTTGGGAAAGGATATACCTGTTTTTGCTATTGATTCAGCTCCACTTTCTCAGAAATCGTTAAAGGGCATAGTTCACAATATCCGTTTGATTGGGAGTGATGCTCATGTTGAGGATGTGTCATGTTTCGTCCTTAGCGGGTTGCCTACTCCTCTAGTGTTGGGGCTACCCTGGCTCACTAAACATAACCCCACCATTGATTGGCAAGCGAGGCAAATAAATGGTTGGAGTGACTTTTGCAGAGAGAATTGCCTCACGGCATCTGTTTCTGAGGTTTCTACTAAGACTGTACCATCTTTTCTCTCTGAATTTTCGGATGCCTTCTCTAAGAGTGGTGTTCAGGACTTGCCCCCGCACAGGGAGTATGATTGCCCTATTAATGTCACCCCAGGCGCCAAGCTGCCTAAATCTCGTTTATACAATCTCTCCCAACTGAAAGCTATGCGTGCTTATATCTTTGAGAGTCTGAGAAAGGAAAACATACGACCCTCGAAGTCACCTGTTGCCGCTGGTTTTTTCTTTGTTAAGAAAAAAGATGGTTCTTTAAGAACATGTCTAAATTTCAGGGAGCTGAACAGTATCACAATTTGTGACCTTTATCCGCTTCCTCTGATCCCGGACCTGTTTAACCAGATTGTTGGGGCTAAAGTTTTTTCCAAGTTGGATCTAAGAGGGGCATACAACCTGGTCAGGGTCAGAGAAGGAGACGAATGGAAGACGGCCTTCAATACCCCTGAGGGCCATTTTGAGAATTTGGTTATGCCTTCTGGTTTGATGAATGCTCCAGCCGTCTTTCAGCATTTTGTGAACAGCATTTTTTATTATTTAATGTGGAAATTTGTATTAGTGTATCTAGATGACATTTTGATTTTTTCTTCTGATTTCAAAACTCATAAGGAACACTTACGTCAGGTCTTGCTCATCCTGCAGGAGAATAAATTGTACGCTAAACTGGAAAAATGTGTGTTTGCGGTTCCAGAAATTCAATTTCTGGGGTTTCTTCTCTCCGCTTCTGGTTTTCGCATGGACCCCGAGAAGGTCCGCACTGTGTTTGAGTGGGAGCTCCCTGAGAATCAGAAGGCGCTGATGCGTTTTTTGAGCTTTGCCAATTATTACAGGAAGTTTATTTTGAATTATTCCTCTGTTGTTAAACCACTCACTGATATGACTAGAAAGGGGGTAGATTTTTCTTCCTGGTCGGTAGAGGCGCGTAAGGCCTTTTCTAATATCAAGGAGAGTTTTGCTTTCGCTCCCATCTTGGTACAACCTGATATTTCTCTACCCTTCATAGTTGAGGTTGATGCTTCTGAGGTGGGTGTGGGTGCGGTCTTGTCTCAGGGTCCCTCTCCTGCCAAATGGCGACCGTGTGCCTTTTTCTCGAAGAAACTCTCCTCCGCAGAGAGAAATTACGATGTGGGAGATAGGGAGTTGTTGGCCATCAAGTTGGCTTTTGAGGAATGGCGCCATTGGCTAGAGGGAGCCAGACACCCTATTACCGTGTTTACTGACCATAAGAATCTGGCCTACTTGGAGTCAGCCAAGTGTCTGAACCCGAGACAAGCCCGATGGTCTTTGTTCTTTTCCAGGTTCAATTTTGTTGTCACGTTCCGCCCTGGGGTTAAGAATGTGAAGGCGGATGTCCTGTCATGTGAAGGCGGATGCCCTGTCACGTTGTTTTCCAGGAGGTGGGAATTTTGAAGACCCGGGTCCCATTTTGGCTGAAGGTGTGGTGGTCTCTGCTCTTTATACTGAATTGGAGGCAGAGGTTCAGGTAGCCCAGTCAGAGGCTCCTGATCTTTGTCCTCCTGGGAGGTTGTTTGTGCCTCTCGCTTTAAGACACAAGATTTTTAAGGAACACCAAGATACTGTCCTTGCTGGGCACCCGGGGGCAAGAGCCACAGTAGATCTCATCGCTCGGAGATTCTGGTGGCTGGCGCTTCATAAGTCGGTTGAGGGTTTTGTGGCAGCCTGTGAGACCTGCGCTCGTGCCAAAGTCCCTCATTCACGGCCATCAGGTCCTCTCCTTCCCTTACCCATTCCTTCCCGTCCTTGGACACATCTGTCCATGGACTTTATTACGGACCTGCCTCGTTCCTCGGGGAAGACTGTGATTCTGGTGGTGGTGGACCGTTTTAGCAAAATGGTGCATTTCATCCCTTTTTGGCTTGCCCAATGCTAAGACGCTGGCGCAGGCATTTTTTGATCACATTGTCAAATTGCATGGTATTCCTTCAGACATAGTCTCTGATAGGGGCACGCAGTTTGTTTTCAGATTCTGGAAGGCTTTCTGTTCTCGCTTGGGGGTTCGGTTGTCATTCTCTTCTGCTTTCCACCCGTAGTCGAATGGCCAGACAGAGCACGTCAATCAGAATCTGGAGACATATCTGCGCTGTTTTGTGGCGGAGAATCAGGAGGATTGGTGTTCTTTTTTGTCCCTTGCTGAGTTTGCTTTAAATAACTGTCGTCAGGAGTCCTCTGATAAGTCACCATTTTTTGGTGCATATGGGTTTCATCCGCAGTTTGGGACATTCTCTGGAGAGGGGTCTTCTGGTTTACCTGATGAGGACAGCTTCTCCTCGTTGTTGTCATCTATTTGGCAAAAAAATCAGGATAATCTAAAGAGCATGAGTGAGAGATATAAGCGTGTGGCGGATAAGAGACGTGTGCCTGGTCCGGACCTGAATGTTGGTGATCTGGTGTGGTCGTCTACTAAGAACATCAAATTGAAGGTTCCCTCCTGGAAGTTAGGTCCTAAGTTTATTGGGCCTTACAAAATCTTGTCCATCATCAATCCTGTTGCCTACCGTCTTGATCTTCCTCAGACTTGGAAGATCCATAATGTTTTTCATAAGTCCTTATTAAAACCTTATGTCCAACCCATTGTACCCTCGTCTTTGCCTCCTCCTCCGATTGTGGTTGATGGTAATCTTGAATTTCAGGTCTCTAGGATTGTGGATTCTCATGTTCTCCGCGGTTCTCTACAGAACCTCGTTCATTGGGAGGGTTATGGTCTTGAGGAGATGATGTGGGTCCCAGTGACGGACATTAAGGCAACTCGTCTCATCAGGGCTTTCAATAGGTCCCATCCTGAGAAGGTGGGCTCTGAGTGTCCGGAGTCCACTCGTAGAAGGAGGGGTACTGTCACCACCAGACATCTGAGAAGCTCTGACAGATGTCTTTCAGAACCTCCTCCTTGAGCTTCCCTTTGTTTTGTTTTCATTTTCTCATCTCGTTAGCCTCTCTCAGCTGTCATGTAGTTGCACTGATTGCATCCCTTTAAATCCCTTCCCAGACTGCTTCACTTTGTGGTTTATATTCCTTCCTGGAGTGTGTGCATGCTGATCCTACTTCTGAGTCTTCTACAGATAAGTTTTGCTCATTCATTTGTGTTTTTCTGTTTGCTGGATCCCAGGTGACCCTGACTCCCTCCGTATAAAGTGTAGGGAGCCGGTGGCCGTGTCCCCTCACTATTATAGGGTGTTCAGGTGTTATACAGTCGAGGTACGAGGATATGCGATCATCTAACATTGGGATTTTCGCATAGGCTGAGCAGTCAGGGAAAGAGCCAGGTCTGATGCAGGGCTCTCCCTTTTGTTCCTTAGTTTTAGATCCAGTGAGTCGGATATTCATTTTTTGTCTTCTAGTTTCCTGTACACCTTCCGTGACACATGGTCGTCGCCTTTCCAGTCAGCTTCCACTATTCACAAGCAAGGAGTGGGCATGGTTGTCTGACCTGTGGGAGGTTTTAAGAATCTTTGAGGAATAAACACAGATGGTGAGCAGCGATAATGCTATTATCAGCGTAACCATCCCACTTCTGTGTCTACTCAAATGCTCACTGCTCACAATTAAGGCTGACGCTTTGCATGTGGAAGAGGTGGAAATGGGGGAAGACATTACACAGGGTGATAGCAAGACCACCTTAAGTTTGTCTTCTCAGCGCAAATTGGACAATGAAGAGGAGGAGCAGGAGAGAGTTGCCTCCCCTACAGAGGCTAGTACCCATGGAAGTTTAATTCCATCTGTTCAGTGTGGGTGGGCAGAAGAGGAGAAAGAGGATGAGGAGATTGAGAGTGATATCCTCCTGGTGACATCAGCGAAGTCTTGCCTGTTGGTACTCTGGCACACATGGCTGACTTCATGCTAGACTTCCTTTCCAGCGACCTACCCATTATACACATTTTAGACAACACGGATTACTGGTTGTTCACCCTTCTCGACCCCCGCTACAAGAAGAACGTCTCATCTCTCATTTCTCTAGGGGAGGAGACAAGCAAAATGGTGCAATACCAGAAGATCCTTGTTGAAAAATTGCTCCAAATATTTACATCTCACAACGCTAGCGTCAGAGTCCGTATTTATTTGGCTAACCGAGGAAGGGAGACAAGGGGAACACACAGCAGTTCCAACAGAGGCAGGGCAACACTCTCCAAAGCCTGGGACAGTTTCATGACACCCCGCAAGCACCCTCACCCTGATGCGTGGCCTAGTGTCACAAGGAGGGAAACATTTTGGAAGATGGTGAAGGAGTACATAGCAGACCGTGTCAGTGTCCTCAATGATCCCCAGGTGCCTTACAACTACTGGATGTTCCAGCTGGACACGTGGCACGAACTGGCACTCTACGACTTGGAGGTGCTGGCCTGCCCTGCCGCCAGCGTTTTGTCTGAGCATGTATTTAGTGCTGCTGGTGGCAGATAAGCGTATCTACCTGTCAACTGAAAATGCTGACAGGTTGACTCTTATAAAAGTGAACAAGGCCTGGATTGACCAGGACTTCTCGACGTCACCAGAAAAAAGCTGATGAACATAAAGCACTTTAAATGTGTTGTTTATAATTTACTGAATACACGCTATTCCCATGCACCCCTTCCATCACAAACAAGGGTATATGGTTGAATCTATCTTTTCTGCTCCTTCTCCTCTTCCATCAGATCAACACATGCTTATTTGTCGCATATAAGCTCGCACCTAAAATCTTAAACAGGGTCAGATCACCTGCGGGCCCTCACCTAATTATACCTAATAGGTCATTTGAACACATACTGCCTTGCATATATGCCCTTTGCATATACTTTTTTAAAAGGTCAGCTCACTAGCAGGCCCTTGCATATAATTTTTTAGAGGGTCAGCTCACCAGCAGACCCTTGCATATAATGTTTTACAGGGTCTACTCACCAGCAGGCCCTCGCATATAATTTTTTAGAGGTTCAGCTCACCAGCAGGCCCTTGCATATAATATTTTACAGGGTCAGCTCACCAGCAGGCTCTCGCAAATAATTTTTTAGAGGGTCAGCTCACCAGCATGCCCTCACATATAATGTTTTACAGGGTCAGCTCACCACCAGGCCCTCGCATATAAGGTTTTACAGGGTTTGCTCACCAGCAGGCCCTCGCACATAATTTTTTAGAGGGTCAGCTCACCAGCAGGCCCTTGCATATAAAGTTTTACAGGGTTCGCTCACCAGCAGACCTTCACCTACAATCTTTTACAGGGTCAGCTCACCAGCAGGCCCGCACCTCAAATCTTTTACAGGGTCAGCTCACCAGCAAGCCCACACCTAAAATCTTTAACAGGGTCAGATCACTTGCAGGCCCTCACCTAATTACACCTAATAGGTAATTTGAGCACATGCTGCCTTGTTGGATGAGGTAGCCGTAGCTGTTTCTCAGGCTCTCTCTCCGGAATCGAACCATGATTCCCCTGTTACCCATGGTCTACATGGGTTGGGCTGAAAATAACATTGAAAGTTGATAGGGCAGACATCCGAATGAATCGTCGCCGTCATGGGGACTTGCGATCGGTCCGAGGTTTTCTAGAGTCACCAAAGCGGCAGCAGGTCCTCACACATAATGTTTTAGAAGGTCAGATAAGCAGACGTATGCTCCAAATGTTTTTAAGGGTCACCAGCAGGCCATCAATCATAATTTTTCAAGGATGTGTTTGATGCCTTCCTTTATGTGTAACAAAAGGTTTATTGGAGTGCCGGTTCCTTGTAATTTTTGGCATCCCTTTCACTTAGTGCATAGGCTCTATTAGTATAGGAGTCCCACTACTTAAACAATTGTACCACAATGTGAATGAGGCCCTACTTTATGTGATATACAGGTTGTATCGGAGTGCCTCTTCCTTGTAATTTTTGGCAGCACTTACACTTTATATACAAGTAAATATACAGAAAAGAATGTTTCCTAAGAATTTATCCTCTAAAATCGATTTTATCTTTGGTTTTGTGCGTATTATTGTCAGTCTGTAAAAATGTCGCACTACTCGGACACATCGTTTTCCAGCAGTGACCTGGGAATCCAAGATGCATCCAGACATTCTCTCCATGCTGTTCCCGAACCATTTCTGTGGTGTTTCCATCAATTTCTCACATTTTCCTATGAACCAGGCACCCTCCCCTGTTCAGAGCAGGGGGTGCTGTCACGGATCAGAGTAGGGGTAACTCTAATCCGTGGGATGTCAATATGAAATATAGCTGCTAGGCCAGGACAGGAAACAGGGAGCAGGTCACCCCCTATCACATCCATAATTCTGACCCTGTCTCCTAGCCGTATGAGCCAACCCTGATGGTAGGAGGGCTCATACTCAGGAGCCTAGGATCCCTACTAGCCCTCAGGGTGGCCCTGGACTAGGAGCAGAGTAATACGACCTGTTCCTCCACATCATGGAGGAACCAGAGTCTCACTGGCCAAGCTGCAAGGAAAAGGGAACATGTACAACATATGGCAATGGCAGGTAAGTTGACAGGTATCACACGTACCTGCCACAGACACACAGCCTGGAACCCATGCACGAGTGCTGCTGTCCACCCAAACACAAACGGACACAGCCTACACCACACATCACACAGGAACCCAGGACCATAAGCTGCAATAAAGATAAATACACCACTAGACATATAATAATACAAGAACAATAATGTCTAACATAACTTATGACCACAAGGGTGGCCCTCAGTGGACAGTTGGAATAATACCAGGAGGATGAAACCGCATTGCTAAAGTACCCCTCAGCTTCTGGCATCCAGCAGGCGCTAAATAGCCCCAAGTAGCCACACCCACACAGAGACACACCCAGTGTTCACACACTAGGAAGGGAATTAACCCTTCCAATACCAGGCAAGGGATGGAAGCTACTTAAAGGGGAAAATCACAAACAAGCACACACTCCACCTGTTACTGCGGGCAACGGCATGCATGGCAACCATGTCCTGGGATCAGCCAGAAGGCCGAGACACTGCCACCACATGCACACAACACCACACATTGCCACGGGCAACCACAAGTGAAGGAAAGTGTCACTAAACACACCATAGGCCGTGACAGGTGCCTGGCTTCATGCTCAGGTTCTCGCTTTGACTTCCATTATACTCGGGTGCTTGGTAGAGCACCTGAGAATCCCAGGGCCGTTTTTAATATTGATTGGACCTGGGCAAAAATTTACTTGGTCCCCCTGGATCCCGCCTTTCCACACCCTAGCAGGCAATCACATCTCCACCTCAACACACACAGAAATCCACACACCTGGTAGAGTACAGTGAATGACTGTAAATACTTCCAGTTCTGAAGACTCCAGCGGCTCAGGATCAGTGCTCAGGGCTGAAAGTGGGCACCGCTCTGTAGGAAGGAGACCGGGGCACACCCTAGTGTTACAGTGCACCCCAGCACCCCACAGTATGCAGTATAGTACCCTATAGTATACAGCACCCCACAGTATGCAGTATAGCACCCCATAGCATACAGCACCCCACAGTATGCAGTATAGCACCTTATAGTGTACAGCACCCCACACTATACATTATACAGCACCCCACAGTATACAGCACACCACAATATACATCCCACCACAGTATGCAGTATAGCACCTTATATTGTACAGCATCCCACACTATACAGTATACAGCACCTCACAGTATACAGCCCCCCAAACTATACAGAATACAGCACCCCACAGTATACAGTAGAGCAGTATAACACCCCACAGTATGCAGCATACCACAGTATACAACACCACACAGTATACAGCCCCCCACATTTTAAACCCCCCACAGTATATAGCACATATATATACAATAGAGTAATATAGCCCCCCCACAGTATACAGTAGAGCAGTATAGTCCACATATTGGAACTACACACTCCACATGTTGGACCAACTCTATGAACAATGGAAACTCGTGACCAATTTCTGGATGATGCCGACCGACAGGACTACTCCCTGGTGTAACTTCAATGTCAACTAGTGGCATCTCATGTGTGATACCTGCCGTTTGCTCAGGCCCTTTGAGGAGGCCACTTTATTTGTCAGTGGCCAAGACTATGAGATGAATGATATCATTTAACTCCTTCATGTGCTGGAGTAGATGCTGATAAATCTGATTGGTGAGGGGCCAGAGAACGTGGCGCCTTTATCTCATGGCCACCTGAAGTCTGTGAAGGCTGAGCTGGCAGAAGAGGAGGATGAGGATGAAAAGGAGGATATTAACACCCAGGAATTATATACAGAAATGGGTGGCTTACCTGTCCAAGCAACAGGGAAGGAGAAGGAGGAGCAGGAGGAGTTTGAGGACAATGATGAAGACTACACAGATGACTCCGACAGACCATGGCAGTAAGCAGTAGAGATGGAGACAGAGAGTCCGTCCGAGTATGTTGCAGAAATATGACAAATGCATGCTGAGTTGCTGGTGTAGTGACAGCTGCATTATCATAGTTTGGCAGAGGGATGACTACTGGCACTCCACAATGTTAGACCCTTGCTAACAGTCCAAAATGTGGTCCTTTTTTAACACTTTGTGAGATGGATAAAAAACACAACTACTATTGAGACATTGTTTGTATGTAGTCGGTTGGTCGCTGCCTATGTGTGCCACCGTCTACCTTCACGCTCCACTGCCATGATTGCTGGTGGGGGGGGGGGGGGGGGGTTGGAGGTGCAGCACCAGCTCCATCAGCAGCAACTTAAGTCTTTTGTCTCTGATGAGCAATTTTCTTCTGCCACCTACTTAAGAAACCACCCAGCAACAGCAGGACATGGAGCAAAACCAAAGCCAGCAGGTGGTAGTATACTTGGACTGCACCCTGTCACCTCAGATCCAAGATCCCCTAGACTACTGGTCAGTCAAACTTGAATTGTGGCTGCAACTGGCAAAGTTTGCCCTGGACAAGCTTTCCTGCCCGACTAGTAGTGTGGCATCAGAGCGGGTGCTTAGTGTGGCGGGTGGCATACTTACCCCAAAGAGAACTCTCCTTTGAATACAAAATGGGAAAATTATGAGAGTCTAACCTTTATAAAGATGAATTAGGCATGGATCAACCAGGTTTTCCAGACACCGGTGCATGATACAACAGACTAGTTCATTCTGGCAGTAATGATCTGATTGTGGTGTGCTGCTACACTGGAACATTGTAACAAATGGTCTGTTACTTCTGTCTATGTGCTGCAGCCACTATTCTAATGCTACCACCCACCTGATACCACACACCTGCTGCGTCTACTACCATCTGCTCCTACTGTGATCTGTCACCATATTTTGCTGTTACTGATACTGCTGTTGTCCCCTCCTCCCCACTCTGTTCTAGGGCCACTATTGCGACTCTTCATGCTGTTACCACCCTCACCAGTCTGTTATGGAGCCAATAGTGTCCCTGTTTGACCATAGGATGAAAGCTACTTGCAGAAAAGCAGATATTTGAACTTCCAAAGTGGATGCAACATGGCAATTCCTTATTAAGCTAAATAATTGATGAGCAAGAATTGCATGCATCTTTCTTACTAATACCACAAGATTCTCAGGATGCAAAATTAAGATCCAAAATAATGAAACACAAAATATAAGAGGAAAGACTGAGACCGGGACCATAGGCAGTCTGAGATATAAAAGATAGGGTCACACAGCCGCTGAATATTCAGTAAATTGCACATTGGGAAGGAAGATATCCCAGATGGCAACCCCAACTGAAAAATTAAAGGAGCGTGAATAAAAGAAGATTCTACTGCAACGCACCATTCGTCAAAGGAAGGGATCCTCCAAAATTTAAGCTGATCAAGGATTGGTGCATAGTAATAACTTTTGACACCAGGGCAGCCTTGCTGCTAGCTTTATAGGGTTTAGATAAGGTGAAAAATCTGATCCATGTTATTTTTTATGTACTGTCACAGATACTCAAATAAAAACTGTGATTTTTACTTTACTGGAACTCTTCTATGGAGTACAGTAGCTACAGTACATAAAGTGATTTTGACTACTGTTAACCGAATCAAAGTCCATGAAGTGGACTTTGATCCGAATTTCAGGGACAATTCAATTCACCACAACGTCAAATTTATTTGTGCTCCGTGGTAGCAAATCCATTTTCCCTGAAATAGTGTAAAAAAAAAATCAATAAAAAAACATACTTACCTCACGAGGGACCATGCAAGATTTTGCGCTTAATCTTCAATGAAGGCTGCCTGCCCAGCATGAGCAAAAAAAAAATACATTTTACACCTCATTATTACTATCAGATGCTGCAATCATGTACGAGTGTGGCATCTAAGGGGTACAATTATGGGAAGCCATGTAATTGCCGCTCCCTGTCATTGCACCAACTACTTACGAAGAAATGCGCTTTGTCATGAAGTAATTTGTCACAAAGAGAATTTTTTTTAACATACGGCAAAGCAGCTGAATTGAATTTTAGGATACTTCGCACAGCTCTAATTTTGACCATGCAGAAAAAAACATTGTTGAAAACACAGTTAGTTTTGCAGTGATAGCTGTGCATTTGTGAAGTGTTCATTAGCCATGCAGTACTGTGTATAAAAGTAATGTTTTTAACCTGGAAAAAATGCATGGTAAATAACCAAAACTGCAGCAAACCTGGTAAAACTGAGTGTCACGGCTGTAAATGAGCAACAAGAGTGTACACAGAGAATAACAACTGACGGACCCACTCTAGGGAGGAATAAGGGTGACCCCTGCCAGACCCTAACAGCTCTCCCTAAGCTGCTATGCGCATGTCCGGATCCGAATGGTAGATCGAGACATGCCCGCGTACCTGAGGCTGAAGACCACTGAAACCCCTACAATAGTGGAAGGGGCATGGCCACCAGTGCCCTGCTCAGTATATGGACGGAACCGGGGTCGTCTCGGATCCAGTCAGCAAAGAACAGATAAACACAATGTCTGTACACTTAACTGAGGTGCTGCAGCCGCAGTGCAAACAGATCCGAAGACAGCAGACGATATCTGAAGTACTCACATCAGCAGGACACAGATCCAGTGAAGAGAAGTAACACAGGTGAAGACACTCAAGCGAGAGATACAGCTCAAAATGAAAAGTATAATCCGCACCTCTACAAAGGAGGAGGGGTGATTTAAAGGCAGCAAAATCAAACACAGGAGGAACAGCTGGGAGGAAGGAAACCAAAAGTAAAGACCTCATCACAGAGGCGGAGAAACAGGGAAGAAAACTCCTCCTAGCTCTAGTAGTGACATCATCACAGGGGTGTGGAAACAGAGCTATGAGAACGTCTCAAAGCTCTGGTAGTGACAGTACCCCCCCTCTACGGGTGGACTCCGGACACCCAGGACCCACCTTCTCAGGATGAGCCCTATGAAATGCCCTGACGAGGCGAGTGGCTTTAATGTCCGACACCGGAACCCACATCCTCTCCTCAGGACCATAACCCCTCCAATGAACGAGGTACTGAAGAGAACCGCGGACAATGCGAGAGTCCACAATTCTGGAAACCTCAAACTCCAGATTGCCATCAACCAAAATCGGAGGAGGAGGCAAAGAGGAGGGTACCGTGGGCTGGACATATGGTTTTAAAAGAGCCCTGTGAAATACATTATGTATCTTCCAAACCCGTGGAAGATCAAGACGGAAGGCAACAGGATTGACGACTGACAAGATTTTATAAGGGCCAATGAACTTGGGACCCAATTTCCAGGAGGGAACCTTCAGTTTAATATTTTTTGTAGACAACCACAGCAGATCACCCACATTCAGGTCCGGACCAGGCACACGTCTCTTATCAGCCACACGCTTATATTTCTCACTCATCTTTCTAAGATTACTCTGAATCTTTTGCCAAATGGTAGACAAAGACGAGGAAAATCTCTCCTCCTCAGGCAAACCAGAAGGAGCGCCTCCCGAGAATGTCCCAAACTGCGGATGGAACCCATATGCACCGAAGAATGGCGACTTATCAGAAGATTCCTGACGACGGTTGTTCAGAGCAAATTCAGCAAGAGGGAGAAATGAACACCAATCCTCCTGGTTCTCTGCCACAAAACAGCGCAAATATGTCTCCAGATTCTGGTTGACGCGCTCAGTCTGACCATTCGACTGCGGGTGAAAAGCAGAAGAGAAGGACAGCCGAACCCCCAGACGAGAACAGAAAGCCTTCCAGAACCTGGGCACAAACTGCGTGCCTCTATCGGAAACAATATCCGAGGGAATGCCATGTAATTTAACAATATGGTCGACAAAAGCTTGCTCCAACGTTTTAGCACTGGGTAAACCAGGGAAGGGTACGAAATGAGCCATCTTGCTAAAACGGTCCACCACCACCAGGATCACCGACTTCCCTGAGGAACGAGGAAGATCCGTGATAAAGTCCATGGAGAGGTGTGTCCAAGGACGGGAAGGTATGGGTAACGGGAAAAGGGGACCTGAAGGCCGTGAACGAGGGACCTTAGCACAAGCGCACGTCTCACAAGCAGCCACAAAACCCTCCACCGACTTACGGAGAGCCGGCCACCAAAATCTCCGAGCAATGAGATCTACCGTGGCTCTACTCCCGGGGTGACCAGCAAGAACGGTATCATGATGTTCCTTGAAGAGTTTGTGACGTAACTCAGGAGGCACAAACAACTTCCCAGGAGGACAACGGGGAGGTACCTCAGTCTGGGGAGCCTGGACCTCGGCCTCCAAATCAGAATACAGGGCAGAAACAACCACCCCCTCCGCCAAAATGGGACCCGGGTCCTCGGAGTTTCCTCCTCCCAGAAAACAGCGAGAGAGAGCATCAGCCTTCACATTTTTGATCCCAGGGCGGAATGTAACAACAAAATTGAATCTGGAGAAGAAGAGAGACCATCTGGCCTGTCTCGGATTCATACGCCTGGCCGACTCCAAGTACGCCAGATTCTTATGGTCGGTAAACACGGTGATAGGGTGCCTGGCTCCCTCCAACCAACTCCTCGAAAGCCAACTTGATGGCCAACAACTCCCTATCCCCCACATCATAGTTTCTCTCTGCCGGGGAGAGCTTTTTAGAGAAAAAAGCACAGGGTCGCCACCTGGCAGGAGAAGGGCCCTGGGACAAATCCGCACCCACACCCACCTCGGAAGCATCCACTCAACAATAAAAGGTAAGGAAGCATCGGGATGCACCAAGACGGGAGCAGACGCAAAACTCTTTTTAATCTTAGAAAAAGCTGCAAGCGACTCCTCCGACCAAGAGGAAAAATCTGTCCCCTTTTTTGTCATGTCAGTGAGGGGTTTGACAACAGAGGAATAATTCAAAATGAACTTTCTGTAATAGTTCGCAAAACCCAGAAAGCGCATCAATGCCTTCTGATTCTCAGGAAGCTCCCACTCCAGCACAGCACGGACCTTCTCCGGATCCATGCGAAAACCAGAAGCAGAGAGGAAAAAACCCAGAAATTGAATCTCCGATACCATAAAAACACATTTCTCCAGCTTGGCGTACAATTTATTCTCCCACAGAATCCGCAGAACCTGAAAAAGATGATCCTGATGGGTCTAAACATCAGGGGAAAAAATCTAAATATCATCAAGATACACCAATACAAATTTCCCCATTAAATGGTAGAAAATGCTGTCAACAAAATGCTGAAAGACGGCCGGAGCATTCATCAGGCCGAAAGGCATAACGAGATTCTCAAAATGCCCATTAGGGGTATTAAAGGCCGTTTTCCATTCATCCCCCTCTCTGACCCTGACCAGGTTGTATGCGCCTCTCAAATCCAACTTGGAAAAAACCTTGGCCCCAATAATTTGGTTGAAGAGGTCTGGGATCAGAGGAAGAGGATAGGGATTGCGAATCGTAATACGGTTCAGCTCCCTAAAATCTAGGCAAGGTCTCAGAGAGCCATCTTTCTTTTTAACAAAGAAAAAAAACAGCGGCAACAGGAGATTTTGAGGGACGAATATGCCCCTTATCGAGACTCTCAGAAATATAAGTTCGCATTGCGATTCTTTCCGGTTGTGAGAGGTTGTAGAGGCGTGCTTTTGGTGCCGGGAATGAGGTTAATGGGACAGTCAAACTCCCGGTGAAGAGGTAGCTCCTGAACACCGCTCTCGGAAAACACGTCCGAGAACTCAGAGAGAAATGATGGCACCGTTTTAGTAGACACCTCTGCAAAAATCGCTGTGAGACAATTCTCTCTACTAAACTCACTCCACTCAATTATTTGCCTTCCTTGCCAATCAATAGTGGGGTTATGTCTAATAAGCCAGGGTAACCCCAAAACTAGAGGAGAAGGCAATCCGTTAAGAACAAAACAAGATATATCCTCCACATGAGTGTCACCTATCGCTAACCGGATATTGTGAACAATGCCCTTCAGGGATCTCTGTGAGAGTGGAGCAGAGTCAATAGCAAAATCAGGTATATCCTTTTCTAATGTGCAAACCTGAAAACCATGCATGGCTACAAATTGAGTATCAATAAGATTGACGGCCGCTCCACTATCGACAAAAATTTCACAAGAAATGACTTTGCTCCCTAGCGCTATCCTGGCAGAAAGGAGAAAACGGGAACTGCAGGTCAGAGGAAAAGCATCAATTCCTACATCAACTTTTCCCAAAGTAGCAGATGAAGCAGAATTTGATGATTTAATTTTTGAGGTCTTTCTCTTATTATAACTCTTAGTACAGTTCAAGAATCTCCTAGACGGACAAACATTAGCCAAATGACCTATGCCCCCACAACAAAAACACACCATTCCATGAGGACTAAATCCTCCTTTATCTAGGGCAAGTCGACCTAGCTGCATGGGCTCCTCCACAGAGGGAACCGAGAGAGGATGAGGCCCCTGCACACTAAATGAGTCCGCATCACTGCCCCTAGACTGAAAATGACTGGACAGAGAGGTCTCGTTTCTTTCTCTTAGACACCTGTCAACGCGTACCGCCAATGACATGGCAGACTCTAAGGACGTTGGTCTCTCATGGAAAGCAAACGCATCTTTCAATCTCTCTGAGAGACCATGAGAGAACTGACTCCAGAGTGCAGCATCATTCCAACCTGTATCAGCTGCCCATCTCCGAAATTCAGAACAATAAAGCTCAGCAGACAGTTTGTCCTGGCATAACAAATGTAAGTTAGATTCAGCCAGAGCAACACGATCCGGGTCATCATATATCTGCCCCAGGGCTAAAAAAAAATCTTTCTACGGATCGAAGGGAGGGATCCCCCGATGGCAACGAAAAAGCCCAAGTCTGAGCATTACTCCTGAGCAGGGAGATGACAATCCTCACCCTCTGTTCCTCATTACCAGAGGAATGGGGACACAAGCAAAAATGGAGTTTGCATGCCTCTCTGAAACAAACAAAATTCTCACTGCCCCCGGAGAATGTCTCCGGAAGTGAGACCTTTGGCTCGCAACAGACTCCATGGGCCGGAGCAGAGCCCAATGCTTGAAGCTGAGTCATAGATTGACGGAGATCCGCTACCTGCAAAGAAAGACCCTGCATGCGGTCAACCAGGTCAGAAAGCGGATCCATACAAAGGAGGAGGGGTGATTTAAAGGCAGCGAAATCAAACACAGGAGGAACAGCTGGGAGGAAGGAAACCAAAAGTAAAGACCTCATCACAGAGGCGGAGAAACAGGGAAGAGAACTCCTCCTAGCTCTAGTAGTGACATCATCACAGGGGTGTGGAAACAGAGCTATGAGAACGTCTCAAAGCTCTGGTAGTGACACGGAGTGTGTTTTTTTTTAATGCAATTTTGACTGTGTAAGTAAAAACATCTCATCTAAATATACTCTTACACAGCTGCCAGGAAAATATAAACCTAATGCACACATATTATTGCACCTCCATCAGTGGATGGTGTATGGTATGACTGGAAAGATCACAGCATGTACCATCCAGCTCTGGTTTTATTTCCTCAAGATTCATTCACTCAAGTGATTGTGTCTGCAAGAAAAACAGACAGGACATGAATATCATCTGTGAGTGGTCCATATAAAAATGCATCAATGAGCTGTAACCCTTGTTCGGTGTATGGCCACCTTTACTCTGTGGCTGTTTTTTATTTATTTTTATAATGAGCCGTCATTTGCTGTGTGACAGGCAGATCATATACTGGCTTCACCTTTCTCTTCACTTGACTACTCTGATGTCTCCTTATCACTTACTTTTGTTAACTGCAGTACCAAATCAAGGAATTTAACCCTTACACCTCCTTCCCAAAAAAATTACTTCTACATTAGCTGTAGGTAAGCAGTGTGAGGGTTAAATCTCCTGAAGCTGAAAAATGGAAGTAATAAGGAGACATGGGAAGCAGCACTAAGATGGAAGGATCAACATAAATCATTACTTTTCACTGTGAAGTGTGCCCACCTTTGCCATGTTGTAAATAAAGCCCAGACTACATACATGATGCTTACACTACCCTTACAAGGCATTACCAAATTAATGAAACCGTCTGCCGAACAATTAGCCTTCAAGTTAAAGATACAGTCTTTTTACTTTAAAAAGATGTCACCAAGAAATACAATATAATCAGAGAGTAGAATGTTAAAGAGCAGGAGGAGCTGCCAACTCTCCTAGTTTTCCTGGAAGTCATCTGGGTTTTGGGCCCCCTCTGTTGGACACCCAGTCACTGGGTTAATTCACACAGTTTCTGGGGCACCTGCACTCAATTGTATCTGTGTTCCCAAGACACATATACAAATGAGCAGATGGAAGCATTGTTAGGGCAAGAGAACCATTAGTTCTCCCCTGTCTATCTGATGCTTTGTTGTGATGTTGGCATTGCAATGACATTATTGAGCTACCTACAACATTCTGTAGGAACAGACTTGATTAGCATCACTGCATGACATTGTGAGTTCAGTCACAGTGAGTATTAAATAGTGCTTGTACTGTATACAGAGGGTACAGACATTATATACACAGGGGCATAGACAAGAGGCACTATGTAAAGGGGCAAAGAGAATGACACACAAGACTTGAGTTTCACAAAGCGTGGTACTATTTATAGGGGGCACATGCATGTGGCACTATATACAGAGGGCACGGAGTGTTTGACACTAGCATTAGGGGCAATGTGTTTGCAGCAATTTATTTTCAGAGGGCAAAATATGTGACATAACTGTTTTTAGGGGCACAATGTCTGCTGGTATTGTTATGGTAGCAGCCCATGTAAGCTACAATCCTGCTTTCCTGGGCATGCATTGCTTCACTCGCCCTGTGTGTACTGGGACTAGTACTCGGCAAACTTTTCTTCAGAGATTCTAGAATTAATGCTTCCATCTTGCTCTCTGTCCAGCTGCTGACTAAGGTGTTTCTCAGCCTTCCTGTTTAGCTTGGCTGGTTTGTTCCATCTCCTTGCCTGAGCTTTGGGTATTCTAGCATTTGCTAGCCCTAGTGAAGGTGTGCTTATTCTGTTTGTGAGCCGAGTACAAACCCTGCCTGTTTCTCAATTCTGATACTCCTCTGCCTCCCCTGAATTCAGACTGCTTTTATACTGCTACGTATAAACACTGCCTGTCCTGACCTCAGAGGTTTTTTTTTTATTGTATATGCTAGTACACTGCCTGTCTTGATCTCAGCTTTTCCGCTAGCTATTTATGTTGTCTGACCCCTCAGTGACTTGCATCAGTGTCTCTGATCCCCATGAGTCAGCTGCCAACAACACTTGGACTACTCTTGGAGGCAGTAGTCTGGTGGGTTCCCTGCAGTAAAGTCCAGATCCTTGAATAGTTGTTAAAGGGTGAATTACAGGGGATCACAAGGACAATGCCCTTAGGTTTAGCCCAACACCAAACTGGTTAGTTGATATAGTGGGTCCACACTCACTGCCTGTTACAGCTATAATTAGGCTTAAGTGAATCGAGCTTCAGATCATAGATCTCAAGTTTGTTCAAAAACTTCTGTATTAATATTGTTTTTAGAGATGAGCAAAAATCTCAAAACTTCAATTCGGGTGCTTCAATAAAATTTCACTAAGAAATGTGCTTTGTGACAAATTACTTAGTCATGAAGCGCATTTCTTTTTATGCAGCGGGCACAATGATGGGGAATAGCAATCGGGCCCCCCTGTCATCTTCAGATGCCTTGCTCAATGCTGATCGTAGCATCTGAGATGAACATTCAGGCCTTACAAGGGTTGATGAGTAAAAAAAAAATTAAGTTATACTTTCCTTATCCATCTGAGAGTGAAGAGCCCGCTACAGCCATCTTGCCTGAAGATCCAGTATGACGCTGGCCAGCATGTGTCACTGCCCATGAGATTTTGCATGGGATCTTCAATGAAGATGGCCGCAGAGGACTTTTGTGCACAAATGGATGAGTGTGTATTTCTTTTTTTTTTTGTTTAACCGCCATTTTAGGGAAAATTGATTACCACGAAGCACTAGGAAATTCGGCTTTGCGGCGAATTGAATTTTCCCAGAAATTTTTATCGAAGTCCACTTTGTGAACTTCAATTCGCTCAACACTACTTGTTTCCTTACAGCATCAAAATATATTGACTCCGTGGAGTCAAACTTCATCTCACCAGAAGTTGTGTGAGACTTCAGTGAATTATTATGGTATTACTATCTGCATATTTAAAACATTTTAAAAAAGGAATCTAAAGTGGGCTTTGGTACTGAGGTACCAGCCAGTATCAAAGCCCACTTTCGAATATTTTTAAGTACGCAGATAAGAATACAGTAGTAATTTAACAACGTTTTGTGCAACTTTGTGAGCCAATACATTTTAATGCGGTGTTGAAACAGCATTAATATCACATTGAACTATGATCCGGAGCTTGAGTCGCTCAAGCCTTACTATAATATTCAGGGCACAGTTTGTGACACAAAGAGAATGTTGTGTTAGTACGTTGGGTACCAATGTCTTGATAAAGTGAGAAGAGTTGGTCTGAACTGGATGGCAGGTAACTCTGGAGCAGATATCACCTGTAAGTTGCTAAAGTTTATTCTGCCACTGACTGCATTTGATCAATGCTGTAGTCACTTACTTGTATGGTCTACAGCGTGATGATGTGTGGTAGAATTCTGTTTTGTAAAACAGTGATTCCCTGAATACCTTTACAGCTCTTCAGGTCTTACTGATCTACTGATCCAAGGTTTTACACTGTACAAACTTATATGCCAAGGGTTAACCGGACTATGCAAATTGTATCAGTACTAAGCAATTTTTGTCAGCTGCTTCTGTATCCATGCACTGTGCTTGGTTTTAGATCTGTATTGATTTTATTCGATTAGTTCTGGGGCTGCAATTTAAGTTACGAGCTTGGTTCTCATACGGTGTGTGTATATACCGTATTTTTCGCTTTATAAGACGCACTTTCCCCCCCACAAAAGTGGGGGGAAAATGGCTGTGCGTCTTATAAAGCGGATACTTCGCTGGCCGCTATGCTGCCAGGGAGGAGGCAGGGACAGTCATGGCGGGGCCCGGTGCAGTGACTCTACTCTAATACACCGGGCCCCGCAACTGTTAAATGCATTCAATCCGATCCATATCTTAATGTATACTGCACTGTTCTGTACTTACTGTAGTACCGTATGTGTAGCATTAAGACGGCGCAGACCGGCAGCTCCCTTGGTCATGCGCCGTATTAATGCTATACATACGGTACTACAGTAAATACAGAAAAGTGCAGTATACATTAAGATATGGATCGGATTGGATGTACTTAACAGCTGCGGGGCCCAGTGTATTAGAGTCACTGCACCGGGCCCCGCCATGAGTGTCTCCGCCTACTCCCTCCACACTGATGCATCTGATGGGGGATCTGTAGATGACACTTATGGGGATCTGTGGATGACATAAGCGTCATCCACAGAGCCCCATAAGTGTCATCCACAGATCCCCCATCAGTGTAATCCACAGATCCCCCATCAGTGTAATCCACAGATCCCTCCTTAGGGTAAACCACAGATCCCCTATAAGTGTAATTCACAGATTCCCCCATCAGTGTCATCCACAGATCCTCCCATAACAGTTCGTCATCCACAGATCCCCCATAACAGTGCGTCATCCATAGATCCCCTCATAACAGTGCGTCATCCACAGATCCCCCCATAACAGTGCGTCATCCACAGATCCCCCATAACAGTCCGTCATCCTCAGATCTCCCATAACAGTGCGTCATCCACAGATCCCTCATAACAGTGTGTCATCCATAGACCACCTTTAGTTCAAAACCTACCAAAAACACACCTTTTGGTTCAAAATATTTTTTTCTTATTTTCCTCCTCAAAAACCTAGGTGCGTCTTATCATCAGGTGCGTCTTATAAAGTGAAAAATACTGTATATATTGAGCTTGGTTCTGGTGCTGTATCGATGTTATAAGCCAGATTAGGTTGATGTAATTATGTACCATGCTTGGTTCTGGTGCTGTACATATGCAATGAGCTTAGTTCTAGTGCTGTATATACCTACCATGCTTGGCTCTGGTGCTCTATTTATGTACAATGTAGTGTTTATATATATATATATATATATATATATATATACTGAACTTGGTGTGGTGCTGTATATATGTGCTGAAATTAGCTAAGGTGCTGTACTTAAAGGGCTTCTGTCAGCCCACTAAACCGTTTTTTTTTTTTTTTTGGGGGGGGGGGGGGGGTTAATAATAATCCCTACACTGCGAGCTCCCTATACATAAGCTAAATATTAATTTTTGTTCAGCAGATTTTGTTAAAAAGCAATTTTTATAATATGTAAATTACCTTGCTACCAGCAAGTAGGGCGGCTACTTGCTGGTAGCAGCCGCATCCTCCTCTCATAATGACGCCCCCTCCGATGTGTGAGTGACAGGGCCAGGGAACGGGATCGTTCTCTGCTGGCCCTGTTTGAATTCAAAATATCGCGCCTGCGCCGTACCTGTCTTTAATCGGCGCAGGCACACTCAGAGGCGGCCGCAAGGTAATTTACATATTATAAAAATTGCTTTTTAACAAAATCTACTGAACAAAAATGAATATTTAGCTTATGTATAGGGAGCTCGCAGTGCAGGGATTATTATTAACCCAAAAAAAAAAAAAACGGTTTAGTGGGCTGACAGAAGCCCTTTAATGTTCTTGGTATGGCACTGTATAATTGCTACTGATATATAATAAATAATAGACTATGCTGTATTATGTAAGACATGCCCCCCTAAAAAGCCTATCCTATTTTTGGAACCACCTGCTATGTGAGTATTAGCCTATGCAAGTATATAGTTGACATCTCAGGTTTTGAGGGTAAAGCTTCAGTGAAATATGTAATTAACATTTGACCCCTTCTCGACTTCCGCTGTACATGTACAGCAAATGTTGGGTCTTTCAAATTAGCGCCTGCTCCGGAGTGTTTCAAACAGCAAACACCCCGGGCTAATGTCTGCGATCAGCGGTAGTGCCGATTGCGGACATTTAGCTCCTCAAATGCTGTGGTCAAATGTGCCCATGAAATAAAAAAAAACTGGAAGCATGTGTTTTAGGAGCAGGAAAGCCTTCCCCTGGCTGAGATCGGGAAGGCATTGCATTGAATAGCCAGAGATTGTACTAGGTTTCTAAGCTTATAACTGGTATATTCCAATTCACATCTGCAGGTGGCAGCACTGCATTGGAATATACTGATCTTTGCAGTCTGTAATTTTATAATTTCTGCAATTACTTTATACAAATTGCAAACTATTGATTGCATGTTGGGATCCACTTGGGGCCTAAAAAAGTTTTAAAAAATATAAAAACATTTTAAAATGTATTCAATTCATCCCCCTTTCTTCAAAATGAAAATAAAAATAAATACACAATAAAAAAATAAACATAATAGACTTCGCCATGTCCAAAGACACCTATACTAATAAATTATAAATAAAAAAAACATACGGTAAGGCTGTATTCACACGTCCGCAATGTGTTTTGCGGATACACGGAGACACGGATCCGCAAAACACGGAAAGCGGCAATGTGCTTTCCGCATTTTGCGGACCGCACATTGCCGACATAATAGAATATGCCTGTTCTTGTCCGCAATTGCGGACAAGAATAGGACATGTTCTATTTTTTTGCGGAAACGGAAGCACGGATGCGGAAGTGAGGATCCGCAAATGTGGATGCGGACAGCACATTCCGTCCCCATAGAGAATGAATGGGTCCGCACCCTTTCCGCAAAATTGCAGAAAGGATGCGGACCCATTTTGCGGACGTGTGAATGGAGCCTAAATGGCACAACGGGAAAAAAATACAATATGGCAGATTTTTTTCATTACTTCATCTCCCAACACATTTTTTATAAAAGGTGATCAAAAAGTCAAACACCCCCCAAAATGGTATTAATAAAAATTACAGATTGCTCCACAAAAAAAAGCCTCACACAGCTCTATAGACGTAACTATAAAAGGTTAGGGGGTTATAATATGGCAATGAAAAGAAACCAAAAATCATTGTTTTACAAAAAATTTTGTGTTATAAATATATAACTGTGGTATCATTGTAATAATACTGATTCAAATGATCAATTGAACAGATGAGTTTTACCACACAGTGAACGCAGTAAAAACAAAGTCAGCATATAAATTTAAAAACAGGCACTCACCATCTAACAGTTTAAAATAATTTTTGAATTTATTAGGAAATACAATAAAATTTACCCCTAAAATATTCTGTGATCAAAATATTTGCAGTATTTGGTGATAACAATTATTCTGCGATTAAGTTACTTCGAATTTCAACTCTTTGCAGACAAATAAAAATTACAGTTATATAAATGGAATGTGCAATGTGAATAAATCAATATAGCTAAATATTTGACAAAGTGTTTAAATATATCTGTGATCAAATAATCCTATGTGTACATATAATATACCTCTTAACTAGGGATGAGCGAACTCGAACTGTATAGTTCGGGTTCGTACCGAATTTTGGGGTGTCCGTGACACGGACCCGAACCCGGACATTTTCGTAAAAGTCCGGGTTCGGGTTCGGTGTTCGTCGCTTTCTTCGCGCTTTTGTGACGCTTTCTTGGCGCTTTTTGAAAGGCTGCAAAGCAGCCAATCAACAAGCGTCATACTACTTGCCCCAAGAGGCCATCACAGCCATGCCTACTATTGGCATGGCTGTGATTGGCCAGAGCACCATGTGACCCAGCCTCTATTTAAGCTGGAGTCACATAGCGCCGCCCGTCACTCTGCTCTGATTAGCGTAGGGAGAGGTTGCGGCTGCGACAGTAGGGCGAGATTAGGCAGATTAACTCCTCCAAAGGACTTGATTAACTGATCGATCTGCAGCTGTGGATCATTGAGCTGCTGATCCTCAATTGCTCACTGTTTTTAGGCTGCACAGACCGTTTGTCAGTCTCATTTTTCTGGGGTGATCGGCGGCCATTTTGTGTCTTGTGGTGCGCCAGCACAAGCTGCGACCAAGTGCATTTAACCCTCAATGGTGTGGTTGTTTTTTGGCTAAAGCCTACATCAGGGTGAAGCTGTCACACCAAGTGCATTTAACCAGCAATAGTCTGTTCATTTTTTGGCCATATACAAAATCAGGGGCAAGCTGCGCCTGTCACCAAGTGCATTTAACCCTCAATGGTGTGGTTGTTTTTTGGCTAAAGCCTACATCAGGGTGAAGCTGTGACACCAAGTGCATTTAACCAGCAATAGTCTGTTCATTTTTTGGCCATATACAAAATCAGGGGCAAGCTGCGCCTGTCACCAAGTGCATTTAACCCTCAATGGTGTGGTTGTTTTTTGGCTAAAGCCTACATCAGGGTGAAGCTGTCACACCAAGTGCATTTAACCAGCAATAGTCTGTTCATTTTTTGGCCATATACAAAATCAGGGGCAAGCTGCGCCTGTCACCAAGTGCATTTAACCCTCAATGGTGTGGTTGTTTTTTGGCTAAAGCCTACATCAGGGTGAAGCTGTCACACCAAGTGCATTTAACCAGCAATAGTCTGTTTATTTTTTGGCCATATCCCAGTCTAATTCTGTCACTAAATCCATACCGGTCACCCAGCGCCTAAATACTAGGCCTCAAATTTATATCCAGCTAAATCTGTCCCTAGTGCTGTAGCTGGGCGAGTTATTTAGTGTCCGTTCAAGCACATTTCTTGTTCTGGGTTGAAATACAATTCCCAATTTAGCAATTTCATAATTTAGTGGTTCCTGCTATATCAGAGCTATTTGAAATCTATCCCAAAAAGGGTATATAATATTGAAGGTGCACATTGGGTCATTCAGAATAACTTCACACACACCCGCTACTGTGTATTTCCAAGTCTAATTCTGTCACTAAACCCATACCTGTCACCCAGCGCCTAAATACTAGGCCTCAAATTTAAATCCCTCTAAATCTCTCGTTACCGCTGTACTGTTGTTGCTGGGCAAGATATTTAGTGTCCGTCAAAGCACATTTTTTGTTCTGGGTTGAAGTACAATTCCCAATTTAGCAATTTCATAATTTAGTGGTTCCTGCTATATCAGAGCTATTTGGAATCTATCCCTAAAAGGGTATATAATATTGAAGGTGCACATTGGGTCATTCAGAATAACTTCACACACACCCGCTACTGTGTATTTCCAAGTCTAATTCTGTCACTAAACCCATACCTGTCACCCAGCGCCTAAATACTAGGCCTCAAATTTAAATCCCTCTAAATCTCTCGTTACCGCTGTACTGTTGTTGCTGGGCAAGATATTTAGTGTCCGTCAAAGCACATTTTTTGTTCTGGGTTGAAGTACAATTCCCAATTTAGCAATTTCATAATTTAGTGGTTCCTGCTATATCAGAGCTATTTGGAATCTATCCCTAAAAGGGTATATAATATTGAAGGTGCACATTGGGTCATTCAGAATAACTTCACACACACCCGCTACTGTGTATTTCCAAGTCTAATTCTGTCACTAAACCCATACCTGTCACCCAGCGCCTAAATACTAGGCCTCAAATTTAAATCCCTCTAAATCTCTCGTTACCGCTGTACTGTTGTTGCTGGGCAAGATATTTAGTGTCCGTCAAAGCACATTTTTTGTTCTGGGTTGAAGTACAATTCCCAATTTAGCAATTTCATAATTTAGTGGTTTCTGCTATATCAGAGCTATTTGAAATCTATCCCTAAAAGGGTATATAATATTGAAGGTGCACATAGGGTCATTCAGAATAACTTCACACACACGCTTCTGTGCATTTCCAAGTCTAATTCTGTCACTAAATCCATACCGGTGACCCAGCGCCTAAATACTAGGCCTCAAATTTATATCCCGCTAAATCTCTCGTTACCGCTGTACTGTTGTTGCTGGGCAAGATATTTAGTGTCCGTCAAAGCACATTTTTTGTTCTGGGTTGAAGTACAATTCCCAATTTAGCAATTTCATAATTTAGTGGTTCCTGCTATATCAGAGCTATTTGAAATCTATCCCAAAAAGGGTATATAATATTGAAGGTGCACATTGGGTCATTCAGAATAACTTCACACACACCCGCTACTGTGTATTTCCAAGTCTAATTCTGTCACTAAACCCATACCTGTCACCCAGCGCCTAAATACTAGGCCTCAAATTTAAATCCCTCTAAATCTCTCGTTACCGCTGTACTGTTGTTGCTGGGCAAGATATTTAGTGTCCGTCAAAGCACATTTTTTGTTCTGGGTTGAAGTACAATTCCCAATTTAGCAATTTCATAATTTAGTGGTTTCTGCTATATCAGAGCTATTTGAAATCTATCCCTAAAAGGGTATATAATATTGAAGGTGCACATTGGGTCATTCAGAATAACTTCACACACACGCTTCTGTGCATTTCCAAGTCTAATTCTGTCACTAAATCCATACCGGTGACCCAGCGCCTAAATACTAGGCCTCAAATTTAAATCCCTCTAAATCTCTCGTTACCCACCGCTGTACTGTTGTTGCTGGGCAAGATATTTAGTGTCCGTCAAAGCACATTTTTTGTTCTGGGTTGAAGTACAATTCCCAATTTAGCAATTTCATAATTTAGTGGTTTCTGCTATATCAGAGCTATTTGAAATCTATCCCTAAAAGGGTATATAATATTGAAGGTGCACATAGGGTCATTCAGAATAACTTCACACACACCCGCTACTGTGTATTTCCAAGTCTAATTCTGTCACTAAACCCATACCTGTCACCCAGCGCCTAAATACTAGGCCTCAAATTTAAATCCCTCTAAATCTCTCGTTACCGCTGTACTGTTGTTGCTGGGCAAGATATTTAGTGTCCGTCAAAGCACATTTTTTGTTCTGGGTTGAAGTACAATTCCCAATTTAGCAATTTCATAATTTAGTGGTTCCTGCTATATCAGAGCTATTTGAAATCTATCCCAAAAAGGGTATATAATATTGAAGGTGCACATTGGGTCATTCAGAATAACTTCACACACACCCGCTACTGTGTATTTCCAAGTCTAATTCTGTCACTAAACCCATACCTGTCACCCAGCGCCTAAATACTAGGCCTCAAATTTAAATCCCTCTAAATCTCTCGTTACCGCTGTACTGTTGTTGCTGGGCAAGATATTTAGTGTCCGTCAAAGCACATTTTTTGTTCTGGGTTGAAGTACAATTCCCAATTTAGCAATTTCATAATTTAGTGGTTTCTGCTATATCAGAGCTATTTGAAATCTATCCCTAAAAGGGTATATAATATTGAAGGTGCACATTGGGTCATTCAGAATAACTTCACACACACGCTTCTGTGCATTTCCAAGTCTAATTCTGTCACTAAATCCATACCGGTGACCCAGCGCCTAAATACTAGGCCTCAAATTTAAATCCCTCTAAATCTCTCGTTACCCACCGCTGTACTGTTGTTGCTGGGCAAGATATTTAGTGTCCGTCAAAGCACATTTTTTGTTCTGGGTTGAAGTACAATTCCCAATTTAGCAATTTCATAATTTAGTGGTTTCTGCTATATCAGAGCTATTTGAAATCTATCCCTAAAAGGGTATATAATATTGAAGGTGCACATAGGGTCATTCAGAATAACTTCACACACACGCTTCTGTGCATTTCCAAGTCTAATTCTGTCACTAAATCCATACCGGTGACCCAGCGCCTAAATACTAGGCCTCAAATTTATATCCCGCTAAATCTCTCGTTACCGCTGTACTGTTGTTGCTGGGCAAGATATTTAGTGTCCGTCAAAGCACATTTTTTGTTCTGGGTTGAAGTACAATTCCCAATTTAGCAATTTCATAATTTAGTGGTTCCTGCTATATCAGAGCTATTTGAAATCTATCCCAAAAAGGGTATATAATATTGAAGGTGCACATTGGGTCATTCAGAATAACTTCACACACACCCGCTACTGTGTATTTCCAAGTCTAATTCTGTCACTAAACCCATACCTGTCACCCAGCGCCTAAATACTAGGCCTCAAATTTAAATCCCTCTAAATCTCTCGTTACCGCTGTCCTGTTGTAGCTGGGAAAGTTATTTAGTGCCCGTCAAAGCACATTTTTTGTTCTGGGTTGAAGTACAATTCCCAATTTAGCAATTTCATAATTTAGTGGTTCCTGCTATATCAGAGCTATTTGAAATCTATCCCAAAAAGGGTATATAATATTCAAGGTGCACATTGGGTCATTCAGAATAACTTCACACACACGCTTCTGTGCATTTCCAAGTCTAATTCTGTCACTAAATCCATACCGGTCACCCAGCGCCTAAATACTAGGCCTCAAATTTATATCCCGCTGAATTTGAATACAATACATTGGGCCAAATAATATATTTGTTGTTGTGGTGAACCATAACAATGAGAAAAACATCTAGTAAGGGACGCGGACGTGGACATGGTCGTGGTGGTGTTAGTGGACCCTCTGGTGCTGGGAGAGGACGTGGCCGTTCTGCCACATCCACACGTCCTAGTGTACCAACTACCTCAGGTCCCAGTAGCCGCCAGAATTTACAGCGATATATGGTGGGGCCCAATGCCGTTCTAAGGATGGTAAGGCCTGAGCAGGTACAGGCATTAGTCAATTGGGTGGCCGACAGTGGATCCAGCACGTTCACATTATCTCCCACCCAGTCTTCTGCAGAAAGCGCACAGATGGCGCCTGAAAACCAACCCCATCAGTCTGTCACATCACCCCCATGCATACCAGGGAAACTGTCTCAGCCTCAAGTTATGCAGCAGTCTCTTATGCTGTTTGAAGACTCCGCTGGCAGGGTTTCCCAAGGGCATCCACCTAGCCCTTCCCCAGCGGTGAAAGACATAGAATGCACTGACGCACAACCACTTATGTTTCCTGATGATGAGGACATGGGAATACCACCTCAGCATGTCTCTGATGATGACGAAACACAGGTGCCAACTGCTGCGTCTTTCTGCAGTGTGCAGACTGAACAGGAGGTCAGGGATCAAGACTGGGTGGAAGACGATGCAGGGGACGATGAGGTCCTAGACCCCACATGGAATGAAGGTCGTGCCACTGACTTTCACAGTTCGGAGGAAGAGGCAGTGGTGAGACCGAGCCAACAGCGTAGCAAAAGAGGGAGCAGTGGGCAAAAGCAGAACACCCGCCGCCAAGAGACTCCGCCTGCTACTGACCGCCGCCATCTGGGACCGAGCACCCCAAAGGCAGCTTCAAGGAGTTCCCTGGCATGGCACTTCTTCAAACAATGTGCTGACGACAAGACCCGAGTGGTTTGCACGCTGTGCCATCAGAGCCTGAAGCGAGGCATTAACGTTCTGAACCTGAGCACAACCTGCATGACCAGGCACCTGCATGCAAAGCATGAACTGCAGTGGAGTAAACACCTTAAAACCAAGGAAGTCACTCAGGCTCCCCCTGCTACCTCTTCTGCTGCTGCCGCCTCGGCCTATTCTGCTGCTGCCGCCTCGGCCTCTTCCTCCGCCTCTGGAGGAACGTTGGCACCTGCCGCCCAGCAAACAGGGGATGTACCACCAACACCACCACCACCACCTCCGTCACCAAGCGTCTCAACCATGTCACACGCCAGCGTTCAGCTCTCCATCTCACAAACATTTGATAGAAAGCGTAAATTCCCACCTAGCCACCCTCGATCCCTGGCCCTGAATGCCAGCATTTCTAAACTACTGGCCTATGAAATGTTGTCATTTAGGCTGGTGGACACAGACAGCTTCAAACAGCTCATGTCGCTTGCTGTCCCACAGTATGTTGTTCCCAGCCGGCACTACTTCTCCAAGAGAGCCGTGCCTTCCCTGCACAACCAAGTATCCGATAAAATCAAGTGTGCACTGCGCAACGCCATCTGTAGCAAGGTCCACCTAACCACAGATACGTGGACCAGTAAGCACGGCCAGGGACGCTATATCTCCCTAACTGCACACTGGGTAAATGTAGTGGCAGCTGGGCCCCAGGCGGAGAGCTGTTTGGCGCACGTCCTGCCGCCGCCAAGGATCGCAGGGCAACATTCTTTGCCTCCTGTTGCCACCTCCTCATTCTCGGCTTCCTCCTCCTCTTCTTCCACCTGCTCATCCAGTCAGCCACACACCTTCACCACCAACTTCAGCACAGCCCGGGGTAAACGTCAGCAGGCCATTCTGAAACTCATATGTTTGGGGGACAGGCCCCACACCGCACAGGAGTTGTGGCGGGGTATTGAACAACAGACCGACGAGTGGTTGCTGCCGGTGAGCCTCAAGCCCGGCCTGGTGGTGTGTGATAATGGGCGAAATCTCGTTGCAGCTCTGGGACTAGCCAATTTGACGCACATCCCTTGCTTGGCGCATGTGCTGAATTTGGTGGTGCAGAAGTTCATTCACAACTACCCCGACATGTCAGAGCTGCTGCATAAAGTGCGGGCCGTCTGTTCGCGCTTCCGGCGTTCACATCCTGCCGCTGCTCGCCTGTCTGCGCTACAGCGTAACTTCGGCCTTCCCGCTCACCGCCTCATATGCGACGTGCCCACCAGGTGGAACTCCACCTTGCACATGCTGGACAGACTGTGCGAGCAGCAGCAGGCCATAGTGGAGTTTCAGCTGCAGCACGCACGGGTCAGTCGCACTACAGAACAGCACCACTTCACCACCAATGACTGGGCCTCCATGCGAGACCTGTGTGCCCTGTTGCGCTGTTTCGAGTACTCCACCAACATGGCCAGTGGCGATGACACCGTTATCAGCGTTACAATACCACTTCTATGTCTCCTTGAGAAAACACTTAGGGCGATGATGGAACAGGAGGTGGCCCAGGAGGAGGAGGAGGAGGATGAGGAAGAGGGGTCATTTTTAGCACTTTCAGGCCAGTCTCTTCGAAGTGACTCAGAGGGAGGTTTTTTGCAACAGCAGAGGCCAGGTACAAATGTGGCCAGCCAGGGCCCACTACTGGAGGACGAGGAGGACGAGGATGAGGAGGAGGTGGAGGAGGATGAGGATGAAGCATGGTCACAGCGGGGTGGCACCCAACGCAGCTCGGGTCCATCACTGATGCGTGGCTGGGGGGAAAGGCAGGACGATGACGATACGCCTCCCACAGAGGACAGCTTGTCCTTACCCCTGGGCAGCCTGGCACACATGAGCGACTACATGCTGCAGTGCCTGCGCAACGACAGCAGAGTTGCCCACATTTTAACCTGTGCGGACTACTGGGTTGCCACCCTGCTGGATCCACGCTACAAAGACAATGTGCCCACCTTACTTCCTGCACTGGAGCGTGATAGGAAGATGCGCGAGTACAAGCGCACGTTGGTAGACGCGCTACTGAGAGCATTCCCAAATGTCACAGGGGAACAAGTGGAAGCCCAAGGCCAAGGCAGAGGAGGAGCAAGAGGTCGCCAAGGCAGCTGTGTCACGGCCAGCTCCTCTGAGGGCAGGGTTAGCATGGCAGAGATGTGGAAAACTTTTGTCAACACGCCACAGCTAACTGCACCACCACCTGATACGCAACGTGTTAGCAGGAGGCAACATTTCACTAACATGGTGGAACAGTACGTGTGCACACCCCTCCACGTACTGACTGATGGTTCGGCCCCATTCAACTTCTGGGTCTCTAAATTGTCCACGTGGCCAGAGCTAGCCTTTTATGCCTTGGAGGTGCTGGCCTGCCCGGCAGCCAGCGTTTTGTCTGAACGTGTATTCAGCACGGCAGGGGGCGTCATTACAGACAAACGCAGCCGCCTGTCTACAGCCAATGTGGACAAGCTGACGTTCATAAAAATGAACCAGGCATGGATCCCACAGGACCTGTCCGTCCCTTGTCCAGATTAGACATTAACTACCTCCCCATAACCATATATTATTGGACTCCAGGGCACTTCCTCATTCAATCCTATTTTTATTTTCATTTTACCATTATATTGCGATGCTACCCAAAGTTGAATGAACCTCTCCTCTGCCTGTGTGCTAGGCCTAAATATATGCCAATGGACTGTTGCAGTGGTGGCTGACATGAAGCCTGATTCTCTGCTATGACATGCAGACTAATTCTCTGCTGACATGAAGCCAGATTGTCTGTTACGGGACCTCTCTCCTCTGCCTGGGTGCTGGGCCTAAATTTATGACAATGGACTGTTGCAGTGGTGGCTGACGTGAAGCCTGATTCTCTGCTATGACATGCAGACTGATTCTCTGCTGACATGAAGCCAGATCCTCTGTTACGGGACCTCTCTCCTCTGCCTGGGTGCTGGGCCTAAATTTATGACAATGGACTGTTGCAGTGGTGGCTGACGTGAAGCCTGATTCTCTGCTATGACATGCAGACTGATTCTCTGCTGACATGAAGCCAGATCCTCTTTTACGGGACCTCTCTCCTCTGCCTGGGTGCTGGGCCTAAATTTATGACAATGGACTGTTGCAGTGGTGGCTGACGTGAAGCCTGATTCTCTGCTATGACATGCAGACTGATTCTCTGCTGTCATGAAGCCAGATTGTCTGTTACGGGACCTTTCTCCTCTACCTGGGTTCTGGGCCTAAATTTATGAAAATTGACTCTTACAGTGGTGGGTGACGTGAAGCCTGATTCTCTGCTATGATATGAAGACTGATTCTCTGCTGACATGAAGCCAGATTGTCTGTTACGGGACCTTTCTCCTCTGCCTGGGTTCTGGGCCTAAATTTATGAAAATTGACTCTTACAGTGGTGGGTGACGTGAAGCCTGATTCTCTGCTATGATATGAAGACTGATTCTCTGCTGACATGAAGCCAGATTGTCTGTTACGGGACCTTTCTCCTCTGCCTGGGTTCTGGGCCTAAATTTATGAAAATTGACTCTTACAGTGGTGGGTGACGTGAAGCCTGATTCTCTGCTATGATATGAAGACTGATTCTCTGCTGACATGAAGCCAGATTGTCTGTTACGGGACCTTTCTCCTCTGCCTGGGTTCTGGGCCTAAATTTATGAAAATTGACTCTTACAGTGGTGGGTGACGTGAAGCCTGATTCTCTGCTATGATATGAAGACTGATTCTCTGCTGACATGAAGCCAGATTGTCTGTTACGGGACCTTTCTCCTCTGCCTGGGTTCTGGGCCTAAATTTATGAAAATTGACTCTTACAGTGGTGGGTGACGTGAAGCCTGATTCTCTGCTATGATATGAAGACTGATTCTCTGCTGACATGAAGCCAGATTGTCTGTTACGGGACCTTTCTCCTCTGCCTGGGTTCTGGGCCTAAATTTATGAAAATTGACTCTTACAGTGGTGGGTGACGTGAAGCCTGATTCTCTGCTATGATATGAAGACTGATTCTCTGCTGACATGAAGCCAGATTGTCTGTTACGGGACCTTTCTCCTCTGCCTGGGTTCTGGGCCTAAATTTATGAAAATTGACTCTTACAGTGGTGGGTGACGTGAAGCCTGATTCTCTGCTATGATATGAAGACTGATTCTCTGCTGACATGAAGCCAGATTCTCTGTTACGGGACCTCTCTCCTCTGCCTGGGTGCTGGGCCTAAATTTATGACAATGGACTGTTGCAGTGGTGGCTGACGTGAAGCCTGATTCTCTGCTATGACATGCAGACTGATTCTCTGCTGACATGAAGCCAGATTCTCTGTTACGGGACCTCTCTCCTCTGCCTGTGTGTGTGCTGGGCCTAAATATATGCCAATGGACTGTTGCAGTGGTGGCTGACGTGAAGCCTCATTCTCTGCTATGACATGCAGACTAATTCTCTGCTGACATGAAGACAGATTCTCTGTTACGGGACCTCTCTCCTCTGCCTGGGTGCCGGGGCCTAAATATCTGAGAATGGACTGTTCCAGTGGTGGGTGACGGGAAGCCAGATTCTCTGCTATGGAACCTCTCTCCAATTGATTTTGGTTAATTTTTATTTATTTAATTTTTATTTTAATTCATTTCCCTATCCACATTTGTTTGCAGGGGATTTACCTACATGTTGCTGCCTTTTGCAGCCCTCTAGCTCTTTCCTGGGCTGTTTTACAGCCTTTTTAGTGCCGAAAAGTTCGGGTCCCCATTGACTTCAATGGGGTTCGGGTTCGGGACGAAGTTCGGATCGGGTTCGGATCCCGAACCCGAACATTTCCGGGATGTTCGGCCGAACTTCTCGAACCCGAACATCCAGGTGTTCGCTCAACTCTACTCTTAACCTAATGATGCATAAATAATACAATAGTATAAGGTGATAGATAGTCCTTCCCAATAATTGTCACTGATGTTATGTGACAGTCTTGGGAATTAATTGTGAAAAATAAAATGTTGTATAAAATTTGATACAAGCAGATAAATCATTTAGGAGGTCAGGTATCTAGAGTAAAGCTGACATCTGGGGCATCCCCCTTGTACAGCCTCTTACCTGTTCACTCCGTTCACTGCTCTGCAGACTGGGTCTCTTTATAGGTTTTCTGTACTCCTGCGATAATTGCTGTGTTTCGATGTATCACTTGTTGTTCACCGCCACTCAAATTTTCCAGCTCTGGAAAGTGTAGATATCGATGTCTCTCTCAGGAGATGCTTTTAGAAATCTTCGCCGCAGGATAGCAGCTATAGCATATTAGCTCAAATCAGATGCTGGTTTCACTCCGGTTCGAGTGTAAAGTGCTCAATGCTCTTAAAGGCCCAGTGTCCTATATAGAGTCCTAATCAGAATATAAAGTATAGTCACTTTATGGTGGTCTTAGGTGGGTAGTTGTAGATGCAAACACGGCCAGATGCGGCCTGTTCTTAAAATCAGTACCATGTATAAATATAATCCATACAATATACTCCTTTTGTACATATGTATATATCAACTTCTATTTAAAAACTTATAAGAAAGTAAAAAATAAGTCTAAAACCATGAAAGGGATCATCGAATAAAACAATTTCACTAAAAAATGCACCTGCGGTAAAATAATCGCAGAATAATTATTATCACAGAATATTGCAATTATTTTAATCACAGAATATTGTAGGGGTAAATTTTATTGTATTTTCTAAGAAATTCAAAAATTATTTTAAACTGTTAGATGATGAGTGCCTGTTTTTAAATTTATATACTGTCTTGATAACTAGATGATTAGGTAAATCATCAAAAAGCAGAGCACCTTAACCATACTTTGGCTTTGGGTGAGCCACGGTATATTTGTTATATATTTATCCTTTTGCGGTAAAAACAAAACCTATAAAATTGTGGCAGAATTGCAATTTTTTCGAATTACACTCCATTTGGAATTTGTTTCCAGCTTCCCACTACATCATATGCAATACTAAATGGTAAACTTGTAAAGAGACAGAAGCACAACCTCTGCATTCCAAAATGTATTCACCAACTTAGTGCAACATTTCGACCATAGTGGTCTTTTTCAAGCAATAGACATTGTCAACATAATCAGATATAAATACCATCCCAGAGGGTCTCATGACCAAATTAAATATGTTAATTACAAATTAAAGATGTTAAATGCATACCGCCCATCCATGTGATATGATTAATCAGATCAGAATATACAAATCATCCCATAAAAAGTGTGATCCATATTAAAGTATTAAAACCAAAAAACATGTGCTTACTGTATTCCTCAATGGAATCCCGGGGAGGATATCTGAGAAGGTGCCACCCTGAGCGCTTCCATGTAGTTAAAGTGTGCGCTCTCCTGACGTATGTGTTCACAATACCTTTGTCTGGCCATTTGCATAAGCAATATCCTCATGTTAAATGTGCCACAGTTTTAAATCCTCTTACCCTAACTTTAACTCATAACAAAGGATAGTTCAGAGCATCTTATATTTTGTTTCATAATGATAATAATAATATGGCCATTCAATGTAGGAACATGTCAAACATGACTTTCTTGCATATAACTGAGCACCCTGATCCCCCGTTAGAAAGGCTTAAAGGGGACAAGTTAAAGACCAAATTTGGTATATCTATCTATATATATATATATATATATATATATATATATATCACAAAATGGTCTCTGCTGTTATACCAATATTCAAATAACTACTATTTTAAATAGGTACCCTAATATTAATGTCCATTTAAATTCATGGTTGAAAACCGCTTAAGGGCTCAATTCATCTGTTCAGAGGGGGGACGTACTCCACACAAATCATGCGTGGGTCATTTCTCTCCCCTTTGTCAACACACTTATATCCCTATTGATGGGATATATTGATCCCTCCCATATTTTACATGGGGTAGATGTAGCCTCTGGGACATTATACATTCACACTGAGATGGGTGCTTCCTAAGTTGGCTGCATTCGCTGATGACCTCTTGATCTGCACAACCAACCCGAAAAAATCTCTTCCTGCTATTCTATCGTTGTTGGAATTATTCGGGTCACTCTCTAATTTCAAAGTAAACCCTGCTAAATCACAACTCATTCATAGTGGATTCCCTCCCTCAACAATTAGAATTCTCAAGCTCCAATCTCCCTTTGACTGGTCCACACAATTGTTGACGTACCTAGGAGTGAATATCTCCCCTAATACTAAAGATCTATATAAACTAAACTTTATCCCACTTTTACGATCGGTTATTGACCAGATGGACTCGTTGGACCTCCCTTTCCTGTCTTGGTTTGGCAGAAAAAATATGGTATCAGCATTGATTCTACCCAAATTGACATATGTCATGCAAGCTCTGCCTATCAAGATTCCGAAATCCTTCTTTAAGGCCTCTTTCACACGGGCATCATTTTTTTGGCCCGGCTAAGAGCCGGGTGCGTTGCGGGAAAATGTGCGATTTTTTCTGCGCAAGTGCAAAACATTGTCATGCGTTGCACTCGCGTGAGAAAAATCGCGCATGTTTGGTACCCAAACCCGAACTTCTTCATAGAAGTTCGGGCTTGGGATTGATGTTCTGAAGATTGTATTATTTTCCCTTATAACATGGTTATAAGGGAAAATAATAGCATTCTGAATACAGAATGCATAGTAAACCAGCGCTAGAGGGGTTAAAATAAAATAAAAAATAATTTAACTCACCTTAGTCCACTTGTTCGCGAAGCCGGCATCTCCTTGTGTCTCCGCTGCTGATGAACAGGACCTGGGATGAGCTGCTCCATTAAATACCGGTTAAGGACCTTCGATGACGTCACTCCGGTCATCACATGGTACGTCACATGATCTTTTACCATGGTGATTCACCATGGTAAAAGATCATGTGATGACCGGAGTGACGTCATCGAAGGTCCTTAAGCTCTATTTAATGGAGCAGCTCATCCCAGGTCCTGTTCATCAGCAGCGGAGACACAAGGAGATGCCGGCTTTGCGAACAAGTGGACTAAGGTGAGTTAAATTATTTTTTATTTTATTTTAACCCCTCTAGCGCTGGTTTACTATGCATTCTGTATTCAGAATGCTATTATTTTCCCTTATAACCATGTTATAAGGGAAAATAATAATGATCGGGTCTCCATCCCGATGGTCTCCTAGCAACCATGCGTGCAAATCGCATGGCATCCGTACTTGCTTGCGGATGCCATCCGATTTTCACACACCCCATTCACTTCTATGGGGCCTGCGTCACGTCAAAATCGGACATTATAGAGCATGCTGCGATTTGCACTGAACGTACAAGTGATGCGTTAAAAACAACGCTCATGTGCACAGCCCCATAGAAATGAATGGGTCAGGATTCAGTGCGGGTGCCATACGTTCGCCGCACGGATCGCACCCGCATGGAAAAGTCGCCCGTGTGAAAGGGGCCTAACAGATTTAACAAAGCAGTACGTAATTTTATTTGGAAGGGACGCCGGCCTAGAATAGCATTGGACACTCTCACCAAACCAAAGAAGCTAGGAGGGATCAATCTCCCAGATCCTGAAACATACATGAAGGCCATACATCTAGCCAGAGTGGTTGATTGGATTAGAGCTCCCCCCCATAAATTCCTAGAGCTGTTTTGCTTGCTGGAAAACCCCTTCCCCTTTCTCATCAAATCCACAATCCCATGATAAGATGCTCATTAGCAGTTTGGGAATGGTTCTCCTCTCGAGGTAAAATGCTTACTACGCCTTCTTCACTTCTGACTTTGGGAGATGTCATCGAATTAGCACCCTTAGACTTAAAGGAGACTTGTAACCCGGTGATTAAGCAGTCTAACTTACTCATCTCGGATATCCTAAAAGAGCACAATAGTTTTCCCCCTCTTCCTCTCCTTTTCAACAGCTTGAAAGAATCTATGTCTCTTTCATTTATACACAAATTTATATTGTCTGAAATGTGTCCGGCTAAGAGCCTTCCTAAGGTGCCACCTCTGTTCCCTTGGTTTGATGTGCTAATCGGATCTAAACAAGCGCCTACTAGACTGATTTCATTTCTATATAAAAGGATTAAGTCACCGGTGACCGATGTTAAACCAGCAATAGTGAGAGTCTGGGAAAAAGATCTCAACCGATCCCTGACCCCCACTGAAATTAAGATTGTTTTCTGTTCCTCATAAAATTTCGAGGTGCGTACATGTCCAGGAAAATGGGTATAAAATTATGATGCGGTGGTACAAAACACCAGAAAATATTGCACAATACTTTTCCAACGTTTCCGACTCCTGTTGGAGATGCAAATCCTACAAGGGCACTTTTTATCACATATGGTGGGATTGCCCAATTATTCAAACATGGTGGAATTCCATAATAATTAAGTGCAATAAAATTTGTGGCACTTCTTTTGTATGCTCTCCAGAACTGACTCTCCTTGGTTTGGGGCTGGATGGGATCCACAAGAAAGTCAGGTCCTTGTCTCTTATACTTTTAGCCGCAGCTAGAATTTTAGTTGCTGCCGCTTGGCTTTCCACGGAGGCTCCGGATGAGGCTAAATGGACACAAAAAATAGATAAATTGTATAGATTGGAGGAACTCTCCCACTGGGAAACCCGCACTAGAAGTACTTTCTTGGACATGTGGGCTCCTTGGAAGACATTTAGGGGTCTCCCTTGATATTTACATATTTTCTAAGCTTCTTTTTCCCCCTTCTACCTTCTCACCCTTTCTCTTATGTACAGGGCATATAATTGACTTTCTACCATAACCTGTTGCTGCATCATGTGAGTTATAATTTATACATTGCCTAATTTATACCATTTGTTTTAATGTTTACTCCATTTCCCTTTCCCTTTTATGTTAATCTATGGCATTGCTATCTGATTGGACAGGTTGTGCTGTGCTGGTATGACTTAATACCATGTAATTTTATTTTTGTACTTTCATATTGGCGCTATCTTACTGACATTGTAATCTGTTTATTATTATTTGAAAAACAATAAAAATTGTTGATATAAAAAAAAAAAGAGATGGGTGCTTCCTCCACTATGTGGATAAAGCACCCCACCCTTGCTTCAACCAAAACTGACTGACCCAGTCAGGCAGAAGGGCAACATATTGCCGGGCTTATTACCTAGTCCCAACCGGGCCGTCCCATTCATACTTGCCCTATTGAAACTATGATAAAGTGGACCTTACAATACTTTAATAAAATATAAGGAGGTGACCAAAAATCTATGGTAAAAAAATAAGAGGCCCGGTTGGACTGTACAATAACTTACAGTTACCAATGTCCCCAACTATATCCCATCCGACCCAGGACCCAAAAGATACCCTGAGATAAACAGACAGAGGCATCCCACACAACAATGCATTCTATATTTAATTCCTAAAATAGCTACCACAAAATATAAGCTGTCCAGGGAAAGAGTCCCTTCTCAGTCTATGCTCCCAGGTTCCACCAGCAGTGCAGATACCTATAAAAGATGATAATAACAGTAAAAATTACTAAGCACAACCAAAAAGAGGGTTGGGTACATCACTTTTAGTAAAAACATATCTAATATCAGGATAAGTTATTGTAATCATAACCAGTGTGGAAAAAACACAAACCCTGAAGGCTCAGTAAAGTGAACCAGCCTTGAATTCCCTATTAAGGCTTTTAGGTTCAAGTGTTTGAAACTCAAAGATCCACCTAATTCCAACAGTTTTAATAACTTTTCTCTGTCACCTCCTCTCCTTTGGGGAGATACCCCATCAATCACACAAAACCGAAGTTGAGAGACATTATGTCTAGATTAAAAAAAATGTTCCAGTACTGGTAGTTTAGTTTTTGGAGTCTCAGTCTGTCTCTCTCCTGAGAGTAGTTTCCGTATTTGATAACAATGTTGATTCAATTTGTTCCTGAGTTCCTGAGTGGTCTCTCCCACGTATAATAGTCCACACGGGCACTGCAGTACATATATTACATATTCCGATTTGCATGTAAAATATCCCCTTATTTGATATTTTTTGCCTGTTCTAGGGTGTGCAAAGTAACTACCTTTTAGCATGGCATTAGCAATTGCAACAGCCCAAACAGGGGAAGCAACCCTTCTTCTTGACCATGGGCATATCTAGGAATTTTGTGCCGGCATGTATTAATATATCCCCTAGGTTACGTGATCTCCTATAGGACAAGAGGGAGGTGGTACAAAATTCTTCAATATCCATAAAGGATTGTGTAAGTATATGCCAATTTTAGGGACCTGTACTATTCGCTTACTGCATGCTGTATAGGTTGAGACAAAAGGGATCCTTTGAATCTCGCTTTGTTGCCTATTATCATTTAACAAGTCACTCTTCTTAACTTATGTACCCTCTGTTTGTGTCTCTGTACCATGGACCTCCTTATTACACATCTCCTCTAGTCTAATGTCAAGTTTCTCATTGTCCAATACTATCTGTTTCACCCTAAGTAATTGACTGTAAGGTAATGATTCTTTTATAGGCTTAGGATGGTCACTTTTAAACAAAAGCATATTATTCTTGTCCGTGGATTTTACAAATAGGTCAGCTCTTAAAGTCCCCTCAGAACACTGTACCTTAGTATCCAGAAATTGTAATCTCGTCTGCAAATAAACTGCTGTAAACTGAAATTTGTCATGAATTGATGTATCGTTGGAACTCAAGCAAACTCTCAAAAGTCCCTGTCCAGATAAAGAAGATGTAATCTATATACCTCATCCATTCCCTCACAAACCTGCTCATATATACATTTGAATATGTCAGGCCACATTTGACCCCATTAAGATCGCTCGCTGCTACACATAGTATACATCCTCAAACAAAAAATAATTGCAGGAAAGCACCACTTCCAGTAAGGAGAGGATAAACTGTGACAGATTTTGTTCAACCTTGTCCCCACAGAGGGACCATTCTACAGCTTTTAAATCCCTTAATATGATTAATACTCATATAAAGACTTACCACGTCAAAAGACACTAAGTAGTGTCCCTTCTCAATATGTAGTGTTTGTAATTTTTTGAGAAAATCAGTAGTGCCTCTCACATATGACTTAGCTGACATGGCATAGTTTCTCAGGTATTTATCAAGGAAGGTGGCTGATGGAGAGAAGACTGAGTCAACCCCTGAAACTATTGGGTGTCCGGCGTTTTTTTTTAGGCTTTTGTGTATTTTTGTTAAAATATACAATAAAAGTGTAAATGGTCATTCAGCCAATAGATATCTCCGCATAATGGCAAACTTAGGGTCAGAGTTCAATGATCGATATTAGAGTTGAGCGAACACCTGGATGTTCGGGTTCGAGAAGTTCGGCCGAACTTCCCGGAAATGTTCGGGTTCGGAATCCGAACCCGACCCAAACTTTGTCCCAAACCCAATTGAAGTCAGTGAAGACCCGAACTTTTCGGCAATAAAAAGGCTGTAAAATAGCCCAGGAAAGAGCTAGAGGGCTGCAAAAGGCAGCAACATGTAGGTAAATCCCTTGCAAACAAATGTGGATAAGGAAATTAATAAAAATAAAAAATAAAAATTTACCAATATCAATTGGAGAGAGGTCCCATAGCAGAGAATCTGGCTTCATGTCACCCACCACTGTAACAGTACATTGTCAGATATTTAGTCCCAGGGACTCAGGCAGAGGAGAGAGGTCCCGTAACAGAGACTCTGGCTTCATGTCAGCAGAGAATCAGTCTGCACGTCATAGCAGAGAATCAGGCTTCACGTAGGCCCCACCACTGTAACAGTCCATTGTCATATATCTAGGCCCAGGCACCCAGGCAGAGGAGAGAGGTCCCGTAACAGAGAATCTGGCTTCATGTCAGCAGAGAATTAGTCTGCATGTCATAGCAGAGAATCAGGCTTCACGTCACCCACCACTGTAACAGTCCATTGTCAAATATTTAGGCCCAGGCACCCAGACAGAGGAGAGAGGTCCCGTAACAGAGAATCTGGCTCCATGTCAGCAGAGAATCAGTCTGCATGTCATAGCAAAGAATCAGGCTTCACTTCAGCCACCACTGTAACAGTCCATTGTCATATTTAGGCCCAGGCACCCAGGCAGAGGAGAGAGGTCCCATAACATGGAATCTGGCTCCATGTCAGCAGAGAATTAGTCTGCATGTCATAGCAGAGAATCAGGCTTCACGTCAGCCACCACTGTAACAGTCCATTGTCATATATTTAGGCCCAGGCACCCAGGCAGAGGAGAGAGGTCCCGTAACAGAGAATATGGCTTCATTTCAGCAGAGAATCAGTCTGCATGTCATAGCAGAGAATAAGGCTTCAAGTCAGCCACCACTGTAACAGTCCATTGTCATATATTTAGGCCCAGGCACCCAGGCAGAGGAGAGAGGTCCCGTAACAGAAAATCTGGCTTCATGTCAGCAGAGAATCAGTCTGAATGTCATAGCAGAGAATCAGGCTTCACGTCAACCACCACTGTAACAGTCCATTGTCATATATTTAGGCCCAGGCACCCAGGCAGAGTAGAGAGGTTCCGTAACAGAGAATCTGGCTTCATGTCAGCAAAGAATCAGTCTGCATGACATAGCAGAGAATCAGGCTTCACGTCAGCCACCACTGTAACAGTCCATTGTCATATATTTAGGCCCAGGCACCCAGGCAGAGGAGAGAGGTCCCGTAACAGAGAATCTGGCTTCATGTCAGCAGAGAATTAGTCTGCATGTCATAGCAGAGAATCAGGCTTCACGTCACCCACCACTGTAACAGTCCATTGTCATATATTTAGGCCCAGGCACCCAGGCAGAGGAGGGAGGTCCCGTAACAGAGAATCTGGCTTCATGTCAGCAGAGAATCAGTCTGCATGTCATAGCAGAGAATCAGGCTTCACGTCAGCCACCACTGTAACAGTCCATTGTCATATATTTAGGCCCAGGCACCCAGGCAGAGGAGAGAGGTCCCGTAACAGAGAATCTGGCTTCATGTCAGCAGAGAAACAGTCTGCATGACATAGCAGAGAATCAGGCTTCACGTCACCCACCACTGTAACAGTCCATTGTCAAATATTTAGGCCCAGGCACCCAGGCAGAGGAGAGAGGTCCCGTAACAGAGAATCTGGCTTCATGTCATAGCAGAGAAACAGGCTTCACGTCAGCTACCACTGTAACAGTCCATTGTCAAATATTTAGGCACAGGCACCCAGGGAGAGGAGAGAGGTCCCGTAACAGAGAATCTGGCTTTAAGTCAGCAGAGAATCAGTCTGCATGTCATAGCAGAGAATAAGGCTTCACGTCAGCCACCACTGTAACAGTCCATTGTCATATTTAGGCCCAGGCACCCAGGCAGAGGAGAGAGGTCCCGTAACAGAGAATCTGGCTTCATGTCAGCAGAGAATTAGTCTGCATGTCATAGCAGAGAAACAGGCTTCACGTCAGCCACCACTGTAACAGTCCATTGTCATATATCTAGGCCCAGGCACCCAGGCAGAGGAGAGAGGTCCCGTAACAGAGAATCTGGCTTCATGTCAGCAGAGAATCAGTCTGAATGTCATAGTAGAGAATCAGGCTTCACGTCAGCCACCACTCTAACAGTCCATTGTCATATATTTAGGCCCAGGCACCCAGGCAGAGGAGAGAGGTCCCGTAACAGAGAATCTGGCTTCATGTCAGCAGAGAATCAGTCTGCATGTCATAGCAGAGAATCAGGCTTTACGTCAGCCACCACTGTAACAGTCCATTGTCATATATTTAGGCCCAGGCACCCAGGCAGAGGAGAGAGGTCCCGTAACAGAGAATCTGGCTTCATGTCAGCAGAGAATTAGTCTGCATGTCATAGCAGAGAATCAGGCTTCACTTCACCAACCACTGTAACAGTCCATTGTCAAATATTTAGGCCCAGGCACCCAGGCAGAGGAGAGAGGTCCCGTAACAGAGAATCTGGCTTCATGTCAGCAGAGAATCAGTCTGCATGTCATAGCAGAGAAACAGGCTTCACGTCAGCCACCACTGTAACAGTCCATTGTCATAAATTTAGGCCCAGGCACCCAGGCAGAGGAGAGAGGTCCCATAACAGGGAAACTGGCTCCATGTCAGCAGAGAATCAGTCTGCATGTCATAGCAGAGAATCAGGCTTCACGTCAGCCACCACTGTAACAGTCCATTGTCATATATTTAGGCCCAGGCGCCCAGGCACCCAGGCAGAGGAGAGAGGTTCCGTAACAGAGAATATGGCTTCATGTCAGCAGAGAATCAGTCTGCATGCCATAGCAGAGAATCAGGCTTCACGTCAGCCACCACTGTAACAGTCCATTGTCATATATTTAGGCCCAGGCACCCAGGCAGAGGAGAGAGGTCCCGTAACAGAGAATCTGGCTTCATGTCAGCAGAGAATCAGTCTGCATGTCATAACAGAGAATGAGGCTTCACGTCAGCCACCACTGTAACAGTCCATTGTCATATATTTAGGCCCAGGCACCCAGGCAGAGGAGAAAGGTCCCGCAACAGAGAATCTGGCTTCATGTCAGCAGAGAATCAGTCTGCATGACATAGCAGAGAATCAGGCTTCACGTCAGCCACCACTGTAACAGTCCATTGTCATATATTTAGGCCCAGGCACCCAGGCAGAGGAGAGAGGTCCCGTAACAGAGAATCTGGCTTCATGTCAGCAGAGAATTAGTCTGCATGTCATAGCAGAGAATCAGGCTTCACGTCACCCACCACTGTAACAGTCCATTGTCATATATTTAGGCCCAGGCACCCAGGCAGAGGAGGGAGGTCCCGTAACAGAGAATCTGGCTTCATGTCAGCAGAGAATCAGTCTGCATGTCATAGCAGAGAATCAGGCTTCACGTCAGCCACCACTGTAACAGTCCATTGTCATATATTTTGGCCCAGGCACCCAGGCAGAGGAAAGAGGTCCCGTAACAGAGAATCTGGCTTCATGTCAGCAGAGAATTAGTCTGCATGTCATAGCAGAGAATCAGGCTTCACGTCAACCACCACTGTAACAGTCCATTGTCAAATATTTAGGCCCAGGCACCCAGGCAGAGGAGAGAGGTCCCGTAACAGAGAATATGGCTTCATTTCAGCAGAGAATCAGTCTGCATGTCATAGCAGAGAATCAGGCTTTACGTCACCCACCACTGTAACAGTCCATTGTCATATATTTAGGCCCAGGCACCCAGGCAGAGGAGAGAGGTCCCGTAACAGAGAATCTGGCTTCATGTCAGCAGAGAATCAGTCTGCATGACATAGCAGAGAATCAGGCTTCACGTCACCCACCACTGTAACAGTTCATTGTCATATATTTAGGCCCAGGCACCCAGGCAGAGGAGAGAGGTCCCGTAACAGAGAATCTGGCTTAATGTCATAGCAGAGAATCAGGCTTCACGTCAGCCACCACTGTAACAGTCTATTGTCATATATCTAGGCCCAGGCACCCAGGCAGAGGAGAGAGGTCCCGTAACAGAAAATCTGGTTTCATGTCAGCAGAGAATCAGTCTGAATGTCATAGCAGAGAATCAGGCTTCACGTCAGCCACCACTATAACAGTCCATTGTCATATATTTAGGCCCAGGCACCCAGGCAGAGGAGAGAGGTCCCGTAACAGAGAATCTGGCTACATGTCAGCAGAGAATCAGTCTGCATGTCATAGCAGAGAATCAGGCTTCACGTCAGCCACCACTGTAACAGTCCATTGTCATATATTTAGGCCAAGGCACCCAGGCAGAGGAGAGAGGTCCCGTAACAGAGAATCTGGCTTCATGTCAGCAGAGAATCAGTCTGCATGACATAGCAGAGAATCAGGCTTCACGTCACCGACCACTGTAACAGTCCATTGTCATATATTTAGGCCCAGGCATCCAGGCAGAGGAGAGAGGTCCCGTAACAGAGAATCTGGCTTCATGTCAGCAGAGAATCAGTCTGCATGTCATAGCAGAGAATAAGGCTTCACGTCAGCCACCACTGTAACAGTCCATTGTCATATATTTAGGCCCAGGCACCCAGGCAGAGGAGAGAGGTCCCGTAACAGAGAATCTGGCTTCATGTCAGCAGAGAATCAGTCTGCATGTCATAGCAGAGAATCAGGCTTCACGTCAGCCACCACTGTAACAGTCCATTGTCATATATTTAGGCCCAGGCACCCAGGCAGAGGAGAGAGGTCCCGTAACAGAGAATCTGGCTTCATGTCAGCAGAGAATCAGTCTGCATGTCATAGCAGAGAATCAGGCTTCACGTCAGCCCACCACTGTAACAGTCCATTGTCATATATTTAGGCCCAGGCACCCAGCAGAGGAGAGAGGTCCTGTAACAGAGAATCTGGCTTCATGTCAGCAGAGAATCAGTCTGCATGTCATAGCAGAGAATCAGGCTTCACGTCAGCCACCACTGTAACAGTCCATTGTCATATATTTAGGCCCAGGCACCCAGGCAGAGGAGAGAGGTCCCGTAACAGAGAATCTGGCTTCATGTCAGCAGAGAATCAGTCTGCATGTCATAGCAGAGAATCAGGCTTCACGTCAGCCACCACTGTAACAGTCCATTGTCATATATTTAGGCCCAGGCACCCAGGCAGAGGAGAGAGGTCCCGTAACAGAGAATCTGGCTTCATGTCAGCAGAGAATCAGTCTGCATGTCATAGCAGAGAATCAGGCTTCACGTCAGCCACCACTGTAACAGTCCATTGTCATATATTTAGGCCCAGGCACCCAGGCAGAGGAGAGAGGTCCCGTAACAGAGAATCTGGCTTCATGTCAGCAGAGAATCAGTCTGCATGTCATAGCAGAGAATCAGGCTTCACGTCAGCCACCACTGTAACAGTCCATTGTCATATATTTAGGCCCAGGCACCCAGGCAGAGGAGAGAGGTCCCGTAACAGAGAATCTGGCTTCATGTCAGCAGAGAATTCAGTCTGCATGTCATAGCAGAGAATCAGGCTTCACGTCAGCCACCACTGTAACAGTCCATTGTCATATATTTAGGCCCAGGCACCCAGGCAGAGGAGAGAGGTCCCGTAACAGAGAATCTGGCTTCATGTCAGCAGAGAATCAGTCTGCATGTCATAGCAGAGAATCAGGCTTCACGTCAGCCACCACTGTAACAGTCCATTGTCATATATTTAGGCCCAGGCACCCAGGCAGAGGAGAGAGGTCCCGTAACAGAGAATCTGGCTTCATGTCAGCAGAGAATTAGTCTGCATGTCATAGCAGAGAATCAGGCTTCACGTCACCCACCACTGTAACAGTCCATTGTCATATATTTAGGCCCAGGCACCCAGGCAGAGGAGAGAGGTCCCGTAACAGAGAATCTGGCTTCATGTCAGCAGAGAATTAGTCTGCATGTCATAGCAGAGAATCAGGCTTCACGTCAGCCACCACTGTAACAGTACATTGTCATATATTTAGGCCCAGGCACCCAGGCAGAGGAGAGAGGTCCCGTAACAGAGAATCTGGCTTCATGTCAGCAGAGAATCAGTCTGCATGTCATAGCAGAGAATCAGGCTTCACGTCAGCCACCACTGTAACAGTCCATTGTCATATATTTAGGCCCAGGCACCCAGGCAGAGGAGAGAGGTCCCGTAACAGAGAATCTGGCTTCATGTCAGCAGAGAATCAGTCTGCATGTCATAGCAGAGAATCAGGCTTCACGTCAGCCACCACTGTAACAGTCCATTGTCATATATTTAGGCCCAGGCACCCAGGCAGAGGAGAGAGGTCCCGTAACAGAGAATCTGGCTTCATGTCAGCAGAGAATCAGTCTGCATGTCATAGCAGAGAATCAGGCTTCACGTCAGCCACCACTGTAACAGTCCATTGTCATATATTTAGGCCCAGGCACCCAGGCAGAGGAGAGAGGTCCCGTAACAGAGAATCTGGCTTCATGTCAGCAGAGAATCAGTCTGCATGTCATAGCAGAGAATCAGGCTTCACGTCAGCCACCACTGTAACAGTCCATTGTCATATATTTAGGCCCAGGCACCCAGGCAGAGGAGAGAGGTCCCGTAACAGAGAATCTGGCTTCATGTCAGCAGAGAATCAGTCTGCATGTCATAGCAGAGAATCAGGCTTCACGTCAGCCACCACTGTAACAGTCCATTGTCATATATTTAGGCCCAGGCACCCAGGCAGAGGAGAGAGGTCCCGTAACAGAGAATCTGGCTTCATGTCAGCAGAGAATCAGTCTGCATGTCATAGCAGAGAATCAGGCTTCACGTCAGCCACCACTGTAACAGTCCATTGTCATATATTTAGGCCCAGGCACCCAGGCAGAGGAGAGAGGTCCCGTAACAGAGAATCTGGCTTCATGTCAGCAGAGAATCAGTCTGCATGTCATAGCAGAGAATCAGGCTTCACGTCAGCCACCACTGTAACAGTCCATTGTCATATATTTAGGCCCAGGCACCCAGGCAGAGGAGAGAGGTCCCGTAACAGAGAATCTGGCTTCATGTCAGCAGAGAATCAGTCTGCATGTCATAGCAGAGAATCAGGCTTCACGTCAGCCACCACTGTAACAGTCCATTGTCATATATTTAGGCCCAGGCACCCAGGCAGAGGAGAGAGGTCCCGTAACAGAGAATCTGGCTTCATGTCAGCAGAGAATCAGTCTGCATGTCATAGCAGAGAATCAGGCTTCACGTCAGCCACCACTGTAACAGTCCATTGTCATATATTTAGGCCCAGGCACCCAGGCAGAGGAGAGAGGTCCCGTAACAGAGAATCTGGCTTCATGTCAGCAGAGAATCAGTCTGCATGTCATAGCAGAGAATCAGGCTTCACGTCAGCCACCACTGTAACAGTCCATTGTCATATATTTAGGCCCAGGCACCCAGGCAGAGGAGAGAGGTCCCGTAACAGAGAATCTGGCTTCATGTCAGCAGAGAATCAGTCTGCATGTCATAGCAGAGAATCAGGCTTCACGTCAGCCACCACTGTAACAGTCCATTGTCATATATTTAGGGCCAGGCACCCAGGCAGAGGAGAGAGGTCCCGTAACAGATAATCTGGCTTCATGTCAGCAGAGAATTAGTCTGCATGTCATAGCAGAGAATCAGGCTTCACGTCACCCACCACTGTAACAGTCCATTGTCATATATTTAGGCCCAGGCACCCAGACAGAGGAGAGAGGTCCCGTAACAGAGAATCTGGCTTCATGTCAGCAGAGAATCAGTCTGCATGTCATAGCAGAGAAACAGGCTTCACGTCAGCCACCACTGTAACAGTCCATTGTCATATATTTAGGCCCAGGCACCCAGGCAGAGAAGAGAGGTCCTATAACAGGGAATCTGGCTCCATGTCAGCAGAGAATCAGTCTGCATGTCATAGCAGAGAATCAGGCTTCACGTCAGCCACCACTGTAACAGTCCATTGTCATATATTTAGGCCCAGGCACCCAGGCAGAGGAGAGAGGTCCCGTAACAGAGAATATGGCTTCATTTCAGCAGAGAATCAGTCTGCATGTCATAGCAGAGAATCAGGCTTCACGTCAGCCACCACTGTAACAGTCCATTGTCATATATTTAGGCCCAGGCACCCAGACAGAGGAGAGAGGTCCCGTAACAGAGAATCTGGCTTCATGTCAGCAGAGAAACAGTCTGCACGTCATAGCAGAGAATCAGGCTTTACGTCAGCCACCACTCTAACAGTCCATTGTCATATATTTAGGCCCAGGCACCCAGGCAGAGGAGAGAGGTCCCTTAACAGAGAATCTGGCTTCATGTCAGCAGAGAATCAGTCTGCATGTCATAGCAGAGAATCAGGCTTCACGTCAGCCACCACTGTAACAGTCCATTGTCATATATTTAGGCCCAGGCACCCAGGCAGAGGAGAGAGGTCCCGTAACAGAGAATCTGGCTTCATGTCAGCAGAGAATCAGTCTGCATGACATAGCAGAGAATCAGGCTTCACGTCAGCCCACCACTGTAACAGTCCAGTGTCATATATTTAGGCCCAGGCACCCAGGCAGAGGAGAGAGGTCCCGTAACAGAGAATCTGGCTTCATGTCAGCAGAGAATCAGTCTGCATGTCATAGCAGAGAATCAGGCTTCACGTCAGCCACCACTGTAACAGTCCATTGTCATATATTTAGGCCCAGGCACCCAGGCAGAGGAGAGAGGTCCCGTAACAGAGAATCTGGCTTCATGTCAGCAGAGAATCAGTCTGCATGTCATAGCAGAGAATCAGGCTTCACGTCAGCCACCACTGTAACAGTCCATTGTCATATATTTAGGCCCAGGCACCCAGGCAGAGGAGAGAGGTCCCGTAACAGAGAATCTGGCTTCATGTCAGCAGAGAATCAGTCTGCATGTCATAGCAGAGAATCAGGCTTCACGTCAGCCACCACTGTAACAGTCCATTGTCATATATTTAGGCCCAGGCACCCAGGCAGAGGAGAGAGGTCCCGTAACAGAGAATCTGGCTTCATGTCAGCAGAGAATCAGTCTGCATGTCATAGCAGAGAATCAGGCTTCACGTCAGCCACCACTGTAACAGTCCATTGTCATATATTTAGGCCCAGGCACCCAGGCAGAGGAGAGAGGTCCCGTAACAGAGAATCTGGCTTCATGTCAGCAGAGAATCAGTCTGCATGTCATAGCAGAGAATCAGGCTTCACGTCAGCCACCACTGTAACAGTCCATTGTCATATATTTAGGCCCAGGCACCCAGGCAGAGGAGAGAGGTCCCGTAACAGAGAATCTGGCTTCATGTCAGCAGAGAATCAGTCTGCATGTCATAGCAGAGAATCAGGCTTCACGTCAGCCACCACTGTAACAGTCCATTGTCATATATTTAGGCCCAGGCACCCAGGCAGAGGAGAGAGGTCCCGTAACAGAGAATCTGGCTTCATGTCAGCAGAGAATCAGTCTGCATGTCATAGCAGAGAATCAGGCTTCACGTCAGCCACCACTGTAACAGTCCATTGTCATATATTTAGGCCCAGGCACCCAGGCAGAGGAGAGAGGTCCCGTAACAGAGAATCTGGCTTCATGTCAGCAGAGAATCAGTCTGCATGTCATAGCAGAGAATCAGGCTTCACGTCAGCCACCACTGTAACAGTCCATTGTCATATATTTAGGCCCAGGCACCCAGGCAGAGGAGAGAGGTCCCGTAACAGAGAATCTGGCTTCATGTCAGCAGAGAATCAGTCTGCATGTCATAGCAGAGAATCAGGCTTCACGTCAGCCACCACTGTAACAGTCCATTGTCATATATTTAGGCCCAGGCACCCAGGCAGAGGAGAGAGGTCCCGTAACAGAGAATCTGGCTTCATGTCAGCAGAGAATCAGTCTGCATGTCATAGCAGAGAATCAGGCTTCACGTCAGCCACCACTGTAACAGTCCATTGTCATATATTTAGGCCCAGGCACCCAGGCAGAGGAGAGAGGTCCGTAACAGAGAATCTGGCTTCATGTCAGCAGAGAATCAGTCTGCATGTCATAGCAGAGAATCAGGCTTCACGTCAGCCACCACTGTAACAGTCCATTGTCATATATTTAGGCCCAGGCACCCAGGCAGAGGAGAGAGGTCCCGTAACAGAGAATCTGGCTTCATGTCAGCAGAGAATCAGTCTGCATGTCATAGCAGAGAATCAGGCTTCACGTCAGCCACCACTGTAACAGTCCATTGTCATATATTTAGGCCCAGGCACCCAGGCAGAGGAGAGAGGTCCCGTAACAGAGAATCTGGCTTCATGTCAGCAGAGAATCAGTCTGCATGTCATAGCAGAGAATCAGGCTTCACGTCAGCCACCACTGTAACAGTCCATTGTCATATATTTAGGCCCAGGCACCCAGGCAGAGGAGAGAGGTCCCGTAACAGAGAATCTGGCTTCATGTCAGCAGAGAATTCAGTCTGCATGTCATAGCAGAGAATCAGGCTTCACGTCAGCCACCACTGTAACAGTCCATTGTCATATATTTAGGCCCAGGCACCCAGGCAGAGGAGAGAGGTCCCGTAACAGAGAATCTGGCTTCATGTCAGCAGAGAATCAGTCTGCATGTCATAGCAGAGAATCAGGCTTCACGTCACCCACCACTGTAACAGTCCATTGTCATATATTTAGGCCCAGGCACCCAGGCAGAGGAGAGAGGTCCCGTAACAGAGAATCTGGCTTCATGTCAGCAGAGAATCAGTCTGCATGTCATAGCAGAGAATCAGGCTTCACGTCAGCCACCACTGTAACAGTCCATTGTCATATATTTAGGCCCAGGCACCCAGGCAGAGGAGAGAGGTCCCGTAACAGAGAATTCTGGCTTCATGTCAGCAGAGAATCAGTCTGCATGTCATAGCAGAGAATCAGGCTTCACGTCAGCCACCACTGTAACAGTCCATTGTCATATATTTAGGCCCAGGCACCAGGCAGAGGAGAGAGGTCCCGTAACAGAGAATCTGGCTTCATGTCAGCAGAGAATCAGTCTGCATGTCATAGCAGAGAATCAGGCTTCACGTCAGCCACCACTGTAACAGTCCATTGTCATATATTTAGGCCCAGGCACCCAGGCAGAGGAGAGAGGTCCCGTAACAGAGAATCTGGCTTCATGTCAGCAGAGAATCAGTCTGCATGTCATAGCAGAGAATCAGGCTTCACGTCAGCCACCACTGTAACAGTCCATTGTCATATATTTAGGCCCAGGCACCCAGGCAGAGGAGAGAGGTCCCGTAACAGAGAATCTGGCTTCATGTCAGCAGAGAATCAGTCTGCATGTCATAGCAGAGAATCAGGCTTCACGTCAGCCACCACTGTAACAGTCCATTGTCATATATTTAGGCCCAGGCACCCAGGCAGAGGAGAGAGGTCCGTAACAGAGAATCTGGCTTCATGTCAGCAGAGAATCAGTCTGCATGTCATAGCAGAGAATCAGGCTTCACGTCAGCCACCACTGTAACAGTCCATTGTCATATATTTAGGCCCAGGCACCCAGGCAGAGGAGAGAGGTCCCGTAACAGAGAATCTGGCTTCATGTCAGCAGAGAATCAGTCTGCATGTCATAGCAGAGAATCAGGCTTCACGTCAGCCACCACTGTAACAGTCCATTGTCATATATTTAGGCCCAGGCACCCAGGCAGAGGAGAGAGGTCCCGTAACAGAGAATCTGGCTTCATGTCAGCAGAGAATCAGTCTGCATGTCATAGCAGAGAATCAGGCTTCACGTCAGCCACCACTGTAACAGTCCATTGTCATATATTTAGGCCCAGGCACCCAGGCAGAGGAGAGAGGTCCCGTAACAGAGAATCTGGCTTCATGTCAGCAGAGAATCAGTCTGCATGTCATAGCAGAGAATCAGGCTTCACGTCAGCCACCACTGTAACAGTCCATTGTCATATATTTAGGCCCAGGCACCCAGGCAGAGGAGAGAGGTCCTATAACAGGGAATCTGGCTCATGTCAGCAGAGAATCAGTCTGCATGTCATAGCAGAGAATCAGGCTTCACGTCAGCCACCACTGTAACAGTCCATTGTCATATATTTAGGCCCAGGCACCCAGGCAGAGGAGAGAGGTCCCGTAACAGAGAATCTGGCTCATGTCAGCAGAGAATCAGTCTGCATGTCATAGCAGAGAATCAGGCTTCACGTCAGTCACCACTGTAACAGTCCATTGTCATATATTTAGGCCCAGGCACCCAGGCAGAGGAGAGAGGTCCCGTAACAGAGAATCTGGCTTCATGTCAGCAGAGAATCAGTCTGCATGTCATAGCAGAGAATCAGGCTTCACGTCAGCCACCACTGTAACAGTCCATTGTCATATATTTAGGCCCAGGCACCCAGGCAGAGGAGAGAGGTCCCGTAACAGAGAATCTGGCTTCATGTCAGCAGAGAATCAGTCTGCATGTCATAGCAGAGAATCAGGCTTCACGTCAGCCACCACTGTAACAGTCCATTGTCATATATTTAGGCCCAGGCACCCAGGCAGAGGAGAGAGGTCCCGTAACAGAGAATCTGGCTTCATGTCAGCAGAGAATCAGTCTGCATGTCATAGCAGAGAATCAGGCTTCACGTCAGCCACCACTGTAACAGTCCATTGTCATATATTTAGGCCTAGGCACCCAGGCAGAGGAGAGAGGTCCCCTAACAGAGAATCTGGCTTCATGTCAGCAGAGAATCAGTCTGCATGTCATAGCAGAGAATCAGGCTTCACGTCAGCCACCACTGTAACAGTCCATTGTCATATATTTAGGCCCAGGCACCCAGGCAGAGGAGAGAGGTCCCGTAACAGAGAATCTGGCTTCATGTCATAGCAGAGCATCAGGCTTCACGTCAGGCACCACTGTAACAGTCTATTGTCATATATCTAGGCCCAGGCACCCAGGCAGAGGAGAGAGGTCCCGTAACAGAGAATCTGGCTTCATGTCAGCAGAGAATCAGTCTGAATGTCATAGCAGAGAATCAGGCTTCACGTCAGCCACCACTCTAACAGTCCATTGTCATATATTTAGGCCCATGCACCCAGGCAGAGGAGAGAGGTCCCGTAACAGAGAATCTGGCTTCATGTCAGCAGAGAATCAGTCTGCATGTCATAGCAGAGAATCAGGCTTCACGTCAGCCACCACTGTAACAGTCCATTGTCATATATTTAGGCCCAGGCACCCAGGCAGAGGAGAGAGGTCCCGTAACAGAGAATCTGGCTTCATGTCAGCAGAGAATCAGTCTGCATGTCATAGCAGAGAATCAGGCTTCACGTCAGCCACCACTGTAACAGTCCATTGTCATATATTTAGGCCCAGGCACCCAGGCAGAGGAGAGAGGTCCCGTAACAGAGAATCTGGCTTCATGTCATAGCAGAGAATCAGGCTTCACGTCAGCCACCACTGTAACAGTCCATTGTCATATATTTAGGCCCAGGCACCCAGGCAGAGGAGAGAGGTCCCGTAACAGAGAATCTGGCTTCATGTCAGCAGAGAATCAGTCTGCATGTCATAGCAGAGAATCAGGCTTCACGTCAGCCCCACTGTAACAGTCCATTGTCATATATTTAGGCCCAGGCAC